>NC_141141.1:110591009-111210176 GCF_053477565.2 Lygodium microphyllum | reverse complement strand
TCCGCTTAGAGAGGAAGCATCCATACCATTATATGATGGGTGCCGAGTATCTCGCCTGAAGACACTGCTTGCACTCTTAAGTGTGCAAGTAAAATACGGGTGGAGCGATACGAGTGTGACTGAGTTGTTCAAGTACCTTGTACATATGCTTCATTGATTTTTTTTTCAACACTATTATTACAAACATTTGTGCTTTTTCAAGGTGTTTTATGATTTTTTTCAGGTTATTGAAATATCATATATTACCACATGTAAATACCATGCCTGAGTCTCATGATGATGCACGACATGTTTTACAAAATCTTGGCATGGACTACAATAACATCCATGCATGTATCAACGATTGCATACTGTTTCGAGAAAAATATGAGATTATGGAGACATGTTCAAAGTGTGGTGCTCACAGGTATCAACATGACTTGCAAGGGCAAACCATCCCTCAAAAAGTTCTCAAACACTTTTCGCTTATCCCCCGCATAAACCATATGTTTCATACGTCCGGCATGGCGAGCTTGACAACGTGGCATGCACAGAATAGGTCCACGGATGGAGTTCAACGAATATCAGCAGATTCACACGTATGGAGCCACATTGACTCTACCTTCCCAGGCGAGAGCCAAGGAATCTTCGGCTTGGTCTTGCAATGGATGGCGTGAACCCATTCGGCTTGCGCTCAACTTCTTACAGTGTGTGGCCTATAGTCCTTGTTAACTACAATATCCCTCCATGGCTTTCTACAAAGAAATGACATCTCATCCTTAGCTTACTCGTCCCCGGCTGCTACAAAGTCAAAAATATGGACGTGTATCTTCATCCATTAGTCAATGAGCTTAAGATTTTGTGGGAGGAGGGGGTCACCATGCAAGATATGAGCAGGCGCGATGGTCGGCGGTCAGCCAATATTCGAACCATTCTCATGTAGACGATGCATGACTTTTCGGGATTCGGAGAGTGCTCAGGTGAAGAGGCCTCCATTCTCGTTGGTAATATCTATATTTTATCTCGTTCAAGCAAGTATTCACTAGGTCGTGGTGTTGGAATAGGTCTGGTTACCTCAGGTTTTCATGCATGTCCATTGTGCGGGCCATAGTTAGACTCCCAAAGGTCACGAACCATGAAGAAGATGGTATATCAAAGACACGTTGCTTTCTTGCCAGAGGATCATGAACTCAGGAAAGGTTTCCTTGGACGACCTCCAACACATATGAACGCCGCAAGCTGGTACGAGCTGAAAATGGTCCACGCAGAATCACATCCAAATGGAATGCGGCGGTTCTCGGTTTTCTACAAGTTGCCATATTGGACCCACTTACAGGTCAACCACTTGTTGGATCCCATGCATATTTTCAAGAATATGGGCAGCTTGCTATGGGACTATATCACAGGAAAGAGAGACACTATAGGGGCACGAATGGATTTGAAGGAGGTAGGTAAGATGGAGGCGCTTTGGCCACAGTCGAGTGCTGATAGTCGTGTATAGCTTCCTCGCGCTCCTTGGGTTTTTTCCACTAAAGAAGAGCGCATTGTGATGCAAGTAGTCAAGTCTATCCGCACTCCGATGGGTATGATGCATTCTCTCAGGTCCACGGTTTTCTATGAGTTGCCATATTGGACCCACTTACATGTCAACCACTTGTTGTATCCCATGCATATTTTCAAGAATGTGGGCAGCTTGCTATGGGACTATATCACAGGAAAGAAAGACACTATAGGGGCACGAATGGATTTGAAGGAGGTAGGTAAGATGGAGGCGCTTTGGCCACAATCGAGTGCTGATGGTTGCGTATAGCTTCCTCGCGCTCCTTGGGTTTTTTCCACTAAAGAAGAGCGCATTGTGATGCAAGTAGTCAAGTCTATCCGCACTCCGACGGGTATGATGCATTCTCTCAGGTCCACATTTTCTAAAGATGACCAATTATCATGGCTAAAATCCCATGATTAGCATAAGATATGTCAGGTTTATACTACGGATGGATTGTAATTGGCGTGCACATTTTGCTATTTAGAGTGTAGCCATTATTCATAATGCTTTCTCATTTGTGGCAGTTTGTACTACCGATTGCGATTGCAGGATGTCTTACTCCAGAAATATGTGAGGCCATTTATAGGTTATCGACTTTGGTGCAATGGATCTCACAAAAGGAGATTAAGACGTGCTCTATTGAATCCGCGAGGCGGGGAGCAGTGGAGACGGTCTGTCTCTTTGAGAAATACCTGCCCACCAGCATGCTCACGATACAAATCCACCTTCTTGTGCATCTTGTAAATGAAGTGGAGATTGTTGGACCTGTCCATACACGATGGATGTTCTTCTTGGAGCGCTTCATGAAAATCCTGAAAGGCTTTGTGCGACAACGAGCTCGACCAGAAGGTAGCATGGCTAAAGGTTGGTTGGTGTCTGAGACGCTAGTGCATATTTCACAATGGCTACTAATGATGGATCCAGACAATGAAATGCTATGGTCGCTAAAGGATGATGATAGACTAACTGGAGATGTGGTGGTTGGAAATGGGGTAGAAAAAAGAATGGATGCCTCAATGGAGGAGAAGGTGAATCGCTTTTGTGTGTTGCACCATGCCTCTATGGAGACGTGGCTCGCAAGGTACCAGATTACTAGGCAAGATCGAGAGGAAGCGTGAGCTGAATTCCGACGTAGTATGCATCATCGACCAATTCGATATCCCAAAGGCATGGAGGAGATATCGCGGTTCATGTCAATACAATGGTTGCATGGAGCTTTGACCGCATCATCTCGCAAAGGGACAGAGGTCTCAATGGAGGAGTAGAAATTCTCGAGGGGATGTAGTCCAAAGGTGATGAGGGGTTTAGAATTTATCGTATATAAATTTTATATGCGACATCTAATTTAAGTGTTTCAATGTACAATACAAAATATATAGTGCAGCATGGTCGTGCGGATGGCATTTTCGCATGGAGCGTATTGACAAAATGCGCTCCACAATGGACTGTGGTATCATGGCAAGGTTCAAGCAAGAGAGCCGACGACGAGCAACAAATCAAAACACGGATGTGGATGAGATAGAGTATTTTGGAAACTTGCAAAGTATTATTACGGTGGATTACCGTAGCTTCTCTATGATACTATTCGATGTGCAGTGGTTCAAAGTGGTACTTGGAGGAGCTGGAGCAACAATTCTACGAGGTCCATCTAGATTTCTCGAAATAGATTTCGAAAAAAAATGGACAGATTTGCGCGACACCTTTGTGTTACCGGCCCATTGTGAACAGGTACATGGACTCATTTGTTTACTAATTGTATTACGACATGGTTTATGTCACAATGGTTTGAACTCTCTTGTACGTGTTTGTGAACAAGTAATCTTCTACCCAAACCCCTGACAACCTCGATGGTGATATGTTATACCTTTAACTCCCCAAAGTGCGAGAGTATATGATCAAAGCGATGTTCCAAGCATAGATAAAGATAATATGCAAATAGAGGGGTCGATATTGCAAGGGGTGGAGGCGTCGAAAGCTTGGAGCTAGCATCGGCTAACAATAATGGAAATACAGGAGTCCAAGAATTCTTTGAGAACGAGGTGGACTCATCCTTTTGTGGTGATATGTCTATCGATGTTCCAGTGTATGCGGAGTTCTGTCAAGAGATTGACATGGGACCATAGGATACTTCATACTTGGAGCATCCACTTACTCAATTCGTTGACCAATCGCTTATAAGGATACATAAGATATGCATTTCAAGTGAGATTTTTTTTAAAGGATTTATATTATTGTGCTTTGTATAATTTAAATTGATTATTTTAACCATCATTTTTTATCTGTGCAGGTAACATTTTCAGGATGAGTCGAGGGGTGAGAGATGAGGAGTTACAGGATATCTTCACACGCATGTCTCCAAACTAGATCACGAGATTCAGAGATATGGCAAACCAGGAGCTGTCTCGGTCTTCGTCAAGGCGCTCTACTAGATCTACTTCAGCGTGATCGGATGCTTCGACTTCGAGCAGACGCACTCGATGCTCCAAACTTGGGCCAGAGGGAGGGAGTGCTTCGGGGTCAAGGGGATGCTGTAGAGATATGAATGCAATGAGCCCACGGTCGACACAAGATACAGGTGCGACTCCTCACTCTCATGGCCCTTTCAGGAAGCGTGGCTCAAGCTCAGGTGGATGCTATGGAGACACGGACGCGGTGTCTCCGTCTCATCGTTCAACTGGAGTTGCGTCACCTCAGGGATTTGTCACACGTATGGGGACATCTACTCTAGTTACTACGACTTTTGCTCAGTCGTCAGCAGAGGTGGCACCCCTATGGATGCCACTCCGAGAGATATTACCCCGATCAGTACACCGGATGCATAGGAGTCTCCTAGATATGCCCAGGAACGGACGCAAATGGGAGAGGACCCATCTTAGGCAGACTCCAAGGGGATATGGATATCTAGTCGATGGTAGGTTAGGAGCCATCATCATGAATGATGAGGGGAGGAGGGTGATGGCTCGTATGAGAGAGTTGTGCCAACAAGTTTTTTGGCACAATGTCTTAGATCGTTGGAAGAACATACCGGAGGGGAGCAAGGACTACATAGTAGCATCCTTGCACGAGGAGTTTCCGGTTCCAGCCTCAGTAGATAGATTCTTTACAGGCTGGATGATGGATTGCATACATGCATATATGTTACACAGACAATCCGACGCACGCAAGGCAATCAAGAGTGGGGCTGCAAAGCCCGAGTAGTTAGATGCAGACGACTGGCGCCGACTGAGGGAGGAGGCTACAGATTCTCCAAGACATTGGAGTCAGCAGTGCAAGGCGGCAAGGGCACGACTCGAGGCCGAAGTGGTCCATCATCTTGGGAGTGGTGGCCACAGGACATATTTTGAGGACTTTGTAAGTTTTTCTTTTGTTTTGCTTGTTTATTTTTTTGCAATATCCTTTGTATTGACAATCATGTTTCTAACAATTAGCATTTTGTTTTCTTTGCAACACTCCATTACAAATCGTGATCCGACTGGCCTTGAAACTCGATATACAGAGAGGTATGGTCTCACTTCATTGATCGACCGATTGTATAGATGTGGCGGCCTTGTAAGTCACTCATCTTTCTTGTACGTAATTACCATGTTTAATTAGAATGCATTATTGTATGGTGGACTGATGTGTTGTTTCTTTTTTTGCAGAGTCCGTTCGATGCTCCTTTGCGGTGGGACGAGCTTTTGGAGGTCACACACCTTTATTTTTGAGTCGGCTGATCTATGTAGACATTTTCTATGTATTAGTGATATCTTGTCATGATTGTACCAATTGCTTATTATGAGATCATGTATTTATTTCATGTATTAGTGTCATGATTTCAGTATACATTGTTTTGTTTGGAAGCGCATTGTACACAGTGCAGAAACTATTTTGTATGGCTCTAATAAAGCACATAGTGCTATCCACAAATTTTTTTCCCTGTTACTGTCGCTATTAGCGTCACAAATTTTATTGCTTGCATCGTTATTGGCATCGTTATTCACGTTGCAAACTGTCGCTATCAACGTCGGTAAATGCGACGCTGATACCGACACCAATACCGCTTTTTGCGACAACGAGGGCAAATTTTGTTATTTGCATTTTCGTCGCTTTTAACGTCGGTATAAGGCCTATATCTTGTAGTGTTTGAAAATTGGGAATGGATTATCTATTAGGAACTAATCATAATATATTCCTAAAAGACAATTATTAGGAATAAAGATAAAATCCTTGTTCAATAAAGAGTTGCACCTTCTATAGAAAAGCTTATTATTTTAGAATATATATAAAAAAGGCTTAAGATGTGTTGTTAGGTGAATCCTTATATATCACTTCTCAAGCAATTGCACTCTTAAGAGGATTACGTTGTTAAATTAGTTGTCCCTTGTGAAAGACTAAAAGGGATTTTTTTGATTTCGATTATGTCTTGAAGAGACTTTATACTTATCATGGGGAAGAGATTGTTTTTCTTAGTTTAAAGATAGACTGTTTGCCTTGCTTTTGTTTGAACCTTGAGAATCTCCCAATGGTTTGGGGGGGAGGAGGGGGGGATGTATACTCTTTCGAGGCTTATTGAACAAGGATTTGATGCATGGGAAAATCACCTCCATGATCGCAATGTGGAAATGATTGTCTATAAAGGCAATAAACTCGAATGAGCACAACTCAATACACTGACCAAAGGTCAAGTGGTGAGAAGACCAACATGGAAAGCAAGGTTCACTCCTATGATAGCTTGCATGTCAAAGAGGCTTTAGGCACCCCATGCTAGGCCTAGCATGAAGATAGAAACCTCAGTGACCTAACATCTGCAAACATTGGAATATTGTATTCAAGATAAAGGGTGGAATATATGAATTGTGTCCATTAGAGTTGGACAGAAGTATCTAGGTGCTTTGGATATGGGTCATGGTGTAAGGGACAAAATGCCAATGCATTACCTTAGAGAGGGCATGGATAAGTATAGCATTTGAAATTACTTTTAGAAAGATCGTTTGACATTGCATTTGTATTTGTATTAATATGATGCCAAGAGGTGGATTCCGTGAGTTTTTATTCCATGGTGGATTCCGTAAAACTATATTTATTTGCCGGGACTCGTACACAAGGCAGATTCCTTGTGCGAGAAGTTGACGGGGACGCCTGTCCTTTTCGGTTGTCATGTTAATTTAATGTGCACGTGGGTGATTCCACAACGGGTGATTCTGCAAAATACATATTTAAAGTAATAGATGTTTATGAGTTTAGAGTGTACTCTTGTTAAATTAAGGTTAGGACAGAGTTCCAACCGATTTGTTTATTTTGTAGCTGAAGACTATTAGGTATTCACTTTTGTCAGTTTAATTGTATTATTTTCTAACAATTGTGAATGCTTGAGTTGATGCATAGAGCGGGCAGCGGTGGCATTGGGAAGCACTGGGCGATTGCGCGTATCTAGATTACTTAGAAGAAATTATCATTTTTTATGGGCACACACCTTATTATTAAATGTGTGGTGCTAATATTTATTTAGGTCTGCTTATTTATTTAAGTGTTTCACTGACATTTTATTTTGTATGCGCGCATGGGCACACGGTCTAAATATTTCATTATTGGACATTGTATTTGGGCACAACCCGACTCTTGGGACGCCCAACCGCTTTATTCTTTATTTGGATAAAAGCAAATACAAAAGCTAAAGCATGATAATTGTAAATTGGGCTATTTTTTAGCTTTGAGATGAATAAATTTATAAATACATGCCTTGTGGAGCGGTCACACAAGGCATGGGGGGAGATTGCACCCAATTGGTCTTTTTTCTTCATGTCGTGCAAGTCTATCTTCTTGTTTTTTGTGCTAAAGTAAAGTTCTTTTGTTATTGGGGACCTTCCGATGCACGCTACATACACATCTAGCATCCGATCTGTGCACCATAATACCATGTGAATAAATATGTTCTAATGGGGTAATTAAGAAAGTTATTCACATATGTTAAAATAATGCAATAGGTATTTTTAAAACTAAGCAAACTTTGCCTCAATTGGAAGCCAGAGGGTGAACCCTTGATGGATCCATCCTATGGTAGGGTAGTCTCACTTAGCCAAGAGGTTTCCCACAAGAGCATTAGATTAGAAAAGTCTAGGAAGAGCTGAACGTTTGACTAGAAGTATCATCCTAGAATCCGGGTTGGCATCATTTTAGGGTACCAGAGTGGGACTTTATGCTATAGGTAGAGGGTCTGACACACTCAACTACCCCCTATTTCTCACTCTCCTTGAACCAAGTGAAACATGGATCTACTTCAATTCCAGTTGACTTGCATAATCAACTACCCTAAATTGAGGGCTAGGAGTTTCTGTAGGAGAATTAGAGTTAATTAGGACCCTTTTGCAGGGCAATCCTCATGGGACTAAGGTGAAGCTTCCCCTACAAGGGTAGGCTTAAGTGATCCCAAGCCACAAAGTTTGGATATTCTACGGGATTTCTTGATGGGGTTGCCTAAATATATCCATTGATGGACTATCAAAATCGTGCTATCAAGGATTCACTAGATAGGCATGTTACACCTAGTACAAACTCTAAAATATCTACCCCATCAAATACATAACCAATATAAAAATGACCATCTCCTCAAGCACAACTCCATCAGCTAGCATGGGCCATGTACAATACGTGGGAACCAATACTATGGCAATGCAAAGATGCAAGAGTGAGCTAAGAGGAATGGCAAAGTATACTTAAGGTATATCACATACATAAAAATTATATATAATAATATAAACGAATACCTATTTGAAAGATGAAGAAATGCATATGTAAGCTTCTAGTCGTTCGAGGACAAATTTAAGGTCAAAATAGAAAAAACTATAGAAAGCAAATATATATAACACAAGGACCCTAGAGCAAGCGATAATTCTTTTAAAACACACCATATCTAAAATATACAATAACGCTTTGTATGTACATTGGATAATATGTAAAAAGTGATAATAAACTTGATTTGTTAGAATGAAAAAACAAAGTTACTTATATATTACTTTGTGCACATGGAACGTTGGGCCACTTTGCAACCCCACGAAGTGGCAAGTGAAGTTGACATGCTACCACATGGCAACTTCAGTCAATAATCTATTTTTCCTCTTTCTCTCTCCTCTTTTCCCTCTCTATTTTTAAATTTGTTCTTCTCTCTCTCTCTTCCCAATTCCTATGTTTAAATTTTTTTATCCTCTCTCTTTCTCTCTTTGTCTTTTATTTTAGTTTATTTTCTCTCATCTCCTGGCTCTCTCTCTCCTTTTCTTATTTTTACCCTCTCTCCTTGCTTTTCTTCTCTCTCTCTCTCTCCACTTTTCTTCTTCCCTCTCTCTCCTCTCATTTTCTTCTCTCTCCCTCCTATTTTTTCCTTTTTTTATTCTTATTCTCTCTCTCTCTTCATTCTCTCTTAAAATTTTTATCTTTTCTCTCTCTTTTGAAATTTATATTTCCTCTCTCTATAATTCTCTATCTGTGTATTCATATTCTCTTTTTATCTTTTCTCTCTCTATTTGTGTTCATATTCTCTCTCTCTCTCTCTCTCTCTCTCTCTCTCTCTCTCTCTCTCTCTCTCTCTTCTTCTCTATCTCTATCTCTCTCTCTCCTTTTCTTATTTCCCTTGTTTTATTCTCCTCCCCTCTCTCCTCTCTTTTATTTCTCTCTCTATCTCTTTTTCCTTTTCTTCTCCTCCCCTCTCCCCTCTCCCCTCTCTTTAATTTCTCTTTCTCTCTCTCTCTATGTGTGTGTGTGTGTGTGTGTGTGTGTGTGTGTGTAACATGTCCACCTGTTCCCTTTCAGGACACGTCTTAACAGTCCATCAAAAAGAGAGTCTAGAAAGCTCCGCCCGGCACTCCCATGGAATGTTATGGGGTTTGCAATCTAGGACTTCCCGTGCCTGCCACATAGCAGAAGTATTTCGGCTGTTCCCACTTAGGACCGACCTAAATCAAGGTTTCCTCTAATGGTCACTTTCCTAAACGGCAGCTAGCGTCAAACCCCAAGCGAACTACTTTACATAGAAACGCCAGGGACGAAGCGGATCCATGTTGCACTTGGTTCAAGGAGAATGGAAAACGAGAGGGATGCAAGGCTCAACCTCTCTGCCCATAAGGCATAGTCCCATTCCGTTCCCCTAAAACAGCATAAATCGGGATTCTAGAATCCTAAACTCTAGGTCAGTGTCCTTGCCGTTCATTTCCTTTGAGATGAGCTCCTTGCTGTCCATTTTGATTGAGAAAAGTTCCCGGTCAACCGGGACCACCCATCCGTAGGACGGACCCATGGCCACATCCACCGCACTTTCCTCAAGGTTGCTTTAGTTGTCTAATTACCTACCACATTTAGTTGGACATGCCTTAAGTAGCTTCCTTAATTAGCCCGTTAGACACTGGTTCCTTCACATAATCCTAGCACTTGACATAGAAAAGCAGTGTCAAACAAGTTCCTTTACAACATGTTATCTTATTTATCTTTGGAATACATCCATAAAGTCCAGCCAGCAAGCTAAACCATAATCCACCCGAAGGCTATCCATAATTCGCTCGAAGGCTATCCAGCAATCCACAGGGATTTTACTAATCCAAGATTCTGCCCGTAAACTAGTATGCGGGCCTCGAGATCCAATCCCGAGTCATGTTGACCTCCTGTGTAGGGCCCGGAAGGCAAGGGATTTACGGCCAGAGTCCCCCCTTGGCACCCAAGCGTCCTCTTGCTCCAAATAGTGCTCAATGGAGAGACCTCACGCGGCGGGTTCAGTCCACATTCCCGGCACAGCTAATAACCCCCTTGGTTAGTGTCAAGCAGACAGTCGAAGGTAACTGAAGCTGTCTCTCCCTTCAGGCCTTCAACCTGAAGCATTAAATATCTTTCCATCCTTTAGTTCCTTGAGCAAACAATGCAAACAGTGCTCCTAAACTTTTACAAGCACAATCGCGGCTAACAACCCCCTTGGTTAGTGTCAGGCAGACAGTCGGGGGTAACTGAAGCTGCCTCTCCCTTTAGGCCTTCAACCCGAAGCATTAACTATCTTTCCATCCTTTAGTTCCTTGAGGAAACAATGCAAACAGTGCTCCTAAACTTTTACAGGGATTAGTAATCCAAGATTCCGCCCGTAAACTAGTATGCGGGCATCGATATCCAATCCCAGTCACGTTGGCCTCTTGTGCAGGGCCCGAAAGGCAAGGGATTTACGGCCAGAGCCCCCCTGGCACCCAAGTGTCCTCCTGCTCCAAGTAGCACTCAACAGAGAGACCTCACGCGGTGGGTTCGGTCCACGTTCCCGATGTGGCTGACAACCCCCTTGGTTAGTGTTAGGCAGATAGTCGGGGGTAACTGAAGCTGCCTCTCCCTTCAGGCCTTCAACCTGAAGCATTAAATATCTTTCCATCCTTTAGTTCCTTGAGCAAACAATGCAAACAGTGCTCCTAAACTTTTACAAGCACAATCAATTCTAGTGGTCGTTTATTTGGCCAACAGCTAAGGAGTGAATCCTTCTCTCCGAATGCATCCAGCATTCGATCCGGGATCAATAGCGACTTGGCAAGATCCTCAAGGATTTGTTTGTTCAACCTTTTGTCCTTGGGTTAGGGCCATACCCTATTAACCCAACTTGACTAATACCTTAGGCTTTATTAACAGTAAATCCTTGCGACCATGTCGCTCCAATTATTGATTGATCCTTTATTCCCAACCAAATACCTAACTCCCTTAACTTGGCAACTTTTCCCAAGAAGGTGATATAATAGGATGACTATTCATCCTCTAGCAAGTTAAACTTGTGCAAGAACCTGCCAACCTCATTCCAAGGAATGCAATTCTCTTGTGATCAAACCACAAGACCATGCGACATTGCAACTTGTTGCACAAGTGTCGCATCTATTCCATGGGATCTTTTCACCCATCGAACGACGTTTTCTGGTCACGGAATCATGATTAGATAGGAAGCAGGGTTTAGGGTGTCCTCTTACCCATCCCATTCCTAATTGCACTAGGCCGACAACCGGTCCTAGGGATTCCGCCTCAATCCAAGTTTCATCATTTGAACGTGAAAGGTGAGAATGATCGAAGCTTGCACGCGAGCTATGGCGGGAGAGCAAGAGCAAGAAAAGAGAGAGACAAGAAATGGGAACTCCAACAGTCACAATGTGTGACCGGGCCTTCCTTTATTCAAACTGTCACTAAAAGAATAAAGAATAAAGTGATGTGACAGGCGCCCGCCACCTGCAGTGTGCAGTGGCGGGCAGTGGCGGGTATTGTCAGTGTAGTAATACACGGGGCGGCATTGTCAGTGTAGTAATACACAGGGCGGCACGGTGGAGGCGCCTTTACCCCCAACAACCTCCCACTTAAAGGCGAATCTGCCCTAGTGAGAGAGAAAAGAAAAAGAAAAGACAGTACAAATGTACATAGGTACAAGGGATGAGGAAAGGCGACATCTCATCCAATGCCCATCAACCTCCTAAGGAAGGCAAAGCGCTCAGTAGTGAGGCTCTTCGTGAGCAGATCTGCAGGATTCTCGTCAGTGGAGATTTTGACAAGGTCAACAGACCTGTCCTCCACGACACCACGTATGAAGTGATACCTCACCTCAATGTGTTTCATCTTCGCATGGAAGACCAGATTCTTAGCCAACTGAATGGCACTCATAGAATCCGAATGCAGTGTAGGTGTAGCATCAATCCGAAGGTCAACAACTAGACGGCCTAACCATATGGCCTCCTTGCAAGCCTCAGTGGCTGCAACATACTCGGCCTCAGTGGTAGACAAAGCCGTACACTTCTGAACCCTGGACATCCAAGAGACAGCCCCTCCAGCATAGGTGAATACATAGCCAGAAGTGGACTTCCTACTATCTGCATGTCCTGCATAATCGGAGTCAGTGTACCCCATGACCCCTGTATCCTGGTTGCCATAGCAAATACACATATCTGCTATGTCCTTCAAGTACCTCATGATACCCTTCACGGTATCCCAATGTCTGCTGCCAGGTGTAGCTATATAGCGTGCCACAACACCAACTGCATGCGCAATATCTGGACGAGTGGCTATCATGGCATACATCAAACTGCCCACAGCTGAAGCATAAGGGATCTTGGCCATCTCGGCCCTCTGCTCATCTGTCTGCGGACAATCGGCCTGTGATACCTTCACATAAGAAGGTAATGGACAACCAATAGGCTTTACGTCCTGCATGCGGAAGCGCTCAAGGACTTTATGAATGTACTCCCGCTATGAGAGATACAAAAGCCCCTGATGCCTATCGTGCTTAATGCGCATCCCAAGTATATGTGAGGCCTGTCCCAAATCCTTCATCTCAAAGCTCTTCTTCAGCTGAGATTTAAGAGCATCTAGCTCATCATGAGCTTTCCCTACTATCAGCATATCATCAACATAGAGTACCAAGATAAGCAAACTGCCATCACGGGCTTTCTTCGTGTAAAGCCACGGATCCATAGCACTCCTGCTGTAGCCCTGTGACTGCATAAAGGCATCAAACTTATGATACCATTCCCTAGGTGCCTGCTTCAAGCCATACAAGCTCTTCTTCAACTTGCACACTAGGTGCTCCCTGCCAGGTTCTGCAAAGCCCTTAGGCTGATCCATATAGATCTCATCATGCAAGTCCCCATGTAGAAAAGCCGTCTTGACATCCATCTGATTTAGATCTAAGTCAAGCTGTGCAACCAAAGCCAAGACTAAGCGCAGGGTGGTCATCTTAACCACAAGAGAGAAGACCTCATCAAAGTCCACACCATGTTCCTGCTTAAAACCCTTTGCTACCAATCTAGCCTTGTATGCCAGCTTGGGGTGTCCAGGGGTACTTTTCAGCTTGTACACCCACTTGCATGGCAAAGCCTTCTTGCCCTTAGGCAAGGCAACCAAATCCCAAGTCTCATTCTTATGCAGGGAGTCTATCTCAGACTGCATAGCCCTCTCCCAGGAGTGACTATCACCCCTGCACATAGCCTCATCATAAGTGAAAGGCTCTCCTACATCTGTAACCAAAACATAATGCATAGAGGCTGAAATCTGTCAGGTGGACGTCTGTCTCTAGCAAACCATCTCACCGCAGGCTTTGCTGCCTGTCTAACTGCCTGTCCAACACCCTGGCCCTGTGGAGGAACTGCTGCAGGCTGTACTACTGGCTGTGCTGGAGCTCTAGGCTCCTCCTAAAAGATCACTCTGCGGATCTCAACCACCTTCTCAGGCTGCCTGTGCATCTTGTCTTCATGGAAGACGACATCATGGCTGCGTACTATTTTCCACGCCTGCGGATCCCATAGGCGATAGCCCATCTCTCCTGACTCACCATAGCCAAGGAATATGCATTTAATGCTCTTTGGATCCAATTTACTCCTCTTGTCCTTGGGCACATGGCAGAATGCCTCACATCCAAAGACACGGAGATGCGCATAAGAGGGTGGCTTACTAGCCCAAACTTCCTCTGCAACCTGGAAATCCAATCCATTGGAAGGCGATCGGTTTATGACATGCACTGCCGTACTAACTGCCTCAGCCCAAAAACTCTGGGGTAGGCCTGCATGGCTAAGCATAGAGCGCACACGCTCCTGAATAGTCCTGTTCATGCGCTCAGCCAAACCATTCTGGGGTGGGGTGTAAGGGGCGGTCAACTGACGCTTAATACCCCTGTCATCACAAAACTGCTCAAAAGCACGTGAGACATATTCTCCCCCATTTTCAGTCCTAAGGCATTTCAGTCTATACCCAGTCTGGTTCTCAACAAGAGCAAGCCAACGCTGAAAGACTGCCAAGACATCGGACTTTTGCTTTATTGGATAAGCCCACACTTTCCTAGAAAAATCATCAATGAAGGTAACAAAGTACTTCGCGCCACCCATAGACATGCAAGGCATAGGCCCACAAACATCGGAATGCACCAATGCCAAGGGCTCACTCATGCGCGGCCTACCCGATTTCTTATGCGTAGACCTATTCTGCTTACTATAAAGACAATGATCACACGAGTTAAAACGTGCATAGTCCAAAGGCGGAAGATACTGCAAACTAGATAACATTTTCATTCCCTTCAAAGACATATGCCCCAAACGGGCATGCCAAAGTGATACATGTGGGATAGAGCTTACTGCCAAAACATGGTCTACAGAAGACCCAGATACAACAAGAGGATAGAGGCTGCCAGCCTTGGCGCCTCTAGCAAGCACAAGTTTGCCTTTGGTAATTTTCCAGGCAGAATCCCCAAAATAGACATGAAACCCTGCATCATCCAACTGTCCTGCAGACATAAGACTACGCGTAAGCGCAGGTACATGACGTACATCCCTGAGCAAAAAGGAACTGCCAGTGGAAAACTGCAACTGAATATCACCCATGCCCACAATGTCAAGAGACCTGTCGTCTCCAAGTCTGACTGAACCAGATATAGTGCGGTAAGAGTGGAACCACTCACGGTAAGGCGTCACATGGAAGGACGCACCTGAATCCAATAACCAGCACTGTGCATACATACTAGATGTCTCAGTCAAGTGTGAAGCATCAGAAGAACTAGCTGAAAGTATAAACTCATCACCACCATCGGACTCCTCAGTCTGCGTGACATTAATTTCCTCAATCTTGACGCTGGACTTCGTAGGTACTATGCTGCGATCAGAGGACTTCTCCTGCACTTTATCTTTCACCTTATCCTTGCGCTTCTCATTGCGCAACTCATGACACTGTGGTCTAATATGGCCCTTTTTCCCACAATGATGACAAGTGACATTTGCATTGCGCCCACGCGACTTGCCACCACGAGATTTAGATCGACCCTTCTGCGAGTCACGGCCTCGACCATTACCACGGTCATACCTGTCATTCCTGCCTCTAACTGTCAAAGCATGACTACCACGAGAGGTATCCAAGTTTTTGCGATTCACCTCTTCCTGAAGAAGAGCACTCTCAACATCTACCAATTTTAGAGTAGCACTAGAGGCACAAAGAGCAGTACGGAAAACATCTCATGACTCATTCAGAGTCCCAAGCAAGAAAAGAGGAGTTACTTCCTCTCCAAAGGTGATATCCTGCGAAGTCAGGTTCTTCAGTATAGCATGGAACTGGCTCAAGTGAGCAGACATAGTCGCATTATCCTTCATGCGCAGATCCATAAGCTGCTTCAACCAGTACATCTGACTTGCCGGACTTTTCTTATCATAAAGATTTTTTATCTTATTCCATAGATCCCATGCACTTTGTGCTTCCTCAAATACATTATAATGTACATGTTCAGTGAGAGACAATACAATCGTGGACTTGCAGTGCTCATCAAGTTCAAGCCAGTCGTCATTGTCCATAGTTTCAGGCTGCTCCCCACTCAACCGAAGTGGCTTAATCTGAGATTTCTGCACCAAGACCTGCCAAATTTGACTCTTCCAATAAGAGTAGTTGGTACCATCCAACTTTGTAATGTTAAAGATGGCACTATCATGCGAAGATGATGCCATTATGCAGGCTGGAAATGCCCAAACAATCCAAAACTGCTTGCTGTTTTACTGCAAAAACTACCCAAAAATGACCAAAACAGGGTCCAAAGGGCGAGCAAAGTGTGCCAAAAGGTGTTGCCCACTTAGTACTAGGTGCGATACACCAAATCAGGATATTTCAGCATGAAAAGTACACCTCAGTCCACCAATAATTGCTTGCTGTAATAAATTGCAGGTATGCAGTCTAGAGAGCAAACTGTCCCAAAATAGGATCCAATGTCAAGCAAACAATGCTAGGTCCAAAGCCGGCATGAAACGGACATAAGCAAGGCCAATGACAGTGAAAAGAACATGAGCTCAACACCGAAGCATGTCAAAATAACATCTGCCAGTGAGAGGCACACCCCCAGACACTCTAGGCAAAGTGTTCATGTAACTGCCAAAACCTGACACAAATAGGTGTCTGCTCAAAGAGAAAGATCCAAATATGAGACTCAGCTCATAAGCATCCTGTGAACCAAGAGTACATCAATGCATATCCATAAAGATCGGAGTATGATCCCAAAGTCTCAATGCGTATGTAGCTGCTCAAGACATAAACTGCTCCAAATATATGTAAGTGCTCCAATAGCATGCAACTGTCAAAGGTCAAGCAAGCATGTAAAATGCTCCCATTGGCACAAAAGGTGTACAAAGCGAGCTCAGAAGCTCAAATAACCCAAGAGAAAGCACCAGTGATAAGTGACCCTGTCAATGCATCAAGTGCATCCAAGAGAGCATGACATACATGAAGCATTGGTCGTATTAACCATGAAGCAATACATAAGCCCAAATAAGCTCTCGGTCAACTCAATGACATCCAAATAGCAACCAAGATTAGTGATCAAGTAAGCCGGGAATGCTCAAATACATCCAAATCCAAGCTCCAAATGTCGATATGGCATACACAAACCAAATAGCATATGTCACGAACCAAAGCATGTAATGCAAAAGCCTAACTGTCAAGCAGAGACATGAGGCATAGGCGGTCCACGAGCATGCCAAGTCGGTCCAAATGCCAGTGAAGACGGAGCTAATGCGAAGCTCAAAAGCATCTCATAATCTCATACATATGCTCCAAGCCATCCCCAAATGTCAGAGACATCATGCCAAAGCTCAAAGCATACATCCGGTATTGGTAGGTAAGTGCCAAAGCCTGTAAAGTACCTTCAGCCCACTATTATTCCAGCATGTATTTACTGTTCTAAATAGTAGATTTCAGCCCCGAATTCAAGCCAAAATCATGGTCAAACCAAATGCATACATCCCCAATACATCCGGGTAGGAAGTAGACCGCATACGGGCATCAAATAAGGTAACCGGAGTAGAGTATAAGCATCAAATGCCAATGCCAAGTGTGGCTGCCCTGTTTCCAGCACTGTATAACAGTAAATAACAGTCCCAAATCACCCAATATTTCAGGCCAAAATCATGGCATAATCATGTGCATACATTCCCAAGGCACTAGGCATCATGTAGACCGCATACGGGCATCAAATAGCACAACCGGAATGGAGTATAAGCAACAAATGCTAATGCCAATGGTGCTGCCCTGTTTTCAGCCTGTTATGACAGTTTATGACAGTCCCAAATCTGAAGAGATCAGCCCCGAATGATCAAGACCAATGCCCAAAGCTTGAATGACATCAAACATGAAGTCTATAGCCCTCTTGATCAAGGTAGAGAGCAAGAAGCAATGACCAAGTGTGGAGCTGAAGTAGATGAGTGCTCGCAGCCTGGAAAAAAATGATGCAATTTGCCCTGTTGGTGCTAAACTTGCTGCTGCTCCACATGGGCTGAAAAGGGGGTAATGGGGGGCTCAAGAAGGGCCTATCAAAGGCCTATGACAAGCCTCTTTGAGCCTTGATAGGTGTAAGGCACAATATGAGGGGAATAAGCTTCAAGGGTTTGAAGCCATGGCTGCCCTTGCTGTTTGCAACCTGTAGACTGAAATAAAACCCTGAAAGAATGATCAAATACCTCAGTATCAATGCCTTGAAGGTGCCTCCATAGGCTGGGAAGGTGCTCGGGAAGCCAGGGAGTGACGGGAGCTTGGGGAGATCGGATATGGCTGCCGGGATGGAGACCCAATGCGTGAAGCGAGTCGATGCGAAGGTCAGGAAGCACCGAGTCGAGCTCGAGCAAGAGAATGCTAAGCTTTGATACCAGTTGAAAGGTGAGAAGGATCGAAGCTTGCACGTGAGCTATGGCGGGAGAGCAAGAGCAAGAAAAGAGAGAGACAAGAAATGGGAACTCCAACAGTCACAATGTGTGACCGGGCCTTCCTTTATTCAAACTGTCACTAAAAGAATAAAGAATAAAGTGACGTGACGGGCGCCCGCCACCTGCAGTGTGCATTGGCGGGCAGTGGCGGGTACTGTCAGTGTAGTAATACACGGGGCGGCACGGCGGAGGCACCTTTACCCCCAACAGAACGAGTGATCCTTAGGGTAGAAACCCTAGATCGTTTCTTGCAAGTGCGCCCAATTGTCCCTACATTCACTGAATGTGGATAGGACCTTTGGGTATGAGGGTTTCGACTTGGCAACAAGTGCGAAACTAGGTCGAGTCCTTAATGTGCTAAACCCTAGTTAGCACTTGGAGTATTTATTGTATCGATTGAACCATCCTATGTAAATCCTTTGCGGTTTAGGTGATTTAGGTAATCCAGTTTACTTGTCTTACGACAAGGACGAACCATTCCTAGAGATGTTAACTTGATCTAAAAGGGGAAAACTAGTTGCATTACGTCACAATTCACATAAGCACGCGATTCATTGCCTCTATGTACGACTAGATTCACAATCCCTAACTTTTCTTGTTAAGACCAAAACGCATGTTAAATTTCGGCATAATCTCCATTGATTCTACTAGGACTTGCATTCACGAATCATGCCTCTATTCTTTTTCTAAGCTTTTAAGATTTCATGCTTAAATGAACCATACAGCTTTTCCCTAAATACAACTCTTGATGAATGAAATTCTTGTGTACGACGAATGTGCAACATGCAACCTGTAGTTAAATGAGATTCATGCCAAATTGAAGCTAGAGTTAACCTATTTCATGTAGCCCTTAGAATATTTTCCATGCTTTGCTATTTCCTACGGTTGATAACAACTTCCTTAATGAATCATTACAAAGGAGATTTGTCTAAAAGTGCGACATGCCATTAAACTTTCCTTGCCTTAATCAAATGTGCACTTTAATAATTTCGACATTGTAAAGATAGGCAGTAGGCGTTCTAGACCGTCACTTTGAAATGCACAAGAGGCAACTTGCTAATAAGGTCCTAAAATGCATAGACACCTTATGTTTTTTTCGTTCATTCCATTGAAAGTACCAATGACCAATTTCGTATCATGAGTTAATTCTAATAAATTCTAAATAGCCAATTTATTTCCAATTGCGTTTAACTAGGTGGATTTGACATCCATAGGTGTATCCTAGTCCATGAAATTATCGTGCATAATGCAATACTTTTACGTGAAATAGAAAAAAAACCTGGACTTGTGGGCTCGGGGGAATATCCACGTGAATACTAGGAGATGAACCCCCTGCAGGCGCGCCTTGTGACTTTTTAGGGGCCATCGTAGTTGTGAATTCAACTTCTGGTTTGCCTTTGCAGTCTACGAATTTACTCGCCTTGGTATGCAGCCTCAAGATCTTTGCCCTTCTCCCTCGTACGCAGGAGATCCCTTTTAAAGTACGGATCCTTGAAAAAAATACCGGCTTGTGGGATTTGGCTTATGGAAGGCCTTAGGGGTTGGAGCTTGGGCCTTTTGCGGGAGAGCTACGGAATTGGAACTTAATGAGTGCTTGCGGGAGTTGGGGTTTCCACGAGCAGGCTTGTGGGAATTTAAGCTTGTTTGCGGGAATGGGGCTCCTACAAAGTTCTTGGGAATGGGGCTTCTATGAATGCAGTTTCGAAAATTGAAGCCTTACGAGGGGGTTCGCGAAAAGGGCTCTTGTGAACGGCTTTGCGGAAATGGAGGCTTTGAGAGTTCTTCCTCTTCCTCTCTTAAAATCTCGAGTCTAGGAATGGACTTATGGGGGATTAGTGGGAAGGGAAGCCCCCTTAGAAGCTTCTTAAAGAAGCTTCTAAGAAGCTTCTAGTTAGGTAGATCCACGTGGAAGAGGGAGGGGGCAATATGAAAATGTCGTGGAAGAGGAATGATGGCGCGAGGGATGGCGGCGGCTGTCAAGCCACAGGCAGTGGCGTCCCCCCAGTCCGGCGGCTAATGGCTCCCCCGGTGGCGGCTCCTTCAACATGGCGACCCCTGCAGCCTCTTCCTCACTCTTCACGCAGCACGGCAGTCCTTCCCTCTCCCTTCTTACCCCCCTAAGGGCGGTTTTTATAGGTCAAGGGGGGAGAGGGGACCTCCCCCACGTGGCCATTGCATGGCTCCCTCCCCCCTCCTCATGCAGCCCACCACTCAGCTAAGCCCATCCCCTTCCCTTAGCCACGCATCGGCTGGGGAAAAATTAGTAAAAAAATTTGCAATTATTTGCATATTATCCACTTAACCTCCTCCCAAGAGGGTGTTTCCCCACGGTTTATGTGGTTTTAAACCCCCTGGCTCAGTTTGCCAATGCGGAGGCCTTGATTTCTCGCGTGGGGTTACATATTAATTGCCGGCACTGAATATAACCTTTGCATGAGTTTTACACGGTGCACGGAAGGTCGGGTTTAGTAATATTTTTCGAACGGGAATATATATATATATATATATATATATATATATATATATATATATATATATATATCATCTTTTTCCCTTTTTCTCTCTCTTTTAAAATTGATCTTTCCTCTCTTTATAATTCTCTATCTATGTTCTCCCTCCCCCCCTCTCTTTCTTTTTCTTCTTCTTCTCTCTCTCCCTTCCCCCTCTCAAAAATTTTAAATTTAAAAAAGACTTTTCTCTTTCCTCATTTTTCCCCTCTCTCCCTCTTTTCCTCTTTCTTCTTCTTCTTTTTCTTCTCCCCTCTCTCCTTTCCTTTTCTTCTCTCTCCCTCTCCTCTTTTTTCCTTTTTTTCTTAATTTTTTTCTCACTCTCTTTATTCTTTCTTTAAAATTGATATTTTCTCTCTCTTTTGATTTTATCTTTCCTCTCTTTGTGTTTAAATTCTCTTTCTTCCTCTTCTATTTCTTCTCTCTGTCTCTTTTAAATGTTATCTTTCCTCTCTTTATAATTCTCTCTCCTTCTCTCTCTCTCTCTCTCTCTTCTCATCTCTATGTATCTTTCTCTTGGTTTTTGTTCTCTCTCTCCTCAATTTTCTTTTCCTCTCTCTTTCAAGTTTTTTTCTCGCTCTCTTTTCCTCTTCTAATTTTCTATATTATTATTATTATTATCTCTCTTTCTCTCTCTTAAATTTTATATTTGCTCTCTATAATTCTCTCTCTCTCTCTCTGTGTTCATATGCTCTGTCCTTTTTCTTATTCTTATTTCTCTCTCCCTCCTCTCTCCTCTCTTTTTCTTATTCTCTCTCTATCTCTCTCTCCTTTTTTAAAAAATTCTATCTCTCTCTCTCTCTCTGTGTTCATATGCTCTGTCCTTTTTCTTATTCTTATTTCTCTCTCCCTCCTCTCTCCTCTCTTTTTCTTATTCTCTCTCTATCTCTCTCTCCTTTTTTAAAAAATTCTCTCTCTCTCTCTCTCTCTCTCTCTCTCTCTCTCTCTCTCTCTCTCTCTCTCCTTCTTATTCTATCTCCCTTCCCCCCTTCTGTCTCTCAAAGTATGTGAAAAACTATGTCAAAAAAAATTTAAATTTAAAAAAACATATAAAAATATTTAATTAAAAGAGATTGAACATTTTAAAAAGCCTTTTAAAAATATTTACTCAAAATAGTAGGAAAAAGAGAGAAAAAATTTTAAATTAAAAAGGTTAATCTAAAGGGGGAGAAAAGAGAGTGAAACTCTCTTTTACTCGCTCTCTCTCTCTCTCTCTCTCTCTCTCTCTCTCTCTCTCCTTAATTTTCTTTTCCTCTCTGTTTCTCTCTTGCAAGTTTTTTTCTCTCGCTCTCTTTTCTCTCAATATTTTTTATTCTCTCTCTGTTTTTCTATTTTCTCTCTTCCCTTATTTTTGCTTTCTCTCAAATTATATATTTCCTCCCCTCCCTCTCTCTCTTGAGTCAAAAAATGTTTAATTAAAAAAAGACTTTTCTCTTTTATCTTTTTCCCCCTCCCTCTCTCTTTTCCTCTTTCTTCTTCTTCTTCTTCTTCTCTCTCTTTCTCTCTCCTTTTCTTCTCTCTCCCTCTCCTCTTTTTTCATTTATTATTATTATTATTTTCTCTCTCTCTCCCGTTTAAATTTTATATTTCCTGTATTCTCTCTCTCTCTCTCTCTCTCTCTCTTTGTGTGTGTGTTCATATTGTCTTTCTTATTCTTATTCTTCTCTCTCTCTCTCTCTCTCTCTCTCTCTCTTTGTGTGTGTGTTCATATTGTCTTTCTTATTCTTATTCTTCTCTCTCTCTCTCTCTCTCTCTCTTAAAGTATCTGAAAAACTATCAAAATTTTTAAAATAAAAAAAGCTTCTAAAAATGTTTAATTAAAAAGGAAATTTTTTTAAAAAGGCTTTTAAAACTATTTACTTAAAAGAGGAGAAAAAAGAGGGAAGTTAAAATTGAAAAGTTTAATTTAACTAACACACACACACACACACACACACAGAGCCTAGGCCCTACGTGTGAGAAAGAGAGGGGGTTTAATTAAAAAGGGGAAAGGGAAGAGAGAGGGAGAGATTACATGTAAGAGAGAGGGGGTTTTAATTACAAAAAGAGAGGTTTGGAAAGAGGGGTAGGTTTGGGAGAGCTCTCTAAAGGTTTGGGGTTTCCCAAACCTACAACCAAAATAGTATAGTAGTATAGATTAAAAATAATGTTCCATGCACTCCACTTACGACAATATGAACATACAATGGGCCATACTCACTCTACAATTAATTGATTTTTGATTGTCTTGTAAGAGTGATAGTAACTCCATTGATTACATGTGCCTTACTTGTTATGAATCGTATATGATTGCATCTCATTATGTTGTTAGCATTGAATTGCCTTGATGGTTATTGGTTAAATTGAGTTAAGTTTTGGGTAAAGCAAGGGTACTAACCCTTTTTTTGAAAAAAATCATTATTTTCTTCATTTTTCGTGTTTTCTTCTGTCCATTTGAAAGGCCTAAATTGAAGTGTATAACACAACCCAAGAAAAAAAAAAACCTCACAATCGGGCAATGCTCCATTGCACTCATGTGCACCCTTGTTATATACAAGCATGTTGATGTGCAAAGCACATCATCCAATGAGGCGATCAAAGTCCATTGCAACCACCGTTGTACCAACATCACATTGCCCTTCGTAGGGCTTAATATAATACGTGAGGTAGGATGTGCGCAAGTAGCTTAGGAACGAAATTGCTTCAAACTTGATGGGTGGATCGCATTTTTAATAACTATGGGTGGATGTGAAGTAGGCTTGATGTGTGTAGGTAGCATAGGATGAAATTGCTTGACACTTTGCATGAGCAATACAAAACTAGTGCGTGCCAATACTAGTTCCCTAAGCTGAGGTTTAATGTGAAGTGAATTTTAAACTAAGGTTTAATGTAAAGTGAATTTTACAAAATTTCTAGTTATCAAATTGACTCAAAGCTCTCCTTTTTTAAGCATCTGCTAGAGAAAAGGTTTTTCGTGAATACTCGCGCGGGCGGCGCCCAAGTCAACTGCCCAGACAGCCTTTTGTTTCTGTCTGATGAGCGTGCTTTTACTAGAGATGAAGCAGCATTTCGATACTTGATCGTTCTGCTGTAAGCTACTCTCTCCTGTAAGCAACACAGGAACGGAAAGAACAAAACCCCAGTCAAGATGTCTGGTATGGGCGATGGTTATGTCGGCACAGCCCAGGATGCCGCCCGCATCCGCAGGTTGGAGAAGCAGCGTGAGGTAGAGCGCAAGCGAATCCAAGAACTCAAGAATAAGTCGGCCGGTGGCCAGACGGGCCTCCTGCAATTCGGCTCTGGCACCTCAGAGGTAAGCCAAGGGTTTTCACCATAGCCTTGAAGAAGATGGCTTCACAACATACAGTTATTTCAGCTTAGTATTCCTTGGCTTATAGTGCAATGATGTGTTTTCAGAGGGATGCCTGATTGCAAAATTCCCTAAGAAGCTTTTGAAATTCGAAGAAACTGGTTAAAAGCTTTAAAATTCATAAGATTCTGGTAATAGGAATTGCTGATACATGTGAGTTGACTACAAAATTCCTCATATATCTTAAGGAAAGGTCTTTGTAGCTGCCAGCAAAAACGTATCACGCGAATGCTAGTTTTCACTCTATTATTAATAGATTTTTTTCTTTTTGCCATTTCTTTTTTCACTGGAATCAATGCACAGATTGAACACTAAAAGGCTTGTTGCTAAAAATTGGCATTCTTGTCATAGTGTCTATTATGTCTATCCTTTGTGGCATGTCAGTTGTCAATTCTCTCAAAAGACAACAGAGGGTTCACTTTACTGTGTGGGAATGTAGTTCAGCCATGTTTGTAAAAATATTTTTGTTTGAATTACTCAATCCGTTACTGAAAATTAATGAGTCATCCAATTAATCATGTAAAGATCGCCACTACCAAGTTTTGAGTTTTGTCATTCATGTGCTCTTTTTCTGCTGGTTAATTCCAACAGTGAAGGTTTTTGGTTCTATCATTTTTTCATTTGTGTATGTGCAGCTCTTGGAAAGTGCGTTCAAGAAGGAAACTGTTGGACTGGTTACGAGGGAGCAGTTTGTTGAGAAGGTACTACTCACCAAGAATCCTGTCGTACTAAAATCTGATTTCTTTAAAGAAGGGAATTTTGGCCTTTATTGCTGTAGCCAAGTGATCATGAAATGTTTGATGTTTCCAAATCCTAGTGCATATTCACCCTTTTTGTTAGCAAATGGTAAATGTGCATTCGCACAGCACTAAATAATTCACAAGGTTGATGATATTGCTCATCAAGAAATTTTAGTTGGTTGGTTGTCTAATACGAGTTGGATGTTTATTAAAATTAAAAAAAAGCAAATGGTTGTGAAGTTTGAGCCACTTGGTATCTATAGGATATAGTTTTAGATTGGCTTTTGAAATCAAACTAGTTGAATAAGAGGGTGCATAAATGAACAACCTGTGAGGGAACTCTAGGTTTGCAGAGAAAACATAGATTGTACAACAAACACACAATGAACATACGAGCTTTAGAGAAAGAAGAGAATGAATGCTAAATCAATGAACAAACTGAGTATATAGAGGTGTGATACAAGGGAGTGCTCCAGGAGCGGAAGGTTGTCCAACAGTATTGTCTCTAGAAGTGGGCTGAGGGATGATGAAGACGAAGGAAAGTGCCATCCTTTGGAAGGATTCTGAACATAGTAAACCATTGTAACTTGATGACAGATGTGAAAGAGAATGTCATTGAAGCTGAGGATTGCAGGACATCAGCAAAATTTAGTCCTCTGGTGAAGATGATGGGTTGAAACAACAATGGTAGCAGTCCAGATGCGGTCAACCAACATCTGGTGCAGACAGCAAAATGCAGCCATTAGGAGCATAGAAACATGGGACAGGGACAGGATTGGGGTGTTAGTAGTGTACATTTATGCATGTTGGGCACATTTGTTAGGTTGTATTAGGGCACCTTTATGGTTGGGTGGCTCACTTAGGGCTATTTCATTTGTCTCAGGTCTCATCGTGTAGTATATATATACTTCATAGCTCCATTCTTGTCGTGATGGATCACATCTGCTTGGAGAGAGGGAGACCGGTGGTACACTGGCCATCACGTGGCATCAATTGTGTGGTTTGTACAATATATCTCATGTCTTGTGTATGGATTGCATTGCTTGTACATTTGCAATTCTTGTGTTTCCACTGTTCGTTCTTTTCAGTGTTCAGCAATTGTGTTCTTCTGCTTCAGTTTCTCAGTCTTGCATGGTATCAGATGACCATGTTACTGGTTTGGTGTTGTATGCTACTATTCCCATTGTTTTCAATTTGCTATAGGCTGGTTCTATTGCTCCAGAGGCTGCCAATGATTGCATTTTGCTGTTGATGTCATCGTTTAACCTAGGTGACCTGCTGTAAATGCTACATATTGAGCTGGGTGACCTGCTATGAGTGCTGTGTTTTCAGTTTGGCGACCTGCTGGAGTCTAATACCCGGCGTTTTCTGCTCTAAATGCATCGTAACTGCTGCACTGCTTTGTTTGAGTCTCCTATGCGGTTGCTACCTGTCCACACAGTTGTTGACTTCGCTTTTTTGCTTGTATTTCTATGGTCATCGTCCATCTTGACTTCTAACATCAAGTTTTGCCATTTATGATGTTAATTTTTTCTTCCATGCATGAAGTCATTTTGTTTTTATGGTTGGTGGTAATTTGATTTTATTTCAGCTCGAGAGAGGATTCACGAGTGTCAGTTGCCATGTTTATTCACTGTATTCTGTACATTGCTGTACCTGTTTCTTGTATTGTTGTGATCGAACTATTGAGCCCTTTGATCATTTGGGCTGGTTGACCACAACTCCATACATCTCTTTTTCTCTCTACTCTCCATCATCATGTTGCATATCATTGATCTTCTTTTTGACTTTTCTATTTTTAATTAGCTTGAGCTTTCTTCACTGTGGCGTAACCTTGTTCTTCGAAGGCTTCCTTATTGAGCTTGGAGGATGCTTGGATTTTGGTTGATAGCTGCAAGTTATTCATCTTTTGCTTTGCGTGTGCTTTGAGTTTAGCGGAATCACTTTGTATCTTTGGTGCTCCTAGAGACTAATTTAGAGGATGTGGTGTCATGCTTCTTCAATGGTGATCATATGACGAATCGATGGTGATTGATGCATAGAGTGTTACTAGATTCATTAGTGGCATGGCTGGTTTTAATTGATATCAGCCCTTGACCCCTTGGATTGAGTCGGATAATAGTCTCATGTTAGAGAGGGAAGTCGACTTCTCCTATGGCATGGTGGGGTTGGCTAAGTGGTTTTACCTATGCAAGTTCTAGCATTCTCTGATATCCTCTACATTGACATTCTCCTTTGGTGTATGCCTTGGCACATAGAGTGAGGATGCCCTTGTCCTATAGTGGTGAAATGGTGCTTCTCATGTATCCATGGGCTAGAGAGTCATGATTGTGAGAGGGTGCTGAAACTAGCCTTCCTTCTTGGAATGGGTGATGATAACCTAATTTAAGAGTTAATTACAGCAGTAAATAAATGCACGTAAAATGAAATACACACTTTACCATAACATTCTTGGATAGTAGACACCCTGTTGGCCCCAAAATTGGTGCCCCTTGCGGTATTTCTTTAGCTTTCATTCAATTGGAAGGAGTACAACTTGAGATTCTTCAATCTCCTCATGCTAACTAATTGCTCTTGCTGTCATAAATGACTAGCAAGCCTTTTGGGTCATTTGCCCCTTGATTCACTCAGGACTTCTTCTCCAATTTGACCCTTGGCTAGCCAAATGCTGCCCCAAATCAATTCGGGATGGGCTGGCTCCTGAAATCCCTTGATAATATTCAATTATCAGCTGCTGATTTCAGTCCCTTGAGCCTTCAATATCTGGCACGGATCCCAAGGTGTCTGCTAAACCCTAATTTTTGCTGTAAATTAGGGTTTACTGCAGAAATGATAGATTAGCCCACCAAAAATGACCGAAATCTCCTCCAAATGGCTAAGAATTGTTAAGAATGGCTGAGCATAGGCTGAAGGAGATGAGAGAATGCTGTAGAGAGAGAAAATTCTGAGATTTGTCGCAAGGAACTGATAAAAATCAGCTGCTGCCCTACTGTACCAGCCCCAAATGGATGCACCAACAACAATAGGAGCATTAGAGACTGTGATCTTCAGGAGAAAGTGTATCAGCAGCAATTGCAAGCTTCCCAAGGTCAAGAATATACAATCTCCATTACCAAAATGGTTTACAATGATTGGGAATTGGTCCCAAAAGCTGGCAGCAACAGTCCTCTTTCCAACAGCTCCAAAATGAAAAACGAGATTTCCCTCTCCCTTCAGTCCTATTTAGCCTTTCCCCCACTTGCATGGGAAAGTTTTGCCAAGTGGCAGCTTTCTTAATCCATTTTCAGCCATTTCCAGCCATTTAATTAATTAATTTAGCCCTTAATCCATGCCTAGAAAATTGACCTTGCCCATTCAAAAATTAATTGGCTGGGCCATTTG
Organism: Lygodium microphyllum; assembly: GCF_053477565.2. Lineage (NCBI taxonomy): Eukaryota > Viridiplantae > Streptophyta > Polypodiopsida > Schizaeales > Lygodiaceae > Lygodium > Lygodium microphyllum. The sequence goes on along the minus strand of NC_141141.1, from coordinate 111,181,995 downwards.
CAACCCGAAGTGGTCCCATGCATTAATTGATCCTTGGACAAGCATTAATCCATTAATTAATGCCTAGTCCCTAGTGTCACCACTAACACTTAATGGCCAATTAATGATCCTAGGGACAAACTAACACCAAAATTCACCTAGAATCTAACAAGTGTAACTTGTTACAACTTTTGCCTTTGACACCCATCTTTTTCATAGGGTCCTTGGGCCTTCAACCGTAAAAAAGTAGCTTGCACCTCACATGTGCAACACATGTGCATCTTTTAATTGCACATTTGATTGATCCTTTAATCAAATGTCAATTAAACATAAGCAAAGCATCAAATTTTCACGTCCTCGTGACAGGTGCTCATGTTGATGTTGGCATGCATCTATAGGATATGGTGGACCTTAAGGCAGGCTTTTTACATGCATCAAAATACTTTGGTGATTCAAAGCTTGGAGTTTGGTTTGACTCTTAGGCCATGATGTGATGGTTTGATGATGAGCTTTGTTTGCTCCTAGTATTTCCCACATGGAGGGCACATATTGACGTTTCGGCCAAGGTAGGGAATCCACGGTTATGATGTGCTTTTGCAGGGCATTAGTAGCAACATGGGCATTTGTAACATGTATTGAGATCCAACCCTTTCCACTTTCTCTGATGAGGGTTTGAGTATGATCGACATTGACCTTGGTGCGTCTACCACTGACACACATTGTTGGGAGTATCCATGATGCATTGCCGTTGTTATATGTATTATGGTGGAATGTTTCTTTTTTGCATATGATTCTTGCGGTATGGGACATGGTAATGGTCCCTAGGGGTTTGTTTTTCCCCATCTTTGTATTTTATTGTATTGGTCATTTGAGATTTGAAAGAGGATGTTAGCAATGTGCATTTCATTAGTGTTGGGCCTATTTATTAGGTTGTATTAGGGCACCTTTATGAAAAATTGAGAGCTCACTTCGGGCTAGTCCATTTGTTTTGAATCTTGTCTTGTAGTCTATATGTGCTCTTTCTCGACTCTTGTTGTGTGTTAGATCTCATTATTGTAAGACGCATAGACGTAATGCACAACTCAACAGAAGATGAGAGAACCAAGCAAGGTGGAAGAGATCCTCAAATCTTAAATATAAGAGTCGATAGAGATTTGTACAAGTATTAGCTTTGAGACCTCAAGCATGAACTAGCACTTCAAATCCACGAAGTCGCCTAATTGTCTTGTTTGGGACAACTTTTCACGCCATCTTGCTTTGCCTTAAAGAGTCTTCACATTGATCAACCCATGAACACTCCATCTCACCTGAATCTTGCATTTCCTTTAGCATACAACTAGACTTGCTTTGTGTTGCTCCTCACAACTTGTCATGAAGAAGACGCGTTCATTGATCTACACTAGGATGAACACCATGATTCGTTTGTAGTCCACCCTTCATCACTTGCGCAAGAATGCGCAATTGACTTCATTAAGTAGCTTGACACTTTATATGTGTGACTTTTAACAATTAAAGGTGATTGACTTAATGAAATGCCACATTAGCAATGTTTTAGTGTTATGCCGTTGGGAAAACGTTGATTCCAACCAAACACCTCAAACACAATCTGTTGCCGATAGTCTATTGCCCATGATCTTGTATACCATGACATGCTATTGCCATTGCCTTTTGCACGGCTGTCCAATCATGTCATCTACCTAACTTTTCCCATTGCTTGCCCAGAGCACATGTATGTGGGTGGTGCCTCAGTGCATTACATTACATTGTCTCCTATTGGAACCGTGGTGGTTCCTAGTTTCATGGCCTTCTTGTAGATTTGAAGCAAAGGCAGAGTCATTCCAAATTGAGACTCATACAACCATGCTACCTTGCGCATGGGTAACCCTAAAACTTGAGCAAATAATTGAGCTCTTTCCTTCCTATGCGCTTCTTGTACTTGTGAAGCAACACTTGTTTTGGGTACTAAGAAATCTTGAAGCTCGTCAATATCCACTTACTCTAGCTCCTATATATTGAGCTAAAATATGCATTACTTGCTGATTAGCCTCTTAAACAGCCCCAAAATACACTAAAAATGCTCTTTTAAAGTGAAACCCTAAAATGGGGAGCGGTTCGAGAGAGTTTAGTGGAAACCCTAAAACGGGGAGTGGTTCGAGAGAGTTTAGTGGAAACCCTAATTTTTGGGGCGCCCTTTCACATCTATAAATAGACAGGCTGTCCCCATTTAGCCATTATCCTTATTTGCAGGTTACACCAGCCCACACACCCTCTGCTGCTGTTGGCGCCCTATTTCCAGCCTGCTGCCCACCTCCATTTGCTGTCTAGCCATCATCGACTGCAGCCACATTATCTTTAGCCTATCCATTGCTGTAGGCAACATCTCTTAGCTACTGGCGCCTGCTCTAGACTGTTCCAGACTACTGTTTAGCCTATTGTCCATCATCTCCAGGGTCAGCCAGCTTGCGTTTTCAGCATTGCAGGCTCTGACACTCTCAGACATTGTTTCAGCCTGTTGTTTACAGCAGACTGTGTACAGTTTCTGGCCTTCGATCGGTGGTACATTGTTGCGTTTACCGGTTTCCAGCCTCCAGACTGCTGCGTTTTGGTGACCAGCCTGCTGCCATTCACTATTCAGCACTCCTATACTCCGACTGGTGGTCACAGGCTTGGGATCCGTCTTCGGTGGACGTCACACTCTGCTCTGCCCTTGAGCACACTGTATACTCTTACATTCATTTACATCATTCATTCACTTCAGAGTTGTGTTCTCTCTCTCCCTTCTTCTGTTTGTGTTTGAGTTTTGAGTATTGCGTTTAGGGTTTGAGTTTTGCCCTTTGTGTATGTGTGTGTCTCTTTGTGTTTCTGTTGTGGTCATATACTCAGTGTGTCCTCAGTGCAAACCCTAGTAGTTTCCTTCACATGTTATCAGAGCTGGTGCTCTTGTAAAGAGTATCTTGCGGATATTGTGGAGAGCTATTCTTTGTGTGAGGCACACAATACGACTCGTAACCAAATCACAATGTCCGAGACACCTTCTTCTCCTGTTCCTATGATGTCTTATTAGGCTTTTTCATCATTGGAGGCCCTGAGACGGCATTATGGACTCGGTGAGGAGGACGACACTCCTCCTCACCGAGGACTTTGAGGAGTACTATTGCAACAAGTATGGTGATGTTTACACCTCTCCTAGTTTTGCTACCACATCTGGACCGGTTGGTGAGGTTGGCCACCTCTCCGATCATGGAGGACATATGGCATTTGGAACGTCTGGCGATCCATCTTCATCATCTCAGCCAGGTCCAATGTCAGGTTTGTACAATTCTTTTGTGTTGTATGAATCAAAACCCTCACCTGTTTCTTCTTTTGAGGTATAGGATCCAGATAGCTTTATGTATGTGAACTTCAATAGAGGGTGCTCACGAAGCAGACGAAATTTAGGTACATCTACAGCTTCTGTTTCATTTGAGCATATCACACACACTTCTTTCTTCCCTCCCATCCCACCCTCTTCTATATCACTCCTCTCATCATCTTTCCAAAACCTTGGATTACACTCCACATGTGCATCACATACCCTAGGGGTTGGATCTTCCATCTCCGCTCCTAGCAGCTTTTCCTTCACCACCCCATTCTCTACCTCTTTGCATCATGGTACTTCGTTAGGGGAAATGCCACCCTTTACCATAGTGCCTCTCACCTTTCAACAAATGAGCACACCCATAACTCTTGGGTTGATTGTGCTGGGCATCTCCCTCACTATCCCCAGCTTCACATCTCCCATGACCACTCATATGCAGGGGTTTTCATTCTCAGCTTATGGTGTGTCTTCACACTTTCCTTGGGTTACACATAGGCAGGGATTCTCCTCTTCTGCTTCCCGTATTCCCGTCCCACCTCCTTGGGTTTCTCATGTGGCTACCATGCCTATGCCTAGTCAACCCATCCCTACCTATGGATCCACCTTGCACACTACACGCATGCCTGGTGGGCACTTTGGGGCTCATTCCCAAGTGTACTCCACTTCCCCATCCTACCCATACTACACTTTTTCACACTATCCATCTTCGAGCACTACCACTCCTGTTGCAATGGCCAAGAATGCCTTCACAGATAAGACACGTTTTAACGGGTCAAATTTCATCGCTTGGTCTAATTTCATGCAACAAGGGCTTGAGTCTCAGGGTCTTTGGGATCTCGTCATTGGTCTAGAGCCTATGCTGGACCCTCGACTAGCTTACTCTGATTACATCCGTCAATGGAGAGCCCGCAATGCCACGGCCAATGTTGAGTTGATGCAGGGATTGCTTCCTGAGTTTCACTCTCAGTTGTAGCACTTTCCGCTCGCGTCAAAGCGTTGGAGTTACCTTCTCGACTGCTATGCGGCTCATGATCGTACTCGGCGCATCAATCTCGACTTTGAGCTTCAAGAGTTCTCTATTAAGGAAGGGGATGATCTGAAAGTCAAGCTGGCTGAATATAGGCGGTTACTTGCCGCGTTCGCCACTACTGGCTCTCCAAAGTCAAATGACGATCAGGTTACATTCTTCTTGAATAATGTCTCGACAAGTACTTCAATTTCATTCAACGCATCATCTCCCAACCTAGAATGCCAACCTTCTACGAGTTTGAGTGCCAGTTTTTGCGTTACACGACGGTGTATGATTAAGTCCACAAAAAATCCTCATCACAGCCTTTTTCAGAGCAGAGGGGGTTGGTTGCCTCTTCTTCGGGAGGGATAACCACTAGTGGTAAGAACTCGCTAGATGCGAAGGCAAGCCAATCAAAGGGTGACTCCTCTTCCTTAGATGGAACCAAAGAATCTAGATCTATCTGGCAGCAACTCCCTAAGAAAAATTGGTTTTGCACACATTGTCAGAGAGTAGGCCATGTGGACGAGGAGTGTCGCTCCAAGGCCCAAGGTCTTCCATCTAAAAAGCCTCAGTAGACCGCTGCGACTGCACAATCCAGTGGGGCTACGCCCTCCGCTCCTGCTTCATCTGCTCCTTCAGCACCCGTTGTTGTTGCTGTTGGACGTGTATAGGCTCAACAGCTCATCTCTTTCACTACCCTTGAGGGACTGGCTGATTGGTTTGTAGGTTCCGATCCCGTTGCACTTCATGCATCTATCTCACCTTCCTCCCCACCTCATCAAGTGTTTCCTTGGCAAATCCTTACTACTGGACGTACGCGATGGTGGCCACCTTCTTCTACTCGCATGTCTCTAGGTCCTTTCGGATACCCTAGGTCAGTCTAGCTTTTATTTTTCGCACTCTTAGAGTCGGGCCCATAGGATTCATTATCCTTAGTTTTTTCATTTTTTTGTCTTCCGCTGCATTTACTCACACACATGCACATTTATTGCATTTATTTTGAGTTAGATTTTCTTTCTGTTCTGTTTTGCTTTGGAGCATCTCACCACTAGCTTTTGTGTTTGCAGAATTCTCATATCTTTTGCAGGGTTTTGTCTTTCAGTGTAGGGCTAACTTGTAGATTGCTTTGGTCCTCCCTGGGCTAGAGATGTGGGGATGCGCACCGTTTCTTTCATGGTTTCATCATCTTAGGAGTGCTTGCTCTTCTTCCAGCATGGCGGTTTTCCCTCCCGAGGCGGATTGTGCAGCATCTCTCTCGATGCTATCATGGCAGTGACTTCTACCTTGCTCTTCTAGCGGGGTGCTTCATCCACTTTATCTTTTTTCATTCCTTATGGTTCTCGGTACCATATGAAGCCCGACATCATGCTCTTCCTTTTTCGGCATCTACATCCAGGTTGAGAAGGGATTCCTACCCTTCTTGGTATTCGACAGGCTTCAGCACTTTGTCTTTGACATCGGCTTCTTCCCCCTGTTGTACCTTACTCTTTGCATTGCATGATTACATCATTCTTGTACTAGGGCTCTTGGGCAAGTGAACAATTTTCCCATGAGGGACACTGTCCAAGTGGCACCTGCTGCATGTGCATTCTTCAGCATGTAGCATACTTTGCATCTCATTGTGCAGAGCACCACTTGCGCGGATCCTAAGCTGTTTCCATCGGCGGCTGTTGTTACCACACCACTATCCTTCATCACATGGATACCTCATCACCTATTTCTTCTCGTCATCGACACCTTGAGTGGATGGGTTAGCTTGTTTTGTTTTGTGATGTGTTGCGTATACCCTCCCTACTCCCGTCTTCTGGGTCACTTTCACTTAATCGACCACATCCCATCAAATTTACTTCACTTATTCAAAAAAAAAAGAAAGAAAAAAAAGCCATGTAGTTCCATCTGCCTTTGTAGGGCTTGATAGGCCACTAGGCAGTCGGTGTGCACCCTTTGTTCAATGCCCTGTCCTCGCTGGGGTGAGTACTTGAATTCCCTTGGTAAGATAACCATCTCCTCTATAGTCTTGGTAGGCCACTAGGTAGCCGACGTGCACCCTTTGTCCGATGCCTTCGCTGCTTTGGGGTGGGACACCTTGGGGTACATAAACATCACAATGGTTGGTCTAACCTTTTAGCTCAGTTTTGGGCGTGAGAGGGGTTGTTGATTACAAGTATCTGTCCGACTAGCATTATTGCTCCCCACTTTTTCAGCCTATTTATACTCAGTGGCTCCTCCTCAGTCAGTCACTTCATCTTCACCATCTGCAGACTCTGTGGAGAGAGGAGCCAGTGCCAGTGCCCACGCAGCCAGTGACTTACTGTTGTATGCGACTGTCTCGTGTTCAGATATATGGATTCCATTTCCCGTGCATACATCTGAGTTCTCATCTGTATCGTGTTCTTTCTTTTCTCTTTTTGTCTTGTGTTTCAGCAGTTTATTTCAGCACATGTTTATGCTTCCACCGCTGCTCCACTTCTGACATGGTATCAGTTTTCAGGATTTGTGTTTCTGCTGTGTTTTCTTGCTGATTTCAGGATTGTTTTGTATCCCTGCTGATCAGACGACTGCTGTCGCAGCCAGGCGACCTGTTTTGGGGCTGTTTTCAGCCTGCGTTTTTTGCAGTTTTGCCATCGCCTGCTGCCTACGCACCCTCTGCTGCCTGCGTTTTTCATCAGCAACTGCTGGCAACAGTTTTCTACCTGTTTTTCTCCAGTTTACAGCTTGCGTTTTGCTGATTCAGCATCTCTCGTGGCTGGGTGATTGTTACTCAGGCCGTTTTTGCTGTTTTTGGCAGTTTTTGACTGATTTTTTGACTTTCTGCAGCAGATTTTGTCTTCTATTGATCAGATTTTGGGTTCTATTGCATGTAAACTCTCTTTTTCTGTAGTCTGTGCTTGTGTTTTGGCCGTGTTTCCTCTCTAAATTCCATCTCTTCTCTACTTCTCGTCTTATCCTCTCCATATGGCTCCTCCGTGCACTTCCAGTGATGATAAGTTACATATGACCTCGATGCTTCTTGAGCATGAGGCATCCTTGAGATTACAGGGGCGGCTTCTGGCACATTATGGAGGTGAGGCTTATGTAGCTTCAGAGAGGGGTGACGGGAAGAAGAAGTCGAAGGCCCAGTGTTACCACTGTGGCAAGAAGGGACATTTGCGGAAGGACTGCAAGAAGTTAGCGGCTTCCAGGAAGAAGGAGCAGAAGACGAAGCGGGATGCTGGCTCTATCGATGAGTCCTCTCCTTCATCAGATTCTGACTCTGATCCTCCGGCCAAGGTGAAGTCCAAGGCGTGGAAGGGATCCTCTTCTTCGGATCGCGGGAAGGGCTTGGTGGCCCCTTCCTCGGTTGCTTTCTAGTGGTGGTGATGAGGTTATCCCTCACGACTCTCTTGTGCCAGAGAGGGAGTGTGAGCGGGTGTTCAGATGGGGCGGCCGCGCCTCATCTATATTTTTATGCAGGTGCACAGGTTCCAGAGAGGGACGTTCCTGACGCATCGACTTCAGTCTGGCGGAATCAAATCCTGGAGTTGGGATTGACATCTAGGTTCATGATGAGCTGGTCATCTGACAGAGAGCGGGAGGCTTTCGTCTGGAGCTCACATGAGGGGACACTTTGGTGGTTTGGCCAAAGGCGGAGAATCCATGGTCACATATGTTCAGCGGCATGTTTGACAGGATGGTCTTGTATGCTACTGCGAGACATTGGTAATGGACACAGAGTCATGCTATGATCTTCTCTATTTTCAAGTGTTTGGTACGATCGACATCGACATCAGGTTCTCTCCGAGGCACCTTGGTGGTGGCTTGATCACCCACTGCTTGGGTATCCATGGTTCTACTTGGTGGTTCTATGTTGTATAGTTTCTGATCCCTTTTCATTGTACTATTGTATTGTATCAGATCACCCATGATCTGAGAGAGGGTGTTAGTAGAGTATTTGTCAGCTCATGTGTGAGTCTGAGCTTGATCTGGGCTGGGCATTTTTATTAGATATTTTAGGTATTTTTCTGGTGTGGCATTTTATGCCAGTGGAGCATTTTATGCAGCAGTCGGCCAGCATTAAATGCTGTCCGACCAGCATTATTGCTCCCCACTTTTTCAGCCTATTTATACTCAGTGGCTCCTCCTCAGTCAGTCACTTCATCTTCACCATCTGCAGACTCTGTGGAGAGAGGAGCCAGTGCCAGTGCCCACGCAGCCAGTGACTTACTGTTGTATGCGACTGTCTCGTGTTTAGATATATGGATTCCATTTCTCGTGCATACATCTGAGTTCTCATCTGTATCGTGTTCTTTCTTTTCTCTTTTTGTCTTGTGTTTCAGCAGTTTATTTCAGCACATGTTTATGCTTCCACCGCTGCTCCACTTCTGACACAGCCTGCCTCCATCTGCTGTCCAGCCATCATTGACTGCAGCCACATTATCTTCAACCTGTCCATTGTTGTAGGCGATAGCTCTCAGCTGCTGGCGACTGCTCCAAACTGTTCCAGATTGCTGTTCAGCCTGCTGTCCATCATCTCCAGGGTTAGCCAGCCTGCGTTTTCAGCATTGCAGGCTCTGACACTCTCAGACATTGTTTCAGGCCTGTTGTTTACAGTAGACAGTGTACAGTTTCTGGCCTCTGATCGGTGGTACACTGTTGCCTTTACCAGTTTCCAGCCTCCACACTGCTGCGTTTTGGTGACCAGCCTGTTGCCATTCACTATTCAGCACTCCTACACTCCGACTGGTGGTCACAGGCTTGGGATCCGTCTTCGGTGGACGTCACACTCCGACATTGCTCTGCCCTTGAGCACACTGTACACTCTTACATTCATTTACAGCATTCATTCACTTCAGAGTTGTGTTCTCTCTCCCTTCTTCTGTTTGTGTTTGAGTTTTGCGTTTAGGGTTTGAGTTTTGAGTTTTGCGTTTAGGGTTTGAGTTTTGCCCTTTGTGTTTGTGTCTGTCTCTTTGTGTTTCTGTCGTGGTCGTACACTTTGTGTGTCCTCAATGCAAACCCTAGTAGTTTCCTTCACACTCTAGTGTTATGTCCTTGGACATTCGGATGGGCGTTGGTCACAGTGGTTATGAAGTGACTTGATGTGAAGACACTAAGGACACTTTGGGGTCAGGACAGCCAAGTCCTATTTGTAGGACTTGAGTACTATTTGTAGGACTCAAGGCCATATTTGCTCATTCATTGTGAAATCACCACTCTTGGACTCTTGGCCATGGCTGAAACATCCGTACACCGGGATGGCGTGGGCTGGTGGTATGGGACGCCAACCCTTGGGATGTGGTCGTGACTCAGGGTGCTACTAGCTCCCAGGCTTAGGGGTGAACTTGTTTGGCTCTACGACTAGGAGGTGAGTTTGATGTCTAGTTCTTTTTATGGTGAGTTTGGCTCGTGTTGCGTCTCTTGTGCAGGTTGGATCTTAGGGGGATGTTATATTTAGTGCTCAAGGAGTAGAAGGCTGGCCAAGCATCCTCCCTAGGAGCAAATTGAGCAATGATGAGGGAACTTGCTATCCTCTAGAAAAGATCTTGAATGTAACGAATTACCTCAACTTGATGTTGGTGTGCAGGACATAAGAAATTTGCTTTGAGGAAGCTGTCTTGGCATCATTGGGGCTGGAGCAGCAGTTTGCCAACTGAAATGCAGCAGCAAGATGGCCATAACAGGCTGATGATCAGGCCAGGCTGATCTGATGCCATCAACAGAAGCAAACAGGTTACCAGGCAGCAAATGATGTCCTTGATGGAGCAGAGTTGGCAGTTGTGAAGGCTGGTGGCAAATGATAGGCCAGCCACCAATAGAAGCAAACAGGTTATCAGGCAGAAAATGTCCTTTAGGGAGCAGAGTTGGCGGCTGTGAAGGCTGGATGGCAAATGAAAGGCCAATGTGCGATGATGAGGGTGATAGAATTGGACGCTGATGCAAACAGTGTGAGTAGAGTACATCTTATGTGTGCTAGAGTATGTGCATTTTAGTGCATTTCACTTTTTATGCCCATGTTTTTTGTGGCTGGCCGACTTGTATTTTTGGGCGCCTCTAGAGTTGGCCAATTTGTATTTTTTGATGCATTATTTGTAGCCTAGTTATAGGCTGCTGCCCCTCCCCCATTCAGTTATTCCTTGAGATACACATCCTATCAGCAGGACTACTTCTAGGTGGAGAGGAGACTTGTACACATTGCTAGTGACTCACTTCCCATACCATACTGTTCTTGAGCCTTAGTATATGGATTCCATTTCCCGAGCATATTCTCTTTGAGCTTTTGTGTTCTTGCAATGTTCTTTTTTGTTGTGTGTGTCCATTGCGGTCTCTATCAGCAGTGTGTTTTTGCTTTTGTTGTTTCACACTTTTCTGACATGGTATCTGAGCCTGTTTCGCTTGGTTTTGGTGCTGCCTGCTGTGTTTGACTGCTCTTTTCAGGTTTAATTGTGCGTTGACTGCCCCAAACAGCTTGCATTTGATGCTGATCCCTCTTTGGCAGGTCCAAGTGACTTTGCAACAACTGGATGGCAGTTTTCCAGCTTCATGTGGCTGATTTTGAGCTTGCTTTTTTATCCACTTGCTGCTGCATTTGCTTGTATAGTTGATGGTTTTGCTGTTTAGCAGCCATTCTTTTTTGGTCCACAGATTTGCTCTTCCGCAGTTTGTGTTTTCAGCCAAGTTTACATTTTTCAGCTTGACTTGGACATTCTCGGAGGATTGATCACGTGTCAGTTGTTTTACTTTTGTCACCACATACTCTTCACTTTTGTTTCTCTCTATGTTTTGAACTTTATTGCTTGAACTGTTGAATCCATGGTATTGGGTTGTCTCTGTAAGTGCCCCTCTCTCTCTCTCTCTCCCTCTCTCTCTCTCCAACCTCTTCACTTTTTTCATCTTCTTTGCACCTCATCCAAAGTGGCACCACGATGTTGCTCTACTGATGAGAGCTTTAGAGACTTGACTATCTTACTTGGAATGCTGGTACGAAAGCTTGGTTTGTGCAAAAGTGCCAGTGATACATTGTTCTAGGAGCCATCTTACCTTTACCGCCTCCCACTGAAGGAAATGTGTTGCCCCTGTATTGTTGTGCTGCATGATCAGTTGTGGCCTTCTACAGGAGCCCTCCTTGATGGCTGAAAATGGCCAAAACATATTGGTGACTACCGGGACAACACTCTCTCCCCCTCTACAATCTTCAGAATGGTTGCATCAGCCTTTCGTGAGCTTGCATGGGAAAGTTTGCCAAGTGCTGGCCTTGTAAATGTGATTTTCAGCCTTGACTAAGGTTCAAAGTTTAGTATTTGAAAATTACTTAAAATTTCCCTTTGTCCTTGCCCAAAAACTAGTTGCTGCCCATTTATATTCAATGTGCTAACCCCCAAGGAGCTTTAAGTTGTTCCAACATTATGATTAGCCTAGAACTAGCATTAACTAATTACTTAATGTCTAGTCCCAATGTCAACATTGGACATTTTAATGGCTCAATTAATGTCCTAGACCCAAACACATGTCATGCACCCACAGGTACTTGTCCAAACCCACTGCTCACTTAGGGTACTTAGGTTGTCTCACTATGACTTAATTGACTTGCACTTCACATGTGCACCTTACATGCGAATAACTAAATAATGCCAATGCTAAGCATTAAAAATACATATCATATTTATATATATATTTTTGAGATATTAAAGTCATTAAGTTCGTTGTATTCCATTTGGAAGCAATTATCATGGGTATATATATGTGTGTGTGTGTGTGTGTGTGTGTGTGGCTCTGCAAGGACCAACTTGTTGGAAATATGCAAAAACACAGCATGGGAATACTCATGATAAAAATTTATGATTACAAACACTTTGTGGATGTCTTGGGGTTTCTCTACAATCTTCATGTTGCTTTTACTCCAAAATGCGTGGGCTTACACTAATGTAGGCATCAGCTATGAAGCTTTTCTACTCTTGCCAAATCACAATGCTTTAAAGCTTTGAAAGATTCTAGGGCGTAATAGAGATTCTTTTTCATCATTGTCTTTCCATATTGCTGTGCCTTGCTTCTTTTCTGCATTTACTTTGAAAGATTGTAACATGTGCTGTGTAATAGAGATGTTTTTTCATCATTGTCTTTCCATATTGCTGTACCTTGCTTCTTTCCTTTGTTTACCTTTTCTTTTATCTTGTTGATGTGGTTCTTGGTGCCCAATGTCATCATCGAAGGTTTGCTTGGATGTCTGCAGTTGCTTGCAAGAGGCCCTCTCATTTCAAACTGCTGGTTTGTTGGAAGTGCAGTTGTTGAGTCTCCTGGTTTAGTCTCTTCATAGTTTGGAAGTGTCTAGTTGAAGTTGTGGTCATGGTTGTTGGGATATTCTTGTCCAGTTTAGCTGGAGTCACCAAGATGTGTATTTTTAAAGTTGAGAGTTGAGATTTGGGATTGAAGTGTGTGTAAACCTTGCTGTTTATGTACTAGATTTGATGATCTTAGCATACAGCTGTATTGATTGTCTTGACTTTTGTGCTGATGAGGAAGGATTCATGAATCTTTAATCTATATGTCATTTAATAATCTCTCAACTAATTGAAGTGCCAGTTTTGGACTTCTATACTTCTGAAACTGTTATGACTTCTCCACTAGATACTTTATGAAAGCTGGCATACTAAATCGAAACTGTCTCTCGTTTTTCTTGTGCTATAGCGTGTCAATTTGCGGAGCAAGATTGAAGAGGAGGAGAAAGAAAAACAACAAAAGCTTGCCCAAGAGTAAGTTGTAAATTTGCACTAAGCAGAGTCACAAATAGAGTTGGGTCTAACTGTAATGCTTAAGCTATCAGAAATGGTACAATTGTCGCTAGCTATGACGTGAAGAACACAAATATTTCTTGGCATAAATACCGTGTTACCTTTGTTGCTGCAAGTCGAAGAGCTAGCTGTATGTTCTGCACATATTGTTTACATCATATTACTCAAGTGCAGAAACAAACCTGAAACTTATGGGTTTAGGCTATTCTCTTGGTAAAATGAAGGTCTTACAATCATTATGGAAAGAATCATGTCCAAATCAGCCAGCTACTCTAGCATTTATGATGGAACTGACATCTGTTTCAGATCATGCAACTACTATGCTAGCTGCTTAATCTTCTTCATAGAGAGAGTGGATACATTGTTTGACAATTTTCCAAGATCATAAGTTTCCCCTTGTTTTTGATTTGAGATCTGCTGGGAGAATTGCTTGGTCACATTAAACATAGGAAGATTTAATGAAAGTTTGGAAAACCTGCAACACAAGATCATTTGCCATTTTCATCAATTGTATGTGTTATATCTTATGGAACAGAATCAAGTGCATTGTTGATGATAATCTCCTTATTAGTGGTATTACGATTACATCCGCAGATGATAGTCCCCTTGGGTTGCTGAGATGGGGTCATTCTCTAATACTTGCACCCATTACTCATTCCTCTTGGTATTGACCTGTCTTAGTGGTGCATTGTTGGACATGTGGTGTCACTAGGTGGTGATACTTTTTATAGTTTCTTTATTTATTTACTTATATAAATATTTTATTTTTCTTTTCTTTTGTTGCTGTTTCTTCTTACCCCCAGAGTTCTCTTGGAATAAGCCGGGATCTTTGCATGGCCAGAAGAGGCAACCATTGGGACAAATTGGACTAATGGTTTGTCTGAGTCTTAGGACTGGTTCCATATTGAATGGGCACTGAAGAATGAATGCCAGTGGTTTGGGACTGTGTGCATAGCCACCGGAGATGGTGCATGACAATGAGCCTGGCCAAGACAGAGATGCATATGTGAGAATGCTCACGGAATAAAAGTCACCGTAACTGAGCCACATTATACTTTTTGATGTGGTCATAATGATAAAAGTTGCTCAAAACAACTTGAGGAATGTAGGGGTCACCATCCCTAAAATTTAGGGAGTTACTAGTTTTGGACCCTAGAATCTATTCACGTCATTATCTTTGTTTTTGCACGAGGATTAATTCTTAGGTCTGTGCCGAGGTCAAATTTTGCACCGATCATGGAGAATTTTAGACCAGAAGGTTTAAACGAAAAAATTGTTACATGTATGCCATGTGGCACAAATTCCCAAAAGAGAGAGAGAGAGAGAGCATAAAAAAAAACGTAATAGGCATAAGGGGTAGATGGGAGAATAAAGTTTTGAGGAGTTGAGGGCAGATTGCCGCAAGAAAATCAGCCATGGAGAGTACTTCTACGTCTCTGACTCAAGTACGAAGGTAGAGCTTGCTCCCTTTGATAAACTCTCTCTCTATTCTCAGAGAAAATGCTTCGCATGATGGGTGATTCCATCGAAGGTACAATTCTACGTTTTCTTTGAAATTCTGCACATGAATCATTGAGTATTGGTCACAGAAAATGCAGGACAGTAAGAACAGTGAATTCAGAGATCTGCAGATTGCAATTGTGCACAGGAATCATTGAGTTTTGGTCACATGCTGAACAGTAATAACAGTAAATTTTGCACATGCTAGACAGTAAGAACAGTGTGCTGGACAATAAGAATAGTGAATTCAGGACATGTTGGACAGTAAGAACAGTGAATTTAGAGATATGCAGAGTGCAATTTTGCACTGGAATCATTGAGTTTTGGTCACAGAAAATGCTTTTCTAAAAGGGATGTTGATGTGGACATGCTGTATTGTTCTTATGCAGCTGGGATTTACTTAGATGAGATGAAAACCAACTGTTCACAGGTTATGTATTTTGGAACATTATCATTTTTGTAAATTTCCATCTTTTAATTGATAAAGAAATACTGAGAGGGGCGCCGGTCTTCTTGGCCAATTTGGTATTGAGCGAGGGAGTGAGGTCTCAGTTTATGTGTGTGTGTGTAAAGAGCAGGTGTTAAATGAAGGAACTACCGCTTTATGTGAGTCGTAGACCGGTTTCATGTGGCATATGGACAACCCCCTCAATCAGCACCCTTCAGGACAGTTAAATGTATGGTGGATTGATCTTGTGGACCAGGCACATTAGACTTCTCACTCTAGGCTCATATAGCCACTCTCATGAGGGCCTCTAATGTAGATCCATTTTTGTGTCTTGACACTATTTTCCTTAGCAAAGACCTTCTGAAGGATGCGTGCCATGGTTGCCACACCCTTAGGCTTGCATCTTTTAGGTCTTTTAGGGTGCATTAGCTTAGTACTTCTTGAGGCTACGCTAGCACTTTTACTCTTAGCACATTAGGCTATTCGAATTGGACCCAGAGGCTAAAGCACCCTTTATGCTACTTACTTTAGGATTTTCATATAGCACTTTCACTCTTAGATCATTAGGCTATTTGGGTTCAGTCCATAGGCTGAAGTGCCCTGCAAGTTTACATTGGTCCTGACTAGGCTGGAGACATGGATAGTTGGCTCCTTTGTGGTAGCTCCATGATCTCTCTTGGTTGAGCCCTTGTTCCTTTCATTGGCACAGAGGATTGCCCTCCCAAGTTCAAGCTTTAAGCATCACTTTGATGCTATCATAGTGGCTGCTAAACCAACACAGCTCTTCAAGCTGAGCTGCATCTACATTGCCTCTTCATACCAGGCCTTGGCATCACATAGTTAACATCAGCTCCTCCTCTCACATCGACTTCCATGGTTTGTGAGGGGGTTGCTTTGCCACTGCAGCTTTCAACATTGTCTTCTTGTCTTTATATTTGCATCCCTTGTTTAATCTGCCCTTTTGCATTGCATATATTATTGTGTTTCATCATCTTATTCATTCTTGGTACATATAGGTTTCAACATTGTCTTGTCTTCAATCAACATCCTTGCCTTGTTATATGTACCCTTTTTGCATTGCATACATGATTGCATTTCATCACATTATTCATGCTTGTAAAAGGCTGCTTTGGCAAGTGAAAAATTCCTCATGAGGGCACTATTCAAGTGGCACCTTGTTGCATGAGCATGCCCCTATTGCATTACACCTTGCATTAGTATTGTGTATAGTATGTGTGCTCATTGAAGTGGAAAATCCATGCATTGTGTAGTATGATTCTCTTTTATCTCATAAAACAGAGCATACATGAGCACATTGCTTACACAAGATCCTGAGTAGCTACCATCTATGCTACATCCGCACCATTTAGTTCTTTGATACCTCTATATTGCCAGCTTGGAATGTGGTTGTGTATTATGGGGTCTTACTTTTGTATGAACAAAAGGAGCCAATATCACTAAAAAAAGGATCTAAATCCCATCAAATCTTGCATGTTATTGACTCATACAGTCTATTCATGGAAAGTGGTGCTTAGAAAGTCCTACTGACACCCAAGCGATGTCGATTGCAAGGCAATTCTTTGCAAGCTGAAATGTTGGCTGCCTCTAAGATTGTTTCATGAGAAGGGAAACTACAAGCTTGGTCCAAGTTGAACAGAATGGCAAAGTGTAGTCTAATTTCATATTGCTGAAGTGTAGTCTAGTTTCATATTGCTGAAGTGCTTTTCCCTACATGGCTGCCTCTAAGATTGTTTCATTAGAAGGGAAACTACAAGCTTGGTCCAAGTTGAACAGAATGGCAAAGTGTAGTCTAGTTTCATATTGCTGAATTGTAGTCTAGTTTCATATTGCTGAAGTGCTTTTGCCAACATGGCAAATTTTGATGTCATTTTAGTTAGTGCAAAGGATTTCTCATGTATCTAGAGGATACCCTAATTGGGAAACCATTCCGGCATCCTTGTTTGGCAACCCTTTCTTGGCTTAGACTTCGATGGCCTATGGCATGATCGGAAAATTAATGGATGGCCGGTCCTTGAGTATGCATCCACCAATCAGACATATCATTTACTTATTTAAGGATCAGGAATGTCTGATGGATAAGGCTAATTCCCTTTGGGGGCTTCACAAAGATAGAGCTTGGTGGAAATCTATGATGTTGATTGTGGGCTAGCTTAATAAAACCCCCTTTTAGATGTGAAGTCTTCATTGGAGAATGTTGGTGGGTGGACTCCCTCTTGCTGCTGTTGTTTTAAGACAACATTTCCAGTGGTTCTTGGTTCTTTTGTACTACAAATGAGTAGACCCGTCACCATTGTTTTTTCTCTTGCCTAGTGGCAAGACACATATGGTCTATTCTGTTTGAGGTTTGGCATTATGTTGTTGGGGTATCCATGCATCCATGAGATTGGCTTGTTTGGAAGAAATTTTTGTGCTTTTGGGATGCTGGGCTGCACAATCATATTGGCAACTTGAGAGGTCTTCTAACTAGTAGTTTAACACCATTCAGGATGCAGGCCTGATTTCCAGGGATGATTTGGCTTCTTGGCATATGACAGTCTCTTGAGTCTCTTTGCCATATAGATACTTCTCTTGTGACTCTTGTATTTTATGTTCATAGTAATTAATAGAATTACCTAGTTAAAAAAAAAAACTTAAATCCCATTAAATTGGGCAATCTAAGTGAAGATATCCATCACCTCTATGATCTTGGTAGGTCCTAGGGCAATCCAAAGTGACACGCTTCGCTTGATGCCTTGGTTTCTTCGGTGGGACCTTTTGTTTAAGGATGAGCTCTCTCTTCACTCTCCTTGGTCTCCCTTTTTTGGGCCCGAAAGGAGGTGCTGAGCCACCAAAACTTGCCTCAGATTTATTCTTTTTTGGTGGCATCTCTCGGCTCAAACTATCCGAGAATTGATATTTAAGCCAAGTTTGTACAACACTCTAAATGTGTTTACCACTCTAGACATTCATTTGGCTCCAACAATTTCTATAAAAGGGTTTGGTCTGCACACTGCTATTTATCCCTTTGCCCATCCTTCGCATCTACTGTTATGCCATTATCATTACCCATATCAGCTACTCGACTATTGCTCTTAGAGGTTTCTTCACCTTGATTTGGCTGCTGCGACTTGGTTTCCAGCAGCTACATCACCATCAAACATCAGGCGACCTGTCCTAGTGTTGTTGTGATGACACCCCCAGCTAGGTGACCTGATTTGCAGTGGTTGCAACCTGTTTTCAACCAGGCAACATCTGTAGCTGCTATGTTTTGATTCATCCACACCAATTACCACTTGTCTACAGCTAGTTGACTCCATCCGGAGCTATGTTTTGATTAGTCCAGCTATATTTTCAGTCACACACTCCAAGCTGAAGCCTGATCTGTATTGTGCCATCCGGCAGGTTGTTGATCAACTTTACAACATTCTGCATCAGATTCCTAGACATTCATCACCCCAATTGGCCTTCGGTTGCTGCATGACATCAGACTTAGCTCCAGTCAGCCACATCTGTAGTGGTTTGGTGGTATTGCTGCACTCTAGGTCTATCAGAGGATGACTCTCTCTAGCACTCTCCCTCCACTTGCTTCCATGGGAGTTGGTGGTCTTTGGACATCTCCGTTCCTTGAGCATCACATCTCTATCATCTTCTTCACTCATTCATATCCACCAATGACCATTCATTCATTCATCAGATTCTACTTCTTCCCTCTTTTTGCATTTTTGTGTTTTTGTACGAGTTATTGCATTTTAGCCGTGCTCATACATTCTATGTTTACTTGGTGTAAACTCTAGCATATCTTTAGAGTGGGAGTAGTGGGTAAGGATAAAGATGATGTAACATTAGATGAACTAGAACTAGGTGCTTATAGTTGCCTCCGTGCCTTCAATAAATCCCCATACCAACATTCCAAAGTCCTTTCACCACTAACACGTTTGACAATATTTGCTTAGGTAGGATACTTCGTGCCAATATGTCCTCAGTAGACATCATCATTTCAAAAAAAATCGTGTGTATTTGTGTAACTGGCCTTCCTTCTCGGATAGGGTGGTAAATAACTTGATTAAGCACTATTTACAGCAATTAACAAATTCATTAAATTGAAATGCATACTTTACCATATAATCTTGGACATTGGACACCTTGTTGGTCCCAAAACTGGCGTCCCTTTCGGTATTTATTTAACTTAATTGAAGAAGAAGTTGATGTACAATGGGATTCTCCCAATCCCTTTCGGTATTTCAACTTCCCTTGCTGTCCAAAATGACCAGCAAGTCTTCAATTTGATTTGTCCCTTGATTTGGGCAATCAATCGATCTTCACCTGCTTTGATGGAGATGAAAAATGCCCCAAATTCAATGATTTGCTGGTCCCTCCACTCGAATAGGCAAAAAACAGTTTAGCCTTGTTGAATCCAAGTCTTGGAACTTCCAATTTCTGACACACTTCCGGAGGCTGTTGCTAAACTCTAATTTCTGCTTGCAGATTAGAATTTATAGCAGAGAAATCTGAAATTTCTTAGCCTTTGGTGATCTCAATGTTATAAGAATTGAAGGAAATTTGTCATTCATTGCTGCTGTCCTATCTCAATAGCTTGTAGATGCAAAGAACTGAAGAAAATCAGTCATTTACTGTTCATGCCTTGTCTCGACAGTCTATAGATGTTGTCACTTAGTGTTGATTGGTCTTCTTCTACATTTGGTTGCCTTAGAAGGTCCTCCAATGGCTGCAAATGAGACCAACAACATCTCCTTCCTCTCTCTTGTAGGCTGAATACACTAAAAATGCCTCTCTTCAACCTCTAAAGACGTTTTTCAGTCTTGCATGGGCATTTTTGACAAGTAGCAGCCTTCCCAAATAGCTTTTTCAGCATTATCCATAATTAAATATTAATTTTCAGTCTTTAAATACTGAAAATTAATTTGATAATTATTTTGGTGCTTTAAAAAATAATATAACTGGCTAATAATTTAATTGGTTGGGCAACTTCCATTCTCGAGTTTCTTCGCGTCATCTTTGAACATCAGATTGGCGTTAGGTACCATTAAATGTCACGTCCTTTGTGTCACAAACTGAGACTTATGGCCAAATGAATGACCTAGGCCAACAATTGGCACTAGATACCACCAAGTATTTATGCGACATAACTTTTGATATCCCATGATTTTCTCGAGTCTCGGGTTCGTAAATTTACTCTAATCCTAGTTACACCTCACATGTGCAACATTTATTTAACCATGTGATTAAAAATTAATCCACATGTTAAGTGAGGTTTCAAAAATACATGTCCTCATGACAATTTGCTATGCTTCCCCACGTATTGGTAAGAGCTTCAATGCTTTATACAACAGGCAGAAATACAACAAAAAGTGGCTGTCTCATTGCCAAATGTACGTGAAAGAAAGAGAAATCTAAAGTTAATAATTGATTTACTGTTTGAGTGAATCGTCAGATGAAGAAATTGATGTTAGGAATGTGCTTAGAATGTTGAAAAACCCCAAGCCTGGCCGTTATAGAGATCTTTTGGGATACTCGAGGATTTGTCTAGTGTGTAGTTAGTCTTAAGAATTTGGGCAAGACCAACTTTGTGTTAGTAGATTAGTCAGCTCATGGTTGAGTCTATACTTGTGGTACAATAGGCTAGGCATAGAGACATTTTAGGCATTTTATTTGTCACTATTTATGGGGATTTGACATTATTTGCAGCCAGTCGGCCATATTTTAGGCATTTATTTTGGCCTATTTATTGTCAGCCTCCCTCCTCCACATTCATTCATCACTGGACAATTCTTGGAGAGAGGGAGCAAGTGCCAGTGCCTCCACAACCGGTGACTCACATTGTATCTGTACTGTCTCATGTCTTGGTATATGGATTCCATTTCCCGAGCGTACAGCTGAGTTCTCATTTGTATTGTGTTATCTCTTTCTTTTCTTTTGTCTTGTGTTCAATAGTTTATTTCAGCACATGTTTATGCTTCCATTGTTGTACCTCTTTTGACATGGTATCAGATTATAGGATTTGTGTTTTTGCTGTGTTTTCTTGCTGATTTTAGGACTGTTTTCACTCTTAGTGATAAGGCAATTACTGCTCCAACCAGTCAACCTGTTTTGCTTGCATTTTTTTGCTGATGTCAGCATCCATATAGCCTGTGCACCTATTTCAGCTTGTGTTTTGATGTTTCAGCATCTCCTTCTGGCTGAGTGCTTACATTATCAGGCCGTTTTTATTGTTTTTGACAGTTTTTTGACTGATTTATAGACTTCTTACCGCAGCTTTTGTCTTATTTTGATCAGATTTTGGGTTCTACTGTATGTGAACTCTTGTTTTTTGCAGTCTGTGCTCGTGGTTTGGCTGTGTTCCCTTTCCAATTACCTGCTTTTTAGTATTTCTTTTCTAAATCCTCTACGCATGGTTGCTCCATGCACATCCATTGATGATACGTTGCATGGAGATTCCCGTGAGGCTCTTGCAGCTTCAGAGAGGGGTTTGGAGACGAAGAAGTCGAAGGCCCAGTGTTACCACTGTGGCAAGAAAGGTCATTTAAGGAAGGATTGCAAAGAGTTAGCGGCTTCCAGTAAGAAAAAGGAGCAAAAGATGAAGCGGGATGCAGACTCCTTCGATGAGTCATCATCTGCCTCCGATTCCGATTTCGATCCTTCGGCCCAGGTGAAGTCCAAGGCGCGGAAGAGATCCTTTTCTTCGGATCGTGGGAAGGGCTTAGTGGTGTCAAAAGATGATGTACCAGCGAGACAGTAGGGTTGGCAGGGAGGAACACGGAGTGAACTCGGCAAACATGGAGAAAAGAAGAGAAGAGAAGAGAGAAGAAACTCCGATGAATGAAATGATGAAGTTCCAAATCATGGAGTGAAGGTGATACAAGGGACCAAGGGTGCCGTAGCACAAGGAAGATGATGAAGACAACCACGAACCACGAACTGCGAACCGCAATGTTCTCCTGAAGGAGTGTGAGGGTAGTGGAGAGGCTGGAGAGAAGAGGTGACGGACTGAATGAATCGGCCGTGAGGAATGAATGAGAGAGTGGCCTATAAATAGGCACAGTCAATCTAGGATGGCGCTCCTTTTTGCGGCTGCAAACCCTAAACACAAAATGCAGAAACGCAAAAACGCAAATTGTGGGTGAAGGGTTTCTCAACACCCCCTCTCAGGCCCAAAAAGGGGAACAAGAGAAGAGTGAGGTGGAGATGCAATGCTACATGTTGAAGAATGCTCATGCAGCAGGTGCCACTTGGACAGTGTCTCGCGTGGGAAAATTGTTCACGTGTCCAAGCGCCCTAGTACAAAGATGATGAAAACATGCAATGCATAGGAGGAATGCCGAACTTGTGTGGTGCCGAGAACCATAAGGATATGCCCGTACTCAATCTCGGGAGGTGGCTCCATGTTGACTAAGTGACCAAGGTAAGAAGATATAGAGGATCCCTTAGATCCAAGATTTCCACCGGAAAGGGAACCTCCAGTAAAGACCAGTAGACAAAGTGAACTGGAGAATCCGAAACACAACCTCGGGAGAGAAGCCACTAGCTCTGTGCATCCATGCTAGAAGGAATACGAAGGCCTCGTCACCAAGTCGGGACTGAATCTCCGAGGTCTCGAGCTAGGTGGTACCTGAAGATCCTGGGTATCAGTAAAAGATATGACTGGTTGAAGACAGCCACCCCAAAAAAGTGGAGGATGGGTGAAGAACTTCATGGGGAGTAGGTTCCCCCTCTGAGATGGGACGTGGAGGGGCCCCCGTTGAAGTCGAAGAAGAAGTAGATGGCCCCTCTGAGGGCAAAGAAATAACATCCCCCTCGGAATCTCCCTTTGAAGTAGATAGGGAATTCAAAAACTCATGGATCACGGACTCCGAAATGTCTGATGAAGAAGGAAGTGCGGCTGGTCGTGTTGAAGAAGGTATCTGGGGTGCTGAAGGGCTCCCAGAGGTAGCCTCTTGAACCTGAGTAGTCCAGGGTGGGGAAGGGTGGGGCTTAGAATGAGCAAGAAGTGGGCAACAGCCGCTGTCTCTCAGTGGAGCGGACTGGGTAGCCGAAGAAGATGAAGGAGTCGAGCAGTCCACTGTCTCTGGAAGGAGCGGACTGACGAGGAGACGATATCAAACAATCACTATCTCTTGATGGAGCGGTCTGCAGATCCGTAGGTCGTGGAAGCCATTGTACGTGAAAATAAGTGGGAGAAGACTGCCGCTGCATTGCGACGATCTCCAGGAGGTCGTAGCACCAATCAATCCTCCATGTGCTTGAAAGGACTTAGTGCGCATCGGATGCGTCTTATTGCCTTGAGCATAGTACTCTGATAGCCGATGCAGAACGATCTCTGTGGCCCAGAAAGGAGAGGTGGCACAAGGAGTGCGTGGTGGAAGACGCATGTACTCCAGAGGGGTGGGGAGCAAAGGTCAAAGTTGGCAAGCATTGGTGGTGTGTCCGATGATGCCACAGTAGGAGCACCCAGTAGTCTGGTCATCTGCTGGTAAAGAAGCCATGGAGACTAGTGGGCCTTGCTGAAGAAGGAAGAGGTCAGCCACCATGAACCACGAACCACGAACCGCAATGTTCGCCTCAAGGGGTGTGAGAGCAGTGTGAAGCACGAACCGCAATGTCCGCCTTAAGGGGTGGGAAGGTAGTGGAAGGGTTGGAAGTGAGCTGCTAGTGGGAGGAGGATGTGACCAGCAGTAAGAGGTTGCAACCAGTAGAAAAACGCAGGTGAGGAGAGAGAAACTAAAAACGCAGGCAGGACAGCTTGCAAGAGAGAGAAAGACTAAAAACGTATACAACTGATGAGAGAAAGACTAAAAACGCAGGTAGGACAGCCTGCAGGAGAGAGAAAGACTAAAAACGCAGGAAAAAGACAGTAGCAGTAGTCAATATGCTGAAATCAGCTCCGAATAGTGTGTGATAGGCTGGAAACAGGCGCCAGACTATTGTAGACATTAATGGCCAGCTTGGACCGCGATGTCTTCTGTGCTTGGGGTGTGGGCAACAAGCTGAAACACCTAAAATTTGCAAAAACGAGATTATTTTCTGATTGGAGAGTGATCGGCAACAATCATTTTGCTATAAACAGCTGCAAACTGTGGGTGGAAGGCTGGAAATAGGCGCAAGACTGTAGATAACAGCAAGGGACAGCTGAGACTGTGATGTCCTCTGCGAAAGGGGTGTGGGCAACAAGCTAAAAACACCTGAAACCTGCAAAAACGAGATTTCGATGCAACGGAAGAAGAAGAGAAGTGGATACCGAACCCGCCACCGGTCTTTGTTATCACTGGAGTGGAGGATCTTTGCCATTGTTTGAGCAGAACCGGCTCTGATACCATGTCAAAAGATGACATACCAGCGAGATAATAGGGTTGGCGGGGAGGAACACGAAGTGAACTCGGCAAACATGGAGAAGAGAATAGAAGAGAAGAGAGAAGAAACTCTGATGAATGGAATGATGAAGTTCCGAATCATGGAGTGAATGTGATACAAGGGACCAAGGGTGTCGTAGCACAAGGAAGATGATGAAGACAGCCATGAACCACGAACCGCAATGTTCTCCTGAAGGGGTGTGAGGGTAGTGGAGAGGCTGGAGAGAAGAGGTGACGGACTGAATGAATCAGCCGTGAGGAACAAATGAGAGAGTGGCCTATAAATAGGCATAGTCACTCTAGGATGGCGCTCCTTTTTGGGGCTGCAAACCCTAAACGCAAACCCTAAACGCAAAGCGTAGAAACAGAAAATGCAAACTGCGGGTGAAGGGTTTCTCAACAAGTGGCTCCTCCTCAGCTGCTTTCTAGTGGTGGTGATGAGGTCATCCCTCACGACTCTCTAGTGCCAAAGAGGGAGTGTGAGAGGGTGGTGAGATGGGGCAGCTGTGTCTCATCTATATTTCTATACAGATGCACATGATCCAAAGAGGGATATCCATGACGCATCCACCGAAGTCTGGCAGGTACAAATCCTGGAGCTAGGATTGACATCCAGGTTCATGATGGGCTGGTTACTTGACAGAGAGCGGGTGGCTTTCGTCTGGAGCTCACATGAGGGGACACTTTGGTGGTCTGGCCAAAGACGGGGAATCCATGGTCATTTCTGCACTGCGGCATTGGTGACAGGATGGTCATGTATGCTACATCAGGGGCATTGTTGACAGACATTGAGAACTGCTATGATTCTTCTCTATCTTCAAGAGCTAGTATGATCAACATCGACGTCAGGTTCTCTCCGAGGCACCTCGGTGGTGGCTTGCGCACCCACTACTTGGGCATCCATGGTTCTACTCTGGTGGACATTGTTGTCTATACTATGATGCGACATTATCATTGTATATTGTATTGTATCAGATCACCCATGATCTGAGAGAGGGTGTTAGCAGATTAGTTAGCTCATGGTTGAGTCTGTACTTGTGGTACAACAGGCTGGGCACAGAGACATTTTAGGCATTTTATTTGTCACTATTTATGGGGATTTGACATTATTTGCAGCCAGTGGGCCAACATTTAATGCTGGCCGACTTGTCATATTTTAGGCATTTATTTTGGCCTATTTATTGTCAGCCTCCCTCCTCCATATTCATTCATCACTGGACAATTCTTGGAGAGATGGAGCAGGTGCCAGTGCCTCCACAGTCGGTGACTCACATTGTATTTGTACAGTCTCATGTCTTGGTATATGGATTCCATTTCCCGAGCATACATCTGAGTTCTCATCTGTATTGTGTTATCTCTTTCTTTTCTTTTGTCTTGTGTTCAGCAGTTTATTTCAGCACATGTTTATGCTTCCATTGTTGCACCACTTTTGACAATTTGATATTGGGCACCCCAACGATTAACTGGGCTAGAAGATTAATTTGATGGACAAAGGGACAAAGAAAATATGAGAAAAATGTGTAGGAGAATGGAGAGAGAAGCAATTGGGTTCTCAAGAGAGAGATGCTTAAATGGATGAGGATAGAGAATCATGACCAGCATGGAGCAGTGAGGAAAAAAGATGATTAGTGGTTGCTTCCACGAGGAGAGAGAATGTCTTGCTGCCTACTATTGCTGCCAAGTGAAGAAAATCAACAAGATGGGTGGGAAATTGTCTCATTTGATCAGTTTTTCACTTTAGCTATTGTTTGTGATCAGCAGTATTCCTTTATGTTCTCTCCTAATTCCTCGTCCTCATCTTGCTCTACCAGTCTCCCTAACCAATCCAATGTAGCCAAGAGTTTCAAATATGGGAGGCTTTATACATAGAAATGGTTTCACAGAAGTTGAGGATTGTTGAATTAGAGATCGTAGCTATCAACTCAGCACACAAAGTGTAGATAATAGAGAGAGTGAGAGTGTGGTCATTGCACAACTCGATTAGATTCAAAGTGTGTAAGACAAAGTACAAAATGCAACACTTAAGACTTTAGGGTTGTGTAAGTGCCTTGCGTCCACACACGAAAGTGTGTAATTTGTAATAAGGGACTGAACCGTATAACATAAATATACAAATAAAGAGTAATATGACTGGGGGAAAAAGCCTCTCTTACAGAGAGTAAAAAGTGCCTAAATGACTTACTGCGGATCACCAACACTCTTATGTGAGCGTAGGTATGAGTAAAACCCATCAAACCCCCTTGGAGTGAAAAGTGATCAGCATACAAGGATCATCTACCAAAGGAGATAAAATTTAAAGCATAGCGGAATGCTTCAAATTTGTTGCAAGGAAGAGCTTTGGTGAAGATATTTGCCACATTATTGTTGGTAGAACAGTAGACAAGGCTGATATTGTTAGAATGAAGCAATGTGGAAGTGAATGATCATGACAAAGAGTGATCAGAGAGAGAAGAGAGAGAGAAAGAGATAGTGAAACACATAAAATATGCAGTGAAGAATGTTGTATAAGGATGCAGAATTATACACGGGTGCAGAGAGAATATTTGACCTCGATCTCTGTCAGCCCTCAGTGTCTCTGTCACCAACAGACTAAAATATGTCAAATACAAGTGTGGAACAAAGTGCTCGAGAAATACCAAATAATGACCAAGTCGGCTGCTTAAAATGGTCGACTGGTGTAAAAACTGACCGACCTGTACTGGTCGATTGCACCTGGCCGATTGCAGACTGCCACGTGGCATTTGACCCGGCAGTGATGACATGGCTGCTGACGTGGCACTTGCGTGTTTGTTGCTCTGACCTCAACCTGCTCTGCAAATTGTAACACTCTTGAATGGCTGCCTGGCTGGAATCTACATATGTATATAGCCTAACTGAGGAAAATGCCTGTCCATGGGATGACAATCTCTAACACTCCCTCTCAGATCTTGGACAGGACATAAGGCTTAGGGATCTGGCATGTCTTTGAAGAAGAGCTTGGGGAAGCGCCTTCGTGAACAAATCTGCAAGATTGTCTTCAGTCTTACAGTACTCCACATCAATGGTCACATCCAGAAGCTTCTCCTTGATGAAGTGATATTGGATCTCTATGTGCTTCGTGTGGGCATGGAAAATGGGATTCTGTGCCAAGGCAATATAACTCTCATTGTCGCACCGCAGAAGAGTAGGTCGAGTCTGGGGGCAGCCAAGCTCCTCCAACAATCTCTGAAGCCACACAACCTCACATGTGGTGGAAGAGGCGGTCTGATAGTTTGCCTCAGTAGAAGATAGGGCTATTGTGGGTTTCTTCTCGCTATTCCAAGAGATCACACTTGCACCCAAGGTAAAGCAATAGCCTGTAGTAGACCATCGATGGTCCACATCGCAAGCCCAATCTGAATCGCTCCAACTTGCAAGAACAAGAGCTAAAGCACTTGTACTTGCTGGATAATGAATCCCTAGGTCGGAGGTCCCCTTCAGATACCGTGGTATCTGCTGAGCAGCCAGGCAATGCTCCTGCTGAGGTGCACTCATAAACCCAGCCAAAAGACCTATAACAAAACATTGATCAATTCGTGTGTTGAGGAGCCAAATCAATGATCCAATTAGTTGAGGGTAGCATCTGCCAAAAGAGAATCTGCGTGTGAAGTGGCCTTCCAGTTCGGAACCATAGGAGTAGAAATGGACCAACAATCGTCCAATCGTCCATCTTAAAAGTCACCAAGAGCTCCTGTACATATCTCTGCTGAGAGATATGAATCCCTCTATGAGATTGATAAATCTTGTGGCCCAAAAAAAAATGGAGAAGTCTTACATCCGTCATCTCGAACTTCTTATGTAGGGTTGCCTTTGTCTCTTCAACCTTTTGGGCATGATCCTCTGCAACAATCAAGTCATCAACATACAAAACAAACAACACACGACCACCCTCGGAAGTGTGCATATAAAGCTACGGATTGGTCTTAGAGCACCGATTTTCCAACTTGGCCTGAAGAAACGAATTGATCTTCTTGTTCCAAGCACGTGGAGCTTGTTTTAGGCCATACAAGGCCTTCTTCAACCTGTAAACCTTTCCATTTGAGGAACCAAAGCTAGGAGGCTGCTCTACATAGATCTCCTTCAAATCACCATTGAAGAAGGTCAACTTCACATCCAATTGAAAAACAGGCCATCTCCTATGACCAACCAAGGCAAGAACAACACGAATAGTCGCCATGCAAGCTGTAGGGGCAAAAGTATCATGGAAGTCAACACCTGGGCTTTGTGCAAAACCTTTAGCAACAAGGCGATCCTTGTGCTTGTCCAAAGAGCAATCACTATGGTTCTTGGTCTTGAAGACCCATTTGACACCAATCACCTTCTTATGAGAGGGACGAGGCACAAGGAACCAAGTGCCATTCTGCTCAATAGCCTCCAACTTGGCTCCCATCACCTTCCACCAATGATCAGATTGTAAAGCCTCGTGCACTGATGTAGGCTCTCTATCCTGCATAACACATGACATCAAACAATAGTTAGAGCAAATAAGCTTCATAGAATGTGCCTGGTGCCTCCGTGACCTCCGCGGTCCATCTTGTGGTTCCCACTCCTCAGGGACCCCCTCCATCCTTGAATCTCAGAGTGTGTCACGAGCCCAACGAGGAGAAGGCCGGATCTCTTCTTGGTGCTCTCCATCTACTAAAGACTCGGGTACATCCATCGGCGGGATCTCCACTGGGGTGGCGAGTGGAAGAGAAGACTCAAAATTTGAAGAAGAATCTCCGTTAAGAGGCTCTAGCTCCAAAGGAAGTGTCTCAGGAGTACAACTCTCCCCTGGATCTCTAAGTACGGGGTGTTCCCTTTTTGTGGCTAGAACTTCTACGAACTGCACATCTCGGCTCGTGTAGACATCCCGCTTCACAGGATCATACAAGCGATAACCTTGGGATTGGGAGCTGTAGCCAACAAATACCTGTCGTCGAGAAGCCGCCTCAAATTTGTCATGCTGCGTCTTTGGGATATGCACATAGGCGTCACACCCAAAGATCCTGAAATAAGAGACATCAGGCTTAGTCCCAAAGTAAGCCTCAAAAGGTGTCATTCTATCAACGGCCGAAGTGGGGGATCGATTGAGGATGTGGACTACCGTAGCCACTGCCTTGGCCCACAAAAACTGAGGTCTCTGTTAGTGCTCACTATGCCACCCACAATTTCGTAAGTTATGCACTTGTCAAAAAGTTGAAACTTCCCCAACAAAAGAGTTGAGCATCAATATATTGTTCGTATGATGCGAGGTCAGGATAACAAAATATGGGATAGAATGGTATCCAATTTGGAAATCGAGATCCAAGGATATAAAGATAAGCTTGATTTCCAAATTATGAATATGGAAAGGGCCGATATCGCTATAGGGAGGGAGTGGCTATGGGGATTTGAACCATCCTTAAAGCGTAGTTATCATTATAATACACTGGAATTTGAAAGGGATGGTAAGACTTTTGTGATTCAAGGTGAACATGAAGTATCTGATAACCCTTTGATGTGTTTCCTTGAAAAACAGAAGTTGATGAAGAAGGAAACTTATGAGGTATACATGTTATGGTCTCTCCTTGTACAAGATACTTTTACTTGTAATATAAAGCAACAATTTTCTTATGCTTGTGAGTTGAATGTAAATAATAAAGTAAGTGGTTTGTTAGATGAATTTAAAGATGTGTTTCCATCTGACTTACCTAGTGGCCTTCCACCAGATAGGGGTGATGTAAATTACCCAATTGACATAGATAGGGATACATCCCCTGTTTCTAAACCACCTTACAGGCTAAGTGAAACACAGCACCAAGAAGTCGAAAGACAAATCAAGGATTATCTTGATAAGGGGTTTATACAACCTAGCAATTCACCTTGGGCTTCACCAATTTTATTGGTGAAGAAAAAAGATGGCTCTATGCAACTTTGTGTTGATTACAAAGCACTTAATAAGATAACGTTGAAGAATAACTTTCCTATGCTCAGAATGGAAGATCTTTTTGATCAATTACAAGGGGCAAAATTCTTCACAAAGATTGACTTAAGATCAGGCTATCACCAAGTAAGAATTAAGGCCCAAGATGTACCTAAGACGGCATTTCGTACTAGATATGGGCATTATGACTTTTGGTGATGCCTTTTGGCCTCACAAATGCACCAGCTACATTTATGAAGCTAATGAATAGTGTGTTACAGCCCTATCTAGGACGCTTTGTAGTAGTCTTCTTGGATGATATCTTGATCTTTAGTAAATCAAAAGAAGAATATTTGGAACACTTACGGTTAGTATTCCAATTGTTAAGAACCCATTTTCTTTATGTGAAGAAAACTAAATGTGAATTCTTCGCACAAGAGGTGAAATATTTGGGGCATATTATCTCGAAGGAGGGAATCAAGATGGATCCAGAAAAAGTAAGGGCAATTATTGAATGGCCATCTCCAAGAAACCTGGAAGAGTTGCGGATCTTCCTAGGTTTATTTGGATTTTATCGTAGATTCATTCAAGAATATGCTAAGATAGCTGCTCTAATGACGTACCAACTTAAAGGGAAAGGGAAGAGCTTTAATTGGGGAAGAGACCAAAATGAAAGTTTTGAAAAACTTAAGATAGCTATTGCTACAGCTCCAGTACTATTAATTGTGGATCCCAATAAACCATTCTCGGTTGAAGCTAATGCCAGTGACAAAGCAGTAGGCGCAGTCTTATTACAAGAGGGTCGATCGGTTGCTTTTGAAAGCAAGAAATTAGACCGTGTAAAATGGTATTATTCCGTTTATGAGAGGGAGCTGTATGCAATAGTACATGCAATGAAGAAATGGAGGCACTATTTGTACGGTGCCAAACTTTTAATCTTGTTGGATCATGAAAACATTAAGTGGCTTAATGATCAACCGGATCTACAAGGGCGTAAAGCCAGATGGGCCGAACTCCTCCAAGAGTTTGACTATGAGATCAGGTATAGAAAAGGAAAGTAAAATATAGTGGCTGATGTGCTCAGCAGAATGCCCATCATAAATGAATTGAGTTTTACTCAATTCTCTTCCAATTTGCTTGAATCCTTAAAAGGAAAATGTCAAGTTGATCCGGCATATTCCAACATATGGGAGGCAATTTTTAATGGGGATCCAAATGGAAGGGCCTCCACTGAGGAAGGAACATTTGAGGATGTTCAACAAGGAAATGGAGCATCAGGGGTTGCTCAAAT
The DNA here is from genome assembly GCF_053477565.2 of Lygodium microphyllum. Taxonomy (NCBI): domain Eukaryota; kingdom Viridiplantae; phylum Streptophyta; class Polypodiopsida; order Schizaeales; family Lygodiaceae; genus Lygodium; species Lygodium microphyllum. Next base: position 111,150,378 of record NC_141141.1, on the reverse strand, counting down.
GGGATTCAAGTGGAAGATTTTTACCATTGATAATGGTTATTTACTCTACAAGGGTAGGGTATGTGTCCCGAAAGATGAAATAAGGTGCGAGATACTCTTTTGAGTGTCATGATACCCCTAGTGCGTGACATCCAGGAGTTAATAAGACTTATAGTCTTATTAAAAGGCAGTTCTATTGGCGTGGAATGAATAAGGACGTCCTTGACTATGTGGTCAAATGTAATAAGTGCTAGGTTAATAAAGCTGAAAGATTGAAAATGGGAGGACTTCTCCACCCATTAGAGAATCCTTCAGAAAAATGGGAGAGTATCTCCATGGACTTTATTGTCAGGTTACTTAGGACACAGAGGGGGACACGACTTTGTGTGGGTGATTGTGGATAGGTTAACCAAAATGGCTAGGTTTATTCCAACTTCAACTAATGTTAAAATACCAGAATTGGCTTGATTGTTCATAGAGAACATATACCGATTGTATGGCCTTTCCACAAATATAGTTTCTGATCAGGATAGAAAATTTGATAGTCAATTTTGGCGTGCTGTATTTAAGAAGTTGAATACTAAACTTAGCATGAGCACGGCGAAGCACCCGCAAACTGATGGGCAAACTGAAAGGGTTAACTAAATCCTTGAAGATATGTTGAGAGCATATATAAGTAAAAGGCAAACTAATTGGGAAGAGTATTTACCAATAGCAGAGTTTGCATATAATAGTGCCAAACACTCTTCCACTGGATATAGTCCATTTATTCCAATGTATGGGTTTCAGCCCAGAGCTCCTCATGTAGTAGGACTGCATAAGGAAAAGGTTTAGGCAGCAAAAGATTTTTTGGAGGATATGAATAGTATGTTAAAATTTGCTCAAGAAAATATTAAGAAAGCTCAAGATCGAGCTAGAGCTTATGCAAATTATCACCGAAGAGACATCTCCTTTGAAGAAGGGGAATTGGTCTATCTTAAAGTGCCTGGACAAACTAAAACCATGAAAATGGGACGATGTCCAAAGCTTTCACCCAGGTATTGTGGTCCTTTCACAATACTTAAGAGGGTTGGGGAACAGGCTTACAAGCTCCAACTATTTGTTGGTAGTAAAACACATCCAGTTTTCCATGTAAGCAAGCTAAGAAAGAAGCTGGGTGATATGGATAATCTAGTCTTAAATGATAAGATTGAGGAGCTTTTTAGTGACCAATCTATTCCACATGAACCAAAAAGAATTCTAAATGTTCGTAATACACGAACAAGGTATACTATTTATCAAGAATGTTTGGTAAAATGGAGAGATTGTTCAGAAGAAAGCTCAACATGGAAGCGAGTAAGCACCTTAAGGAAAGGGTTTCCCAATTTTGAGTTAGACCTTCCAAGTATTGTTTTCGAGGACGAAACCGATTCTTAAGGGGGAGGAAATGTTACATTAATGAATGTAACTTATGGGAAATAGCACGAGAGATGACCGTCCGGGGGACTTGGACACTTGTATGGGGTTCGGGGGGCTTAGGAAGTAAGTGGGAACAAGGCCTTAAGTAAGTGAGTTATAAATTAGTATAACTCATGAGAAATTGATGGCCGGCGGGATTTCGACATGCGCTTCTTCTTGCATCTTCCTTAGCATGGTTGGGAGGTGAATCGATGGGCTCTCGTGCTTCCCTATACTGGGCGATTGCAAAAATAGAGTTCCGCTTCCGTGACAACCGCTTTCTCACAAAGCGATAATGTATCTCTATGTGTTTCATGCGTGCATGAAACACTAGGTTTTGCACCACTGTAGAAGAGCCAAGAAAGAAACAATTTTCACTTATAGAGTGACGAGAATAAAAATCTCCAGCCCGATTGGAATCACTATAAGCATGTAATTGCAGCGGTCCTTTCTTGGTATAAAGCAATCCAAGAGTCCTAGTACCCTGCAAGTAACGAAAAACACACTTCACAGCTTGCGAATGTGACATGTGTGGGATGTGCATATATCTGCTTAGGGTTGAAACTACAAAGTGAATATCTGGCCTTGTGTTGCATAAATAAATGAGACATCCAACTGTTGGAGCATATGTATGAATGTCAAACATGTCACTGTCATCATGCGAAGACAGCTTAAGTCCAGTCTCCATTGGTGTATTTACTGGCTTGCAATCTTGGAAGCCAAAATCTCCCAGGGAGTTTACCAATATATCTAGACTGTGACAATCCAATGCCTCTAGTATCATGAATAAACTGAATGCCCAAATAGCAATGCAAAGACCCCAAATCTAACATTTTAAAAGTTTGTTGCAAAATTATTTTAAATGCTGAAATTTGATTAGCATGTGTCCCTATGAGCAAAAGGTTATCCACACAAAGACAAATGACCAGCAAAGATCCCCCCTCTTTGCATATGTAAAGAGTAGACTATGATGGGCTGTTAATGAACCCTTGGCTAAGTAGAAAGGCATCAATTTTGGCATACCAAGCTTGTGGAGCTTGCTTCAAACCATACAAAGCCTTTTTTAGTTTGCATACCAAGTGTTCGGATCCTTCAACTGCAAAACCCATGGGCTGTCGAATATGTACTTCTTCTTGAAGTTCCCCATGTAAAAATTCAGTTTTAATGGCAAATTGGTGCACAATCCAACCATAATGGGCAGCCAATGCAACCATGCACATGATAGTAGTCATATGGGATGTAGGAGCACATGTCTCCTCATAATCAATGCCTTTTTTTTGCACATAGCCTTTTGCCACAAGCCTGGCCTTGTACTTATCAATGGATCCATCCGCTTTTTTTTTCAGCTTATAAATCTATTTAGTATTGATGGCTTTCTTTCCAACATGCAATGTAACTAAATTCCATGTTTGATTCTTCATGAGAGAATCAAATTCAGCTTGCGTTGTTGCCATCCAATGCACACTTTGTTGTGCATCCTCAAAAGAATCAGGCTCATCATCATCAAGTGTGTTTGCTGCCATAACAAACTCCATAGTATTAGTATGATCATGCATATGTGCTTGTCTTTGAGTATGACCAGCAAGAGGAGCATATAAATGACTGTCTTGTATAGTCTGCAAGTATCATCTAGGTATTTGTCTAGCCTCCTCATTATGTACACGCTCTTGATGAACCTCAAGTTCAGCATCTTGCTGAATATTTAGATTAACCATGGGATGAATTTTCACATTATTTAATGGAGCAATTGACTGAACATTTTGTTCATTTAATGAAGCTCTAACTATATCACTGAAAGAAATAGACAGTAGCCCTTCAAACACATCATTTGCAGCTTGATGTGTGTCATAACCAGCAAGAGATAATTCTGATTTTTCATAAAAAATCAAATCTCTATTGACAAAAACTTTCTTGGAAACAGGATTGTATAATCTGTACCCTTTGCTTTCACTATTGTATCCCACAAATATGCACTTGACAGCCTTATTATCTAATTTTTTCTTCAATACTTTGGGAATATGAGCGACACCCAAAAGTACGAAAGTGACCAATTGAGGTGGAAAAAAGGCAGAAATGAAATCAATATGGCAATCTTCTTCTTTTTCTTTAAAAACAAATTTATGGTTGTTTCATGCATTAAAAGGCGTTATATTTTTCAATGCCTTAGTAGAGCACCTATTCAAAATGTGACAAGCACATATAATTGCTTCCATCCAAAATCCATGTGGCAATTTTTTAGCTTTAAGCATATATTTGGCCATCTCCATGAGTGGCTGATTTTTCCTTTCTGCAATCCCTTCTGTTGTGGAGTATATGCAGTAGTATACTGATGTGCAATACCTTTTTGCTTTGAAAAATTATTTAGCAAGGAAGATATGCATTTCCTCCCCTAGGTTTGAACGGAGAGTCTTAATTTGATAGCCAATTTGATTTTCCACAAGTGCAGTAAAAGCAAAAAATACATCACACACTTTTGACTTTTCCACAATGAAAAAATCTAACAAAAATGAATAAAGTCATCAATGAAGTTGACGAAATAATAACATCCACCCAATGACTTTGTTTGCATGGGTCCACATATATCTGAATGCACAATCTACAACCTGGACGTAGCTCTAAAAGCAACATCATGAGGAAAAGAAAATCAATGCATTTTTCTCAAAATGCATCTCGCATAAATGTGATTAGGTGGTCTCTCCAAGAGAGGTAAGCCTTCCAACATTTGAGTACGCTGATATAAGCATCAAGCTGCCATAGTTGACATGTCATATACGAGCATGCCACAACTCTGCCTGTGACATAATAAGAGTAATAGTAGATGCGAAGTAAGCTAACTAGTCAATTGAATGAGCATCTAACTCATAAAGTCCATGATATAATGTGCCAGTAAGTACCAAAGTTAAGGATTCCTTATCCTTGACCATGCATTTATTATCATCGAATGTGACTTGTATTCCACACTTTGCTACAAAAGAAATGGACAACAAATTGTTATTTATTCCTGGCACATATGATGCATCTTGCGAACGAAGAGTGGAGCTATCAATGGCTTTCAAGACAATCTCTCCAACACCTCTAATAAGATAATATGCATTGTTGGCACATTGCACTGATTTGCCAATAGGAGCTGCAATAACAGAGGTAAATAAATCCCTATGGGATGTAATATGCTTAGAAGCACCGCTGTCAAAGAATCAAGTGCTAGCATCCTCTGTGAGCTGAATGTTCTATTTGCCCAAGAAAAATCATAATTGCAAGTGTAAAAATAATAGTCACGGTCAATGAGGAATGATGCAAGTGAGCTGAATGCTCTATTTGCCCAAGAAAAATCATAATTGCAAGTGTAAAAACAGTAGTCATGGTCAATGACGAACGATGCGGACTTTGTAGCAATAATGGTAGTAGGTGCATTTGAGACAGACATCTTAGACTCCTTTTTCTCTTTGGCAATGCGTTTCTTGCATTTTATGATGTAATGATCTAGTTTTTTACAATAGTGGCACTTGCCTTTCTTGGCTTGTGTGCTCCCCTGCTTCTTGTTGTTCTATGAGGTTTTAGAACTTTTAGAACTTTGTGGAGCATTCCTAGACTGACTGCCCTTGCCCTTTTGTCTTGCCATAAAAGCCTGTTCAAAGGCTACAACATCCATTTTCCTATTCTTACTTATTTGCTTTTCTTCTAGCAACAAACTAACCAATTGCAGAAAGGCGAGTGGCTGTGGAGAAACTCGCATTGTGAGATTCAATGCCGTGTGAAAGGCCAAATAAAAAGGTGGCAAAGAATTCGAAGTAGTAGAGATCATTTGAGCATCAAAATAATACTTATCTACATTCATCAATTGCTGACGCAAGTCTTGAATTTTATTAAGATGATCTTGTGTAACCTGTCTTCTTCCTCGGATGGGGTGGTAAATAACTTGATTTAGCATCCACATAAATTGAAAATACACACTTTACCACTTTAGTCTTGGATATTGGACACCTTGTTGGTCCCAAAATTGACTCTCCTTGTGGTATTTCTTTATATTGTATTGCAAATGGAAGGAGTACAACTGAGATCCTTTGATCTCCTCCGCTAATCCAAGTGTCTCTTGCTGTCAAAATTGACCAGTAAGCTACCAAACCAATTTGCCCCTTGGTTTGCTTGGGGATTGGCCTTCACCTTGCGCCTTGAAAGACAAATTCAGCCCCAAATTTGATATTGGTTCGCTAGCCTCTTGAATCTCCTTGAAATTCCTTCAGTTGCTGGAATTCAAGTCCTAGGCCCTCAATTTTGAGCACGCATCTTAAGGCAGCTGTCAAAACCCTAATTTTTGCTCTAAATTAGGATTTACAGCAGAGATTGACTTAAAATCTCTTTCTTTGATGGTTCAAACTACTGGAAAATGTGGAGATAACTTGAGAGAGAGTTGGAGGATGAGTCAAAATGTTGTAGAGAGAGAAATTTTAGAGTTTCATCGGGAGAAACATTGAAAAACTGTTGTTGCCTTGCTCAAACAATCATGGAAACTGTCATCTATGGCTTAGGACCACTAGAAAGATTGCTGCCCCCTCTTGTATATTTTCATTTGCACCAACAGGATCTTGGGCTGATGTCACCTGCTCTTGGAGAGCTCCAAACTGTTGTCACATGTTATAGGACTGATCTCTGGTAGCTGCAAATCACATTAGCAGCCTCTCCTTGGTCTCTAACAGCCTCTTTCTTACTCACAATGGCTGGAATATACTCCAATAGCCCTTCAAAACGTTTTTTCCACTTGCATAAGCAAGTTTTGCCAAGTGGTAGCCTTCTAATCTCATTTTTCAGCATTATCCAGCTTATTAAATTAGTTTTTAAAATATTAATTTCTAAAATTTAATTTACTAATTATTCTAGTGGTGGGAAAATCAATTTCACCAACCAATAATTAAATTGCTAGGCCAATTTGTCTTTCAAGTATCCTTGAGCAATTATTAATTCTTAGACTGACATTAATTGATTAATTAATTAATGCCTAGTCTCCAATGTCATCACTGACATTAGTGGCCAATAAATTGGTCTAGGCCCAAATCTGATACCGAGTACTATCTAGTACCTGTGAGATAACTTCTTACAACTTTTGCCTTTGACACCCACTGCATTCTTGGGGTCCTTGGCCTGTTACCATGGAATAATTACCATGTGCATTACATGTGCTAAATAACCTTGCACATTTGATTAATACCTTAATCAAATGTTATCGGTAAGATTAAAGCATCATAAAATTTCACGTCCTTGTGATAGACCTCCACCTTGAAATCCTTGCAATCGTCCTCAATTGCACTGTATTTTGCCAAAGGAAAAGCATACTGCATTGGAATTTCCATAAGGCATCAAAGTCACAACATTGGCCACTGTTGTCCAAACTTGCTATATGCCCCAAACTTGCTGAAAATTTCCAGCCGGCATAAACATGACATAAATCTGAAATATACTCTAGAACTGTTGCTAGAAACCCATTGGATGCATCCATAACTCATGTTTCTGAACTGTTCTAACTTTAGAACCATAGTAAAGCATATTTTCAGCATAAACCATAGTTGAAACCATTAATGGCATTCAGTAACATGGAACATCATGTTGTATTGGCTCTTCCTTCAGTGGATCTTGCTGTCCTGAAGCTCTCGAAGACGATTTCCTCTTTTTGCCTTTGTTGCCCTCCTTTAAGGGTTCAAAAAATGCATAAACTAAGGATCATTTGCCAATTGCATAAGCATTTCTAGTTGCTGTCCTCAGCTGTTTTTTAAATTGGTCATCGAATTCGTCCTCCTCTTGCTAATCATCAGCTTCTAAAGGCCTAGAAGGATCCGCATTTTGGGTCAAAACCAACATTATCAACTCGCTATGCATGCCGCGTGCCTTGTCCAAGATCAAGCATTGCATTTTCCCCAACACTTTGTGAATTTTCAGATTGAGAGGCATCATCCTTGCTTGATCCCACCTCACTATCGAAAGACATTCTTAATGTAATGCTCAGTTGAATACAATTTCAGCACTAGAGCAAAGCTTTTGACCTTCAATCAGGTATCTCAGGCCCGCCAAGTTGAGGGAATTGATGGTATCCCGGCAATGGAACCATGAAACCAGCTTTCCTTCTCGGATAGGGTGGTAAATAACCTGATTTAACAGTAATTACAGCAAGCATAAAATTCACATAAACTGAAAATGCACACTTTGCCACTTTATTCTTGGACATTGGACATCCTGTTGGCCCCAAAATGGGTGCCCCTTGTGGTATTTATTTAACTTTTATTGCCTTTGACATTCCATGATTTCCTCGGGTCCTAGGCTCGTAAATTTACTCTAACCCCAATTACTTCTCATATGTGTAACATTTACTTAACCATGTGATTAAAAATTAATCCACATGTTCAGTGAGGTTTCAAAATACATGTCCTCATGACGACCTTTCTTTTTAAAATCCTTGCAATCGTCTTTGATTGCATTGCGAGATGCATCAAAAGCAAAATAATGGATTGGAATTTCCACAAGGCATCACAGATAACACAACATTGCACACCGCTGCTCAATATTCCATATGCTTGATTCCGTATCACTATTTGAAGACATTCTTGTTGTAATTCTGAGCTGAATACAATTTCAGCTCTAGAGCAAAGCTTTCGACCTTCAATCAAGTACCTCGGGCCCATCAAGTCAAGGGAATTGATGGTATCCCGGCAATGGAACCATGAAACCAGACTTCCTTCTCGGATAGGGTAGTAAATAAGTTGATTTAACTTTAATTACAGCAAGCTTAAAATTCACATAAACTGAAAATGCATACTTTACCACTTTAATCTTGGACATTGGACAACCTATTGGCCCCAAAACTGGCATCTTTAACTTTTATTGCCTTTGATATCTTGTGATTTTCTCGGGTCCCGGGCTTGTAAATTTACTCTAACCCAGTTACACCTCACATGTGCAACATTTACTTAACCATATGATTGAAAATTAATCCACATGTTAAGTGACGTTTCAAAATACATGTCCTCATGACATTCTTCAAAGCATCACCTTCTTCCATCTTCACATTTTCAAGCTTCTTCTTTAAGAAAGAAATGCGGGTATCATTTTTTCTAGCAAACATATACTCCAGTGTAAGCCATGCTAATCATGAAGTAGTAGCAGACCGAATATGCGGGATTATAGATCACTGAACTGCCAATGCAATAAGTGACAACGCTTGGGCATCCCTAGTGTCTCAAGTCTTCTATGCTACTGCTCTTTGGGGTGGTGGCTCGTCTTTGAACACGACCTCCTTGTGGAGGAGTAGCAAGAGCCATATCTCCATGATGAACTTCTTCCCCATAGACGTAATCCCAAAGATTTTTTGCAATGAGTATATTCTTCATCATGAAGGACCATAGACAATAGTTATTACCATCCGATCTATCCTCTTTAGATACGTAAGTGAAGACATCACTTTGTCCTTGATTGGCCATGATAAATGTTACTCTTCCAAAAGGCACTAGAGCAATAACCAAAGCTGGCTTAGCCTGGAAATCTGCAAATTTCCAGAAACTATAGCAAATACCAAGCTGGAATTAACTAAATTGTGTCACACTTGACCATTACTATCTCAATGTGCTGAAATTTTGACAGATTTCAGCAAGTATTACGTTGTCCATGCAAGAGTAGTGCTCAGTAGCACTAAAAACAGTAAAGCCCCAAAATTTGACATCCCAATGTGCACAATTTCAATCGATTTCAGACTAAAACTTCAGTACGTATGCTAATGTCTGCCAAACATGCTAAAGCCTCAAATCTTTGACCCAAATTCCAACAAATTTTGCAATTTTTGCACGAAAGCATCTATTGTAGCAGAAATATGCATTTCTTTGTAAAAGCCCCTTGCTATGGCTCTGATATTTTGAATAAAATGATAAGTTATACTTGTGACAGGCGAGAATGGAGCCCCTTGCTTTGGCTCTGATATTTTAAATAAAATGATAAGTTATACTTGTGATGGCCGAGAATGGAGCTGAGGACAAGCCAAGGACATAGTTGTGTTGGATGCTGAAAGTGCAAGTGGGATTGCCCAGGTTGGTGGGCGACACTATTAGTGCACATGCAAGGCTGGCGGAGTTGGACACGACCAAGCAGTAGGCTTGGTAGAGCTAGTGGCCCAGGCGGTGGGTAGACATGCAGCACAGGTGGCAGAATAGGGAGAGTTGGAGGAGTTGGTGGTGGTTGTTGGGATAGTTAGGTGGCGCAGCCTGAGTAGGCGATAGGTTGGGGGCGGTAGTGGCACTGCACGACAAGTCAAGGTAGCTGCGGTAGCTACTTGAACAAGCGGTTGGTGCTGGAGCTGGTGGAGGGACTGCTTAGCTAGGTTGGTGAGCTTGGCGTGGAGCTACTTGGTGTGAAGCTGCTTGGCGTGGGAGCTATTCGGTTGAACCTCGAGCTTTGATACCAAATGTTGAATCAGAGATGGTAGCTATTAGCTCAATACATAGAGTGTAGATAGTAAAGAGAGTGAGAGTGTGGTCACTGCACAACTTGTTAGATAGACAAAGTACAAAGTACAACCTATGGACTTTAGGATTGTGTAAGTGCCTCAAGGTGGGGTGCATTCACACACGAAAGTGTGTAATGTGTAATACGTGATTGAATTGTGTAACATAAATACACAAATGAAGAGTAACATGATTAGGGGAAAAAATCTCTCTTACAGAGAGTAAAAGGTGCCCTAGTGTTCTATTGCGGATCACCAACACTCCTATGTGAGCGTAGGTGCGAGTAAAACCCAAGAAGCATTAGCAATAAACAAGTTTATAAACGTAAGGTAAAGAAATAGAGATTTGATTGAATAAAACCTAGAACATGGCATTTGATATGTTCCATACAAGAAACTAATCCATCTAAATGAATTTAGCAAAAGGGATAAACTTCTTGACAATTTCTTAATATTTGCAGAAAGTGAAAATGTCCTCTTCAAAAGAAGGTCAAATAAACTTATTCACAAGTACAAAATGTTTAGAAATGCTTTGTAGGTTTTACCAAAACATCCATTTTACCTACTGATTTAGAAATTAACATTCATGACCCACAAATCAAAATGTATAGGCTACAACATACATATAATACATAATGTAAAGTGAAAGTAGAAACTAATGTTCATGAGTGAAAACCTTGTGAGGAGGCATTTTTGCTTGAGGTGAGAGGCCCAAGGTAGAGGGGAAGATGGAGGAGTGTGTGGAAAAGGTGGAGGACGAGATGAGGTGGAGATGGAAGATGAGGTGGAGTGGGAAGAGATGGAGGAGGAGGAGGAGACACACAAGGAGGATGAGGATGGGGTGTACAAGGAAGAGGACATAGAAAAAATGTAGATTGTGATAGAAAAACAACCTCTATGTTCTTTTAATACAAAAAACTCTTCAAAAAACTTTTTCGGTTTGTGAGCTTGTTTTGTGAAATGAAACAAAGTATGAAAAGATAGAGGAGGTGATTGGGTAAGCAAGGAGGGTGGAAAAAATGCTAATTGTAGACAAAAAACAATCATCATGTTCTTTTTAAATAAAGGAAAATCTTTTTTTTTTTGAAAAATTTTAAAAGTTTCACGACCCTTTTTTGTAAAATGAAACAAAACCTTTTGCCTGTTTTGAGATTTTGTCTTTCGCCTAGACGAAACACGTTTTTTGGTTACTATGGTTTCTACACAACAATCAACCAACTACATAAATTTTGTATGTAGAAGAGCAACAATGAGGAGAGAGAGCACTAAGTGAAAGAGACTTGTGATGCACTTGGCAAAGCAGCTCTAATGCCAATTTGAGGTAGAGAGAGGGGAAACAATGAGAAGAAGAGATTTGAAAATTGAGAGAGAGTGATTGAGAGAGCTCAAAGAGCAAGCACATTGTTTGCATGCAAGTGTGCCTTGGCCCTTCACTAGTGTAGAGTAGAATGAAAGGCACAAACCGTAAGGCATATAACTCCACCCAAAGTAGGTGTTCACATGGGGAAAACTTGTGTCCTAAGCAAGAGGGTAAAAATTGCTTGGTGATAGGGTGTATAACAACACAATACAAAAAGAATTTGTATCCTTTTTATTTATTCACATTATCAATAATGTATTGCATTTATCGATTGGTAACTTGTGATCGGAGCGCAAGTATATCAAGGTAAGTCTTGCATAGCAAGATGGCATGATCACGGAAAGTTTGTACAATATGCATATGTAGGCTGAAAGTTTAGAATGCAAATATCTTTGCATAGAAGACTTATATGAGGATTCCAACACTATTTTTGTAATGTACATATAAATAGCTTTCAGATGATACCCATGTTGGGAGGTTCCTAAATTTTAGGAGCTTTAATGGCATGGACACGAGTGTTAAAACAATTACACCATGTACACAAAGACATTGAACCAAGGGTGCCATGAAGGAATGCCTAGTGTCTTGCCATGATTGCAAAGGCAATAGGCTAAATATGTACATACTAGCTACATTAGAAAACTAGCTAGCTACTAGCTTAGATGGTTGATTGATTGCTGGTTAGCTAGCTAGCTATATTGTAATCCAGTTGTGGCGCGTAGGGCTTGTCTCAGGAGAGTTCATGGGCATGCATGTTTTTGAACCCAAACTGTCTAGCACCACAGTGGATACAGAGCAGCTAGCCACTGCTTACAATCTTCTGAGGAGTAAAATTAAAGATGATATTCTGTTTGTCGTTTTGCATGTAATGTGTCTTTCCGCATGACCCCAGTTCTTGCTTTGTTTTATTGTTCTCATTGTTATGGTTGTTTTGTTTTTGGATTTTTTCCCTGGCTCAATAGTTCATACAAAAGTGAAACATAGTGGAATATCACTACAATCTGCATCATGATCCATGAATTCATGTATTAAACCTGTCACGGAAGTGAGGAGTTTGCCATAAAATAGGATGCTGAAGCTCGAGCAAACAGTCAGGTTACTTTTGTTTCTTATGTTTCTATGAAATCTGCAGGGAAGAGGAACTCCAGCTTCTAAAGAGAAAGAAGAGGAGGGCGAAAGCTCCCTCTCGTCTGTCTTTTCTTGAGGAGGTGGATGGAGAAACTGATGATGAAGAAAATGGTTTTATTGGTTTGTCACTATGCCTTTCTTTGAGCTTAATACATTGAATTGCTTTACATGTTTGGATTTGAGCTGGCTGATGTTATTTTACAGAATCTGAGGAGCCTAAAAGAGGAAAGCTTGGAAAGTTTGGCAAAGATCCAGCTGTTGAAACCAGTTTCTTGCCAGATAGGTAGACATTCTTCTTTCATGACATTTGCATCCACTGTTCACATATTATTCTTTACCAAAAGTCTGAGATTGTTGCTTTCTATGGAAATGGAGAATGATCCTTCAGGGAGCGTGAAGCGGAGGAGCAAGCTGAACGTGAAAGGTTGAGGAAGCAATGGCAGAAAGAGCAAGAACGAATCAAAAGTACAATGGACCTATCTTATCTTACATAACATTCTTATGTTTCCAGTTATTTCCAGAAGCTATTGTGTCACTGGTAATGTAGTGGCCTTCTGTGCAGATGAACCTCTGGAAATAACATACAGCTATTGGGATGGAGCTGGTCATCGACGTGTAATTCAGGTAAATCTTCAGTTCTCTGTTTGATTCCTTGACATGCAATCGGAGACATTGCATCATAGGCTTAACATATCTGCTTTTTTTTTTTTTTTGTTTAGCTAACAGTACCACGTCTCTAAGGATAGGTCAATAGGATGCTTATAATTTTTCAGGATGATGGCAGACATAGGATTGTGTTGCATGATGTATATTACTTCATCTTGTTTAAGAGGTTACACAGCATGCTCTAGATTCTAGATGATATTCATGGATTGTGCTGTTAGTGGCATTGTATGTTTGGTGAAAAGTTTTAGTGTGACACAAAGTTAAACGGAGAGCCTAACTTACCCATTGGTATGCATGCTACTATGTATTGTAAAAACACATTCATGGTCAAATGATTAATTACTAGCTTCACAAGTCTCCATTTGTTCTTATCACCATCTGTCCGGTCATACAGTTGTTACAAGACCTAACTGATAATAAGAAAGATAATCATGAGACCTCCTGCCCTCATACATGAGCAACCGTTTCATATATTCAAGGAAGAGAGGAACTCAGGAAGTTGGTAGCCAGTAGCAGTAAGGGGTAGTGGTGTGATGGACTCAGTTTCTTTTTTGGAGGCTACTCAGCAAACTAATCCAGCTTTCAGGAAACTCTTTTGTGACCCAACAGCTCTGCAGAAGGAACACAGTAGAATTAGCCACTTGTATGCATGTAAGTGTCTGGGTATAACCTATTGTTTCCAAATCCCTCCACAGTATGCAGTAAAGTCTATATATCCTCCATATTTGAAGACAGCATGCCAGTACAAATATGTGAAACCCACATTGTAGATAATGCATTTTCACCTCAGGCCCAGCTAAATTGGTAGCTGAACAGGGTGATAAGCTGAATGCTTTTTACTCGCAACAAAACACCCTACCAGAGTGTCAGACCGTATACTGATGAATGGACATCCTACTCTTTCCAACAACCTTAAGAGAACCCTAAAATGAGCAGTAGAAGCATAGTTTTTCCATGTCGGTTGGGAAAAACATCATATTTCTGAAAACGTATGGAAAAAAGACTTGCTATGAAATGACATACTTGACCAAAAATTCAAAGTCTCACCTGGCCCAAACAGTTTTTACTTCATATGTTTTGCACCTAGCCTGTGCATCCTTTCCAAGGCCTATAGTCCTGAAAACTCGTCTCTTCAGTCTTATGGATCTATGATACTCGACGTACTTTGAAACTAATTGATCATGAAAATCTTTCAAATGCATTGTTTATCTATTTATTGTCTAAGAGGCATTTTCAGAAGGCTTAAATAGTAGAACTTGTTAAATCTATTTACATTTTTCTTGTTCCTTGAAAGTATGAAAGAGTCTATGGTCAGATATGGCTCAACCGAAAGCAACCAACCATACTCTTTTCCACGTAATTCTATAACGTATGCGACAATGTATGAAAAGAACTATGACTAGAACCAAGAACCTTAAAAGTAACTGCAACTACCTTTGTCAAAAGCTTGCCCCAGCTCCTCTTTCCTTGCCGATCCATACCTGCCATCATCAGAGGTATACCATATTAGCAGGCAGCCCTAAACAACTTGCTGTGGAGCTTATGGTTGCCTGCACTGTTGCCATGATTTGATTAGCTGAACTATTATTCATGAGTTTCTTTTATTGGGAAATTGGGATGGTGTTACTCTGCTTTGAATGGGTCACCTTACACGTGTAACTTGCTTTGGACCCCAAATCCGATGCTTGTTAGCTTGTTGTCCTCTATGAGCTGCAAAGTGCAGGCTTGCTTGACATCAATGGCACTCTACCTTTGTTGGACCACGGAATGGAAAGGATAGCTTTTTAACGTTTCTTTCATATAATCAAACACTAGTGGTACTCTGCCAAAAGCTTTGCCAAACACAACACCCCTTTAGTTGTCACAAGTGACCCCCAAATTGACCAGCTGGATGGACTGGATAGCTTTGCATGATTCTTCCATGCAAGCAAACCACTCGTCTATGAAAAGCTTTGGCAAACTTAACACACAGTGGTACAATGCTTTGCTGCCTTAGCCCCTTAAGCTTTCACAAATGAGGATGGTCCGTTCTGGCATGACCATGGTATAGGAAACCTACGTGCCTCTGTACTCCTTGCTGAGGCAGTCATCGATGACACTGCAAACCAGGAGTGTGTTGTACTTGAATCTATCCTAATTGGAGCAGCCAGTCAACAGTAGCAACTTGGCATGGAATCAGCATGTAGGGAACTGACCAGCAGTGTAGGAAAAACACAGGCTATGTCGAGCTATGGGATGAGATTTGAGTGGCAACTGTGTTTGATGACGTTAGCAGCAGCATGGGCTTTGGGGACTGGACAGCAGAATTTAGGAGGTGGTGTTTGCGTCAGAGATGTTCTATAAGAAAAGTGTGGAGCAATAGAAGCAAAGAGACGGTGTTGATAGAAATTGCTTTGAACACAAAGAACAACAAAAAAACAAGAACTTAGATTAAGTGGAACCCATATGCTCAAGAGTAGTATAGTGGTATGGACAGTGGGCAGCCAACAAAGTATCGCAGTCTTCCTTTCTCCAATAGGAAGTAGGCGTGTTGATATAGGGACTGTCTAAATACTAAGAAATAAATACAACATTTATGACCAGTTGGCCAGCCTTTAATGTGGCTAAAAATACCAGTCAACCCCATTTAATGCACTGGACTTGGAATCAAATGCTCAGTCTGGGGGTTCCGCTGCTGAAGATGAACATTCTAGCACCTAGGATATGCACTTTGCTAAAACCCTCTCTTAGATCATGGGTGATCAATACAGTAAGATATACAATTTTTAAGGACTTATAATAGTAAATACAACAATTGATAATTAGATGGGACCATGGATAACCTAGTGGGTGATCAAGCCACCACCAAGGTGCTGCAATGGTAGCAACGACTTTTCTTCTTCTTCTTCTTCTTCTACTACTGCTACTACTGCTGCTACTGCTACTTCTACTGCTATTGCTACTGCTACTACTAATTGTGACCCCTCTTTGAAGCAACAAAACCATTGCGCTTGCCACTAAACCAAGATGGTAACCTCCTGTGTAAATGCAAAGGAATCTATGTTAGCAGTTCAGACAGCTCATTGTGAGTTTGACCTATGGGTATGGCTAGGTTATTTAGGCATTTTATTGGGGCATTTATGATACTTATTTGGGGCATTTGATGTTGGTCGATCTGCTCGTATTTTGGCATTATTTTGTCCCTCATGTATCATGCTTTCTCCTCATTCAGTCACAACATCGCCTACATGTTTTGTGGAGAGAGGGAGCCCGTGCTAGTGCATGCGAGCTAGTGACTCATTGTTGTATGCATCATTCTCGTGTTTGGTATATGGATTCCATTTTCTAAGCATTCTTCTAAGTTCTCTTCTTTGCAATGTTCTTTTGTGTTTTGCTTTTCTGTCCTTGTGTTTAGCAGTTCGTTACAGCATTTGTTTATTCTTCCATTGTTGGGCGACTAGAGTTAGGGCAGCTTCCAGCAATCCAAATTTGCATTTTGCTGATTCACTCCTCCTACAGGCTGTGTTTACTACATTTATTGTCCATGTTGCCTACTCTTTCGATTTTTTGATCATCTTCTAGCTGGTGATTGCAAGTAATGCATCTTCTCACTGTGTTTTGATTTGCAGCTCCTGTGTGTGTATAGCTTCTTGGGCTCTTGAACGTTGGGCAATAAAATTTTCAGCTTCTGTCTGATTTCTTTTTTTTGATTCTTCTTGGTTTTTTGTAGATTTTGTGCTCTGGTATTGCGTGTGAACTCTGTGTTGTGTAATCTGTGCTGTTGGTTGGCTATACTCTCTCTCTCCTTCTCTTCTTTCCTTTATTTTCTATTCCTATCCTCTCTAGATGGCTCCCCCCTATTGTTCCATTGATGACAAATTACATGGCCCTGATTATCTCACATAGAGTGTTGTTATGAAAGCTTGGTTTGTGCAAAAGCGGTTATGGTATGTTGTATTTGGAGCTTGTGAGCATCCTAATCCTCTTCCAACTGATTTTGATGAGGACAACTATGGAGAGATTGTGCTCACATGGGATATTGGTGCATATTTTGCTCTTCTTCATTGCATCTCCAAAGAAGTTATTCTGATAGTCACAGCTTGTAGAGCTTCTCCCGTGATTTGGGCAAAGCTTTATATGTTGTACGAGGCTCCTTTGCCTATGCGTGCCATCACTTTTTATGGGTGCTCCAACAGATGAAGTTCGAGGCAAAGGATACGATTCAATCTTTTTACTTCACGTCACACATGTACAAGACTTGCTTTGACACATGTAGTTTGCCTTTCCAGAGGCTCATCTTGTGGGAACTATGCTCTACAAGCTTCCTTTGGAGTTTGATGAATTGACCAATGCTTTGCGGGCTTAGACATCATTGACACTTGTCAATTTTCTGTAGATGTCCTCAATATTGCTTGAGCATGAGATCTTTCCGTTCACAAGGGAGGCTTCCATCACAATCTGGTGGGTTCCACTGAGTCCTTTACAACTTCAGAGAGGGATAACAAGAAGAATAAGTTGAAGGCCCAATATTATCACTGTGGTAAGAAGGGACATTTGCATAAGGATTGCAAAGAGTTAGCGGCTTTGAGGAAGAAGGAGAAGTAAGATTTGGACTTCTTCGTCGAGTCATCCTCTTCCTTAGACTTCGACTTGAATCCTCTGGCCAAGGCCACGGCCAAGGTGCTGACAAGATCATCTTATTTGGATCGCAAGAAGGGCTTGGTAGTCCTCCCTTTTACTTTCTAGTGCATGTGATGTGGTCATCCCTCACGACTCTCCAGTGTCAGAGAGGGAGTGTGAGAGGATGGTGAGATGGGGTGGGTGAGCCTCATCTATATGGGTATACATATGTACAGATTTCTAAGAGACAAATCCTTGACGCATCGATTGAAGTTTGAAAGGTTTAAATTTTGGAGTTGAGATTGACATCTAGGTTCATGATGGGTTGTTACTCGACAGAGAGCGGGATTGGCTCCTAGTCCGAGTTCACATGAGGGGATACTTTGGCAGTCTTGACCAAAGGCGGGAAATCCATGGTCACGTATGTTTAGAGGCATTTTTGATAGGATGGTCTTGTATATTAATGTGAGACATTGTTGATAGACAGAGATCTATTATGACTCTTTTCTCTTTTTCAGGTGCTGGTATGATCGACATTGATATTGTTGAGCTCTGAGGGCGCGAGGATCGAGGCACGCAATGCTTTCTCACAGCAAAGAGATAGAGAGAGAGAGTGTAGAGTAGAGAGTGAGAGTGAGTACGACTTGTGGGTACAATGACAAGTGTACCTCTTTAGGTTTTTAGATATATATATATATATATATATATATATATATATATATATATATATGAAAGTACAAGTTTGCTAAGGGTGTGTTCACACCTGAGCATATATAAAAGGCATGAGGGCCCTTTATTCCCAACAACCTCCCACCTAAAGGCAATGTGCCTTAAGAGGAGAAAAGAATCAGCTAAGTCTAGGTATGTACAAAGCTGAAATACATATATCTATCCAACTCCCATCATGTGTCGGCAATGAGCAAACCGCTCTACTGGAAGACCCTTCGTGAGAAGGTCTGCAGGATCATCATCTGTATGTACTTTGACAAGCTCAATGCTCTTGCTATCAAGTACATCTCTAATAAAGTGATACTTCACTTGTATGTGCTTTGTCTTTGCATGAAAGACGGGATTCCGTGCTAGCATGATAGCACTCTGACTATCACAATGGAGAATAGGTAACTCTGTAATGCCAAGCTCTCCCACCAGACTTGAAAGCCATAAAGCCTCCTTGCATGCCGCAGTGGCAGCCATATACTCTGCCTCTGTACTAGACAATGCAACAGACTTTTATAGCCTGGAGATCCAAGAGACTGCTCCTTCTGTGAAAGTAAACACATACCTAGAAGTGGACTTTCTGCAGTTTGCATGACCAGCATAGTTTGCATCAGTAAAGCCAACGACAGCTGTCTCCTACTTTCCAAAGCAGATGCACAAATCCTTTGTGCCTTTGAGGTATCTCATAATACTTTTCACTGCATCCCAATGCTTTTTACCAGGGTTTGCCATGTATCTGCTAACCACTCCCACTGCAAAGGCAATGTCAGGACGTGTAGCAACCATAGTATACATTAAGCTGCCAACAGCTGAAGCATATGGTATCTTGGTCATTTCAGCCTTCTCATCATCAGATATAGGGCTGTCTTGTGCACTGAGTTTCACATATGGAGGCAATGGAACCCCAATTGTTTTCCCCCCCTCCATATTGAAACGCTGCAAAACCTTGGAGGTATACTCTTGTTGAGATAGATAGAGTAATCCTTTTGACCTATTTCTGAGTATTCGCATGCCAAGAATGTGATTTGCATCACCAAGATCCTTCATGTCAAAGCTGCCATGAAGACTTTGCTTCAGTGAGTCCAAGGCATGTGTATCCCTGCCAGCAAATCAACATTTCATCAATGTACAGAACCAAGACAATCAGGCTGCTATCTGCTGCCTTCTTGGTGTACAAGCAGTGATCCACTTGACTTCTATGAAAACCTCGAGACTGCATAAATGTATCAAACTTATGGTATCATTCTCTTGGTGCTTGTTTCAGCCCATGTAAACTCCTTTTGAGTTTACATACCACCTTCTCTTTTCCTTTTGCCACAAACCCTTCAGGCTGATGCATATATGTCTTCATGCAGATCACCATGTAAGAATGCAGTCTTTACATCCATCTGTATGAGCTCCATATCTTCAGTTGCAACCAAGTCTAAAATGGTTCTCAATGTAGTCATCTTTACTATAGAAGAGAAGATCTCATCAACTCATCTTGTAAACCCATTTGCATGGAAGTGTTTTCTGTCCTTTAGGCGACTACACCAAGTCCCAAGTGCCATTTTTCTCAAGAGATTCCATTTTTGACAACATGGCTTTATACCATTTCTTGTTGTCATGTCTGTCCATTGATTCCTTGAAGCAAGACGGTTCACCACAATCTATCAACATGACATAATCAGCCACATTGTTTGCACCAGGAATGAACCTATCAGGTTGTCTAGTAGCCCTAGACGATCTCCTAACCCAATGATCATTGTTTGTTGGCTGTTGAGCATTTTCAGCTTGCTGTCCTAGCATTTCAGCTTGCAAATCAGCATTAACAGCTTGCTTTCTTGGCTGTTTCTGCACATCTAGTGGCTCATCATTATGGGCAATAGTTGGCTGATCATTTCCAGCATTATTTTCTGCATTTACAGGAGCTCCCTCTTTATCCCTTTGTTGTCACAAAATGCCTGAAAGGCCTTGGACATATATTTCCTACCATTGTCAGAGCGAAGACACTTAAGTGTCTTATCAGTCTGATTTTCAACTAATGCCAGTAATTTTTTAAACTTGTCAAGCATTTTATCCTTGCTACGAATAGGATAAACCCATACCTTCCGTGTAGCATCATTGACAAAGGTGACAAAATATTTCTTTTCCCCTAAAGATAACCCTAGCACCTGACATACATCGGAATGTACTAACTCTAGAGGAGAAGTTTTCAGTGAAAAAGACTTCTTATGAGACGTCTGTGCATGTTTACCATAAACACAATGATCACAATGCTCAAAATTGACATAATGAAGACAAGGCAAGTAACCCAAACGAGAAAGCACTTTCATTTTAGTTTGACTCATGTGTCCTAACCGGCCATGCCACAAAGAAACACTTGGTTTCTCGGTCACGGCAACAACATGATCACTCACACTAGATACATGGAGAGGATACAAGGTATCACTTTTACAACCTCTGGCAATCACTCTAGATCCCTTATAGATCTTTCATTTTCCATCACCAAAGGTGGTATGAAATCCATCGTCATCTAGCTGCCTTGTGCTAATCAAGCTCTTCTTGAGCTAAGGTACATGCCGTACATGCTGAAGTGTGAAGATAGAACCATGTTGAAACTGCAATTGCACATTGCCAATACCTGCAATGTCACATGCATGGTTGTTCCCAAGATGGACAACACCATGTCGACCCCCTGTATAGTTGGAGAACCACTCACGATGAGGGGTGACATGAAAGGAAGCACCTGAATCGAGAATCCAAGTATGCATGTCATCATCTGTATCTGCAAGTAAAGCATGTGCACTAAAGTGTGAAGAGACCAAGAGTACGCCATTCCCATTATCACTGTCATGAGTGACTACATTCATCTCTTCAATTTTGACACTGCTATTCTTAGGCTGACTCTCTTTTTTCTCTTCCTTGCTATCATCTGTCTTCTTGCCCTTTCCTTTCTCTTTCTTTTATTTATAGCAGTCATGTTTAAAGTGACCCTTCTTGCCACAATGATGGCATTCAACATCCTTGCCACGTGATTTATTGCGTCCCTTGCTATCAAATTTGCCTTTTTGCTGTGATCTGTCCCTAGTATGCAAAGCATTGGAAGACTTACTGGATGCATTGTTATGCCGATTCATTTCTTCCATGAGTAGATCACTCTCTACATGAGCATACAAAAGGATCGCATTAGAATTGCTCATAGCAGTCTTAAATGTATCCCAACTCTCTGGCAGAGTGCAAAGCAAGAACGTAGTCTTAAATTCTTCATCAATCAAGAACTTCAAGGCAACCAATTGGCTGAAAATGGAGTTAAACTCACTCAAGTGAGTAGACATTGCTGTACCCTCTTTCATACGCAAATCCATAAGCTTTTTCAGTCAACGCACTTTGCTTGCGGCACTCTTCTGTGCATACTGTTCTTCCAGTGGAGTCCAAATAGCATATGCAGAATCCAAACCTTCAATGTTAAACAACAAGGCATCAGAAATCGATAGCTCGATGGTTGAGCGTGCAAGCTCATTTAACTCATCCCAATCTTCTTGTTCCATGTCTGCGGGCTTTGCCCCTTTGGTCTTAATCGGCTTTGCCTGCTTCTTCTGCAACATGAAATTGTAGCACTGTTTTTGCCAGACTGCAAAGTTATATGCTCCTTGAAGCTTCTTAATATGCATGAGATTACTGCTGTCATTGCTGCCAGCCATGATTTTCAGCCCAAATGTGACAAAAAAATTCAACAAATTCAGGCCCAAACTATCACACAAGTGACCAAGGTACAAACAAGTACTAACCAACAATAAATGACCACGTAGAAGCATAAATTTCAGATCTGTAAGTAAATTTTTAGAAGCACCAAACCATGTGCTACAGCACTCCACAACTGATTACAGCTGTTTCGAGGGCAAATACATCACATTACATGAGAAGTCCCAAATTTTAGCTGCAATTTCTGTCGTACCCACGGGCATAAAATTTGACACGCACGGTCAAAAGCCCCAAATTTTTTGTGCCCAAAGCATCAACCATACATTTGCACTGTCTTTGACATGCATAGAACATGCCAATTTTGCCAAAATAGAGCAATTTCAGCAAAACCCCCAAAATTTTCAAGTGCTAGGTGTCAAAATTGCATGGAATTAAACCCGCATGCACATAAAATAACCAAATGGCGCACAAATTTTGCCCAAACAGTGAAAGCCCCAAATTGCACGGGGTCCAATGTGCATCAATGTTGAGAAATTGGGTAAATTTCAGCCCAATTTTTGCATGTACATGAAAAGCCCCAAATGTCGGAGGCAAAATGTCACAAATTCCTGCAATTTCTGAGACAAATTGTCTTGTCTTGCATCACAATTCCAAAATTCCGGAAAAGCCCTAAAGTCCGAGCCAAGATTGCACAAATCTGCACTCTGTGCTTCTACATGTGAAACCTCGTCAGAGCAAGGAGACTGCTTGCAAGAAAAATAAAATAAAAAAGATGAAAAATGCTTACTCGTGTTGACCAGCCACCTACTGTCGTGATTTGTCGCCTTGCAGAAAACTGCCGCCTGATGCCATGGAACTTGTCGCCAGCCAGTCTCCTGTCAGTTGTGACCAGTCACTGACCTGAAAACCTGTCGCTTGCTGTCTCCTGGCTCAAAACAACCTGTCACCTGCCTGCCAAGTCAAAAACGACCTGTTGCCTGTACAAAACGTGACAGAATCTGTTGTCGCTTGTGCAGATTTAGGGTTTCTGGATTATCGACTGACAGTGTAGCACACGTGTCCGAAATCATTGGTGACCTGACGATTTCGCGTGAGCGAAAGACTAGAGATATCTCGCACAGACTTCGAGGAGCACGAACACCTTAGCCGAAGCTCTGATACTAGTTTGTTGAGCTTCGAGGCGTGAGGATCGAGACACGCAATGCTTTCTCACAGTAGAGAGACACAGAGAGAGAGTGCAGAGTAGAGAGTGAGAGTGAGCACGACTTGTTGGTACAATGACGAGTGTACTTCTTTAGGTTTTTAGATAGATATATATATATATATATATATGAAAGTACAAGTGTGCTAAGGGTGTGTTCACACCCGAGCACATATAGAAGGCACGAGGGCCCTTTATTCCCAACAGATATCATGTTCTCTTTGAGACACCTTGATCATGACTTGATCACCCATTGCTTGGGTATTCATGGTTCTAGTTTGGTGATGCTTTGTTGTATGGATTATGATTAGCCTTTATCATTGTATCATTATATTATATCAGATCACCTATGATCTGAGAGGGGGTGTTAGGAGTCCAAACAGCTCAAGTGTGGCATTGATCTATGCCGGGCATGGCTAAGTTGTTTGGGCATTTTACTGGGGCATTTATGATGCTTATTTGGGGCATTTTATGCTGGCCGACGTGCTCCTAGGAATGTTCGCATTATTTTGTTCTTTATATATTGGGCTCCCTCCTCATTTGGTCACATCATCACCTACACGTTCTGTGGAGAGAGGGAGCTGGTTCCAGGGCATGTGAGCAAGTGATTCACTGTTGTACATGTCATTCTCATGTCTGGTATATGGATTCCATTTTTTGAGCATTCTTTTGAGTTCTCTTCTTTGCAATGTTCTTTTGTGTTTTTCTCTTTTGTCCTTGTGTTCAACAGTTTATTACAACATCTTTTTATGCTTCCATTGCTACATCCGTTTTTGACAACCTCTTACTCAAGTAGCATAGATGTGATATGATCAAAATGGACAAATGTTACCAACGACTAAGCCCGTAAGGGTTTAGCTACACCATCAAACTTTGGAGGTAGCTTGTAGAGAAGAATCCCCACAAGATGGGCTTTGGTAAGGGAAGACTAGGTTGCAAAGCTAATCCTATATTTGGGCCTCTCCAAGAAGACGACCGGATCGTATTAGTTGCCTTGAATTGGATATTCTGTAACTATTCATAGAGGTTGTAGCTCCATCCTTGACTCTTCTAGCCATTGTGAAACATGCTCCGTAACCTGGTCTCTTGTGACCTCTTCCACTTGAGCCTCTGACCATCCACCAAAGTGGGAAGCTTGGAGGAAGGGTAGTTCGACAAATCCGCAAGGGGGCAATAGGTGTGCCTTGCTGTTCCGGGACTTTGCAAATCATGAAGATCCCCACCCAAGTGGAAGTGGAAACCATGCACCCCTAGCTGGGCCTCGGCTGTCCCCTACCTCAGCATCACTGTACTCTGGTGAAGCCTTGTTTACCTCTGACTGATGGGGAGACTCATGCTGAGTGGCCTTGACCTGAAAAGTGTGTCCACTCAGAGACCTGGTGTTTTAAAGCATGGCATCTCAAGCACTGCCTAGGCTGTCTTGTGACTATGACCTGCTGACTGAAATGTGCTCTTCTTGCTTCAATCTCCAAAACTTACGTATTTTCTTGATATCTATCAGTCATGTGCACTTTTGATAAGCTCTTTTGCTGCATCCGTTGAGGTGAGGCTGCATGTGGGGAGTAGTGCTGGCTGGGGCAGGAGGGACTGGTGGTTGGCTGGGATGAGGGTGCATGGGTGGAAGGAGAGGGTACACTTGCAGGCAGGTGGGTGGCTGCAGGAACATGGGTGGCAGCAGGGATGGGCAGGATAGGGGCAGCAGCAAGGACAGTGATGATAGGAAGAAGTGTGGCAGCAACGACAGGCAGTAGCAGGGACAGAGATGGCAGCAGAGGGTACTAACTGGCAGTGGGCACAAGCGGCGGTGAGAGTGGTGGTGAGAGCAGGCCGGCGGTGGTGGCTGAGTGCAGAGGGCATACAGGCTGCAGTGACTGGTGAGGCAGGCAGAGGGTGGGTGGTGGTAGCACTTAGGGGAGGGGGTAACAGCGGGGGTAACAGCCTCAGACAAGCTCACAATTCCCGATTTTACAGTCTTTAATTTGAAAACTCTGAATTATAAAATGTTGAGGTTGATGGTGATGCTAACATGGGGGACCTTGGCCAAAGAAAATGGAGTATGAAGAAGAGGGGGGATGGGCCTCATGGATGACAGACATTTTCAGTTCATATACTCCAAAATCCTGTTTCGCTAATTACTCAAGGTCTATTTGATGTGATCCCACTGCTGACGAGGAAGAGTATAGCCTTATTCTCCATGATGGGGAAGGCTGAGACATCAGATTTTAGTTTGTGTGCCCTTGAAAGCCCAAGGGTTCTCAGCAACTCAGCTGACAAGAGACCAACAAATGTGTCTTAAGAGAGAGGAAAAGGGAATGAATACATAAAGTATGGTACCGAGTGTGATTTAGGCAGAGCGGAGGTGGAAGAAGGGGCTTCTAGCTCAATGGTGTGGGCTGAAGAACTCTCTCTCTCTCTCTCTCTCTCTCTCTCTCTCTCTCACAGTCGTGCAGGCTGTGTGCTGACGGAGTTGTCCAAGCCACTGCAAATCAGGAGGAATATGTTGTACTTGAATGGATCTGGACTGGGGCAGCCAGCCAGCACTTGTCTCTGATTGTGTGAAATCAGCATGTAGGGAGCTGACCAGCAGTGTCACAGCACAAAGGTGAGCCATGTTAGCTGTGGGATGATGTGGCAGATGCATACAGAAAATATAAATATTATGTTACAAAGGGAAGAAAGGAGTGGGCACACGTCTGGTCTTCTTTCATAGAGGTTTTTGAGCTGGTTGTCCTACCAAAACTTGTCAAGTTAGGTTCTTAATTTGGATTTGATTCCAACTTCTTTTAGGGCTTATGTAAGGCGAAAAAAATTGCTAATAATTAAGGATTGCCTTTGCCAAGTTTTTGTAGCTAAAAAATGTTCTCCATCTATCTTTCCCATAACAATTTCTACCAGACATTACTGAGTAGCTTCTCCCTATAAAAGCTCCCAACAGGAGCATTGTCATTTGGGTGTGACTTGGAAAAAAGCTAAGGACCATGTTTGAGGTCTCTATCAACCGTTGCTGCTTATCAGTGTCCCATTTTACTTTTGTTGGTTTTTGTAAGTGCTCCTTTGTTTCTTGTCTCTTTTTGAGACTGCTCACTTGGTTCTTTTTCAGGTTCGTAAAGGAGACTCGATAGCTGAATTTTTACGGGCAGTTCAGCAGCAGCTTGCATCAGAATTTCGAGAAATTCGAACAGCTTCAGTAGAAAACTTGCTGTATATAAAGGAGGATCTCATAATTCCCCATGTAAGTTATCATCAACAGTACAAGCATGTCACAAGGATTGAAATTCAAGTCTTAACTGAACAACTGACATCAACTCAAGGAACCTCTGATTTTGACAGCAACACACTTTCTATGAGTTGATCATCAACAAGGCAAGGGGAAAGAGTGGACCGGTATAAAAAACTGCCTCTTGTTAGGATTAGTTTCTTTTCAACCACTATTCTCTGCTAACATTTGTCTTAGTCGTTGATAGTTCGTATGCAATTGGATATGCTCCTTGCTTATTGTAGGCTGTTTGTCTTATTTTCAGCTTTTCCACTTTGATGTCCATGAAGACATTCGCACCATTGCAGATGCAACAATTGAGAAAGATGAGGTAACATAGATTTTCTTTTTGCTCAAAGCCTCTCGAACAACACCAAGTACTGGCTCTGACCAACTGTGTCGATTCTCAGTCTCATGCGGGGAAGGTGGTAGAGAGGCATTGGTATGAAAAGAACAAGCATATTTTCCCAGCTTCAAGATGGGAGGTAAAGTTAAATACTGAGAGGTGCTTATGTTTGGCTTCCTCAGATATGGAAATGAGTAACTTTTTGCTGTTTTGACAGATCTACGACCCAACGAAGAAGTGGGAACGGTACACCATACACGGGGACTAGGTGAGTGGATGGTTGTTACCAGAATTCTGATAAGGTGAGGTGGTTTTGGTGATTGAGTTTCTTTGGGTTCCATACTGGACTAGGTGAGTGGATGGTTGTTACCAGAATTCTGATAAGGTGAGGTGGTTTTGGTGATTGAGTTTCTTTGGGTTCCATACTGGATGAGGTTAGATCATGAGAAAAGGGAACATGTCACTGGTGTGCATTGCAATCTAAAGAGAACAATATAGAGAAGATTGGTACATTTTGGAGGGATTGAAGCAAATCATTCTGAATAGATAAAGATGTAAACGTGAGGTGGGAGCTCTGTAGTCATATTTGGACGTATGAGAAGCTATGCGATGTTTATCTCACGGGCTTCCTTATATTTATGGGAGCGTTTTCAAAACTTGTGTCGATCAAAAACCTCCTTTTTGTAACATGGGTTTTGCTGACCTATTCTAACATTCGAGGAAAATGAGAAGGAATTTTTTCTGGAGGGATACTTCCAAAATAAAAGATGATCAAACACAATTATTTTCGTAAGCCTTGGATGAGCTTTTTTTGTGAATGATTTTTGACCTTTCATTGTCATTACTAGTTATTATAAGTGACACATTTCTATAAATAAAAGGACTAGAACATAATAAGCAATAAAAATAACTTGTGCCTAATCGTAGGGCCTCTCTTCAATATGATTACTCTACTGTTTATTGTAATACAGTAACAATAATGAAACCACCACTCAAAACAACTCATGCCAAACCAAAGGACATCTCTTACCTTTGAAGTGAGTGGAAATTCAAAGGTGACAAGATTGAACTTTATGGTCTTTTTGGATAGATAAAGGTGCACAAATAGTCCTTTGCTGGGAGTGGATCTCATTTTCCTAATCAAAATGTGAGAGTTGTTATGTAAATGTGTTCTACTCATGAAGCAAGATTATGTGTGTGTGTGTGTGTGTTGTTTTTCTATGGTATAAAGGCAATACTTCATAGGTATTTGTTCAATGGGTTTGGTGGTGGTACTCTCATTTGGGGATAAAAGTGAGTAGTTGGAAGGGGCCATGTAGCATTTCATAAAGAGATCAAGATCAAGTAACTTAACATCGACCATGTCATGCTCTATGGATTTAAAATAAGTTTCAACAACCTATTGGGTATCAAATGTGAGAAAAGAGCAATGTTCAAATGATCTCTACTTTGCTAAGATAATGTGGTATGGGAGAAAAAGAGGCTCGACATAGACAATGGCCGTGTTGTACATACCAAACCAAATAAACTATGCTATATTAAGTACTATTGTTGGTTCCTAGGATAGCTTATTGCATTTGTGTGTTATTATCTTGTGAATGTCAAGATTGTGCGTGAGCTTTGAGGTTACATTGGGTTTGTTAACAACATTGCAAGAACCTAGATATAATGCGTAAGTATAATCATGCTCCACTATTGCACAAGTACCACATTTGTGTGTTCTTATTTTGTGAATGTTGAGATGGTGCATGAGCTTTGAGGTTACATTGGGTTTATTAACAACATTGCAAGAACCTAGATATAATGCGTAAGTATAATTATGCTCTAGTATGGCTCCCAAGAAAGCATATTTATTTGGAAAGTACTCCCAGATTTTCAAAAGCTAAATGGACGAGGCCTAAAACTTGATCTAATGTAAAGAACTTTCCAACAATTACTTAGAGATGTTAGAGGTCATTTGAGGGCTTGCAAAAGCATGTCTATTTGTTTTTATAGTTTTGCCTTGTGTTTGCTAGAGAGTTGTGGATTTGCATAGCATTCTTCATGCAAGACATTGATAGTATGAATGATATTTAGATGTCCACAAGTATTTGTTCTTTTTTTGCTCATTGTGTGTGTCCCTACTCAAAGTGTCCATTAAGAAAAAATTGAACCTTGAGATACATTCATAATGTCTAGTTGTATCATGTCCATTATCAACTAATGCATTTGTTAATACCCTTTGGGAAGTATATAAGTTTGAGCAAGCATTATAAGTTATTTTTTGTCATTTCTACTTAGTTTAACTTTGTGTCATTGTATCTCGATTGCTTCTCTCTTTGAGTTGATTTTAGTTGTGAGTATTGTTGGATGAGGTAAGATCAAAAGTCTCTCACATAGAGACCACATACACTCTATAATAATAAGATGTTGGAAGTGCACTCTATAATGATAAGATGTGAGAGTACGAGAGCAAGAGATTAAAGGTACTCCAATGCCAAGGCTAAAAGTTTAACACGTGTGCTCACTTAGGGAAAACCCCTTGCCATGCCATAGTAAAACACACCCATGTGTGAAACCTTGCCTACATTTGAACTTCCATAGATAGGGATGAAGTTAACAAACCCCCTTGAAGTGAATGATGTGAAGGGAAACAAGATGTGGTGGATTAGAATGAAAGAAAAGTAAGCTCACAACTTTATGAAGGGGTTCAAACTTCCCATAAGAGGATTTGTGAAGCCATCTACTATGTTGGCATGTGTGGGTACACAAGTCAAGGCTATTTCCCATGCATGTAGCCTCTTTGCATCAACATGCTTTTTAGATACATGAAATATGGCGTTTGATGCAATTGCCAAAGCATTGATTGTCAATATTGAGCTATAGCAACTTGTGACAATATTAATCTCTGATTGCATTTAAATCTTGAAAAATACTCCCTAAAGTGTAAAATCATTGTACTTGTAGCTTGAGTAGTTGCATATATCTTTTCTAAAATTAGATGCAACATAAAGATAAGAGGTTACTGTTGCGAACTACAACTTATCACAAGACATGTAACACTTCTAACACCATGACAAAAATACATACGATAACAAAGACTAAGCACAATTTTCACAAAGACTCTTTAATAGACATGAGGGCACTCTTAAACTTGGATTCTTCATGGAATTGACAATCACCCACCCATGGCTCACACACAATCAAGAGTAACATCTTTAGAGCACTCAACAATAGGAACTAGTCAATCCAACAAGACAACATATACCAATTTAAAGAATACCACAAGAGAGTTGAGTGTCAAAATTTAGAAGGTTCCCATAAGATGACACCTCTTCTCACATTACGAGTTCTCAAACTTGTCTTATTTGGATTCTTGATCATATGAGCTTGAAGATGCACACCTCGAGGGTAGTAAAGGTAGATAGATGTGATGATCTTTTTCTCTCGTCTTGCTTGGATGCTTCTACTCGTAGGGTAGGATTGGAAAAATTTAATGGTGTAAGACAATCTTGCCCATATAGTGCTTGAAAAGGAGTCATTTAAATACTTTGATGGTATGATGCATTGTAGGTGAATTCAACTAAGGGTAGGTATTGGATCCACTGTTTAGATTCCCTATATCAATAAGCTCTCAGTATGTCTTCAATACATTGGTTGATCTGCTATGTTTGACCATCAGTTTGGGGATGATAAGCAATAGTACTAAAGCAAAGCTAGGTTCATAGAGCTTTGAAAAAACTCTTCCAAAAGTTTGAGGTGAAGAGAGAATCGTGGTCACTAATGATTCTCTAGGGTAATCCATGTAACGTGAAAATTTCCTTAATGAAAAGCCTAGCAATATCGGAAGCCTTATAATTGGTTTTCAGAGAAATAAGGTGTATAACTTTTGTTAGCATATCAATGACTACCATTATGGAGTTATATCCTTGTACTAGGGGTAATCCAACTATTAAGTATATGCTGATATACTCCCATTTCATTTGAGGGATGTTAAGTGGCTAGAGCTTTCCTGGCAACTTGACATGTTTGGCCTTAATTCATTGCCAGTTTAGGTATTCGGTGACATTCTTGAGTACATCACCATTGAGTCTTTACCAATAAAAGCTTCTTTTGACTATGTTAAGAGTCTTAGCATAACCAGGGTGACCCGAAAATGGAGAATCGTGAGCTTCCAAGAGTATTTTCCTTTTGAGTTCATGACTTGTAGGAATACATAGTCTTGTCCTATAATAGGCAAGTTCCTCGTTTATGGAAAAATCTTGATACTTAGTCTTGAGTTTTGGATTTGAATCCTTGACAGAAATTTCTTTTAACAATCTATGATAGCTTGGATCCTTCACTACCTCTTCTTTAGCCATTTCTATGAGAGGGTTACTGGGCATTGAAATCAGTGTAGTAAGATTTCCAGCCCTAGAGGGTTCCCCTAGGATTAGAGCATTAAGGAATGATTTACAACTTAGGGCATCTGCAATCACATTCTCCTTGCATGGTCCATACTTGATTTCAAAGTCAAATTCTTGCAAGGTCTCAATCCATCGGCGTTGTCTCATATTGAGATTTGGTTGAGTAAAAATCCACTTTAGGCTTTTATGATCAATGACTAGAGAAAACCTATTACCAAGCAGGTAATGTCTCCGTAATTTAAAGGAATGAATTACAAGTAATTCTAGATCATGTGTGGCATAGTTTCTTTCATAAATATTTAATTTTCTTGAAGCATAGGCTACTGGATATCCTTTTTGCATAAGCACGCAACTCAAAGCAAGAGAGCTTGTGTCAGTTATGACTTTGAATTCTTTGCTTAGGTTAGGTAGCCTTAAGATAGGGGCAGTTACCAAACTTTGCTTAAGCTTCTCAAAGCTAGATTGTTCGGCAAACGTCCATGTAATGGAGACTTGCTTTTTGAGAAGGTCAATGAGAGGCATGGTGATTGAGGCATAGTCATTAATGAAGACTCTATACCAACTCGTTAGCCCTAGAAAGCCTTGCACTTACTTGACCATTGTTGGGGATGGCCAATCTTGTATATCTTAGACCTTGGTAGGATCCACTAAAATGCCATCTACCGATACTATGAATTCTAGATATTCAATCTACTTTTTGAAGAAGCCACATCTCTTCTTTTTAGCAACAGTTTGTGGGCTCTCATTGTTTCAAGAACTACTCATAATTGTCTTCTTCATTCTTAGAATATGTTAAGATATCATCAAAGAAGACGAGGATGAAATCATCAAGGTAGGGTCAAAAAATTTCTTACATCAACCTGTTGAAGGTGGTAGGAGCATTTGTTAATCCAAATGACATCACAATAAACTCATAATGACCATGCCTTGTGTTAAAAGAAATTTTGGGGATATCTTTCTCCCTAATTCTTATTTGATAATAGCCTGAGATCGATCTTTGAAAAGACCATTGCTCCCTAGAGTCGGTCAAATAGCTCATCTATCCTCGGGATTGGGTATTTGTTTTTCATTGTCACTTAGTTTAATCCATAGTAATCAATACAAAGGCGAAGTGTTTTGTCTTTCTTTTTCTAAAATAGTATCAGGGCTCCCCATGGTGAATTACTTGGCCGGATGTATCCTTGGTCTAATGGCTACTACAGTTGTTATTTTAGCTCAATGGCTTTAGTAATTGACATTTGATAGGGCCGTTTGGCAACGGGGGAAACACTTGGAATGATTTGAATTTCGTGATCTATTTCCCTTGTTGGTGGAAGTTCTATCAAGTCTTTTAGAAAAACATCCACGTATTCTTTTAGCCAAGATAGTTGATCCTTGGCTTCACTATCTTGCTCGGCCTTGTTGAGTTTAATTAGATAGATGGGCAATCCTTTCTTTAGCCCTTTTATTATTTGGGAAGCTTTAGCTAGCTAAACCTTAGGGTTCCCTACTTCTCCCTCCTAAGTGGTTATTTGTTCTCCCTTTGAGTTTTGAAAATGTGATTTGGCTCTTTCCCCAATGGATATGGGCTTTATTTGGAATTAACCAATCCATACTAACAGACATTTATAAGCCCTGAGGTTCATAATTTGGAAGCTCATTTTGGAAGAATTTCCACCCAAGCTAAATTCGACCTTGCTAGTTTGTTGTGTTGATAGAACTTCTTTGCCATTTGCTGACTCCACAAGCAAACTAGGTGCAAGAGTAGTATTTATGCCTAGTCTTTTTGCACATTTTGGTGATACGAAAGAGTGGGACCTTCCACAATCGATTAAAATTCGAAAGGGTTTACCTTGATAATTTGTTGGTGTTTGAATTACTAAGAATTGGCAATTTGGACCCTTCTTATTCGGAGTGGTGTGTAATTTGTCTCTTTCCATATCGGATTCCATTGTGGGATCTTTATCATTACTTACCTCCTTTAGGTTTATTCCAACAACCTTTCCCTCTTGGCATCTTGGCTTTGTTTGTGAAACTGACCTTGGCCAAGCTTCGGGCACTGTCTCTTGAAATGTCCCGGTTCCTTGCAATAGAAGCACCTTGGAGCCTCATTGCTCTTTCTTGTGGGTATAAAGCTTCCCACTGCATTTGATTTGGCTTTCTTCGTCCTATTTGGTTGGTACTGCCCTTAGGCTCTTTTTGCATAACCCTGGAAGTTGCCCTTATTCTAACTATTTTTGTTCCAAATTTTTGCATTCCTTGGCCTTTGTTTGATCTCATGAACTCATCTTGTAAATCCGATGGTCTCATCAAGTTAAGACACGTATACAGGGGGCATATTTAGACCATTGCAAAATTTAGATACTTGTTGTGAAACATCCATCCTAGGTGCATATTCTAGAAGTGTTATGAATTTGGAGTAGTAAGCTTCTAGGCTTAGGCTCAATTGCTTTAGGTTGAAGAACTCATCCATCTTTTGGGCTTGATATGTGGGCGGAAGATATCTCCCATGCACAGCATCCTTCATCTTGTTCTAAGTGATAGTGCTTTCAGACATTCTTTGGTCCTTGCACCACTATTCCATCAAAGATGGGCATCTCCAATGAGTTTTAGTTTGGCGATCATGGCTTGATTTGACAGTGTAGCCTCCCTACATCAATGAGATAGTCTTCCATAGATTCTATCCATGTTTCTACTTCGGTTGGAATGTCCCTCCCTTTACCATCAAACTCTGGTGGCTTGTACTCCTTGAGAAGAAATTTATTCTCTTGAGCTTCTGTAATATTGAGATTCGGGGTGACGTTCTAGGGAATTATGCAGTTTTATGGTCACTTTTCTCTCCAACCATACTTACACTTCAAAAGAGAGTTTTAATTTTAATCAAAAATAAAATCTCATCAAACGGATAATATCTTTCCACTATTTCTAATTATCAACAAGGAGATAAACGGATGGACAAAAATAATTCTTTACGTTAATAGGAAGGGAATACATTATTCGAGTAGTTCGTGAGCCCATATTATTCTTGGAAAAGGCTTTTCTACCACAATCTAGGCATGGCATTGTGACACATCCATCACATAGTAATTAGGATTCTGGAAATAGATATCCAGAAATCTATATTTTAGGGAAAGATTAGGTAATCCATCTTTCTTGTAGTTGCAACAATTGGAGCATCCTACAACCATGACTCGATCATTCAGTATAACCTTTGTAACCTCCTCATAAAAGTTCCGGTTTAATTTGACATGTCGTCCTCTAATGAACATGTTTGAGTTTACTTTAGCCTCATAGAAGAGATAAATCTTGGCAATATTAAGGGTTTCCCTCCACCTTAGCCTCTTTAAATTATTATGGAGGTAAGCAAGACGGTTTGCATCAATGTAACAATACCCTCTCCTTAACATCCATCATCTTTTGTAATACAAGGGTGAAAGATTATATATTTGATCTAATATTTGCATCATCTGTTTCTCTAGCTGAAACTAGAGGAGTGCATCGCTGACATAAACATAACTTGGAAAATAAAAAATTGTTCCCAAGGTTTGTCTTTCTGCTAGAAATCAAGAACATATATTAACAAGAGAAGATTTTCACTATTTAAGGAAAATATATTTTATGCTATAATTATAACTAGTTTTATTTACTTACGTCGTGTCCTATATCAACGTGTACTCTGATACAACCGTCTCGGATATTGATGAATTGCTAACTAGGCTCACTTGAGTCTACCTTGCAGTGGAAGTTTCGGTCGTTCCCACGAGGATCGACCTAAGCCTTTTTTTTTTGTCAAATCAACTACTAACCGTTGACTAGTGTCAGCAGTTTGAGATTCCATCCCTTATAGAAATCGCTAACTGAAACAGGCTTACGTTGCGCTAGGTTATAAGAGAATGGGAAATGAAGAGAAGTATGGCACTTTGATCCCTTCTGCCCATGGTTTTAAAGTGATGCAAGTCAGGCTTTTTGATCTCTAATGGTCCATCAAAATGGTGATTTTTATTCCTTCTTAGGAAAGCTCTCGGCTTATCAAGACCACCCAACCATAGGTCTGGAGTCATCGAGGGTCCATCCTCTCGCTTCCCTTGAGAGAGTGTTTCTAATTATCTAATTACTTACCACCTTAGGTTCAACATATAAAAATAACTTCCTTGAATTATCTCTTGATACAAATTTGTTACACGCCTTTAATTCACGACACAAAAACAAAGTAAAGAAATTCCTTCCCAATAGTTTCTTTTTAAAAAATAACTTTTTATCATGTTTTCTGTTCGAAGGTATTATTCTCTCCAAGTTCAGTTCCTCAACTAGTATTGGAACTTCCAGGATACTATCTAGAATTTGAAGGGTAGTTGGCAATTCGTAAGAGCCTAAGGAGTTTATGACCAGAGCCCCCTAGTATCCTCACCTCCTCCTGCTAACTAGAGTTCCCTACGACAAGACCTTTTGCATCATGATTGGTCTATACTCACTAACATGAAAAAAAAAACCCATTGGAGTAGGTTTTATTCACATTGGCCTTAGGGAGGTCTAGCGCCATCAAGAACACTGCCTCGGTCATCGTTCTATGCTCACTGAAATGTTGCCTCAATCGATGATCTGTACTTGGTTATCCATCTCTTAGCCTGATGATTTTTAGGAAACATTAGTACCTAACTTATGATCATGAATGTCTTAATTCAAATGCATTAAATATAAAATATCAACAAATTTATTTCCAAGACAAATCTTTCTTTTTGAAAAAGAAATGTCAAGGCAAAAGTTAGCGTAAGTGGCAATACCTTCCAATAGTCTTCTCGGATTTCCCCTTCCTCGGGATCTAGTTTGGACTAGATCTAAACAAGAATTTTATTCTTGAGAATAACTTCCTTGGAGCTTTGTGGGTCCTTGCTTGTGATAAAAGAAATATTGGTTATTTTTATTATGAAAAGTGTTTTTTTTCAACAATTCCATCTCAAGGTCTTTTATATATCGAGAATTAGTGTCAGTGACTATCCATTAGAGGTTTCATTAGATCTATACAAATAAAAAATATTAAGTCTTTTAGGGACACAGTACCTTCCTTGTACTCTCCTTGGTACATCTTATACAAACCCAAATTACCCTTGGGAATTTGTGGTTAAGAATTCCTTTAAAAGATAAATACAAATCCTATTTTGCAAATGCACTTTTTGTTGCCAATTCATGGGATGATGGCCTGCTAGTTGCCTTTATTATAAAAATATAGTACCTGGGGATCCATGATGAGTGCTTGGTTGATGGTATTCGCAACTTCATTTCTAATCCTAGTACTCATCATTCTATTTGTAGTAATTATATCTATAGCATTATTGGTAGCTCCTGCCTCCACCACCTTCATAACTTTATTCTTGGGCCCATGGTCTTTAATCACGAGATTGTAGAGGGGATTTTTAACAAGAGAGCTTGGGCTCATCGCAAGTGGATTGATGGGGGTTGGCAAACATTAGGATTTTAGGAAAATCGAGAAGAGTCTTGATTCCACAAGGAAGTAAGGTAGAAGGGATGGAGGATTCAATTCCAAGAGCTCGTGGAGTATCCTCCTTGTCTTTGTGACAAGAATTCCCATCCTCGTACTTCTTGGCCCACTCCCTCTTGCTCTATACTCCTGAGAAGGGCCTCTCCTCTCTTGCTTCTCTTGCCCCACCCTCGTGCTTCTCTTGCCCCACTCCCTCTTGCTCTATACTCCTGAGAAGGGCCTCTCCTCTCTTGCTCAGACTACTCTCCAACTGCTCTTTATGCCTTGTATTTATAGCTAAATTGAAAAAGAAGGGTTGTGGCCAAGAAGAAGAGCTCTTTATGAAGGGTATCTTGGAGAATCAGCAATTTGATGCTGGCAATTTGATCTTTGAGGTCCAGAGAGGCTGCTTGAGATTCCATGATTGATTCACCTGGCTCTCAAATGATCTTGCTTCAATCCAAGCTTTTCGTCGAAGTGAGAAGAGGGGGAGATTGCTGGAGTTATATGCTATGACATAGAAGGAGAATTCAGGTTTTTTCTTCAGTAATCAGGGACTCCAAAATTGGGGTCATCATGTGCCGTTAAAAAAAAAGGGGGGGGGGGGGGGGGGGAGGGGGAGGGGCGTTGTTTTCTTCTTCTTTTTCTTCCTAAAGCTTTGAGACTTGTTTTCTTTGCTAAGTTTTAAATGCGTTTGATCAATTTTGACTTATGGTCCATGACTCGTGTTCGCATGGTAACTCCCATACGGATGGCTATAGTCCCTATCAATCCGGAAAAATGTCGGGTGATGAACTTCAGACCATTTTTCTCAAGACTTTCTCTATTTAATGATCTAGAATTCTTCAAGTCCAATTTGCAAGAAGTCGAGAAGATTGAAAATAAATTCGGAATATCATAGGTATGGTGTTATTGTTAATAGAAGTTGTATATATATCGCCACGCTTTGTGTTATTCAATGTAGATATAATTTGCATAGTAGTATAGCATAAGTGGAGGAAAGATTTGGTTTTATAACAACAATTTGAGCATGCAACTACTAATACCATGCAAGGAAGTCAAGAAATTGATTAGGAAGTTTAGAAATTGTAGGCTAATTCTCAAACAGAGATTGAAGAGGCTCTAGAGAAAGCCAATCAACAAGCATAAAACTAAAATTTGAGCATACCATGAACAAATCAACAAGAATTTCATAGGATGATGTATAAGATTTGGAGGAGGTAATAGATTCTAAGCCAATCAAAATGAGTATTTTTGTGGAGGACTACAAAAAGCAACTAGCACAACTTTAAGAGCTCCAAGATATATTTGCATGAGAATATATGGATATGAAAGCTTTTGATCCTTTGGTATACCAACACAAAATCAATTTGAAAGTGGATGCCAAGTCAATTATCTAGAAGAGGTACCATATGAACCCTAATTATGTGAAGTAAGTAAATGAAGAAATTGACAAATTTCTTAGAGTGAGTTTCATCAAACCTGGTTGTCACCAATAGTGGTTGTCCCAAAGAAGAATGGAAAAACTCAAGTATGTGTACTATAGAAAGTTGAATGCTACTATAGTAATTGATGTTTTTCTTCTAGATGATGTTGTTAGGCATGAAATTTATAGTTTTCTTGATGGTTTCTTAGGTCATAATCAAATTAGAATGCACCCTAAAGATATAGAAAAGACGTCATCTATCATGGAATGGGGAGCCTTTGTACAATCATGAATATTGGCTAAAAAATGATCTACCTAAATTCTAGGGAGTAGCTCATAAGACATATTATCTGTAGCTTACAGCATTATGAGAATGTTCATTGATGATTTTTTTCTTTAGAAAGAAGGTGAATCATTTGCAACATCTTAGGTTATGCTCTGAATATGTCAAAATTTTGGGATGTCATTGAATCCCTTCAAATAGATATTTGTTGTTTAGTGGGGACTATTGCTTGGACATATCACTTTAGAAGAGGGAATGGCTATTGACCCACAATTCAATCAGTTCCAAAACACTACAATCCCTATAACAATGCAAAAATTCATGAGGTTGTTGGCCAAATCAAATGGCATAGCAAGTACCTAGGATATTTAGCTCATATTAGGCAAAAGATCCTCCAAGAACATTGATGGTGGCCTATAGTGCTAAGTGATACATATTAATATGCCAAAGAATGCATTGTCTACATGCAAGAGGGCAAACCACAGTCAAGATATCGGACCCAACTTGAGAGTTTTTATAACTCACAAATTATCTCCAAAGGAGTCAGTGCATAGCAGGTTACACTAGTGCATATAGCAAGTTATACTAGTTGATGCAATCGGAGGAGGATAGAATCATTGCTCATTACTTGTTAGTAGTTTTGCATTCAAGAAGGCAAGCATGGGTTAACTAGCATGTCAAGAAAAGATTTTCAGGGAAGGAGATTTGGTAATTGTTATAACTCAAAGCTTGGTAAACATCCAAGTAAGCTAAAGCTTCATTACATGGGCCCTTATGAGATCGCTAAAGATATAGACCAAGGTACTTTAATTTTGGCTACAGTGCAAGGTAACATTATTAAACCCATATATAATGGTTTTGGCTAAGGAGACTATTTGAACCTAATTAAAACCCCTAGGTAGCATTATTAAACCCATAGTCATGATGAGGCAAACAAGGTTTCACAAGTTCAACAAGTAGTGGGAATCAATTTGATTCAAGTCATTGATGTAGTCCTTGAAGTGGTAGTGGGGGATTTGATGGATATTTTTGTAATTTGCAAGTCCCTTGGGAGAAATAGTTTTCAAACTTTGCCAATATCTAATTGTATTTTCATTGGTGACACTTTACTGATGAAGGTGGCATTTACTTATTTTGAATGGGCAAAAAAACCTTCATTCCTACTACCGAAAGTGCATAGTTTGCATGATCTTACCATAATCCTAATGTAGGTAATGTGGGCTTTTCTTA
This sequence comes from Lygodium microphyllum, assembly GCF_053477565.2. Classification (NCBI taxonomy): domain Eukaryota; kingdom Viridiplantae; phylum Streptophyta; class Polypodiopsida; order Schizaeales; family Lygodiaceae; genus Lygodium; species Lygodium microphyllum. The sequence goes on along the minus strand of NC_141141.1, from coordinate 111,110,750 downwards.
TCATGTGGCATATTTTTCAATGTAGGTAATGTGGGTTTTTCTTATCATGTGGCATATTTTGCAAAGAAGAGTTGCTCATATGAATTGGGGCCAAAGTGAGGGTTACTTCAAAGACTTTTTAAAAGTCATTATGACGTATTTGACGTGCTCTTTTATTGATATTTTACTTTTCAAGAAAAATGAACTTTGTGACACGACCCATGAGAGTGTGCATGTAATTGTAGTTTCTCATGAGGAATTGGAGGAGTTTACTTTTAACTATCAATCAAATGGAATATTTTTCAAGCATGTGAAGTCACATCTTTCAAGAATCCTAAGGACATGCTTCCGTAGTGGATATAGAGAAGTGGGAGTGTTTATGTGAGACCACCAATTGTTTGAGGCAAAGTATGGTCAATGTGGGGAAAAGAATGGCAACAAAAGCAAAAGTTAACTTAGCCCCACAATTTTTGTCTTCTTCTTGTCTTCATGTGGTGCTGCCATTAAACCAAGCTCTTTCACTTCTTGATTCTCAACCTTCTTCCTTAGTACCTATCATGGCAAAAAAGAGAGCTCAAAAGGTCCAAAAGATGCCTTTGACAAGTGCCAATGAAAGCAAGTCCATGAGGATAATAATCAACTTATAGGGGCTTTGTTCATAATCTCTCTTTGTGGCTCATTTTGAGATGCAATGCTTCATATGCTTGTTTTGATAACCATTACTCTTTAGACATGTTTGTTTTTATAAGCCATTTGACTATAACTAAAGGTTTGGGTCTCAACCACTTAGTTGTGCCAAGTGTTAGCCTAGGCTCTAACATCATATTCACATATGACATTAGTATTATGTTTATAGTAGTATTTTACCTTAGTCATCTATCTAGTCTTGCTATGGAAATGGACTTTAAAAGTCGTATGATTAGTAATTGATGTAATTACAACAAGCATGGCTTGGAAATACATGATTCTCCTTTGTTTTTGTTGATTACACTATATGAAATTATGAGTTTTTATGATGAAATCAAGCTTTGACAATTTATGCCTATTTTTCACTATGTTCCTATAGTATTCTTTTTTCGTGGTCTCTCTAATGCTATCATAAAAGATTAAGTGGTCTCATTCACATGTTTTGCAATGTTAGTCTTACTTTCTATGTTTATTTCCTCATGCAATAGTGCAATTTCTTGCATACCTATAGTAGCAATGCAATCCTGTTAGCATTCTACATAAACTTAGGGTTGTAACAATGCCTTTATGTGGTCTCAAGGGTATACTAAAAGTTTGATTGCTAGGAACACATGGTGCATGAAACCTTTGTCGTGAAGCTAGTTACATTCTCAGGATGCACATTATGCGGGATTGAGACAAAAAGATGCTCTATTTGCTCCAAAAGGAATAAATTGGGAAGATATTGGAGCGTTTCAATATTGAGAGGGGGAAAGCTATTAGTTTTCCATTGCCTCCATGTTTGAATCTTAATCAAGAGGATTTCCCCAAGTTAGATGAGTAGCATGCTAAAATGGCCAAGGTCCCTTATGCATTTGCAATTGGTAGCTTGATGTACACCACGGTTGTTACATGTCTAGACATTACCTATGCTATGGGAATGGTTAGAAGATATATGGCAAGCCCTAGCAAGAAGCATTGGGAGACAATGGAGAGTATCATGAGATACTTGAATGGCAATAGGGCTATATGCATATGATTTCGAAGAAAATACACATCTCTTCCTGGCTATGTAGATGTTGATTTTGTAGGGAGTGTAGACTCTAAGAGGTTTATTGCATATTTTGTCTTTACTTTCACCATTGGTGCAATCTCTTGGGTCTCTTAATTATAGCCATGTACAAGTTTATCTACCATTGAGGTTGAGTACTACTTTTATCATTGCATTGTTGAGGCAAGGAGCATTGTGCTAAAGAGTCGTCCAAAGCCTTCTATTAATTGGTTGTATTCAATTGCTTGCAAGACCAAGGAAGAGGGTGACAAAATGTCTAGGGAAGCAGTGGAGAAGTCGGAAGTTTGAGACTAAGAACCCATTATACATAGAACCATGCAAATGACTTTCTTAGCATGTACAACTAGAGAGATGTCGATAAGCTCTTATGTTGCATCCGCTAAGATGAGTTGCACCATAAAAATGCCTTGACCCATTAACACCACCTTTGCTATCCACAAGGTGTCAATGCTCAAGGTGGATCGAAGCCAATCCAAAGACCACTGTCTCCTCCAGCTCCTTCTCAATTGTGTAAATTGTTAAAGTAATTTCTTGGAGACGACAACTCACAAGGTGTGTGATTGAGGGGCACATGTGGAGTGCGCCGAGATTGAACCATATATTTCCATTGCGTATTTTCTGAGGATTACCAATGTGAGCTATTGAAGTTCCAAGGGGAACATTGCTACAAAGGCAAGAAGCAATTAAATGGTAGGCATGATAATCAACTGAGAAAGAAAGAGAGGGCATGTTTTTGTGTGTGTGTGTGTGTGTTGGGGGGGGGGGGGGGGGGGGGGGGGTTTCATAGCTTTCTTCATTTCTTCGTTAGCCGAGTGTGAAAGATTGCCATTTGATTTGCCAGAAGCGAAGGAAGAATCAGTAGCAGGTTATCAAACCGAATATTCAGGAATAAAATTCGGATTCTTTTATGTCGGTTCCTACCCAAATCTCTTGGTTTCGTCGCTATTTGTAACAGTTCTTTACTTAGGCAGGTGGGATCTACCAACTATTATCCATCCGGGAATTAATCAGTTTTTTCTATCTATGAATGCTAACTATGATGTCTACCTTGGTGCGTTTAGAGTAGTAGTGAATATCATTATTACATCAGCCAAATCTTATTTATTTTTATTTTATTCTATCCTAACTAGATGGACCTTGCCACGAGTTAGAATAGATCAATTTTTAGACCTCGGATGGAAATTTCTCTTACCCATTGCTTTGGGAAATCTGTTGCTGACAACTTCCCTTCAGCTTTTGTCATTGCGGTAGAGCCCCCAACCGCTGTGGACAGGTAAGTTTTGCGGTATTCCCAATCTTTCTCCTAATTGAACCTTCTCATTACATATATTTTTTGAATAAATGCCTATTATATGTTCTCGATAATAACCGAGTTACAAAATTATGGTAACCGAGCGGTACAAGCTGCAAGGTACATCGGGCAAGGTTTTGTAATCACGCTGGATCATTTGAATCGGTCACCCGTTACTATTCAATATCCATATGAAAAACTTTTACCATCTGAGCGTTTTCGTGGAAGAATCCATTTTGAATTTGATAAATGTATTGCTTGCAAGGTTTGTGACCGGGTGTGCCCGATCAATCTGCCAGTTATTGACTGGAAATTAATGAAGAGTATTAATTAAAAAATATTAGAAAATTATAGCATTGATTTTGGAGTCTGCATCTTCTGTGGAAACTGCATTGAATACTGCTCGACAAATTGCTTGTCAATGACTGAGGAGTATGAGCTTTCCACATATGATCATCAGGAATTGAATTATGACCAAGTGGCTCTAGGTCGGCTACCCCTTTCTATTCAACAAGACCCTGGCATTCAGATTATCTCCACGAACTACCAAAAAATGGAAGAAGATTTTGAAAGTCGAATAAGTGTTACTTTCAACATCCCCCCACACACATACCATGAATTGACTTGTTAAGAACCAAAAGATTGGTTCCATAAATCGGTTGAAAATTTCCTAACAATTGCTTATTACTTGAAATTTGAAACCAATTGGGAATATATTTGAGTTTAAAATTTTTAATTAACGAATTCAAACTTATATACTTAATTGTTATTCATTCGTTAATTTATGCGTGTTTTTATATTTATATGTACGTGCATGTATATTTATGCACGTACATGTAAATATAAAATTAATAATAAGTAACTAAAAATTTATGTGATACTCATACGATATAGTAATATAATTGAAGACAGAAAAAATTATTTTACTGATCATGTAAAACGAGTTTATCTAAATCAATTCATGAATTTATTTTCATCTTAATAGAATTAGGTGTTCCATCAGGTAGTTTGGGAGTAGTATCATTCACTAAAGTAATTCATTCTGCTTTTATGTCGGGATTGGTTCTTACTTGCATATCCCTATTTTACCTTATACTAAATGTTGATTTTGTAGTTGCCACACAATTACTCATTTATGTAGGAGCTATAAATGTTTTAATTGTTTTTGCTGTAATGCTCACCGATAAAACAGTAGGATCCAATTCCTATCCAACCAAAGAGTTTGGTATTACCCTGGCGGCTTACGCAACTCTTTTTGTATCACCAACCCTCGTTATTCAAAACACAGAATGGTCTTACGCTTCCTTTTCAAATGATCAATCAAAAATTATTGAAGAGTTGGCTAAAAAAAGTGATATTAAAGAGATTGGCTATCGATTATATACCTATCTGTATGTTGAGAGAAATATCAATGCAATACACACACACACACACACACACACACACACACACACACACACCTATTTGTATGTCGAGAGAATTTTGTACCGATTCAATCTCTATTTTCTGTGAAAGAATCAATGCGTATTCCAAATATTCAATATGTTCATTTGGGAGAGATGGCCGAGTGGTTCATGGCTCCAGTCTTGAAAACTGGCATAGTGCTGAAATGCTATCGAGGGTTCGAATCCCTCTCTCTCCTACTATACATTAGAATAGGGGATAGTTTTGCTAGTAGCACTATACTAATGTCCTAACACGATCAATTGGGACTCTTTTACTTTGATATCCCAAATTCTTTGAGATACTAATTCTATATCATACACCCATAGTTTCCAAAAAATGAGAGATGATATGAATGGATGGATGCGAGGAATCCAACGCAAAATAGTTAGAAATTGAAAGAAAAACTAAAGAAAAATCTTTTTTAGCTATATGGAATAGAGCCATTCAATAAGATAGTTGCAGAGGATAAGTGAAGGGACTTTTTTTTCACTCCACCCGTTAATCTCCCAACATGTGAGATGATACGCACGTCAACGTAAAAGAATCACACATGAGTGAAGGTTTTGTCTTATTGAAAGCCATATTCCCAATAGAAACTAAAGACAAATAATTCTTACTAAGGCTAAAACGTCCCTCTCCGAGAAAAGAGAAGAGAGGGATGTTCCAGAAGCAAAAAATAATGCAGATACCAATAGGAGTGCTTGTGAACAAAACTTTTTTTTAAAAGCTTCAATGGTTTTCAAAAAAGAGGGAGGGGAAGAAAAAAAAACAGATAAAAAGTACTGGTCACTTTTTATTCTCCATTAATCAAAAATGGAGAAAAGGCTATCCGATAAGTATTTCTTTATGTACTTGAGATCCATTTTCTATTATGCCCAAATCAGTTGATGCATACTCAATCTTATAATTGATGAACCAATGAATTAAGTATGAATATTCTTCCAATCGAACAATAAGTACAAAGGGTTTAGAAAAGAATGAAATTCTTTTCTCCCCTCAACCTTTTTTTTTTTAATTTTTCCTTCTAATTCAGGGGTGTCATGGAAAGGACAGGTTCGGTATCGCGATCAATCCCCTTTTCAAACCTAGCTGCAGCTACTCGAGCCCTTCCTGCGTGCCACAAGTGACCCACGAAAAAAAAGAATCCCAGAACAAAATGAGACGTGGCTAACCAACTTCGGGGAGACACATAGTTTACAGCATTGATTTCGGTAGCTACCCCACCCACGGAGTTTAAAGAACCTAAGAGACAAGAAGTATGAAGGCAATATTAGTCACCACACATGACATTAAGATAGTTTATACACATCATCTTTTGTATTGTGTGATGGATTTCATTGCCCATTCCTTCATTATTTGAGTTCTTGTATTCTCTCTTCTACTATTCATGCTTCTCATTGCTCAATAGTTATGATTCTTTCACTTTTGTTGCTTATTCTCACATGGTATAAGACGACTAGTGTTGCTAGCTTTTGTTCCTTGTTCTACCATTATTCACTATTTCAAGTCTCAAATGGTTGCATTTTGTTACTTCCAAACCTACTACATACTAGGTGACTTATTTCTATGTTGGGCAACTTGTTTTATTGCTCATCTGAGCTATTGCACTTGGCTTTTTTCACTACCAAAGATCTAAAACCTTTCGTTCGTTGCCTCGCCCCTTTGTTTACCATTGACAAACTGGATGACCTATTTAATCTACTCTAAAGATGGTTGCAACATGTGTTTTGGTTGTTGTTAGTGTCATAGGAATTGGTCCTATTGTTGCCAAGGCTAATCCATCTATTGTTGTGTTGTTGCACCTCTCTAGGTTATTATGTCTATTGGCTGACTACTCTAAACTATGGTTAACTTTGTGCTTTTGTTCATCTACTTTTATGCACGCTTCCATTTTTTTGTTTTGCATTAATGTTTTGCATTTTCAACTATAGAGAGGATCTATTTGGGTGTGCTTATGCAAGTTCTAGCATTTCTTGATCTCTACTGGGACATGTATCTTTCGATGCATGACTTCACACGGAGCAAACATATCCCTATCCTATCGTTGTGGAGTGATACTCCTCACATACTCGCAAGCTATAGAGGGTGAAGGTCGAGCATGTTAATGACTATTATGAATTCATACAATGCGACAGATCTTAAAGGAGGCTTTCTAGATGTATCGACATAGGTCTCATGATTCAAATCCTAGAGCTAGTTTGACTTTCATGTCCATGATGGGAGGTTTGGGCAATGAGTGGTGTTTTGCTCCTAGTTTGTTCCCACAAGGGGACACTTCAATAGTCTAGCCAAAGATGCGAAATCCACGGTCATGATGTACTGCTTCAAGGCATTAGTGATGACAAATAAGGAGATTCAAGTATTTCCATATTCTATGATCAATGTTTGATGGTTATTGATATCAACTTGGCACTTCTTTAGATGTCTTTTGGATTAGGAGTCGCGACCCAAAGTTTGAGTCTTTGCATATTTCTAGTGGTGCATTCAAGTTGCTGGAGTGTTTTTTTCGAGCATCACTCATCATTGTTATATTTACTATGGTGGTATAGGTTTTTGACAAATCATTGCTATGGTATGGGACATGGTGATGGTTACTAGGGGCTGCTTGTTCCTCATTTTGTATTTATATATACTAACCACCCATGATCTAAGAGAGGGTGTTAGTGGTGTACATTTCATGGGTGTTAAGACTATTCATTAGGCTTTTATTGGGCACCTTTATGGACAGTTCAGCAGCAAATTTGTCTCCAGTTTCACCCTAGAGTCTATATATACTCCACTCCCTTCTTGTTTGATGGGACCACATCCACTTGTGGGGAGACTGGTGGTACTACTGGTCACCACGTGCCACTCACCTATGTGGTTTGTACCCTACATCTCTTGTATTGTCATAGACATCCACTTGTGGAGAGTGGTGGTACTACTCATCACCACATGTGCCATTCACCTATGTGGTTTGTACCGTACATCTCTTGTATTGTCATAGATTCCATCACCAGTTTATTCACTGTTAGAGTTCTTGTATTCACTCTTTCACTTTCATTCTTCTCAGTGTTGTTCAGTTGTGATTTTTATGCTTTCATTGCTCATTCTCACAAGCAGGCAGTGCTGGCTGGAGCAGCGCAGGTTCTTTTGAAATAGCTCAAGAGCAGGTGTGCACATACCATGCTGGACATATCCTGTGATTATAGCAGCCCAGCATACAATGTTACGAGCAGGTAAATCATCAAACACTTTCCGAGAGTCCCTCAAGACCCCACACTTTGCATACATGTCAACAAGACTGCACCCAAGTATCGCATCAATTTTCATTTCACAGCGCATGATTTGATCATGTATTGTCTTACCCTCCTGTATAGCATTCAAGGAACTGCAAGCTTTTAAAATACAAGTAAAAGTGGCATCATTTGTCTCTACACCCTCTTGTTGCATCTTTTTGAAAAGTTCACATGCTAGGAGACTATACTCATGCTGAACATGTCCAGAAATCATCGCATTCCAAGAGACAACATTCCGACTAGGCAACTCCTCAAACATATTACACCCTTCGTCCAATCTCCCGCATTTGCAGTACATGTCAGAAAGAGCACTTCTAATAACTACATCAACTTTGACTCCAACCTTAAGAATTTGCTCATGTATCCGTCTGCCCTGATGTAAGTCTTCTGCACTACCACATGCTTTTAATGCATATGAAAATGTGATCCCATCTGGTATTAAGCCTTCCTCTTGCATTTCATCAAATAGTAATAGGGCTGGCAGAGGCTGATCATTCTGGGTGTACCCTCCAATCAATGAATTCCAAGAGACTACTTCTCTGTATGGCATGTCCTCAAATATATAGTGCGCCTCATCTAGACATCCACCCTTGGCATACATATCAACAAGGGTGTTTAGAGCCATTGTATCAGAATCAAGTCCATTTTTGATAATATGGCCATGCAATATTCTGCCTTGCTCTATCATTCCTGTGCTGGTACATGCTTTTAAAGTGCTTAAAAATGTCACCCTTCCTGGTGTTAAGCCCTCTTGCTGCATTTTGCAAAAGAGATCAAGAGCAGAGCGCCCATGTCCATGCTGCACATACCCTGCAATAATTGCATTCCATGTGACTAGGTTTCGATCTGGCAGCTTCTCAAAAAGGTTACATGCATCTTCTAGACATCCACATTACGCATACATGTCAACTAATGTGCTTCCAAGGACCACATCAGACTCCAAGCTGTCTATTGTTATTTGACAATGTGTCAACTTCCCCAAGGTTGTACTCCCAACTATGCCAATGGCCTTCAAAACAGACAAAAAAGTGATTCTATCAGTCTGGAAATCATGTTGATGCATTTCTTCAAAAAGTTCAATGGCAGCATGACCATCACCATGATGGGTATAAGCTGCAATAATCGTACCCCAACACACAGGATCATGCCTGGAGAACTCCGTGAACACTTGATGTGCATCTTGTACCAGCCCACATTTAGCATACATGTCTATCAGCGCACTTTGAACAATAGCATCTTTTATGTATTCATTTCGGATCAATTGTTTGTGCACCAGCCTAGCTTGTTTTATTGCTGCTGCATTGCCACATGCCTTCAAAATGCTTAACAGCATCACCTTGTCTGGCTGAATGCCCTCCCCTTGCATGGTTTCATACAACTCAAGGGCCCTCTTGCTTTCTCCAAGTGTCAGATAAGCCGTGATGATGGCATGCCATGTGTAAACAGTAGGCCATGAGACCTTGCAAAACACTAAGTTTGCCTCCAGCAAGTTACCAAACAAGGCAAAAAGTCGGATGAGATGATCTGCCAATGCTGCAATAGTGTCAAGTCCACTGTTCACCATAAGGTAATGTGCGGTTTTTCCAGAAGCCAGGTCTTTACTTTCAATACTTGCCTGTAAAAGATGGTACATAGTATCCCTCGATGTAGGCAACTGGTGCTGGTGTCGAACATCCATGGTGTAAATGACTACAGAATAACTTAATTTCATAACAAGAGCACCTAGCAAGAAACAAAGAAGTGAATGAATGTTACACATGACCATAAGTGATACAATAAACACATTCAAGTACGAAACTTTTCCACGATAAATGTTCGACATCAGGAGAATCCAGTAAGAATGATCAACCCATCAGAACTTGCACCTTACACACACACACACACACACACACACACACTGTTGCAATTGTGGTGACAATGGGATGGGAAAGTTTTATGAACGTTTGCATGTGCACACAGCGCAAGAGAAGCAAACACGGGCATAAGAATCATGAGCAGGCGCTCCCACAGTAATGAGCCCCGAAACAGCCATCAATGTGAGCACCAAGGAGGAAGGGAAAAGAGAGAATGCCCTGGGGAGAACACATCGGGCGTGCTGGTATCTACGAAACAGAAGCTCTGAACTGTGACATTTATAGAAGCTCTGGAGAAGAAAGGGAAGAAACCATCAATACATAAAACCTTCGACCTTTACTAGGTTTTTCACGAACGTGAATCACCTCGGTGCCTCCCGGATGCCCCATGGCAACTAGCACGAGAATATATGTGAGAACCCTCAAGCTTAGTCGATGGCGAGAGTGGCAAGCGTTGCGGTGAGGGTCGTTCAGGCCGTTGAAGCGACACAGGGGGTGTGGTGCATCAAGGCTTGGACGAAGATACTCTCGTTACCTGCATATTGAAGTGACACGGGAGGTGTGGTGCATCAAGGCTTGGACGAAGATACTCTTGTTACCTTGATGTGGGCATCCCCCTAGAATTGCAGCTTTTGGATTTTTCTTATAATTATCTATACATATACTCGAGGCTATTATATTGCCCCATGTAGGTCTCATTTCATATAGTCCCCAAGTGGTTGGTTAAGGGGGTCAAGGTCTTGGTTGAACCTCGAGGGTGGGTACTCTAGATCCCCTGGAGCACAACTGGAATCACAATAGCAAAGAAGGTGTGTATCCTCTAGGACAAAATGAACAATCCAACACAAAGCCTAGAAATATATGTCGCCATCATCATCAAGGTGGTCATTGAGCTGCAATTCACCCAGTTTTGTAATGCCATTACCATTACACACATATAGGTCATTTTGCAAGAGATTGTTCTTGACAAGCTCGATAGACTTCTTCTCTACCCCCTCCCTGATGAAGTGATAGCACACCTCAATGTGCTTTATCTTTACATGGAAGACTAGATTCTTGGCCAACTGAACGACACTCAAAGAATCCGAATGTAGTGTAGGGTAGTACATAGCTAATACCAAGGTCTATGACTAGACATCCTAACTAGAGAGCCTCCTTGCAACCCTTAGTGGCTGCACCATCTCTATCTCTGTAGTAGATAGGGCCATGCATTTTTACACCTTGGATATTTTTTAAAAAATGCCTCCAACAAAGGTGAAGGCATAGCCAAACGTGGACTTCCTATTGCATGCATGTCCTGCATAATCAGAGATAGTATATCCCACAACTCCTGTATCTTGGCCACCATAACATATACACATATTTGCAGTGCCCTTAAGGTATCTCATGATACCCTTCATGGTATCCCAATGCCGCCTACTACTAGGTGTAGCCTAAGGATGCCATAACTCCCACTACAAATCCTATGTCAAGACAAGTGGTATACATCAAATTGCCCACTACAAATGCATAAGGAATCTTGGCTATCTCGACCTTCTACTCATCAGATTGTGGACAATCAGCCTTACTAACCTTCACATGAAAAAGAAAAGGATAGCCAATAGGCTTAACATCCTGCATATGAAACTACTCAAAAACCTTCTGGATGTACTCCTTCTATGACAGGTAAAGGAGACCCTTAGAGCCATCGTGCATGATGTAGATCCCAAGAATATGTGAGGCCAGTCCCATGTCCTTCATCTCAAATCTCTTCGTGAGTTGATTTTTCAAGGCATCCATCTCATCATGAGTGCTCCCAACAATTAACATATCATCAACATACAATACCAAAATCATAAAGCTGCCATCACGAGCCTTTCTTTGTGTATAAACACAGATCCATATCATTACGGGTATATCCTTGGGAATTCATAAAAGCATCGAACTTGTGGTACCATTTCCTAAGCGCCTACTTAAGGGCATAAAGGCTCATTCTCAACTTGCACACTAGGTGTTCCTTGCCTTTTTCCTCAAACCCCTTAGACTACTGCATGTAAATTTGATTATACAAGTCCCCATGTAAGAAAGTTGTCTTGACATCCACGTGATAGGGGTCCAAATTGAGCTATGCAACCAAAGCCAAAACCAAGCGTAGGATAGTTATCTTGATGACAAGAGAGAAGACTTCATCGAACTCAACACCAAGCTCCTACTAAAAACCCTTAGCAACCAATCAGGCCGTATAGGCTAGCTTGGGACATTCAGGGGTACTGTTCAACTTGTACACCCATTTGCATGGCAAGTGCATTTTTCACTAGGCAAAGGAGCCACATCTCATGTATGCCTGTTTCAAAATCTGGCCCAAAAATCACTCTTTTTGTCATATCTCAGGCATTCGGGACCCGATTCAAGCAAGGTAAGAGTCTAAGTTGGGATTTTGGCACGTTCCGGATACGATGGTGATATCAGATTTACCAAATTCTGATGACAAAATATTCTGCAACAGATTTCAGGTCTGAGATAGCATGTATTTGTATGTATATGGCTTCTGTGATGCTTCTACTGATGTCTATTGATACCTGTAATATTCTGAAAGGCCGCATGTACCGCCTCCATAAAAACAAAATTGGATCATGAATTTTTTTTTAAATTCCCCCTTATCCCCGAGCCGACTGACGAGCTGGAGGGAGAGGGAAATAGAATGGCCAGCAAAGCTCCTTGCTGGAGCTTCCTCATCTCTGGATCGCTATGGAGTAGACAAGTAGGGAGGGAGGACCCCCTCCCCTCCCCTATTTAAATCGAGGGGGACGTCGTGAGGAGGAGGTCGACCCGCTGTGAAGGACACGGCCGTCGAGAGAGAAGCCGACACATTGAGACGGCTATGAATGAGTGGGGGGGGGGGGGGGGGGGGGGGGAATCGACGATTCTGACGTTGTGTTGATCGCTGCCATGGCGTGAGAGGGTTGATGCTGGCTGAGAGGGAGAGGAGGAGTGGAACGTTGCTACCGTGGGCCAGAAAAAGGGCTGAACAATGTCACGAGATCGCCGCCATCTGATCTAGGTCTGGTGCGCAGATCGGACGCAGTATGCTCACGTAGTGAATCCCGGAAGGTCCCCAAGAACAATGAACTCTACCTTTTTGCACAAAAAACCATGTAAAAGCTTGAATGACAAGAAGCAAGAGACAAATTGGGTTCAATCTCCCCATGCCTTGTGTGAGCGATTCACAAAGCATGTATTTTATGTATATTTCAATCTTCATGCTCAATAATAGCCCAATTTACAAAAATATGACAAGCTTTTAGCTTTTGAGTTTGCTTTCTACAAAAATAGGAAATAAAGCTAATGGACGGTGCCCATAGAGTCTGGCACGCCCAATCTCAATGTCCAAATAGAAATAACATATCCGTGCGCATAGGCACATACAAAATAATAATAAATAATCGATGTCTCAATAGACATAACCAAAATATAGGCGTGGCGCCTATTAAAATATAATCCAAAAGTCGAATACTAGATAAACTCCAATGCTTTCCTCCGCCACTGCTGCTATCTCTACACATCAACTGAAGCATTCACAATCGTTAGTAAAATAATACAATTAAACCGACAAAAGTGAATACCTAGCAGTCTTCAGCTACATAAATAAATCAACTGGTTAGAAATAAATCCTAACCTTAATTTATTACGAGTGCGCACTCTAAACTCATAAACGTTTATTAATTTAATATGCATTTTGCGGAATCACCCGCTATGGAATCACCCATGTACACACTAAATTAATGAAATGCCCGAAAAGGACAGGCGTCCCCATCAACTTCTCGTACAAAGAATCCTCTTTGTGTATGAGCCCCGGTCATCTAAGTTTACGGAATCCACCGTAAAACCTCACGGAATCCACCATAGAATATGCCTCCTGGCATCATACCCCCGGGGTGGGATAGCAATTGACCTCAATTGCTATTAGCTCAATGTGGAGCTATCAGAGTGGGGAAAGCATTTAAGTCTCTAGCGTGCATCCATTGTGCTTCCTCTACAGGATGGTTCTTAAATTTAACTAGATATCTAGAATACCTTCGGCCAGTTCTAGTGGTCATGTAGTTAGTGTCTATGATGGCTTCTGGTTCAAGTATTTCGGTCTCTTCCTCTAACAAAGGTGGGTTTTCATAAACAGGGTGAATAGGTAATTGGCCTCTAAATGGTCTCAATAAACTAATGTGAAATGTATTATGAATTTTCCAATGAGATGGCAATTCTAACTTGAATGCATTATCATTAATCTTATGAATGATTCTAAATGGTCCATAGAATCTAGGAGCTAATTTGACAATTGGATGTCTATCTACACTTTGCAGTCTACGTTTTTCTATTCTAAGCCAAACATAATCATCAACTTTGAAATTCATGGCTTGTCTTTTCTTGTTGGCTTGTTTGGTATATGATTGTTGGGCTTTAGCAATCATATCCTTAACGTCATCAAAAATACTGTTATGCATAGTAGCAATATCATCAGCACTCTGAATTCTATTAGACAAAGATGCAACAGGTGTAGATAATCTATATCCATAAATGACTTCAAAAGGTGCTTTCTTTGTAGATGTGTGCTGTATGCAAACTGTAATAAATGCAAATGAATATCCCATGTTTGAGGTTTAGAGATAGTATATGCACGTAAAAGATCTAGAATAGTGCTATTTGTGGCTTCTGTTTGTCCATTTGTTTCTGGATGAAATGCAGATGAGAAATCAATCTTTGTGCCTAGATTTGCAAACAGTGTTATCCAAAAATTGTTACAAAATCTAGAATCACGATCTGAAATAATCACTTTTGGCAATCCATGGTTAGTAAAAACAATTTTCAAAAATAACTGTGCTGCTTGTGATGCTGTTAAAGTTTTCTTACATGCAATGAAATATGCTTGTTTACTAAATCTATCTACAATTGTCCAAATCATGTCATGGTTAGATTTAGTATTTGGTAAACCAGTAATGAAATCCATAGATATATGTTCCCAAGGTTTAGATGGAATAGACAAAGGCATTAGTAATCCATACTGTTTACCATGATGTCTCTTTATTCTTTGACAAATCAAACATTCAGAAACGAAATTAGATACATCTGCATCCATATGCGGCCAATAAAAATCTTCAGTTAACATGCGTAATGTAGATATGATACCTCTATGACCTTGATATGGGGGACAATGAATTTCATTCAAAACAAAATATCGGAATGGAATAGTAACACACAGTCTCTTTTCAAAGAACATAAATCCATCATTATATGACAATGAATCAACAGGAATGAAATTATTTTGAACTAATTTTTGCCAATCAGAATGAAAAGTAATATCCTGGTGATATGTATCTTTCATAGCAATCAGAGAATCAAAAGATATGATAGAAATATTATGAATTGCAGGTCTTCTACTCAATGCATCAGCAACTACATTTTCTTTTCCAGGTTGGTATTGAATGATAGGATGAAAGCTTTGAATGAAGGAAGCCCATTTGATATGACGGTCAGAAATTTGGGGTTGGCTAAGTAGATGTCTAATGCTTTGCTGGTCGGTCTTTATCATGAATTCTGAACCCATTAAATAGTGCTTCCATTGTTTTAATGCTTGTACAACTGCTAATAGTTCTTTGTCATAAGTGGAATATTTGAGCTCATAGGGTTTCAGCTTAGAACTAGAATATGCTATTGGATGATTGTCTTGCATTAATACGGCTCCTATTCCTGATCCACTAGCATCAGTCACAACTAGAAAGAATGGTCTGTTAAAGTCAGGCAATTGTAGAATAGGGGCATTAGTTAGTGCACATTTCAGTAAGTCAAAGGATTTCTGCTGAGTTTCAGTCCATTGATAAACAATTCCTTTCTTAAGAAGTTTGGTTAATGGTAAAGCAAGTAATGAAAAATTACGTACAAACTTCCTATAGAAACTAGCAAGACCAAGGAATGAGCGTAATTCATGCACATTTTTAGGAACAGGCCAATGCAATATTGCATCAATTTTCTTAGGATCAACTTTTATTCCTTCTTTTGATACAATATGACCCAAATACTCAATTTCTGTCTTAAAAAATACCTTCTTTTCAGGATTTGCAAACAATTGATTTTCTTTCAGTAATTGAAAAACTAATGATAAATGCTCATAATGCTCTTTTTCACTTTGACTAAACACCAAAATATCATCAAAGAAAACAATCACACAATACTGATATTTCAAAAAGATACATTTCATCATTCTACTGAAAGTAGCAGGTGCATTAGTTAATCCGAATGGCATGACTAAGAATTCATAATGGCCAAATTGTGTCCTGAATGCGGTCTTAAATATGTCAGATCTATCTAACCTCACCTGATGATATCCAGACTTAAGGTCAATTTTACTAAATATAGAAGATCCTTGCAGTTTGTCCATAAGGTCATCAACTCTAGGTATAGGATACCTATTCTTTACAGTGATCTTATTTAATGCTCGGTAGTCAATACACATACGATAGGTATTATTCTTTTTCTTGACTAAGAGTACAGGTGCACCGAATGGAGAACTGCTAGGTCGAATTAAGCCTCTATTTAGTAATTCTTCAACTTGACTCTGGATTTCTTTTTGCTCTATTTGATTGTGCCTATATGGTGCTTTGCAAGGTGGTTGTGTGCTAGGAATTAAATCAATCTTATGGTCTTTTGGACGTGATGGTGGTAAACCTGGTGGTAGGTCTTCTGCAAAACAATCTTTAAAATATGCAAGAAATTCCTTATGCCTAGGGTGGATATGATTTTCCTTTGCTTGCAATTCATTCACCCAAATGAGATATGATTTAGTATTCTTGCGTAGTGCACGTTTTGCTTGAGTACGCAAAAGCAGTGGAAAAACTATGAGATGCATGCATACCATATAATGTAATAGATTTTCCTTGAAAATTAATATTCATTGTGTGCGTGGAATAATCTATATTTGGATTATGCTGGTGTCTCCATGGCATTCCTAGAATAATGTCGCTTGACTGTAATGGGACAACTAAGAAATTTCTTCTTTCAATGTATGTACCAATTTGAATTTCTAAATCTTGTACTTCTTGTGTGCCATTGTACCTAGTGCCTAAAAATGCAGCTTTTATGCAATAATGCGTAGGTACAGTTTGTAAATTTAATTATTTTACCAATTTTGCTGAAATAAAGTCATGAGTACTACCATCATCATGTAAGATAATTCTTTCCTTTCCATGCACCATACATTTCATAGTCAACAATGAATGTGGGGTAGGCATACCTGGTAAAGTGTCGGAAGTAGTAGTAAGATCATCCTCATCCTCAGTGAAATCCGGCATATCCTCATGCTCGTCTTCGTCCATGGCTCCAAGATAGTTGATATGTGCTGGTGGCTTCTTTGAATGACAATTTGCTGCGAGATGCCCTGGTTGGTGACACTTATAGCATACTATTGGCTTGGCTTTGGTTACATTATTTGCAATGGCTGGAAGTCTGGGTACATTTGGATTTGCTTGTGGAATAGGCTTAGGATTTGGATTGACATTGGATGGTAATGCAGATGGTTTAGCCAAATTCTTGCGGAAAGATGGTGATGAGAAACGACCTGGATTAAACCTTCTAAAATTGGAATTGAATTGTTTAGATCCATAATTACCATTGGCTTGGAATTGCTGTGGTCGTCTGTCTCTTCCGCGTAACTTATCTTCAGCGTCATGAGCTAGTGAGATGGCGTCTTCAAGGGTAGCAGGCTTGAACATGTTCACTTCAGCGTAGTAATGTCCAAGAAGTCCAGACATATACTTCCGCTTATGTGTAGTCTCTGGTACATCTTCAAGCATGCGTAGCTGTAGGAGTGCATTCCAAAAACGCTTTGTATACTGTGGAATAGGCTCACGATCTCGCTGTTGAAGTAAATCCCATTGCTTGATAGCCTTCTCATGAAATTGCGGTGGAAGGAAATTCTGCATGAACTTCTTCTTGAAATCTTCCCATGTAGCAGGACATTCTATGCTCTTGCGGACTACAGTCCACCAAAGTGATGCTCTGTCTATCAGATGGTTAGTAACACACTTGATTTTATCTTTTTCTGGATAAGTTTCCTCATGGAAATAGTCATCAAACTGGCTAATGAATGATAAAACAGTCTTCCCTTCTCGTATACCATTGAAAGTGCGAAACTTGAAACTTCGTTTACTTATCTTTGATTCCTTGCGAATGGTTTGTGCTTCAAGAGTGGCGTCGATGGTACGGCGAATCAAATCTTCAGCTTGTGGTTCTTCTTTATCGGTGGATGCTCTTTGTAATTTTGTCAATTGCGCTTGCAATGCTTGCCTAGCCCTTCGCTCTTCTTCCAGTTGTAGCATGATTAGATCCAGCTTTTGTTCCATGGTAGGCTCAGGTAAGTCGTCTTCAGCCATAGGATCATCCATATGTGGGGTCGTCATCCTGTAAAACTCAACAAACCTTTCTCACTCAAAATCAGGTTAGCGGGATGAGCGTAGCTCAAATTTGGGGTTACAAGGCTATGTATTTTTTGGTATTTCTTTCTCAATTTTCAGAAAATCTGCAATATTTCTGTATCCGTTTGCTGAAAGTACTTCAACAAACTTGTAGATAGGTAGAAAACCTTGCCACGAACAACTTTCCAATTCAGAGTTTTTGCATAGGAACAAGTCTTCTAGGAGTTTTAAGCACTAGTCAGTTCTGATTTAGTCTGACTTGCAGAGTTGCAGACTTAGCAGACTTGCAGAGTTGTTGACTTGCTGAACTTAGGCCGACTTGCAGAACTTACAGGACTTGATTCCAGTTGACTAGTAGAACTTGACTTTGGCAGCACAGGACCTGGAGTATATCGACTTATCTGCCCTGTGTGACTTGCAGATAATTGAGTGACTTAAGCTTAAGTGATTAAGCTTAAGCTTAATAAGCTTAATAACTTAGGCTTATTAGGGAGGGAGAATCGTCAGGAAATGACGCAATTCGTAGAGGACAAGAGTATGGATTTGATGCCGTCGCGGAAATTTCGGACCCACTCATACAGCTCGTGATGAAGTTTATGAAGTATTAAGCTTTCTCCTAAAGCTTAACTCAAGCTTAAACTTGAGATAGAAAAGAAATATGAAATTTTCCTCACTGTTTGTCCACGACTTGTTGATGGAGATGAATGCATGGTCCTCCGCCTACAGAGCCTGGTCCTTCGCGATCTGACAGTAGAAATAGGGGTTCTTGATCGCCAGAAGTCTGCTTGTATCGACGGTTCGCGACGAGATTGACTGTAGAGCCGGTTTGTTCCTGGAGCTCCGCCTTCGCCCGAGATTGGTAGCGATTGGAAGCTCTTGATCTCTGCTCCGCTCTGATACCACTGGTGCGCAGATCGGACGCAGTATGCTCACGTAGTGAATCTCGGAAGGTCCCCAAGAACAATGAACTCTACCTTTTTGCACAAAAAACCATGTAAAAGCTTGAATGACAAGAAGCAAGAGACAAATTGGGTTCAATCTCCCCCATGCCTTGTGTGAGCGATTCACAAAGCATGTATTTTATGTATATTTCAATCTTCATGCTCAATAATAGCCCAATTTACAAAAATATGACAAGCTTTTAGCTTTTGAGTTTGCTTTCTACAAAAATAGGAAATAAAGCTAATGGACGGTGCCCATAGAGTCTGGCACGCCCAATCTCAATGTCCAAATAGAAATAACATATCCGTGCGCATAGGCACATACAAAATAATAATAAATAATCGATGTCTCAATAGACATAACCAAAATATAGGCGTGGCGCCTATCAAAATATAATCCAAAAGTCGAATACTCGCTAAACTCCAATGCTTTCCTCCGCCACTGCTGCTATCTCTACACATCAACTGAAGCATTCACAATCGTTAGTAAAATAATACAATTAAACCGACAAAAGTGAATACCTAGCAGTCTTCAGCTTCATAAATAAATCAACTGGTTAGAAATAAATCCTAACCTTAATTTATTACGAGTGCGCACTCTAAACTCATAAACGTTTATTAATTTAATATGCATTTTGCGGAATCACCCGCTATGGAATCACCCATGTACACACTAAATTAATGAAACGCCCGAAAATGACAGGCGTCCCCATCAACTTCTCGCACAAAGAATCCTCTTTGTGTATGAGCCCCGATCATCTAAGTTTACGGAATCCACCGTAAAACCTCACGGAATCCACCGTAGAATATGCCTCCTGGCATCAAGGTCACTGCCGTCTGTACCAGTCCCTTCTGTCGCCATATTCGTCACGTGGGATTCCACCAGAAGCTTCTTAGGAAGCTTCTAAAAGCCTCCTAAGAAGCCCCCCTTCCTGTGGCTCTTTAAGGTCTTACCCCCCCTCTTCCCCCCCCAAGCCCCCTTGTTCTTTCCCCCTCCCAGGTTTTTAAATTCCCCCCCCTAAGCCCCTTGTTTTCCCCCCCTCCCGGTATAATCCCCCAAAAGTCCTTATTACCCCCGGGTTTAAATTTCCCCCCCCCCCCCCCCCCCCAAGCCCCCTTGGTTCCCCTTCCGGTTTTAATTTTCCCCCCTAAGCCCTTGCCCTTTTCCCCTCCGGATTTTTCTTTAAGACTATTCAAGTCACACCCATAAGCCTACTTTGTCCTTAGACTACCTTGCAGACTTCCATTTTCTTGCATAAATTCCTTCACTCACTTTTTAAATCTTTTTGTGCAAGTGCTCTCGTAGCTGAGCTTTGTGTTCTTAATCTTATCAAACAAGCCGGTGTCCACACACTCCCATGTCCAAAACAAATCCAAGTCATCATCATGGCCTCGTATGGTATCCCGTAAGAAAGAAATAGCCGTGAGATAAAAGATAAGGAGGGAAGTAGAGGGAGTGAAAAGAGGGAGTGAAGGAGGAAGAGTGGGAAAAAGGTAAAAGATAAGGAAGGAGAAGACGGTGGAATTCCAAGAAGAAAAAGGAAAAGGCTATCTCGCATTCGAACTACGATGCCGCCAAAGAAAATCCAAGGTGTAGCTGCGGGAGGGTCATCTCCCGGTATCCATGTGGATATCTCACCTCAAAGCCAGGTTTTTCTTCTTGGTGTTAATTCGGTTTTAAGTCAATCATGCAAAGAAAAATTGTTAAGGAAAGATATATTTGTTCGAGTTATTTTAACGAAAGAGTTAGCTTATGAATGACAATTTATACAAATTAGCTTTCTTCAAATTGCATCAAGCATTATAAAATTATAGGCAAGATTAACCATTTACTATAGTAATATATTCCTAAAGTGTAGAAACTATATCTTGCACCAATAGTCTTATTCCTTTCGCAAAGAATCATGGTAAAATGCCTAAATTCATGAAAGGTTTCTTTTGATGCTCAAATTACTAGGGAGTTATCTTTGCTAGTTGCACATCTTAGCAAGGCAACTGTTGTTATTTGGCATAAGTTCATCTTTAAAGAAAACGGAAGTTAAATGTTAGGAATTAACAAGTATAAAAATTAAATATACAAACTCATTTGGAAAGAAAATGTAAGGGGGAATTTTTGGATGACACTCTATTAACACTTTTTCCCTACTATTTGAGGACTTGGAACTAATAAAGTGTGTATACACCAATTTCTCAGCTAGGCCTTTTGTCCCAAGGAGTATTGTCGTCTTTGTATCATCTTGGCATTATGCTATATGCCAAATTAAACTGTATTGATTAGGAAGGTTAATTGTCACAAGGGTAGTAAAACCGTGACAAGACGAGTAAGATTACCTTCCAAAAGACAACCGAACCAATCTAAACATAGAAACATTCATACCCTAAACACTTGACTACTTTCCTTACCGTAGGGACAATAAATTCATAAAGATAAGAAACTAGGGTTTGTCCCTAAGGTTCTTAAATGAAGAAACCCTAAACCTGACATACGTCAGCTTAAGGAATCTAAACAGATTATTCCATCGCCGAACTTGCACAACATGTATGAAATCATTTTGTGATTGATTCACAAGGAGAAAAGGGGAAAACCCTCTTCAAGGATGGCAGATCCTTACGCAAGTTATCTTGCAAAAAGACGTAGTTTTGGATATCCTTCTAAATAAGGAAAGTTGTAAAATAGAAACTAGCATATCTAAGGTACATTAGGGTTAACCAAGTTGGGTGTACCCTACACCCGAATATAAGGGATCTTGCCAAGTTACAAGACATCTTGAGAACGACTGCTGATACACTCAAAAAGGAAAGAACACTTCCTTAGCAGTTTGCCATACGACTGGGTTGTTTAATGGAAATGTTTGTGCTTGCTAGAGATTTTAGGGCTCTATTTGAATTATGAATTACAAATTAAATAAGTACCTATACTTCAGGTTAAAGGCCTGAAGGGAGAGGCAGCTTTAGTTACCCCCGACTGCCTGCCTGACCCTAACCAAGGGGGTTGTTTGACCGCGCCGGAAACGTGGACTGAACCCGCCACGAGAGGTATCTCCGTTGAGTTCTACTTGGACCAAGAGGACGCTTGGGTGCCAGGGGGGCTCTGGCCGTAAATCCCTCGCCTTCCGGGTCCTGCACAAGATGCTAACGTGTCTCGGGATTGGATCTCGAGGCCCGCATACTAGTTGACGGGCGAAAGCTTGGAATAGTGATCCCTGGAGATTACTTGTTAGCCTTCGGACAGATTATGGAAAAGCCTACAGGCGGAACTCCTTGTATTTCAAAGATAAAATGATGAAATGTTAAAAGAACTTGCTTGATGTTGTTTTTCTATGTCACGTGATAAGATTACGTGAAGGAACCAGTGCTTAACAAGGTTAATTAAAGAAGTTGATTGTTATATGTCAAATTAATGTGTTAGATAATTACATAACTAAAACAAACCGAGGAAAGTGCGGAGGATGGGCCATGGGTCTGTCCTATGGTTGGGTGGTCCCGGTTAGCCGGGAACTTTTCTCAATAATCTCGAAGAAACAGCGGAATGATCATCATCATCAAAAAGGAATAACGAGAACGATGACCTAGAGTTATGTCTTACCTGATCTACGCTGTTTTAGGGGAATGGAATGGGACTATGCCTTATGGCAGAGAGGTTGAGCTTTGCATCCCTCTCGTTTCCCATTCTCCTTGAACCAAATGCAGCGTAAATCCACTTCGGACCTGGCGTTTCTGCGTAAAGTAGTTCGCTCAGGTCTGACGCTAGTTGTTGTTAGCCAATGACCCATTAGGAAAACCCTAATTCCGGTCGATCCTAAGTGGGAATGGCCAGGATACTTCCGCTACGTGGCAGACGCGGGAAGAACTAGATCGCAAAACCCGTAACATTCCATGGGAGTGCCGGGCGGAGCTTTCTAGACATCCTTTCTGATGGACTGCTAAGACGTGTCCTGGATGATACTAGGGGGCACGTTACAGTTGGTATCATAGCCGACCAACAACGGAATTGTTTTTATGAGATCTCAATAAAATGAAATAAAGAAATTGTTGCTGTCCAAACATTTCCTCGTCTTCAATGCTATCTTGCAGAACTATGAAGCGTGGAACAAGTTTTTGGTGTTTCGGGTCATGTTTATGACTGCAATGCATTCTCCGCTTTATAGACAAAGAATTGGAATGATGAACATCTTGGAGCAGATTTATAATCCATCACCTTTATACGTAGAACGAAGATGGACAAGGTCTTCAGGAATCTACTACATAGCTGCCCACCGGTTCGCTTATCTACAGACCAACCTAAAGAGGATCAAGTGGTTGGAAGACTTGAAAGTCGTGAAGCTGTTCATTTTTGTGGAAGCTCACATAAATTCAACTTTACATATTCAAGGTCAGAGGGTTGAAATGAACTCATTTGTATATGAGGAAGTAACCCGTGTAATCCCAGCCGACAGGATTAAAGTGTTGGGCCGCTATGAGAAGTATGGATTCCAACGAAAAGGGTATCCTGAACTTGCAATGAATTATCGATTCCTAAAGATCCATGACCCAAAACCCTACTACTACATAGTTCCTGTAGACAAATGCAATACAACGTTGTTCTCCCCAAACTGAATGTAATGATTGGATTATCATCAAACGAAATGTTGTATAAGGCTACGCCCATGTAAATATAAATAAAGACTTCTTTTATCAATATCTGGCTGTGCATCAGAGTTGTTAAAAAGTTAATTAGCTTCATTATTTACGAGATAGTTGAACTAAAGTTAAGCTAACGTCAATTATCATATAATAACGTTAAGAAAACTTTTATCCAGGCACAACCCGAGGTACAGGTTCCAAATTCGCCCCTACATCAAGTACTGCTGTGACCCAGGAGAAGAAGTTCCTCCTCAAGCAGATAAAGCCACCCGAGTTTGACGGGAGAGGCAGATTCGTCCAGTCTGATGCTGAAATTTGGATTGAATCTATGGAGGATTACTTTGAAGCAGCTGGGACTGCACCTACCAATCAGGCCATGCTCGCCAAGTTAAAACTCACCGGCGAAGCTAGACTATGGTGGAAACAATGGTGCAGGGATCAAGGGACTTCAGAGGGGTCCGTTACCTGGGAGAAGTTAAAGAAAGCCGTGCAGGGGAGATATTTGCCACTTGCATATCGTACACAGAAAATGAATGAGTTCTACGAGTTAAAACAGTTAGGACTCACTCTGGACGCATACTACTCTAAATTCGTCTCACTTTTAAAGTATGCGCCACAGATGGGCATGACGCAGCAGGTGTCCAAATTTTGCGCAGGCTTAAATCCACCCGTAAATACCCGCCTCTAATCTATGCATCCATCAGATCTGCAGGATGCACTAATTCGAGCGGCGGCTATAATTCAGGAGGTGCAAGCTAGACCAAGGGGTAACAAAACTTGGTCCTATAGTGACCCGAATAGAGGAGCACTCAGACCTCAAGTGAAAAGAGTTCAAGATCACAATCAGGGACAAAGGAAGAAAGCAAGGACAAATAACGTCAATAACTTTGTTCCCACTCAAAGTAATAGCCGAAACCTTCGATGTTTCCACTGCAACGAACTCAGTCACTTCAAGAGGCAATGTCCCAAGCTCAGCGGGGGACATCGTCAAACGCCTTTCCAAGGTGCAGGCCGCGGTCAAGGAGCCACCACCCGTGGAAGAGGAAGAACTGCCTGCATTGCCAATAGGCAAAGATGCGAAGAAGAAGAAGAGGAAGATCCGACTATGGGAGCAGAATTCGAAAGAGCGACAGTCCATGCCGCTTTACACAAGAAAGGGCCGAATCGCCAGTTCTCGGTGATTCAAACACCGTCGGACTATCAAGGTAAAGGTTTCAAAACCTTGATTGATTGTGGCAGTATACATTCCTTTATCTCACCAGCATGTGCAAAAAGATTAGGAATAGCCACAGTAGAAGCACCTACCCTGCTTGTGGAATTGGTAAACGGTCGTGAGGTAACTTGTACCAGGCAAACTGCTTAAGGAGAAATTCTTTCTGGGAGGAAAGAAAACCTCAGTCAAATTCAGAGTCATGAATTTAGGTATCCATGAGTGTCTACTCGGGATGGATTGGCTTAAGCCTAATGACGCCCACATTCACTGTGGAAAGGGTCAAGTTTCCTTTCGAAACTCTGAAAGGGAGTTTGTCACAACTCAAGGTGAGGCAGGAGTGCCAAGAATCCAATTAGCCAAAGTATCTCGAATCATAAAAGGAGTCAGAAAAGGATTAACCATTTACCTGATCAAACTCAACAAGTTAGATCAAAAGCAAGAGTCTCATGAAGGACCTTCTTGGCTAAAGGAATACGCTGATGTATTCCCTGAGGAATTGATTGAACTTCCACCTCCAAGAGAAGTAGATCATGAAATTAGGCTAGTGCCTGGAGCTGCACCAGTTACAAAGAGACCTTATAGAATGTCCATACCTGAAGCAATTGAGTTGAAGGAACAGCTCAAGCAACTGTTGGATCAGGGTTACATCCGGCCTAGCAACTCACTGTGGGGAGCTCCAGTACTATTCCAGAAAAAGAAAGATGGGACACTTCGACTATGTATTGATTACCGAGGGTTGAATCAATCAACAGTCAAGAACAAGTATCCTATTCCTAGAATTGATGAGCTTCTCGATCATCTTCAAGGTGCAAAGATCTTCTCCAAGATTGATCTCAGGTCAGGTTATTATCAGATAAGGATCAAGGAAGAAGATATTCCAAAAACGGCCTTCAATACAAGATATGGGCACTTTGAGTTCTTGGTTATGTCATTCGAGCTTACAAATGCACCTGCCACCTTCAATAGATTAATGCATGATATTTTTAGACCATATCTTGATGATTTCGTGCTTGTCTTCTTCGATGACACTTTAGTCTATTCTAAACAGGAAGAAGATCATGAACCTCAACTTTGGATTGTCCTTGAGACAATGAGGTCCCATGAGCTGTATGCAAAAATGAAGAAGTGTGCATTCTTCAAGCGTCAGATTGAATATCTGGGATTCATAGTATCATCAAAAGGAATATCAGTAGACCCAGCCAAAGTCAGAGATGTGCTTGAATGGCCAATACCAGTATCCGTCAAAGAAATACGTAGCTTTCTTGGCTTGACAGGATGGTATAGGGTCTTTATCAAAAACTATGCTTTGATTGCAGCACCTCTTACAGACTTACTAAAGAAGCAGACTTCTATTACATGGTCAACTCCCGAACAAAATAGCTTCGACAAATTGAAGCAAAGTTTGGTATCAGCACCTATTCTAAAACTTCCTGACCTTAATAAGGAGTTCGAGGTAGTAAGTGATGCCAGCATTCTTGCCTTGGGGTGTGTACTTATGCAGGAAGGTCATCCAGTAGCATACTCTTCAAGGAAATTGAAGAGTCATGAAAAGAATTATGCCACACATGATCTGGAATTACTAGCTGTCATCCATGCTCTAAAGCTTTGGAGACACTACCTATTGGGTAACAAGTTTACTCTAGTAACCGATCATAAGAGTCTCAAATGGATTTTTACCCAGAACGAGCTCAACATGAGGCAACGTCGGTGGATTGAAGTATTGGAGGAATATGATTTTGAAATCAAGTACCGACCAGGGAAAGAGAATGTAGTTGCCGATGCACTCAGTCGCAAGGCATTCCTAAATTCCCTAATCTTGCAGAATCCATCAACGGCCAGATCTCTAGCTACAAAGGTATCTATGCCAAACAACCTTATACTTGAACTAGCCAGAGAGGAAGCATGCAATGATTTGACCTACCAAACAATGATAAAGGAAATATCTACCAAGGATCAGAATCAGAAGTTGCAAGCTAAGTATCAGGAATTTTCCATTGATAATGGGCTTGTCTACTACAGAACAAGGCTGTGTATACCAACAAGCCAGTCACTTAAGCAGAAGATATTATGGGAAGCTCATGATTCTCCTTTTGCAGGACATCCTGGCTATGCAAAAACTCTTAATGCAGTTAGGAAGAGCTACCATTGGGAGAGGCTTAAAGGTGACGTTCTCAAGTATGTCACCGAATGTTTGTCTTGCCAACGTATCAAGGCCGAACATGTCATGATGCCAGGGAAACTGCAACCGCTTGACATTCCCCAAATGAAATGGGAATTCATCAGTATGGATTTTGTTGTGGGCTTACCCCAAGTCCAAGGAGGATACAATTCCATTATGGTTGTGGTTGACATGCTTACCAAGGTTGCACACTTGATTCCAGTAAAGACAAACTATAAAGCCTCAGACATTGCAAGGTTGTTTATCAAGGAGATATTTAAGCTACATGGGTTACCATAAAGAATCATTAGTGATCGAGATTCTCTCTTCACATCACACTTCTGGAGAGCTATCTTTGAAGCTA
Organism: Lygodium microphyllum; assembly: GCF_053477565.2. Taxonomy (NCBI): domain Eukaryota; kingdom Viridiplantae; phylum Streptophyta; class Polypodiopsida; order Schizaeales; family Lygodiaceae; genus Lygodium; species Lygodium microphyllum. The sequence continues at coordinate 111,083,428 of NC_141141.1, read as the reverse complement.
TTGGGACTCAACTCTGTTTTAGCACTGCCTACCATCCCCAAACGGATGGACTAACAGAGCGAGTGAATCAAATCATTGAGGATATGCTTGGGGCATACTGCTGTCGAGAGCCGAAGAGGTGGATTTAATACTTGCCATTAGTTGAATTTGCCTACAATGCTTCTTACCAGCAGAGCATTCAAATGACCCCTTTCCAGGCATTGTATGGTCATGATTGTCGAAGTCCCCTAAACTTTTCTAATCCAACCCTAAGAGTTGAAGCTTCAAGACAAATGTTGGAGGACATGGATGATCAAATAAGGTCAATAAGACAAGACATACAAGTAGCCAAGGATAAACAAAAGGCATATGCAGATTTGAAACGTCAAGAAAGAGTCTTCGAAGAAGGAGACATCGTCTTCATTCGGGTACGCCCTAAAAAGAGTTCTCTATCCCTAGGAGAATGCAAGAAGCTAAGTCCAAGGTATTGTGGGCCGTACAAAATCCTCAAATGCCTAGGACCCAATGCTTATAAATTGCAACTCCCTGAGAACCTAAAAGTTCACAATGTATTCCATATCAGCCTCTTGAAAAAATATGTACCCAACCCTAATCATGTACTTGATGACCAACAAATTGTAATGCCTAGTCAAGGAGTCCTTGAACTAAGGCCGGATAGAATCTTAGATGTTAGGGAGAGACAATTAAGGTCCAGAACCTTAAGAGAATGCCTCGTCCAATGAAGCTCTCTCAACCATCAATATCCCCAGTTTATCTCGAGATGAGGACATCTCGATTCTTCTAAGGGGGAGAGAATGTAATATTCTGAAACGCCGCATGTACCGCCTCCATAAAAACAAAATTGGATAATGAATTTTTTTTTAATTCCCCCTTATCCCCCAGCCGACTGACGAGCTGGAGGGAGAGGGAAATAGAATGGCCAGCAAAGCTCCTTGCTGGAGCTTCCTCATCTCTGGATCGCTATGGAGTAGACAGGTAGGGAGGGAGGACCCCCTCCCCTCCCCTATTTAAATCGAGGGGGACGTCGTGAGGAGGAGGTCGACCCGCTGTGAAGGACACGGCCGTCGAGAGAGAAGCCGACACATTGAGACGGCTGTGAATGAGTGAGGGGGGGGAATCGACGATTCTGACGTTGTGTTGATCGCTGCCATGGCGTGAGAGGGTTGATGCTGGCTGAGAGGGAGAGGAGTGGAACGTTGCTGCCGTGGGCCACAAAAAGGGCTGAACGATGCCACGAGATCGTCGCCATCTAATCTAGGTCGCTGCCCTTTGTACCAGTCCCTTCTGTCGCCATATTCGTCACATGGGATTCCACCAGAAGCTTCTTAGGAAGCTTCTAAAAGCCTCCTAAGAAGCCCCCCTTCCTGTGGCTCTTTAAGGTCTTACCCCCCCTCTTCCCCCCCCCCAAGCCCCCTTGTTCTTTCCCCCTCCCCGGTTTTTAAATTCCCCCCCCCCCTAGGCCCCTTGTTTTCCCCCCCTCCCGGTATAATCCCCCAAAAGTCCTTATTACCCCCGGGTTTAAATTCCCCCCCCCCCCCCCCCCCCCCCCCCAAGCCCCCTTAGTTCCCCTTCTGGTTTTTATTTTCCCCCCTAAGCCCTTGCCCTTTTCCCCTCCGGATTTTTCTTTAAGACTATTCAAGTCACACCCATAAGCCTACTTTGTCCTTAGACTACCTTGCAGACTTCCATTTTCTTGCATAAATTCCTTCACTCACTTTTTAAATCTTTTTGTGCAAGTGCTCTCGTAGCTGAGCTTTGTGTTCTTAATCTTATCAAACAAGCCGGTCTCCACACACTCCCATGTCCAAAAAAAATCCAAGTCATCATCATGGCCTCGTATGGTATCCCGTAAGGAAGAAATAGCCGTGAGATAAAAGATAAGGAGGGAAGTAGAGGGAGTGAAGGAGGAAGAGTGGGAAAAAGGTAAAAGATAAGGAAGGAGAAGACGGTGGAATTCCTAGAAGAAAAAGGAAAAGGCTATCTCGCATTCGAACTGCGATGCCACCAAAGAAAATCCAAGGTGTAGCTGCGGGAGGGTCATCTCCCGATATCCATGTGGATATCTCACCTCAAAGCCAGGTTTTTCTTCTTGGTGTTAATTCGGTTTTAAGTCAATCATGCAAAGAAAAATTGTTAAGGAAAGATATATTTGTTCGAGTTATTTTAACGAAGGAGTTAGCTTATGAATGACAATTTATACAAATTAGCTTTCTTCAAATTGCATCAAGCATTATAAAATTATAGGCAAGATTAACCATTTACTATAGTAATATATTCCTAAAGTGTAGAAACTATATATTGCACCAATAGTCTTATTCCTTTCGCAAAGAATCATGGTAAAATGGCTAAATTCATGAAAGGTTTCTTTTGATGCTCAAATTACTAGGGAGTTATCTTTGCTAGTTGCACATCTTAGCAAGGCAACTGTTGTTATTTGGTATAAGTTCATCTTTAAAGAAAACGGAAGTTAAATGTTAGGAATTAACAAGTATAAAAATTAAATATACGAACTCATTTGGAAAGAAAATGTAAGGGGGAATTTTTGGATGACACTCTATTAACACTTTTTCCCTACTATTTGAGGACTTGGAACTAATAAAGTGTGTATACACCAATTTCTCAGCTAGGCCTTTTGTCCCAAGGAGTATTGTCGTCTTTGTATCATCTTGGCATTATGCTATATGCCAAATTAAACCGTATTGATTAGGAAGGTTAACTGTCACAAGGGTAGTAAAACCGTGACAAGACGAGTAAGATTACCTTCCAAAAGACAACCGAACCAATCTAAACATAGAAACATTCATATCCTAAACACTTGACTACTTTCCTTACCGTAGGGACAATAAATTCATAAAGATAAGAAACTAGGGTTTGTCCCTAAGGTTCTTAAATGAAGAAACCCTAAACCTGACATATGTCAGCTTAAGGAATCTAAATAGATTATTCCATCGCCGGACTTGCACAACATGTATGAAATCATTTTGTGATTGATTCACAAGGAGAAAAGGGAAAAACCCTCTTCAAGGACGGCAGATCCTTACGCAAGTTATCTTGCAAAAAGACGTAGTTTTGGATATTCTTCTAAATAAGGAAAGTTGTAAAATAGAAACTAGCATATCTAAGGTACCTTAGGGTTAATTAACCAAGTTGGGTATACCCTACACCCGAATATAAGGGATCTTGCCAAGTTACAAGACATCTTGAGAACGACTGTTGATACACTCAAAAAGGAAAGAACACTTCCTTAGCAGTTTGCCATATGACTGGGTTGTTTAATGGAAATGTTTGTGCTTGCTAGAGATTTTAGGGCTCTGTTTGAATTATGAATTACAAATTAAATAAGTACCTATACTTCAGGTTAAAGGCCTGAAGGGAGAGGCAGCTTTAGTTACCCCCGACTGCCTGCCTGACCCTAACCAAGGGGGTTGTTTGACCGCGCCGGGAACGTGGACCGAACCCGCCGCGAGAGGTCTCTCCGTTGAGTTCTACTTGGAGTAGGAGGACGCTTGGGTGCCAGGGGGGGCTCTGGCCGTAAATCCCTCGCCTTCCGGGTCCTGCACAAGAGGCTAACGTGACTCGGGATTGGATCTCGAGGCCCGCATACTAGTTGACGGGCGAAAGCTTGGAATAGTGATCCCTGGAGATTACTTGTTAGCCTTCGGGTAGATTATGGAAAAGCCTACGGGCGGAACTCCTTGTATTTCAAAGATAAAATGATGAAATGTTTAAAGAACTTGCTTGATGTTGTTTTTCTATGTCACGTGATAAGATTGCGTGAAGGAACCAGTGCTTAACAAGGTTAATTAAAGAAGCTGATTGTTATATGTCAAATTAATGCGTTAGATAATTACACAACTAAAACAAACCGAGGAAAGTGCGGAGGATGGGCCATGGGTCTGTCCTACGGTTGGGTGGTCCCAGTTAGCTGGGAACTTTTCTCAATAATCTCGAAGAAACAGCGGAATGATCATCATCATCAAAAAGGAATAACGAGAACGATGACCTAGTGTTACGTCTTACCTGATCTACGCTATTTTAGGGGAACGGAATGGGACTATGCCTTATGGCAGAGAGGTTGAGCTTTGCATCCCTCTCGTTTCCCATTCTCCTTGAACCAAGTGCAGCGTGAATCCGCTTCGGACCTGGCGTTTCTGCGTAAAGTAGTTCGCTCGGGTCTGATGCTAGTTGCTGTTAGCCAATGACCCATTAGGAAAACCCTAATTCCGGTCGATCCTAAGTGGGAATGGCCAGGATACTTCCGCTACGTGGCAGACGCGGGAAGAACTAGATCGCAAAACCCGTAACATTCCATGGGAGTGCCGGGCGGAGCTTTCTAGACATTCTTTCCGATGGACTGCTAAGACGTGTCCTGGATGATACTAGGGGACACATTACAATACCGAATCACTTGTGGATATTATGCCTCTTATGTGAGATGCATTTGGAGCTGATTTAGCTCAGCCATTGACTGAACAATCCCAGATCTGTCCAAAACAGGGCAGCCACCTGTTACTTCAACTTTATGCTTATAGGTTGAGAGCGGAATTTAGGTCACGGGAAGTGCTTAAAAATAGCTAAAAATTATGAATTTCAAGGGAAAAATATTCACCGTCAAAGGCGACGGCTCGATCTAGGACAATTTTAAGCGTCAAAGTGCTTTAAAGGCGCCCGGGCGACACTTGTTGATTTTTCATAATTTTTCAAACAGTCCTGCAGATTGACACGAGCTACTGGCCAATGCGGGATGCTAAGCCGGACGCCCAGGATTTTTCAGAGCTCAATTCCGAGTCCGGACGGGGAAATGGCCAAGAAATCGGTCAAGATACGAAGAGGTGGACTTATTTTTGGCCAAAGTGGGCATGACCCTTGGGAGCCCAAGAATTTTATGCCACATGAAAAGTTAGCAACAAATCGTGGAGAGAGAGAGAGGAGAGAAGACGCCATCAGATCACGCCCGATTTTTGCGCCATGATGATGGGGAAGCCATCTCCTGCCTGTGAGCAACCCCCCCAATCGACATTGGGCATTGATTCCCCTCTGAACCCTGACTCTATCGCCACCCTTCGCTCGCGCAATGATGCCCTCTTTGAAGATCTCTGATTTCAGTCTTTCTCTCTCCTCCCTCTCTCTCTTCTAAGGGGGAATTCATGTGGGAAGAAGAAGGAAGAAGAAAGAATGATGGAGGCTTGTTCGGCATGGATCGGATTGCTCCATGGGCTGGAAATGGTGATTTGTGATTGTGTTGGACATGAAGTGCTGCTGATTTTCAGATTTGCAGCCATGGACACGAAACCCGAAACACGCAAATAAGCGGCAATTCAAAATTTTCAAAGGAAATTTGAGATTTCATGGCTTTTGATTGATAAAATGTTGTTCATGTGGGCTAAAAATTGTTCATGTTGTTGTTTTCCATGAGTATTTGCTGGTGATAATCAAAAAATCAGAAAAATATGCATCTTGTGGTTCAAAATAATATGCTAAAACACGTAAAATATGAAAAATCAAGGGAAAATGATGTTTTTGGGCATAAAAATGGAAAAATGAATAGGAACACCAACTAAACTTTCAATTTTGCTGCAATAAGGAACTAAGGGCCACAGCCCATAACCTATCTTGAATTTTTAGTAATAAAATAATGTAGAAAATAAGGGAAAATACAAGGAAAATGAAGAGAAATCACTAAAAAATAGGAGAAAAATGTATTTTGGGTGCGGAAAATTAATGATAAATAAGAGCAATGTTTGTGAATGTTTGTGGGGACTGAAGCATGAGGATTTTCCTCAGTTCAACCCCACATTCTTGTTCAAATGTGTTTTTCCTGCTTTTTATACATAAAATGATGGCAAAATGCCCTATAAATCCATACAACAAGGTAACATTTGATTGATGGGAGGGTAGAGTAGTTGAAATATGTCTAAATGCCATGTGAGATAATGGAAAAGTAGCTGATTTCTATGCATAGCATTTAGGACGGATAATAATTATAAAATAAGGGCCTAGTAGCACGAGGGTTTCCTCGGTGCTAGGTCTGTGCAATGCCGCATAAGAACGGTAGTTGGAAGTCATTAAAAGGATGTTTTCCACATGTGCACAATATTGATTCCATAACTGTTTGAGCACTTGGCATCCACACTATGCATAAATCATGGAAATATTTAAAGGTATCAGAAATCCTGGATGCACAGCAATTGTTTTCATTAGGACATTGACCCATGTTGAGTGAGAAACAGGACATCCTAAGCCATAGGCTAGTCGTGGGGTCTAGGGAAAAGAGAAGTAAGGACAATGGTACATTCCTGTATGCGATTAAATGGTACCTTGAGTGGATTTTATGCGAAATGTTTATATGTTGAGCGACGCATCGAGGGGCCAATCCCCAAGATGTAGGAGAGTCGCAGAGGGTTGACGGCATTCAGCCGTAGGGGGAACCCCATGTGTATGTGATTCGAGCCTTTTGGCTATGTGAAAGGGACTCCCTCTGAGGAGTAATATTGGGTTAGGATCAGTTGGACTACAGCGTATTACAAACGCAATGTTTAGGAAGGCAGAGATTTTGATAGACGCTCCTGGCCGCGAGGCTGAGGGGTTGTCTTGTGCATAGTGACGAGGCCCAGCTAGTGCATGAGCCAGTGCCGGCCCATTTTTAGGTCCATCAGTGGTGCGTCTGCCGAGAGCCGCTTAAAAGTGGCGGTCCTCGAATCATGGTTTTCTAAGGACCAACTAGCAGTTTATGCCAAAGGATACTGAGATTGATCCGTTATTTATTGATAAGCATCGTCTAGCAGAAATCCAAAAGCAAGAAAGAGACGAAAGAGCTAGGCGACGTGCTGAAATTTTTAGGAGATATTCCCCTAAGCGTAGCGGTGTTGAACCCTTACGAGGGAGTAGATCTAGTGGTCTTGGGGCCACAAGTAGCAAGTTAGGAGAATGTGGAAGCTCTAGTGCTCCCCTTCCTGCCATAAGCCAGTCTACATCAAGTACGGGAGGTGTAACCCCACCGTCCCCTATTCCTAGTGTAAATCCAATCCTCGTCATGGCAGAGCCTATTGCAATTCCAGCAGGAACAACGGATTTGCCAGCTCTAGGTTACCCGCTACCCATTTTTAATGGGCTAGTTGAGGAAGATGCGGAACTCCACATTAGGGAGTTTCAAAAGCTGATGTTTAACTGTCGCATTCAAGAAGAAGGGCATTTAATGATGTTCTTCAATATGACTCTCAAAGGAAGAGCCGCTATATGGTATCATGGTTTAGAAGCCGTGACCATATTGAACATTGATGCATTTTATGGAGCTTTTCGAAGGGAGTTTGCCCTTGAAAGGGGTGGGCAATATTGGTTGCGTGTACTCAACGTGACCCACCAAGAACCACACGAGGATATTCGTGCTTATGCGAAGAAAATAAAAGAGGTTTTTCGTAAGTTGGACACCTCTATTCCTATCCCCGCAGCTGCCCAATTGCAATATTTCCTACATGGTTTGGACTTTAATATCCAATTGCAGTTGAGTAGTGTCCCCTTGGGGGATATAGATACTGCCATTACACGAGCACAAGAGGTGGAATCCCGACTACAAGCAGCCTATGCTTCTCGAGGCAATTGGAATATGGGTTTAGTATTGGGAAACAATATGGCAATGGCCAATGGCAGTAGTGGCCAAGGGATAGCAATGGCTAACCCTAATGGGAGAGGGAACATGATACAGAATGTCCCTTTATTACTAGCTCCCCCTAGCATGTCGATGCCTACGGGCAGTCAAATGGCTCCAAGTGGTGGAGGCCAAGCGGTCAATTCTAACACCATGCTTGTGGCTCAACAACCAGTGCCTAATCGAATTGTTAGGCCGATGGAACGATATGGTAATGACCAAGGCTATGAGTCGAGTTCTTCCAATGTTCTTGGCGAGGTTAAGGACATGATGAAGCATTATACCGATATGATTACGGAGCAGTATCGACAAATAGCTGTTGATGTCAACTTCCTTAAAAAACAACAAAATTTGATAGGAAGTAGATACCCAAAGGAGGGTGCACCTTCGAGGTTTAGTTGCAAATGGTGTGGCGGGCAGCACTATCCAAGAAATTGCCCAAATGTTGAGTGCGACATTTGTGGAAAATCCGGCCATTTAGCAGCTACTTGCTGGAGTAAGATCAGTTCCCTCCAGCGTGGTAGTCAGCAACCAGGGCCTGTTAATCATCGTGCTCAAGGAAATGATTCCCAGCGAGAACATGGGCCTAAACAAATACTTCAACGACCAAAGACTACAGTGGAGGAGCTACCAAGTGGTAGTGGGGTTAGTTTGATTGAGGCTGTACACGTTAATGATGCTGAAACCTCTAATCTGCGTGCTGTTCTTACAAGAGGTCAAAAGGGTAGAGAAGCCGACAAGGATAAGCCTGTCGATGGAAACCCTAAACAAGGCGACAAAGGAACACAAGTTTTGGATCCTGCCATGGAAGGGGGACCTTTGAAGCTCGTGGAGAGTAAAGCCGATGTTAAGAAGGATAAACCACCAAAGAAGAAGGTGAAAGTTAAAAAAGAGGCAATAAAGCCGGTTCAGCGACCTAAAGAGCGGATGGTTTGGCGTGAAAAGCGAGCTCTATCAAACTATCATGAATTCGATTTGGCGAGCTCTCTTTGCGAAGTCAAGCCGGATGTGAATCTTTTACAGCTTATTAAGCTTTCCCCCGGAGTACGCAAGGATTTTAGAAAGATCCTACGTACCGGTTATATCGTAGAACCTTTGGGTATTGCGCGAGTTGGTGATGATTGGTTCGAGCATGCTGAGAAGCATTGCCCAAGGGTTGCAGCCTATGTCGATGGGATATTAGTAGACTATGCCATTGTCGACACGGGATCATCTGTTAACATTATGAGTTCTGAACTAATGGAAAGGTTGGGTCTTGCGATCCAAAAAGATACCTCCGCAATTCTCAGAATGGCAGATGATAGTTTGAGACAGCCGGAAGGCTGCATTACTAAGGTCCATGTTATTGTTGCCAATGTAGAATGCTTGTTGGACTTTAGGGTGATTCGTTTTGCAGGCCGTCCAAGTTACCAAGTATTACTCGGATGACCTTGGATCTTGCAAGTGGACTGCCAAGTAGATATACCCGCCGGTCGACTAATATTCGGCAAAGGTGCCCAGCGTGTGGTAGTTGATGCTTATCCTGAGTCCCCGCAGAGTGAGAGAGCTCCTCTATCTTCTACAGAATTGGAGACATTAGAAGATTTATCTGCCAGTGAGACATCATCGAGTGATGAGTCCAAAGAGGGATCCACCACGGAGGACATCTATCAGATCACTTTGAATGAGCCGATAGAGGGCCAAGATCGTATAAGAGATGCAGATGTTATCGAGCTAGACCTTGGTACGCCTGATGATTCGCGGCCAATCAAATTAGGTTCTATGCTCAGCTCAGCAGAAAGGGAGGACTATGTGGCCTTGATCCAGGAATTCCGTGATATCTTTGCCTGGAGTTATGATGAGTTGAGAGGCATTCCTCCTAGTCTTGCTGTTCATACAATTCCGTTGAAAGAGGGCAGTCGTCCTGTACGGCAGAAAGTAAGGCGTATGCCTTTCGAACTGAGGGACGGCCTGTTTGAAGAGTTACAGAAGCTTCGAAAAGCGGGTTTGATTTTTCCTGTGCAACACACAGAATGGTGTTCGCCGGTTGTGATAAGAAAGAAGAAGAATAATCAAATCCGATTATGTGTAGACTTTAGGGAGCTGAATAAGCAGACAGTTAAGGACTACTACCCGTTGCCATTTATTGACCAGATTTTGGATCAATTAGCGGGTAGGGATATATATTCGTTTATGGATTGCTTTGCAGGATACAACCAAATGGCAATTGCAGAAGAGGACAAGTTGAAAACAACTTTTATCACTGTATTTGGTACTTTTGCGTACCATGTGATGGCCTTTGGTTTATGCAATGCGCCTGGTTCGTGGCAATGAACAGCAGATAAGACATTCGGTGACATATCCCCTGAAGAGTTGAAGGTGTTTATTGATGACTTAGGGGCCGCCACCATGAGAGGAAGGCAGTTGATTATTTTAAGAAAATGCTTCGAGCGTTGTAGACAATTTTGCATCGCCCTAAACCCACGGAAGTGTGTTTTTGGAGTACCTTATGGGCTATTGCTGGGTCATGTGGTCAGTTTGGTAGGAATTGCGACAGACCCCGAGAAGGTTAAAGTTATAGTTGCCATGGGTCCACCACGCACTCCGAAAGAAGTTCATAGCTTTCTATCTTTGGTTGGTTACTACCGTAGATTCATCAACGCCTTAGCAGAAAGAACGTTGCCGCTTACAAATTTATTGTCCTTTAGCTATTCGTTTGTATGGGGTGACCCTTGTAAGGGAGCATTCGAGGATGTGAAACAAGAGCTAGCAAGAGCGCCCGTTTTAAAAGCACCTAAAAGAGGTGAGGTGTTCTATATATTTTCAGCAGCCACCATGTATAGTATCAGCTGCTGTTTAGCCCAAATTTGGGAAGAGAAGTGGTACCACCCGATTGCTTTTGCTAGTCGAAAGCTGGGGATATCCGAAATCAATTATACCTACATGGAGAAGTTGTGTCTAGCGATGGTCTTTGGGACCAAGAAATTCAGGCATTATATTCTCTATGAGAAAGTCGTGCTTTATACGAAGGCGGAGGGGCTTCGATTATTGATGAATAAGCTACAGCCGCCTGATCGTCTAGCAAAGTAGTTGATCACTTTGCAAGAATTTGATTATGAAATCAGGAGTAAGCCACCAAGGTTGCAAGGCATCGTGGAATGTCTTGTAGACTTTGGGGAGCCGAAATAATCTGTGGCTGAAGGTAGTGACATGGAGTTGTTATTTAAAATAGATACGGCATCTATTCCCTCTTGGTATGCTGCAATAACACATTATTTATCAACAGGAGAGGCGGGTTCCAAATTATCTAAAGCTGAGAGAAGGAAAATTAAGCAGCAAGCGTTAAAGTTTGCTTTGATCGCAGGTACATTATATCGGCAAGGGGTTGATGATATCTATCGCCGGTGTGTGATGCCTGACGAAGTGCCATTCATTTTGGAAGAGTGCCATGATTCTGCTTGCGGTGGCCATTTTGCTGGACGGCTTACAGCACAAAAGGCTTTAAGAGCAGGTTATTGGTGGCCTGCCATCTTCCAGGATGCGTTTGCGTATGTTAAGAGATGCGATATTTGCCAACGACATGATGGTCGAGAGAATAGGAAACGACCACTCACCCCTATTATGGCGATACTTCCATTTGAGAAGTGGGGAATAGATTTTGTGGGTCCTATTACTCCGTCGTCGACTACACAAAAAATGTACATCATTGTAGCAACTGACTACTTCACAAAGTGGTCAGAGGCACGTGCAACCAGGAAAGATGATGCTAAAGAAACTGCTAGTTTCCTTTTAGAGCAGATAATATGCCGGTTTGGTCCGCCGAAAGAATTAGTGTCGGACCGCGGAACTCATTTCCTGAATAAGGTGATTAAAGGTTTGACAGAGATGTGGCAAATCAAGCATAACAAGACAACTCCATATAATCCGCAAGCCAATGGGCAAGTTGAGAGCACCAACAAGCAGCTTGTGGGCATCCTGTCCAAAATTGTGTCGAAAAAGAAACGGGATTGGGATAAAAAGTTATACGTGGCAGTGTGGGCCTATAATACGACTTTCAAACGAGCCACTGGCCATACCCCATTCAAGTTAGTATATGGGGAGGAGTGTGTCTTGCCTTTAGAAATTGAGCTGCCGACTATTCGGTTTGCCATCAATCATTCTTTGAGCGATGAGGACGCACTTTTTGAGCGCTTGACGACACTGGCACATTTAGATGAGCTTAAGCTGCAGAGCTTATTGCACCAAGAAGTGGCAAAGCGCCGAATGAAGCAGCTACACGACCTCAAAGCCAAGAAATATACCTTCAAGAAAGGACAGCTTGTTCTGTATTATGATGCACGACGTGAATTATTTCCAGGCAAGCTAGAGCCTAAATGGGATGGGCCCTATAGGATCGTTAGAATAGGAAAGAATAAATCCATAGTCTTGTTAGCTGACCTTGAAGGGATAGAATTTAAAAATAAGGTTAATCTTAATAAGATTAAACCTTATTATTTCTGATTGCACTAATGTTATGACTGCCTTGCAGGTCTAGGCGAGATCGATCAAACATCTGCAAGGAAATCCTGATAGAGGTTGATGGGTCGTTTGATCCCTTATTTAGAACACCCATATTTAGAACAGAGGTATCATCAGGGAAAGCTCATTTGGTGGAGCAAAGGATACAAGGTGATTGAGCAAGAAGGCGGGACATTTATTTGGGAGATCAAGGTCTTTTGCCATCACTGCCTACAAATTTTGACGAGCATCCCTATTGAATTCAATGATGATGGAGGGATGGAGCCTACAGTCCACCCGTTGAATATGCTGAATTTCGATTACCATAATTACGAGTAGAGTTCCGGATGGCGGGATATGTAAACCCTTTATGGACATACACCTTGTACTTTGATGGGGCGTCCAGGGGTGCATGCAAAAAAGGAAGTGTAGGAGTTGTCATCCGAGACCCCCGACGACGCATTGTCATGAAGTTAGCTGCTTATCTCGGGGCGAATTTTACCAATAATATGGCAGAATACAAAGCCCTGATTATGGGTTTGAATATTGCAAAGAAGGGTGGTATCCGCCAGTTGTTGGTGAAAGGGGACTCTCAGTTGGTTTTAAATCAACTCAATGGGACGTACATGGTGCGAAACCCCATCCTTTGCATGTACCATCATACTGCCATAGCCCTGCTAGACGAATTTGATAGAGTGTCTTTTCAGCTGATTCCACGGAATTGGAATCAGTTTGCCGATTCTTTGGCTAATTTTGCGTATGAAGAAGACCTCTTTTTTAATTGTGGCCCTTGTTCCGATATATCTATTGATGGTGAGACAGGACCTGGTCGTTTGTGGGGTATGCTTTCTGAACATGCCCTCTTTGGCAGACGATGGTTGATTTGGGTGATGCAGAGGGTAAGCGAGACTCATCTGCCTTTATTATCTGGGACCCATAGACTGATTAGACGACATGTGATGCGAACACCTCTTGCGATATACGCAGGAGGGATAGGTCATAATCTAATGCACCTAGTTTAGGGCTACGAGCCCTGTTTCCCTGGGAATGGTATGCTTTGATGTCTATCATAGTTGTTTCCAGGAGGATACTATGTAATATTGTTTGATTTCATTAGGCCAAGAGGGCCATTTCCCTATCTAGTGCGGGTGCGTTTAATCGGGTTTTTGTTTTATGTGTTGTGCTGGACAGGTTTCGTGGTTCGTGGAATTTTGTGGAGCCTGGAGGAGCCTTTGCTACGATGGAAGCTTCTTGTGGCCAATCCAGGTGATACCTCTCCTTTACGAGTACCTTTCTTTCCTGTTATATGTGTATTTGTACTTGTCGAGGGGACACATTTTGGTTGGGGACCGGCAACCAAGGCATGAAGTCCCAGGTTCAGGTTGAGTATGTTTGAGGGAGGTCGGAGTAGTTATTGCCTCCTGCAAAGACATTGTCAGACATCGAAAGACCTGTTCTAGAAGGAAATCCTAGTGGCCCTGTTCTGCTAGCGTGCTAGGCAGCCGTTCTAGGAGTTCTTATTAGTAGTGAGGCAGTTAGAGAAGCCTGCTAGAAGCTAATAATGATGATGCCAAGAAATCCTGAACATCCTAAAAGATGAATATAAATACGAAGGTGTGTAAAAAGGGGTTCTAACCCCTATCACAGAAAAGAAATACAATGAAATATATAAGCAGTTGATCATTGCCTTGCGAAGGCCTGGTAGGTTCCTGGGGACGAATCAGACCCGGGGCCGATACCTTGTCTTCCTAGGGGTGGCTTCTTGCTGAAAAAAAATGATGATGACAAAACAAGGAAGGTTCGAGCGAAAATAAAAGTGAGCGTTAGAAAAGGATTAAGTGTCGCCTTGCGAGGACTTGGTAGGTTCTTGGGTGCCGAGACAGGTCCTGAGGCCGATGCCCTGTTCTCCTTGGGTCACTACGCTCAGCTCTCTCCTTTTTACATGCCCAAGTATGTTCATCCAATAACAACCCTAAATGAAGACATATACTGAAAGAAAATATTCTTTGATCAGGCTATAGGAGTCCTCGCCTTGTAGGAGCTCCTAGTTGTGTTGTTTTTAGTTGGTAAGTAGTGCAGACTACCACTTAGGGCAACCTCTTTGGTAGGTTTTTTTTTAGTTTGGCTGTGTTGGAGCAGCTGGTTAGTGACTCACTTCGGATCTTCTATTAGATGATGCTAGGCCTACTCCTTGTGGATGTCATGCCTTGGTTCTGTCCAGGGGTAGGGGGAGCATTCTGCTGAGTTTTATTATATAATTGTTTTGTATCAGTTTGATGCTTCTTTGGTTGTTTATGTACAGATATGTTCGTGGATTCGACGAGCTGAGTCGCCCTATCCCGTGCTCGCCAATGAGAGTGGACTTTAGGTGACGGGAAGTGCTTAAAAATAGCTAAAAATTATGAATTTCAAGGGAAAATATTCACCGTCAAAGGCGGCGGCTCAATCTAGGACGATTTTAAGCGTCAAAGTGCTTTAAAGGCGCCCGGGTGACACTTGTTGATTTTTCATAATTTTTCAGACAGTCGTGCAGGTTGACACGAGCTACTGGCCAATGCGGGATGCTAAGCCGGAAGCCCAGGATTTTTCAGAGCTCAATTCCGAGTCCGGACGGGGAAATGGCCAAGAAACCGGTCAAGATACGAAGAGGTGGACTTATTTTTTGCCAAAGTGGGCATGACCCTTGGGAGCCCAAGAATTTTATGCCACATGAAAAGTTAGCAACAAATCGTGGAGAGAGAGAGAGGAGAGAAGGCGCCATCAGATCACGCCTGATTTTTGCGCCATGATGATGGGGAAGCCATCTCCTGCCTGTGAGCAACCCCCCCAATCGACATTGGGCATTGATTCCCCTCTGAACCCTGACTCTATCGCCGCCCTTCACTCGTGCAATGATGCCCTCTTTGAAGATCTCTGATTTCAGTCTTTCTCTCTCCTCCCTCTCTCTCTTCTAAGGGGGAATTCATGTGGAAAGAAGAAGGAAGAAGAAAGAATGATGGAGGCTTGTCCGGCATGGATCGGATTGCTCCATGGGCTGGAAATGATGATTTGTGATTGTGCTGGACATGAAGTGCTGCTGATTTTCAGATTTGCAGCCATGAACACGAAACCCGAAACACGCAAATAAGCGGTAATTCAAAATTTTCAAAGGAAATTTGAGATTTCATGGCTTTTGATTGATAAAATATTGTTCATGTGGGCTAAAAATTGTTCATGTTGTTGTTTTCCATGAGTATTTGCTGGTCATAATCAGAAAAATATGCATCTTGTGGTTCAAAATAATATGCTAAAACACGTAAAATATGAAAAATCAAGGGAAAATGATGTTTTTGGGCATAAAAATGGAAAAATGAATAGGAACACCAACTAAACTTTCAATTTTGCTGCAAGAAGGAACTAAGGGCCACAGCCCATAACCTATCTTGAATTTTCAGTAATAAAATAATGCAGAAAATAAGGGAAAATACAAGGAAAATGGAGAGAAATCACTAAAAAATAGGAGAAAAATGCATTTTGGGTGCGGAAAATTAATGATAAATAAGAGCAATGTTTGTGAATGTTTATGGGGATTGAAGCATGAGGATTTGCCTCAGTTCAACCCCACCTTCTTGTTCTAGTGTGTTTTTCCCGCTTTTTATACATAAAATGATGGCAAAATGCCCTATAAATCCATACAACAAGGTAACATTTGATTGATGGGAGGGTAGAGTAGTTGAAATATATCTAAATGCCGTGTGAGATAATGGAAAAGTTACTGATTTCTATGCATAGCATTTAGGACGGATAATAATTATAAAATAAGGGCCTAGTAGCACGAGGGTTTCCTCGGTGCTAGGTCTGTGCAACGCCGCATAAGATTGGTAGTTGGAAGTCATTAAAAGGATGTTTTCCACATGTGCACAATATTGATTCCATAACTGTTTGAGCACTTAGCATCCACACTATGCATAAATCATGGAAATATTTAAAGGTATCAGAAATCCTGGATGCACAGCAATTGTTTTCATTAGGACATTGACCCATGTTGAGTGAGAAACAGGACATCCTAAGCCATAGGCTAGTCGTGGGGTCTAGGGAAAAGAGAAGTAAGGACAATGGTACATTCCTGTATGCGATTAAATGGTACCTTGAGTGGATTTTGTGCGAAATGTTTATATGTTGAGCGACGCATCAAGGGGCCAATCCCCAAGGTGTAGGAGAGTCGCAGAGGGTTGACGGCATTCAGCCGTAGGGGGAACCCCATGTGTATGTGATTCGAGCCTTTTGGCTATGTGAAAGGGACTCCCTCTGAGGAGTAATATTGGGTTAGGATCAGTTGGACTACAACGTATTACAAACGCAATGTTTAGGAAGGCAGAGATTTTGATAGACGCTCCTGGCCGCGAGGCCAAGGGGTTGTCTTGTGCGTAGTGACGAGGCCCGGCTAGTGCATGAGCCAGTGCCGGCCCGTTTTTAGGTCCATCATAGGTCTTGGCATTTGATGCCCGATTATGCCCGGTTGGTGCCTATACATACGGGAATGTATGCCTATGGATTTGAGCTTGGATTGAGCACTGATTTGCTCAATTTACAGAGGTTATATGTTGCTGGAAACTTCAGGGTTGAAGCTATTTGTGCTACAGTTGGGTTATGCCTATTGGTCACGGGGTGCTCCCAGCTACTTGATATGATATCATGATGTATTTGGACTATGCCACATGTCTTGTTTATGCTCCGGAATGCTTTTGAGCTGAGATTAGAGCTTGATTTGGGTTTGACTACCACTTCTTTGCAGTTGGCATTTCATCTATGACATGGTTTATGCCTAGGCTACCCAGTACGGTGTATGATGTCTTGGTGAATGATTTATGCTTTGGCTGTGGATGGCAGTTGTTTGAGCTCGTCTCGACATTCATTTGAGTATTCCCTTGAGCAGTTGGACATTGACCTGGATTTTTCCGTTACGACTTGGCTTTTTTCATTACGACCTTGGATGCTATTGAGGCATTGTCTTGGTTACTTGTCTTTGGTACTTTGACTTGGTTTGCTTGAGCTATTGAGCTCATTTATCTGCCTTTTGAGTCAGTGGGAGCATCTTGCATGCTTGACCGACATTGAGCAGGAGGTTTATGCTATTTGAGCATTTTGTAGATACTTGAGACTTTGGGATCCCTTACACTTACATGTTGCATGGATCATGCACTGATATCTTGGAATTGCTTTTGACCTAAGCTTGGGCTTTGCACTCTAGTGAGCATACACCTACTGGTGTTAGGTCTTGCCAGTGTTATGTATACTTTGCCCTACTATCCAGAGGGTATGCCTACTCACTGAGACGGATGCTTTGGTGACATATTTGGGTGTTTGCTCAGGGTCTTGATGACTGTTTGGTGTTGATTTATGCCCGTTTATGGCTGGTCATGTCTTGGCTATCATTTATTGACTTGGTGCAGTGATTTGGTCAGCAAAAATTGACTCTCACAGTACCTTGCTATCAGCAAGCATATAACTCCGGACTGACATGGATTTTTCATGCTGAATTATTTTGAAATGATATACTTTCATTAGTACTTGGTGGGCAGCAGCTTTGGTTACACTTTTCTCGCCATTTTCTCTCGATTTTGGCCATTTTCTGTAGTAAACAGCAAGCAGTTTTGAACTATCTATAGTCTTCCAACCTGCATTATGGCGAGTTCGTCCACTGATCATGCTATTTTCAACATCACTAAGTTGATGATACAAATTGCTCTTATTGAATGAAAGAGCCATATTTGGTAGGTGTTGGTGCAGAAATCGCAGATCAAACCATTGAGGTTGAGCAAGCATCCGCCTGCAACTATGCTAGATGAGGAATGGCTTGAGCTTGATGAGTTATGCAAGTCCACTATTGTATTATCTCTCACAGAACATGTTCATTGCAATGTATTTGAGGAAGAACAGAGTGCATGGCAGTTGTGAGATAAAATCAAGAATCTCTATGACAAGAAAAGTCCAGCAAGTCAGATGTATTGGCTGAAGTAACTTATGGATCTGTGCATGAAGGAGAATGTGATATGTCTACTCACTTGAGCTAGTTCCATGCTATACTCAAGAACTTGACTTCGTAGAACATCACTTTTGCAGAGGATGTCACTCCTCTATTCTTGCTTGGTACTCTTAATGAGTCATGGGATATATTCCGCGCTGCATTATGTGCCTCTACTGCTACCTTGAAATTATCTAATGTTGAGAGTGCTTTTTTGCAGGAAGAGGTTAACCATAAGAATTTGGATGCCTTTCGTGTGTCGCATGCTATGATAGTTAGAGGCAAAAATGATGGATATGGAAAGCATGGCAGTGGCAGTGGCCGTGGTTGGGATTCTTAGAAATCTTGATTCAAGTCTTGTGGGAAGTCATGTAGTAAATCCCGTGGCAGGAATGCAGATGTTACTTGTCACCATTGTGGGAAAAAGGGCCATATTAGGCCACAATGCCATGAACTGCGCAATGAAAAGCGCAAAGATAAGGGGAAAGATAAAGTGCAGGATAAGTCTTCTGATTGCAGCATAGTGCCTGCAAAGTTCAGTGTTAAAATTGAAGAGATCAATGTTATGTAGCCTGAAGATGTTGATGATGATTATATCCTTGCAGCTTTTTCTAGTGCTTCGCAGATGACAGAGATACACTCTATGTATGCACAGTGTTGGCTCTTGGACTCAGGTGCGTCCTTTCATATGACACCTTGCCGAGATTGGTTTCATTCATACCGTACTGTTTCGGGTTCTATGCGCTTGGGTGATGACAGCTCTCTTGATATTGTGGGCATTGGTGATGTTAGGCTGCAATTTTCTTCTAGCAACAGTTTTGTTATGCAGGATGTACGTCATGTACCTGCTTTGACAAGCAGTCTCATGTCAGCTGGATAGTTTGATGACGCACGTTATCATGTATCTTTTGGAGACTTTGCATGGAAGATCACTCATGGCAGACTTGTGATTGCGAGAGGTGTCAAGGCTGGCAGCCTCTATCCCTTGATTGTATTCGCTTCTTCCCTTGATCATGTTTTGTCTGTGGGTTCTATCCCACATGTATCTCTTTGGTATGCCCGTTTGGGCCATATGTCTTTGAAGGGAATGAAAATGCTTCCTGGTTTGCAGTACTTACCGCCCCTTGATTATGCATGTTTTGATTCATGTGAGCATTGTCTTTATGGCAGGCAAACTAGGTCTACACATAAGAAGTCTGGTAGGCCACGCACGAGTGAGCCCTTAGCATTGGTACATTTGGATGTCTGTGGGCCCATGCCTTGTCAGTCTATGAGTGGTGGCAAGTATTTTGTTACTTTCATGGATGATTTTTCACGGAAAGTTTGGGCTTATCCCATTAAGCTAAAATCCGATGTCTTGCCTGTGTTTCAAAGATGGCTTGCATTGGTTGAGAACCAGTCTAGGTATAGGCTAAAATGCCTAAGGACAGATAATGGGGGTGAGTATGTCTCACGTGCTTTTGAGCAGCTATGTGATGAGAGGGGTATTAAGCGTCCGCCCCCTATAGCCCCCCCAGAATGGTTTGGCTGAGCGGATGAATAGAACCATCCAGGAGCGTGTACATAGTATGCTTAGCCACACAGGCCTACCACAGAGCTTTTGGGCTGAGGTAGTTAGTACAGTTGTGCATATCATAAACAGATCACCTTCCAGTGGTTTGGATTTCCAAGTTGCCGAGGAGGTATGGACTGAAAAACCTCCCTCTTATGCACATCTCCATGTCTTGGGATGTGAGGCATTTTGCCTTGTGCCCAAGGAGGACAAGAGAAGTAAGCTGGATCTTAAGAGTGTCGAATGCATTTGCCTTGGTTATGGGGATGCAGGCGAGATGGGTTACCGTCTCTGGGATCTACAGGTGCGAAAAGTCATCCGCAATCATAATGTAGTCTTCCATGAAGACAAGATGCATAGGCAGCCTGAGAGAGTTGTTGAGATCCACAGGGTCATATTTCAAGAGGAGCCAAGAGCTCCCGCATAGCCAGTTGGACAGTCTACAGCTACAGCAGATGCTCATGGTCAGGGTGTTGGATAGGTAGTTGGGCAGGTAGTAGAGCCTGGTCTACTAGAGACAGACGTCCACCTAATAGATTTCAGGCCTCGATGCATTATGTCTTGGTTAGAGATTTAAGAGAGCCTTTCACTTATGATGAGGCTATGTGTAAGGGTGACAAACACTCTTGGGAGAGGGCTATGCAGTCTGAGATATACTCCTTGCATAAGAATGAGAGACTTGGGATTTGGTTTCCTTGCCTAAGGGCAAGAAGGAGTTGCCATGCAGGTGGGTATACAAGCTGAAAAGTACCCCTGGACACCCCGAGCTAGCATACAAGGCTAGATTGGTAGCAAAGGATTTTAAGCAGGAGCATGGTTTGGACTTTGATGAGGTATTTTCTCCTGTGGTTAAGATGACCACATGCGCTTAGTCTTGGCTTTGGTTGCTCAGCTTGACTTGGATTTATACCAGATGGATGTCAAGACGGCTTTCTTACATGGGGACTTGCATGATGAGATTTATATGGAGAAGCCTAAGTAGTATGCAAATTAAAGAAAAGTTTTTATGGCTTGAAGCAGGCACCTAGGGAGTGGTATCATAAGTTTGATGCCTTTATGCAGTCACAGGGCTACAGCAAGAGTGCTATGCATTCGTGTCTTTACACAAAGAAAGCCCGTGATGGTTCTTTATTGATTTTGGTACTCTATGTGGATGATATGCTGATAGCAAGAAAAGCTCATGATGAGCTAGATGCTTTTAAGGCTCAACTCAAGAAGAGCTTTGAGATGAAAGATCTGGGATAGGCCGCTCACATACTTGGTATGCGCATTAGACGCGACACGCATCAGGGACTTCTCTACTTGTCACAGAGGGAGTACATCCATAAATGGCTGTCCATTGCCTTTTTATGTGAAGGTATCACAGGCTGATGGTCCGCAGACAGATGAGCAGAGGGCCAAGATGGCCAAGATTCCCTATGCATCCGCAGTGGGCAGTCTTATGTATGCCATGATCACCACTTGTTCAGATATTTCCTTTGCAGTTGGTGTTGTGGCATGCTATATGGCTACACGTGGCAAGAAGCATTGGGATGCCGTGAAGGGTATCATGAGGTACCTGAAGGGCACTGCAGATATGTGCATATGCTATGGCAGCCAGGATACAAGAGTCGTGGGGTACACTGACTCTGATTATGCACGACATGCAGATAGTAGAAAGTCCACTTCTGGCTATGTATTCACCTATGCTGGAGGTGTTGTTTCTTGGATGTCAAGGGTGCAGAAATGCATGGCCCTTTCTACTACAGAGGCCGAGTATGTTGCAACCAATACTAGCCTAGTGCTTTTTGACACTTGTGCTTAACTCTTTTGCTACTCAAATATGAGAATTTGGTGCTGATTTGCTATTGATCCATCCATCCAACATGGGCAAAACTTCACCGACATGTCGCTTCAAAGGAGTCGAGTTTCACACCTGGAAAACCCACATAAAGGTCATCTTGATGAAGAAGGGCCTATGGCCCGTCACCAATGGACAAGAGAAGAAACCCGGAGATGCAACTCTTGCACTTGCTTGGCAAAAAGGAGATGACAAGGCTCAAGCCATTATAAAGCTTGAGTTGGATGATAGCTACATTCATCATGTGGATGCCTGTGAAACATCCCATGACACCTAGGACAGATTGGACACATTGTTTTGTGCCCAGTCAAAGTCTTCTAAGTATGGATTGCTAATTGAATTCTTTAGAATGGACATGAAGTCTAATACATCCCTAGCATCTCATCTAAACTACATGGAAAGTCTTCTAACCCAGCTTGCATGAATAAATCTAAAAATGGATGAAAATATATGTATTGGTGTCTTGCAAAAAAGTTTACCTCCTAATTATGATAATGTTTCAACCACTTTAATCAACATGCCAAATGCTAAATTGGTTGACATTAAGACCTCTCTATTGGAAGAAGAAAAGAAGATAAAAAATAAAGAAGAGCCAAGTACTTCTAAGGATGAACAAATGTTTTATGTTAGTAACAGGAACAAAGGAAAAAAGGACAAGCTATTTTGTGACTTTTGTAAAAGGACAAGACACACTAAGAAGTTCTGTCATGCCAGAAAGAGGTCTCAAAAGGCCTATCTTGCAACTGTAAAAGAAGAAGAAGATCATGGAGCAAAGAAAGAAGAAGAAGACCATCAGGAGAAGAAGGACAAGCCTCACCAGTCCTTCTATTCCCAATTTTCTGATAGACTTTTTTGAAGCCTTGTATAACCTTGCCCTAATCCTTATGTCATAAGCTTTGTAAACTCCTCATGTAACCTAGCATTATAGCCTCTGTACACTTTGTGAGGCCCCTGTTACAGCCTTTGGATGTTCACCATGTTTTTGGTACCCACACTTAGCCTTTTTTGTGACAGTCTCTAGTGTTTTCCATGTTTATAGTGTGCCCACACTTTACAAGTGGTGACTCACTAAAGCCTCTACATACTTTGTGCCTTTTAGGTTGTGATTGAGAAGGGGTGTTGAGATTTAGGCAATCACGCCTAATGTAGCCTCTTTGTATGGAGCAATTTGGGTAAAGGATATGTAGGCTATCTAGAATCCCATAAGCACAAAGCAGAAAAGTGGACCTATCTTGAAGCTATAAAGCATTGTACTTTCCTTTCATTTTGAATGAAATATAATGGTACTTTTGTCCTTTCAGTCAAGTGTATGAGTCATTGTCCAACCACACAAGACTATGTTTATGAGTCCAAGTCTCAATCGTAGGATGTAATTCACTTGTGTGACATTTTATCTTCAACTTTATGTCTTCAAGCCACCATAGCCAATGCTCTAGATTCGTGTTTTTCACAACTATCAACTTTGCACTGTCAAACAACGATTGGGGGAAGCCATAAATCCACAGAGGATGCAAAGAGAAGTAAGACAGAAGAAGTTTTTCAATTAGCACCTAGCGTGAAAGTTAGAAACTAAGAGAAACTTTGAAGAGAGAAATTCTTGGATCAATTTACACTCTTCATGACTTTAAGCCAATATTGCAACAATCAAAGGACCAAAAGGCCAATAGTATATAGCCTTGCTCACTCTTTAGTCATAATGACTCATCTTTCTAGTCATGGTTCTTCCTTCTTCGTAAAGGAAGTTGGTGATGGAACATGATTGAAGAAAGGAAGGGGGAAGACAACTCAACTTTGGACAAGAATTTTTTGTGGATGTTTGAAATAAG
Source organism: Lygodium microphyllum (assembly GCF_053477565.2). NCBI lineage: Eukaryota > Viridiplantae > Streptophyta > Polypodiopsida > Schizaeales > Lygodiaceae > Lygodium > Lygodium microphyllum. Next base: position 111,060,085 of record NC_141141.1, on the reverse strand, counting down.
AGAAGTAGTAGTAGAGCCCTTTGATACATCTTCATGTGCATTTAATGAAAGTTAACTTGATGAAGGTGAAAGCTCTCATGATAGGTAGTTCAAAGGGTCAAGCTAAAATTGTCTTCTACACAATCATACTATCAACTTGTGCCCAACTGGCTTAGTTGCATCATTAGAGCTAGAGGCACCTTCTATTGTTGCCCTCAAATTTTGAGATGTCATGATGTTGCAAACTTGGCTTTGATCTGCTGCTAGTTCCTTCTAAGGTAGATGTAGTTGCCAACTGCTTCCTCATTCAAACTATAGCAAGCTTCGGACATAAAGATGCCATCATACAGTAGTAGTCACTCCACCATAAAATATGTAGAAAACAAATGTAGCTAAAAAACGTGATGCTCAATCAATGCTTCCTCCTTCATATAAGCATGATAATCACTCAACTAAGAAAAATGGAATCATATAAGCATGATAGTCATGTCTTCAACTTTTCTAGTAGCTTCCTCCTCTAAGTTCACTACTCACAGTCATATTGCTGCAAGTTGCCTTCTCAACCCAACTCATGATGTTAGCCTCCTCATCAAGTGTTGCATATCGCCTCCTCATATCATCATCACTCATATTCTTCATTGCAATATTTGCATTGGCTTCTTCAATACAAGCTCCTTCCTTGAAGTCAACTCCACTTTTCTAGTTCTATTGCTAGTCTGATAAAAGCAATTGACGTCCCTAATTTCATATGGTCTTCTTCCCTCCAACTCCATTCCAATTCCATGAATCTCCTTCCTTCCTCGTCAAAACCATGCAGTCATGGCCTAATTTTTCTCTTGTGCTCCCAAAAGCTAGTGCCCCCCCAAGCATGTAATCATAAAGCTTGCATAAAAGCTAGTTGACTATAATTGACAAAGATTTTCAAGTATTCTTTTTCTCCTCGTACCAGCACGTCCAAGGCATGGCAAAAAGCTAGCCTAAAGCTAGCACTCTAACTAATACTTAAGAGAAAGATTTATTTATACTCCTTCCATTCCACAAGGCAAACCCATCCAAGGTCCCTTCGGCCAAGATTTAATGCACAAGGTATAAAGGTGTGGAGAATAATACCACCAATAAGCAACTTGCACCAAAGCATAGGATAATACATCCCATGTTTTTTCCTTAATTATCTTGTAATATGCCAACATAAATTCCACTTCATCCAAGCATGGGGACATTACTTCTATTTATTTAACTACTAGAATCGTAAAGAAAATGGGATGAAATGACAAACAACACAAAAGTGACACCTCCTTATTTGAACTGCTCATCTTAGGCTTTTTAAGTGTGAACACACGACATCAGGACATCCACCCCCCTCTAAACATGCTCATCCTAGGTTTTTTGAGTGTGAACATGTGGCGTCACAACATCCACCCCCTCTGTGTGAACATGTGGCGTCACAACATCCACCCCCTCTAAACCTGCTCATCCCTCGGATGAGCCACTTCTACTCATCCGCATCCCCTCTGAGCTCCTTAAACAATGAGCTCCTCATCCTCAATGTCTAAGAGAGCATCATCTTCCACAATATCATCCCCACTACATCCTCATCAAGCTCTTGAGCTATATACCCATTTTCAACTAAATGTTCCATTGTATATTTAGCTTCATCTATCCTCTTGAAGATTTTGATCCACTTGCTTGCAATATGTGTCTTCAAAGATGTCCCATCAAGCTCAGTGAGATCATATAAGGAGCATTATTATATGTATGCATCACCCTATAAGGCCCAAACAACCTTCTTACCATCTTGCAAACAATGCTATGTTGATTATCCAAGCTACTAGCATACACCAATACATAGTCTCCCTCTTCCATTGCTTTAAGTTGTAGCCTATGTTTGTTATCAAACTTGTCCTTATTTTGCAGCCTACTAGCTTCTTTGAGCTTTTGCATTACACATTGTACATCATCCATCCTTCACTCAAGTTGTTGAATGCAAAGAGCTAAGAGCTCCTCTTTAGACATATCTTCAAAGAGCTAAGAGCTCCTCTTTAGACATATCTTCAAGTAAGTGCACAAATCTCTATTGGCATAACTAGCTTTTGCACATACATCAACTCCGAAGGCATACAACCTGTGGTAACATTGTGAGTAGTATGATCCACCCAAAGAGCACAGGGCAACATCCTTAGCCAATTCCCAATCCTTTCACCACAAGCTTTAGCCAAAGCCTTTACTATATGTGGATGACCTCTCTCACTCTTCCCATTTCCTTCTGAATTATATGCAAAAGTCAAAGCCAGTTTAATACCATATCTATAGAGAAGATTTCCCTAGCCTCATTTGCATCCAACTCTCCATGATCTACAATAATCTTACCCACACAACTATATTTGCAAAAGATCTCTCAAGCAAAAACTTGCATATGACACTAGTAGTTTTCATTCTTAGTGCTCTTCCCTCAACTTGATCGGCAAGATCTTCCCTTGCAAGCATAATATATGTCATTTGCCAAAGTCAACTACCATAGTAATCAAATCAACAACCCACTTGTAGTGCATACAAAGTGGATACGTCAAATGCAATTCATCCCTATGCCACACTGAAGAGTACAATTGACGTTCCTTGCATGTCTCCACAAAGTGTTATACATCCTTTTCCACCAATAGTGCTCTTTAATCTTCACATAAGTAACCCATACTCCTCTACAACCAACCCATACACTTTCATGAAACTCACACATAACCTACAACTGCATAGCTTTGTCACAAACTACACGCAAGGGAATTCCACCTCTCTTCTTAGGATGCTTCCAAAGCAACCCATCCTTTTAAAAAAATAACCATAGACCTTATGCCTAATCTTCATGTACCCCATATCAAACCATTTAGCTTGTTGAGTGAGCATACTCAAGTACCATCCAATCTACAACCACTCACTTGAATAAAGCTCTTTTGCAAAAACATCTAAAGAAGATACAGGACAAGTGATCAACCTTGGCTGAATTTTCAACCTCTCCATCCTCCAAAAGAAGTGACTCCTCATCTTCAAGCCTAGCTCTTGAAAGCATGTCAGTCGAACCACTGGATTCTCTCTTCCTGCAATGTTCTTAAACTCCGGATTCAATGACTTGATATATGCAATCCAACGAAGCATCACTATATTAGGGATAGAACAACTAGTAATCATTCCCAAAAGATGTAAGCAATCAGTCTCCACATGACCACCAAAGCACTAATAAAATACTCCTTATCACATTTTAGTGTTGTCACAATACCCCACACTCTCATTTGATTTGTGGATACTTATGCTACCTTTCATTCAAGACCTTTTCTCTAAAGAGAATTGCATACATATGTCCTTCCTCATCACCCTGGCCAATAGCCCATCCTATCCCAATAGAGCTGGTGTCAATTGTGACCACCATAGGTCTCCCACAAGTATAATCTATCTTCTTGAGAGTTGGAGCAAGCTGCAATAATTGTTTGAGCTTTCTCATAGCTCTAGAATGACTTTTAGTCCAAAAGAAATTTTGCCTCTTGTGAAGCAATTAATACAAAAAATTTGTTGCAACATGGGCAAAATATGGAATCCATATCATATAAAACACACATGTTGCAAAAAATCTCCTAACCTTAGAAATTGATGTACAAAACTTTGCAACATTTTTTATGGCATCCACCTTTGGAGCAAGCTCCAATAATTGTTTGAGCTTTCTCATAGCTCTAGCATGAATTTTAGTCCAAAAGAAATTTTGCCTCTTGTGAAGCAACTAATACAAAACATTTGTTGCAACATGGGAAAAATGTGGAATCCATATCATATAAAACACACATGTTCCAAGAAATATCCTCACCTTAGAAATTGATGTACAAAACTTTGCACTATTTTTTATGGCATCCACCTTAGTTGGAGGTGGCTTGCTACCATAATAACCACATATGTGTTCAACTATAAGCACCTCATTTACTCCAAAAATAGACTTCACTCTTGATAAGGTTGAATTGACCTCCTCTAATCTAGTCAAAATCCTATCACAATCCATAATATACTCAAGAACAAAGTGTCTACAACTCTACAGGAAGCAAAAGTTCATCATTCCCAATTTTAAACTTTGCTAATATCTCTATTGAGAACTTGTGACCAAACTGTCCGGGATCTCACAAACTTGGCTGCCTTGCAATGCTCCTTATCTGATCTCTCACTATTTAAGGGTAGTGGATTTGCAACTAGCTTAACTTTCTTGTCCATAATCTTGTACTTAATGAGTTCTCTAGCCTCTGTTTGTCCGTGTACTCTAAAATCATGTGATATATGCATCCCACACAACATTTCAGATGACATATACTCATAAGGTTGAGATATCTTAGACTCTAATTGCACAAATGTAGCAATTACAATCTAAGCATACATGAACACTCCTTATTACATATGCTTAATGCTCCACCCTAGTAATGTGTCACTAATGACCCATGGTGCTCTAAATTGTAAGACTTCCATTATGAGGAGAAGCCATGTGTGAGCATGGATATTGGCTAGGTCGTCTTGACTTGTATGCCAGATGAGGTTTACGTGATTGGATGGCAAAAAGGTGACATTTGTGGATCTAGCCTTTGGGTTAGATAGAGTAGTTATGCTAGTAGCAACTTGAGGCACAAAGCATCGAGTTGCGGGGTGTGGGAGTTATCTCAACAGTAAAGGGAATATTCCCTAGCACTTTTAGGATTAGGAAAAACTTTCATTTATCAATCGACTAAGAAACGTTCATTGAACATGCCAACTAGATTGCCTTCTTAGGCTATAAAAGGAAGATCCCTCACCAAAGCCATTGTCAATCTATCTTTCATGTAGTTAGAGTTATTCTAGCTACCCTTAAGCTCCTCACTTATTATCTAATTGGATCACCATCTAAGCTTCAGAGTGGAAACGCATGGGTGGACAGGGCCATGTTTGTATCAATTCATTTGAAATTAGAGTAATTTTTGTTCTTCTCATATTTGTTGCGTGTTATCTACTCCTTTCTTAGATTCTGTCCATTGTGCTGTGTAATTTCTACATAGTGTCAAAGCCTAGGGGCAACTGAGGTATGAAGAGTATGCAAGAGACAAGGGCTTCGACATCAAAGAGGAGAAATGTCATCTACTGCATCAGGAAGTGGAGATGGTGCATCAAGTGGTGGCGCTATTGTACCCATAATTCAAACACTAAGGATTTGTAATATTTCCACAACGAAATATTAATGACTCTTGATCTCGCAAAAGTGGTTCAAAGTAATCTCCTGCAATAAAGATACATTGGCCTAAGTGCTCCAGCATCGTGCATTTACTATACCATTTCTGCGTAGTGCATATGCATCCATGGCTCGAAAACCGCAAGCCACCGTAGGCCTCCACGGGAACACCCCTTCATGGGACAAAAAGATAATGGATTATTTAGAAAAAAATTTATTAACCCCCCTCCCCTTCAGTCGTTGCATGGCGGGGAGAGGGAGTATGAGTATGTGAGGAGTAGGTGTTATGGGGGAGGGAAGCATGCATTGCCACTTGTGTGGCCACACCCCCCCCCCCCCTTCACACTATATATGAACCCCCCCTCCCCAAGCTTGAAGGGAGGGAGGAGGATCGTGCTGTCGTGCTGCCTGCCGCCCTGTGGAAGCCGCCCACCTATACTGCCGCCGCTAGGACTGCTGCCACTGCCTGCTGCTGCGCCCCATCGTCGTCGTCGTCATCATCATCATCATCATCTTCACCTCCCTCATCATCATTCCCAATCACCACTCTCTCTCCACATCATCTGCCTGTGAGACAGAAGCTTGGAAGCTTCTATTAGGGCTTCCATAGGCCCTATTCACCTGCACCTTCCCTAGGTCTTTCAAAACCGTGACTGTAAGGCCCCATTTCCTGTGCGGAAGAGGAGACTCTCGAGCAGAGTGATTTCGAAACGCGTAAGGGGAAGCTCGCTGAGTCGAAAGCTACTGCATCAATGGCTCCGAAGCAAAAGTCAAGAGGAGCACACGCGGAAGCTTCCAACTCGAGTACAAGAGTGGACAACTCCCCGACTTTGAATACCCAGGTTCTGAAAATTAATTCCACATGGAAAGGATGCATTAAGCATGTTTAATTCTCATAGGCAAGTTGAATACATTGGAAATTTTATATACTCGCTCGAATTACCAAGTTAAGTAGCATGACGAGTACTTGCATGGTCAAGGGTAGTTGCATTCTTGACTGTATATTGCATAAGTTAAAAGGTGGATCTGTCTAAAGGCATCCTTGTTGCATCGTGCAAAGAACAGCGCATATAACACATAATGCACTTAGGTAATAATTTCCTAGTTGTGACTCGTGTATAAGATAATCATAGACGGCCATCAAATGATGTCCGAATAGTTGCAATGCATGAAAATGATTTATGTACTTTGCAAATCGCATGCAATGGTAGTTACATTCTAGGTTGGGTTAAGTAATAAAGGATGGATTAAATCAATGATGGACTCATGGCATTCACTCATGCATGGAGTTCTTTTGTCAAGTTTGAATTTGGGAAAGGATGCATCTTCATAAGCTTGAATTCGATGCATTGACGTAGGGTTTGTAAGAGTTAGCTCTAAATGTCAATCACTATAGTATAGGGCAAGGAAAAGAAAGATCTTTAGTTGCATAAGGGCAAAAAGTCTATGGTTTTGAAATTGCATATTCGCATGGAATGATATATCTTGCAATTACTTCCATCTTTTAAGGAAAGTCTTGCGAACTCTAGAAGAAAGCATTTGCATCTTTAGAGGAAGATCATTTTTAATCATGGGTTGGTTAGATCAACTAAGTAATTCGTGTGTAAATAAGTAGCTTACTTGAAATTCATAAAGGTTTGATTAGTTAGCATATGACGATCACCTCAATGTGCTAGGCAGGGTTAACCTATGATAAAATTTTGCCTAGTATCGCACTTGGGATGCTGATTCAAGACTTCTGATCTCAAAGGCCTTACCCACATTCACGGAATGTTAGGGTTATCTATACGCCCATGCAAGAATGATCTAGGGTTCTCACCCTAAGGATCAATTGAGACTTCCGTATGAATTTAGGAACCCTAGGGCCAAAGCGTTATCGGCCTAGTAGAGTTAGGGTTGGGTTGGGTCAAGAAAACTCCCAAACCCTTATCTTGATCAAGAAAGACCGTACGAAGGGAGATATAATCCCACAAGTCAGATACTGACACCTATCTCGTGCTACGAGCTGCAACGTCATATGGTCTTGTGTCTAAATCACAAAATAGTATTGCCACTCCTTAGACCAAGTTTGGCGAGTTCTAAGTACAAGTTTAATTTTCTAGAGGATGAGTAGTCATCCTGCTACATCACTCTTCCTTGGGAACTGATTTGCCAAGCTAGAGCAGTTACGAACTGCCAAGAAAGCAATTGACCAACCAAGTTAGGACAACAGGGTTGTCCAGGATTTATTGACTAAGGCATAAGGATACCTAAGGTAGTGACAATTTGGGTCAACAGGGTATAAACCCTAACCCAAGGAAAAAGGGGTAAACAAGCAACTCAGCTTACGAAACCCTTGGGATCTCGCCAAGTCACGATTGATCCCGGATCGAATGCTAGAAGTATTCGGAGAGAAGGATTTACACCTTAGCAGTTGGCCGTACAAACGACCACTGGAATGCTCGTGATTGTACAATTAGGAGCATTGTTTGTACTTATTTGCTCAAGGAACTAATACTGGAAAAATAACTAATGCTTTAGGTTGAAATCCTGGAGGGAGAGGCAACATCAGTTACCTCCAACTGTCTGTCTGACCCTATCCAAGGGGGTTGTTAGCCGTGCCAGGTACGTGGACCGAACCCGCCGTGAGAGGTCTCTTTGTAGGTGCTACTTGGAGCAGGAGGATGCTTGGGTGCCAAGGGAGGCTCTGGCTATAAATACCTTGCCTCCGGATCCTGCACAAGAGACCAATGTGACTCAAGATGGGATCTCGAGGCTCGCATACTAGTTTTCAGGTGGAACTTGGAATAGCGATCCCTGAGGATTGCTGGAATAGCCTTCATGCGGATTATATGATGTATTCCAAAGACTGATAAATAAAGATCAAATGTTGAAAAGAAACTTGGTTGACATTGTTTTCTATGTCAGTGCCTAAGTTACGTGAAGGAACTAGTGATTAATTGGTTAATTAAAGAAGCTGTTTTTGCTTGTCAAACTAAATGTTGTAGGTAATTAGATAACTAAAGTAGCCTGAGGAAAGTGTGGTGGATGTGACCCTGGGTCCATCCTACAGAAGGGTGGTCCCAGTTGGTCATGAACTTTTCTCAAAGGATTTGACAGCGAGGTAACAATGACCTAGAAACTATAGAGCTAGAGTCCCAATTTATGATGTTTTAGGGGAACGGAATGGGACTATGCCTTTCGGGTAGAGAGGTCGAGCTTCGCATCCCTCTCGTTTCCCATTCTCCTTGAATCAAGTGCAGTATAAATCTGCTTCGACCCTGATGTTTTGCACAAGTAGTTATCTGGGGCTCAACGCTAGCTACCATTCTAGGAACTTGACCATTAGGAAAACCCTGATTCAGGTCAGTCCTAAGTGGGAATGACCGGAATGCTTCTGCTTTGTGGCAGACTCGGGAGGACCTAGATCGCAAACCCTGTGACATTCCTTGGGAGTGCCGGGCAACGCTTTCTAGACTCTCTTCCCGATGGGCTGCTAAGATGTGTCCTACAAGTAGACAGGAGGACACGTTACATGATTCATCCACCAACCTTCAGTGAAGGCAAGTTAGATGGTACAAACTACATTTTGTGGAAGTCTAAAATCACAACTATCCTTAATTCTTATGAGCTTTTGGAGATGGTACTGGGGATTGATCCACACCCACAAATCATCATCGACCCATCAAATATGAGTGTTATGATTCCTCCAAATGCATATCTTCTATGAGCTTGGAAACAAAGGAATGCAGGCACATTGTTGCCTTAGTTACAAGATGTTTTGGTAGTGTTTTGATCTTAATTCAAGATACAACCAAGGAATCAGAGGCTTGGAATGTATTAAGGAGTCAATACAAAACATGAAATCAAATAGGGATTTAAAAATTAAAGAATCAACTAGCAACAGAGAAGTTTGTTGAAGGAGAGACAATTAAAGTATTCATCACTTAGATTAAGAATCTGTACAACCAGTTGGTTGGTGTTGGGATACAAAAGATGTGAGAAGCTAGCTCAAAGGTGTCTTTGGATTTGTCCACCAAATTTTGATGGATTAATTTCCCTAAATACTCATGTGAAACCCCAAGCTTTGACATTTGAGGAATTTTGTGCACTACTAAATGGAGGAGGAGTTGTAGCTTGAAGCTTGAGAAAGTAGCAGAAGTAGAGATGTTGCATTCTCCATCAATGCAAAAAGTAAAGGTGGTTCCTCTACCAACGGTGACAAAAAAATAAGGGTGGTAAGAAAAAGTTTCAAGGAGAGTGCTTCTACTATAAGAAGAAAGGACATGCAATTGTTGTAGATTGTCATGTTAAGAATGCAAATGAAAAGAATGGCATCGTGAAGACTAAAGGAAAAGAGACAGCCATACAGTTGAAGCAAAGTTGGAGTTATTCATGGTGACCATTGAGGAGTATGTTCCTTGGCGCAAGAAATATCTACCATGTGACTCATGTGTATTGGATAGTGGCACCTCTCATCACATAACTAGTAAGAAAGGTCTATTATTATAGTTCTATGAAGCCTCTACAAGAATCCATCATTGTGACAATTGGGAATGATACAAAATACCTTGCTGAGGGCAAAAGCACTATTTTCTTTGTTGCTAAAAATGGCGAACTCAAAAATCTTTCAAATGTGTTGTATATTCTAGAGATTAAGAGATCAGGTGCTTCTATAATTGATCTCAATCATGAGGTGAGGTTCACTAAGATAGGTGCAGAAATCATTGATAGTGCTAGCAAAGTTGTCATAGCAAAGGAGAAAGAAGGAACAACCTATATGAGCTAAGTGCTCTTATAGCCACCGCTGGTGTGGGCACAAGTAAACTTTGGCATGAAAGATTTGGTCACATTGGTTTTGTAGTGTTAATGGAGATGCATAAGCAATGTATAGTTGCTCACCTACCCACAATAAATGAAATGAAGAAACCATATGTAGCTTGTATAATGTGCTAGTAAAAGAGAAGGTATTTCCATAAAAAAGAAAGAATAGAGCAAAGGCTCCTCTAGAGTTGGTGCATGCTGACTTGTGCGATAAAATGCCTACTTAAGTCTTGGGAGGATCTTCTTAATTTATGTTGATCGTCGATGACTATAGTAGAAAGATGTGGGTATACTTCCTTTGTGATAAAGCTCAAGATTTTAGTAAGTTTAAAGGATGGCTAAAACTTGTTGAGAATGAAATAGGGCAAAGTGTGAATAAGTTTAGAACAAATAGTGGTGGTGAGTTTAACTCAAAGGATTTTGAAGACTTTTGCAAGAGAAAAGGGATTAAGCTTCAATTGATGATGCCTCATACACCTTACCAGAATGACATTGTTGAATGCCAAAATCACACTATCATGGAACTAACAAGATGCATGCTTAAGGGAAGGGATTGCTTAAGTAGTTTTGAGTAGAAATTATTAATACTACAGTTTACATTCTCAATTAGAGTTACAGAAAGGCTCTTAAGGGCAAAACTCCTCATGAGGCCTATTCTGGTAAGAAACCATCTATCTTATATTTTAGAAGTTCGAGATATAAATGTTATTCACATGTCCCAAAGGATAAGAGAAACGAGTTAAGTCCAAAAAAGCACAAAATCTATCTTCTTGGGTTATAGTGTGGTGAGAAAAAGGGTTACAAATTGTATGACCAAGAGGCAAATAAGATCATAGCGAGTCGTGATGTGGTGCTTAAGGAGTAGCCACATATAGTGGAGGAAGAGAATATAAGTTCTTCCATTTTATCATCCAGTGAGGAAGTAGTCCACTATGAATCTATTCCAAGAGCTATCCCTACTCTCAAGGAGGAGGAAACATCATCTTCAGATGATGAGAAGAAGGTTAATCAACCTACAATCATGCCACTGAAAAAGCCATTGGTGCAATGGGTGAAGCAGCTCTATGATCATAGTAATCTTATGCCAACCATAGTTGAGGAAAAGGCAAATGGACCAAAGAGGTCTCTGAGAATAGAGGAGCAAATAAGGCTTCTAATCACGTAGTCAATATGGCCTTGATAGTGATTGAGATTATGAGAGAAGTAAAGGAGCTAGTAGACTTGGAAGAAGTACTTGCTGATCCAACATGGAGAGCAGCTATGCAAGATGAGTATGATAGCATAATGAGGAATGATACTTGGAAGCTAGTTGATCAATTAGAAAAAAGGAAGATTATTGGCGCCAAGTGGGTTTGGAAGGTAAAGTACAAGGTTGATGGCAATTTAGAAAAGTACAAAGCCAGATTAGTTGCATAGGGATTTTCATAAGTTAAAGGATTTGATTTTCAAGAATCATTTGCTTCAACTACTAGAGTGACTACTGTTCACATAATACTTGCAGTGGTCACTCATAAGAAGTGGCTAGTTTACCAAATGGATGTTAAATCAATATTCTTGAATGGAGACCTCAAGTAGGAGATGTACATGGCTCAGCCACTAGGGTTTGAGAACCCCCATTCTAAGAAAAAAGTTTGTAAGCTAAAGATGGCATTATTTGGGCTGAAACAAGCCCCTAGAGCATGGTACTAGAATATATTTAAGTTTTTTAAAGGCTTGATGATTAAAAGATGTGCCTACTAACTTGTATGTTCACAAAGATGATGAGAAGTCTGTAGTGATTATTATATATGTGGATGACCTTCTTATCACACGTAACTATGAAGATATGATCCATTGGACTCGAAAGGCTTTGAGCTCTAAGTTTGGAATGATAGACTTGGACTTGTTGCACTATTTTTTGGGGTTTGAAGTATATGGAAAAATCTCCATCTCTTAAAAGATGTATGCATGGGAGATCTTAAAAGCATTTGGCATGATTGAGTGTAAGGAGATAGCTACACCAATGGAGATCAATCTAAAGTAATCCATTGAGAATACATTAGTACTAGTAGACATTAGGAGGTATAGGAGGTTGGTTGGTAGCCTCATCTACTTGTGTAACACCAGCCTAGGTATCAGTTTCGTTATTAGTGTTTTGAGCAGGTTCTCAAATAAACCACGAGAAAGTCATTGGAAAGCTAGGATGTATGTGCTCAGATACTTGAAGGGAACTCATGACTATGGTATCACATACAATTTCAGAAGTGCTCTTATTAGGAACCTTGATTCAGATTGGGAAAGTGACAATAATTCCAAGAAATTAGTTTATGGGCATTGTTTCTCTTTAGGTTTAGAAATCTTCTCTGGGTTTAGTAAAAAGCAACCAACTGTGGCATTGTCTTCTACCGAAGCAGAGTACAAGGCAACTTGCTTTGCTACATGTGAAGTAATATGGTTAAGGAGGATCTTATAGCATATGGGAGTACAGAATGAAGATCCAATCGGGCTAAGATGTGACAATCAGAGTTGTGTTGCCATTGCCAAAAATTCAGTTTTTCATGTGCGCACAAAGCACATTGAGATCTAGTATCACTATTGTGTAACTTGATCAAGGAGCTCAATTGCTTGGCACTAGATGAGCTCAACAACTTTATCTTCTAAGTTATCTTTTTTATCATTATTGCTTGGCACTAGATGAGCTCAAGGAGCTCAATTGGAAGACTATAACAACCAAAGGATGGAATTTCCTGGCATATCTTCTCCTTCCATTTCCTTAAACTTCTCTCCTATTGCTCCATATACCAAGCTCAAGCCCAACTACAAAAAACATTCATTGCACTACAAGCCACACTAGACATAGATCTAGTAGAGGCAGTCACAAAGATGGAGGGAGAAGCTAGAAGGGTTCATGTAAAAATGATTCATTGAATGGCTTTAGGCCTTGCCAATTCCCTATCTTGCAAAAACTAACTCGAGAAACATGGGCAATATGTAAGCATGTCATTTTTCTTCAATAAGAAATGTACCACAAGGTGATAATGGATTACTTAAAAGACCAAAATAGACCAACTAGAGTACCTGAGAGCTCAATGCAAGCACACTATCATAGCCCTAGAGCAACTAGACTTTGGCATCAAGTTTAAACTCATAACCTATGAGCCAAGACTACAAGACCATCTTTGCCCCACTAGCTATGATGAGCAAGACTTAAGAGACATGGGATTCCTTGTTGCACAACACCCTCATCTCTAGCATCATCATCCTTCTAGACCAATTATTACCACAACTAAATTCATATACCATCCAACACTAAATTCAAATCTTATCTTCACGAACTAGAATGTCAACAATCCCTCCAATGGATAGTTGCCACTGCAATGGTGAAAATCCTATCAGTCTCAACAACCTTGGTAGGTGCATCATCACACTGCCATGGATGTTTAGTGCCATGGGATTGGTGCTCATCTAGGAAGGGGTAATGTTAACCCTTGCACCATCACACCGCCATGGATGTTTAGTGCCATGGGATTGGTGCTCATCTAGGAAAGGGTAATGTGAACCCTTAAAGAGATACTAAACACTAGAATTAGATCTCAAATAAATAATCACCTTAGGTGCTATACATTCAATGCATAATTAAAAAATCATTGGAATTACCACTATGGTTGAGGACATCTTTGTGAAAGCCATGCTTACTCCTATACAATTTGTAAAACTCCCCCATGATATGATAGCTCCATTTCATTGACTCCAAAAGGAATTGGTGCACACATCGGATGCCGTAAGCGCGCATAATGAGCATTAGAAGGTCCCCAAGAACAAAAGAACTCTACTTTTTGCGCAAAACTCAATGTAGAAAGCATGCACGACATGAACAAGAGACAAATTGGGTGCAATCTCCCCCCATGCCTTGTGTGAATGCTCCACAAAGCATGTATTTTATGTATTAATCATCTTCAAGCTCAAATAATAGCCCAAATTACAAAATAGCATGCTTTTGGCTTTTGAGTTTGCTTTAGTGCCAAGTAGAAATAAAGCTAATGGGCGGGCGTCCAAGAAGTCAGCATACCCAATACAATGTCCAAATACAAATATCTAAATCGTGCACCCATGCACATACAAAAATAATAAATAAATATCCAACGCCTTAAAAAATGGGCGAGACAAAATATAGGTGCCATGCCTAAGATATGCGCCCATCAAAATATAGATGATAACTCGAATACACACTATCCTCCAATGCTTTCCACCGCCACTGCTGCTATCTCTACACATCAACTAAAGCATTCACAATCGTTAGTAAAATAATACAATTAAACCGATAAAAGTGAATACCTATCAGTCTTCAGCTACATAAATAAATCAATTGATTAGAAATCAATTCTAACCTTAATTTATCACGAGTGCGCACTCTAAACTCATAAACATTTAGTAATTTAATATGTATTTTGCGAAATCGCCCGCTATGGAATCACCCATGTATACACTAAATTAACGAAACGCCCGAAAAGGATAGGCGTTCCCATCAACTTCTCGCACAAAGAATCCACTTTGTGTATGAGCCCCGATAATAAAAGTTTATGGAATCCACCGTAAAACCTCACGAAATCCACCGTGTAATATGCCTCCTGGTATCATACCCCCAGGGTGGGATAGCAATTGTTCTCAATTGCTATTAGCTCAATGTGGAGCTAACAGAGTGGGAAAAGCATTTAAGTCTAGCGTGCATCCATTGGGCCTCTTCAACAGGATGGTTTTTAAACTTGACCAAATATCTAGAATATCTATGGCCAGTTCTAGTGGTCATAAAGTCAGTATCTATGATAGCTTCAGGCTCAAGGATTTCAGTCTCTTCATCTAACAAAGGCGAGTTTTCATAAACAGGGTGTACATGTAATTGGCCTCTAAAGGGTCATAATAAACTAATATGAAAGGTGTTGTGAATTTTCCAATGTGGTGGTAGTTCTAACTTAAATGCATTGTCATTGATTTTGTGAATGATCTTGAATGGTCCATAGAATCTAGGTGCTAATTTCACAACTGGGTGTTTATCTACACTTTGTAATCTACGTTTTTCTATTCTTAACCAAACATAGTCATCAACTTTGAAATTCATGGCCTGTCTTTTCTTATTGGCTTGTTTTGTATATGATTGCTGGGCTTTGGCAATCATGTCTTTAACTTCATCAAAGATAGTAGCGTGCATGTTAGCAATATCATCAGTAGTCTGAATTTTATTTGATAACGATGCAACAGGTGTAGACAATCTATAACCATAAATCACTTCAAATGGTGCTTTCTTTGTAGCTGTATGCGGTGTATTGTTATATGCAAACTGAAGTAAATGTAGATGTGTATCTCATGTATATGGTTTTGAAATAGTGTAAGCACTTAAAATATCTAAAATAGTACTGTTAGTAGCTTTTGTTTGTCCATTTGTTTCAAGATGAAATACAGATGAAAAATCAATCTTTGTTCCTAAGTTAGCAAACAAAGTAATCCAAAAATTATTACAAAATCTAGAATCATGATCAGAAATAATAACTTTTGGTAATCCATGGTTAGTAAACACAGTTTTCAAAAACAACTGAGCTGCTTGAGATGCAGTTATAGTTTTCTTGCATGGAATGAAATATGCTTGTTTACTAAACCTGTCTACAACAGTCCAAATCATATCATGGTTAGCTTGAGTGTTAGGTAAATCTGTTCCCATGGTCGTGATGGAATAGATAAAGGCATTAGTAAACCATACTGTTTACCATGATGTCTCTTAACTCTTTGACAAATTAAACATTCAGAAACAAAGTTAGATACATCAGTGTCCATATGTGGCCAATAAAAATCTTCAGTCAATGTACGCAAAGTAGAGATAATACCTCTATGACCTTGATATGGAGGACAATGAATCTCATTCAAAATAAATGATCTAAATGGAACTGTAACACATAATCTCTTTTCATAAAACATGAATCCATCATTGTAAGACAGTGAATCAATAGAAATCCAGTTATTTCCAACTAATTTATTCCAATCAGCTTGAAAAGTAATATCCTGATGATAAGTATCTTTCATAGAGGTAAGAGAATCAAATGATATCACAGAAATATTATGAATGGTTGGTCTTCTACTTAAAGCATCAGCTACTACATTTTTTTTCCTGGTTGATATTGGATAAAGGGATGAAAACTCTGAATGAAAGCTGCCCATTTGATATGTCTGTCAGATATTTGGGGTTGACTAAGGAGATGTCTAATGCTTTGTTGGTCAGTCTTAATCATAAACTCAGAACCCATTAAGTAATGTTTCCATTGACGTAAAGCTTGTACTACAGCTAACAATTCCTTATCATAAGTAGAATATTTAAGTTCAGATGGTTTCAGTTTACAGCTAGAATAGGCTCTGGGATGATTATCTTGCATAAGTACAGCTCCTATTCCAGATCCGCTAGCATCAGTAACTACTAAAAAGAATGGTCTATTAAAATCAGATAGTTGTAATACAGGAGCATGGGTTAATGCATGTTTTAATAAATCAAAAGATTTTTGTTGATTATCAGACCAATGATAAACAATACCTTTCTTTAAAAGTTTAGTCAAAGGCAAAGCAAGTAATGAAAAATTTCGCACAAACTTTCTATAAAAACTATCAAGACCTAGAAAAGAACGTAACTCATGTACATTTTTGGGTATGGGTCAATTCAATATTGCTTCTATCTTCTTAGGGTCAAACTTAATACCTTCTGATGACACAATATGACCTAGATATTCAATTTTTGTTTAAAAGAATTCACTCTTTTCTGGATTAGCATACAATTGATTATCTTTCAACAACTTGAAAACTAAAGACAGATGTTCATAATGCTCATTCTCATTTTTACTGAATACCAATATATCATCAAAGAATACTATAACACAATGCTGATATTTCAAAAATATACGATTCATCATTCAACTAAATGTAGCAGGTGCATTAGTCAATCCAAAAGGCATCACTAGAAATTCATAATGTCCAAATTTTGTTCTAAATGCAGTTTTAAATATGTCAGATTTATCCAATCTCACTTGATGATAACCAGATTTAAGATCTATCTTACTAAATATGGCAAAACCTTGTAGTTTATCCATAAGATCATCTACCCTAGGAATTGGATATCTATTCTTTACAGTAATTTTATTTAGAGCACGATAATCAATGCACATGTGATAAGTATTATTATTTTTCTTTACCAATAAAATAGGTGCGCCAAATGGCGAACTACTAGGTCTAATTAATCCTCTGTTTAACAATTATTCTACTTGATTTTGAATTTCTTTCTGTTCAATTTGATTATGCCTATATGGTTCTACTTGATTTTGAATTTCTTTCTGTTCAATTTGATTATGCCTATATGGTGCTTTACATGGTGATTGTGTACTAGGAATTAAATCTATTTTGTGATCTTCAGGACGTGAAGGTGGTAGTCCAAGTGGTAAATCATCAACAAAACAATCTTTAAATTGAGCAAGAAATTGTTTATGCCTAGGATGCATATGTTTTTCTTTAGCTTGAAGTTCATTTCCCAAATTAAATAAGATTTGCTACTTTTACGTAATGCACGTTTAGCTTGAGTATGAGTAAGCAGTGGAAAATTATTAGATGCATGCATACCATGCAATGTAATTTGTTGTCAGGATTATGCTAATGACGCCAAGGCATACCTAGGATAATATCACTAGACTGCAAAGGTACAACTAGGAAATTCCCACGTTCGGTGTATTCACCAATTTTAATTTCTAAGTCATACACCTCTTGTGTTCCATTATATCTTGTGTCTAATAATGCTGCTTTAATGCAATAATGTGTAGAAACAGTTTGTAAATTCAATTCTTTCACTAACTTTGCAAAAATAAAATCATGTGTACTACCATCATCATGCAAAATAATATTTTCTTTACCATGCACAAAACATTTCATTGTCAACAAAGAATGTGGAGTTGGCATACCTAGCAAAGTATCTGAAGGAGTAACAATGTCGTCCTCATCTTCTGTAAAGTCAGGCATTTCCTCACGTTCTTCTTCTTCCATTGCTCCAAGATAATTGATATGAACAGGTGGCTTCTTCGATTGGCAATTGGCTGCTAGATGTCCATGTTGATGGCATTTGTAACAAACTATTAGTTTGGCTTTAGATACATTATTGGCAATGGTAGGAAGTCTAGGAATATTAGGATTTGGCTGTGAGGATGGCTTAGGGTTTTGATTGGTATTTGATGGCAAAGCAGGTGGTTTTGTCCAAGACTTACGGAAAGATGATGAAGGAAAACGACTTTGATTGAATCTTCTAAAATTTGAATTGAATTGCTTGGAATCATAGTTACTATTTGCTTGAAATTGTTGTGGACGCTTGTCTCTTCATCGAATCTTGTCTTCAGTGTCATGAGCCAAAGAAATTGCATCTTCAAGGGTTTTAGGCTTGAACATATTAACTTCAGCGTAGTAATGTCCATGTAATTCAGACATAAACTTGCGCTTGTGAGTCGCTTCAGGTACGTCTTCAAGCATGCGGAGTTGCGGTAGGGCATTCCAAAAACGTTCGGTATATTGGAAAATAGGCTCACGATCTCTTTGATGTAGAAGATCCCATTGCTCTATGGCTTTTTCATGGAATTAAGGAGGAAGGAAATTCTGCAAAAACTTCTTTTTGAAACTCTTCCAAGTAGTGGGACAATCAATGCTCTTATGAACCACAGTCCACCAAAGAGATGCTCGATCGACTAAATGATTAGTGACACATTTAATTTTGTCTTTTTCAACGTATGTCTCTTCATGAAAGTAATCATCAAACTGATTGATAAATACAAGTACAGTCTTTCCATCTCGAGTTCCATTGAAAGTACGGAATTTGAAATTTCTTTTACTTATCTTTGTTTCTTTGCGGATGGATTGAGCTTCGAGTATCGCATCGATGGTACGTCGGATAAGATCTTTGGGTTGTGGTTCATCTTTGTCGGTAGTAGATCGTTGTAGATTGGCCAATTGAGCTTGCAAAGCTTGTCGGGCTCTTCATTCTTCATCAAGCTGCATCATAATTAAATCCAATTTTTATTCAATCTTAGGTTCGGGAAGATCGCCTTCAGCCATTAAATCATCCATATTTTGTTTCATCATTCTGTAAAAATCCAAAAGACCTCACACTCTCAAAATCTGATTAGCAGGATAAAGTCGGGTATACAAGGCTTATAGATTTTTGTTTGGCTTTTACAGTATTTGTCTTTTGTGGTTGCGGGATTTGTAGTCTTCTTAGAAACTACGTATGACTTTCTGCGTGTGCTGAAACTGGTTCAGCAAGTCTGCGTATGTGAACAGAGTCTTCTAGGGAGCAATTTTGTAGTTTTGTGCTTCTGCGCAGGAACAACCTTTATGGTAGTAATTGCCTCTTTTGACTTGTGAAAACTTGCAGGACTTGCAGAGTTAAAAGACTTGCAGAACTTGAGTGACTTTGAAAGTTTGAAAGCTTATGTAACTAAGCTTATGACTAATCTATCTGTCATCGATTTTTGAGGGGGGGGCCGTTCTTGCTCCGCGAATCCGTTAAGAACATGCCGCGTTACTAACCGTCAATTTTGTGGGGCTTTTAAGCTTTATAATAAGCTTTTTAAGCTTTCTGATAAATCTTCTAAACTTCTTGGCTATGGAAGTAAAGCTTATTGTACTGTGCAAAAACAACTTGTAGTGAGAGATGTAGGAGTGGTCCTCCGCCTCCTTAGGCCGGGGTCCTTTGCGATCAGAGATTGTACACAGAGGTTCTTGACCGCTAGGAATCCACCCGTATCGACCATTCGCGATGAAACTGACTATAGAGCTCGATCGTTCCAGGTAGCGATTAGAAGCTCTCGATCTCAGCTTCGCTTTGATACCACTGGTGCACAGATTGGATGCCGTAAACGCGCGTAATGAGTGTCAAAAGGTCCCCAAGAACCAAAGAACTCTACTTTTTGCACAAAACTCAATGTAGAAAGCATGCACGACATGAATAAGAGACCAATTGGGTACAATCTCCCCCCATGCCTTGTGTGAGTGCTCCACAAAGCATGTATTTTATGTATTAATTATCTTCAAGCTCAAATAATAGCCCAAATTACAAAATAGCACGCTTTTGGCTTTTGAGTTTGCTTTTGTGCCAAGTAGAAATAAAGCTAATGGGCGGGCATCCAAGAAGTCAGGCATACCCAATACAATGTCCAAATACAAATATCTAAATCGTGTGTCCATGCACATACAAAAATAATAAATAAATATCCAATGCCTTAATAAATAGGCGAGACAAAATATAGGTGCCATGCCTAAGGTATGCGCCCATCAAAATATAGATGATAACTCGAATACACGCTATCCTCCAATGCTTTCCACCGCCACTGCTGCTATCTCTACACATCAACTGAAGCATTCACAATCGTTAGTAAAATAATACAATTAAACCGACAAAAGTGAATACCTAGCAGTCTTCAGCTACATAAATAAATCAATTGGTTAGAAATCAATTCTAACCTTAATTTATCACAAGTGCGCACTCTAAACTCATAAACGTTTATTAATTTAATATGTATTTTGCAGAATCACCCATTATGGAATCACCCATATAACCACTAAATTAACGAAACGCCCGAAAAGAATAGGCGTCCCCATCAACTTCTCGCACAAAGAATCCACTTTTTGTATGAGCCTCGATAATAAAAGTTTACGGAATCCACCGTAAAACCTCACAGAATCCACGGTGGCACGGAATCCACCATGTAATATGCCTCCTGGCATCAGGAATGGATTTTATCAACCAATGGACATGCATAAAGGGCCAACCAAAGATCCTCAAAAGAGGATAGGGTGCCCATGTTACATGGAAACCCTAAAATTTGACTCTTTGTATAAAAGTTGAAAAGTGAATAGAAGAGCTCATTTTAGTGTCACCAAAATTTGAGTTTAAGCTTTCTAGTTGCTCTTGTTTCTTCCTTGCAATTGAGAGAGAGAGAGAGAGAGAGAGAGAGAGAGAGAGAGAGAGAGAGAGAGAGAGAGAGATGTGTGTGTGTGTGTGTGTGTGTGTGTGTGTGAGGAAGAATGAGTGTGTGAGAGTATGATGGACCAAAGTGTAAAGGTGCAAACACTATATCACATCTTCCACTTCTTCACATCTTCTGTCCTCTCTTCTTATTCTCATGACAAATATCACAATTTTGGTGGTAGACTCAAGATCATTGGAGAAAAGGATTGGACCATAGGGAGGCAACCACATGGATTATGATGCCATCTTTCTTGCTTCAAGTGGAGGCTGCAATAAAAAGGTGATATGAGGTGTACTACAATACCATAGTCTTTGGATTTGCTTTTTGCTTGGTCAAATGGTGAGATTTGAGTCTAATGGTTTTGATTGTGGAAGTGATTATACAGTGTAGAGGCAAGCTCAAAAGCTCAAGCTCAACCGCAAGACCCACGGACCGCTTATTGTTCATCAAGCATTTCAAGTGAGCACTAATGGTGGCTACCTCTCACATAGCCGATATGCCATGCTTCTCTATGAGTGTAGTGAGCTTACCTCCATTCCCGATTGAGTTGCCTCCTCTCTCAGGCACTCCGATAGCTCCACAATCTAAGTGCAAGCTTCAAGAAAGCTCCATCCTCAAGCTCCACACTCCAAGCTCCATTGATGCGATCAAGACAAGAGAAGAGAAGATAAGATGGAGAGCTTCTCCACCACTATCCCTCACCCTCACACACTCACTCACTCACACTCTCACACCCTCTCTCAAGCACAAGCTCAAGCAAGCAAGCAAGAAGAAGAAGAATAAGAAGAGGAGAGCTACTTTTGGCGACACACAAGAATGAGCTTCTCATTCACTTTTCAACTTTATATACAAAACCCTAAATCCCTTTTGGGCGGTCATCCCCTTATTCCCTTTTTTACATGGCCCCTTTTTCCCATTGTCCTCCTATCTTCCTAGCTTCCTTCCTACCGCCCATCTACCTTTGCAATTTACATGGGTGAGAGCCTGACGCTCTTAAAATAAATCATTGTGCGCTTTGCACTCTTTTACAAAAGTATTAACTTGTGCTTTTTCTAGTGCGCATTTCTCCTTGATTTAGGACTTTTCTACACTTCTTGTATTTCTATATTTTTCTTGGCGTGCCTTCGTCTTCCGTTTCACTTTTGCCTTGGCCTTATCTTCTGCTTTAGATTTTCCGGATTTTCCACCTTATTCATCTGAGGGTTAACATTACCCCTCTCCTAGATGAGTGCCAGTCCCATGGCACTCACTGTCTTAGATAGCAAGTTGTGGCATGCACCAAAGACGTGGTTGAAAGGGACTGATATGGTTTGCCTTGGAGGAGTTGTGGTGGTGGTGTGGATGAAGGTCATTGGTGGTACTTTGTTGGCCTGGTTGGTTGGTGGTAGGTTATTGGAGTTGGTGATAGGGCTGTTCTTTGTTGGTGGGAGTTGCACTCATGGTTGGCACAAGTGTTCATGTTCTAGGGATTTTGTGTGGACGATTGTTGGTGGGCTTGCATGATGATAAAGGATAAGAATTCAGAGTTGAGTGTTGATGAAGAGCTGGCGATGCTTTTGTTGGAGTCTTCAATACCTGCAATTGAAAACCTCTCATGTGTGGTCTCTCCCTAGGGGCAGTGCTAGTTTTCTTATCGTGTATAAGACGTAGTTTGATTAGTTTCGGAGACTGGTCGAGCCAAGCATAATGTCCTGCACTTGAGGACCCAAACTATGTATAGATTATGATGCAGATATTATGTGAGTGCACTTGCATACTTAGATATTACATAGTTAGAAGACTGCTAGTCTGGTTCCTCTTAGCAATGTATGGATGAAGCAAGGGTTCAATGGGGTGGAAAAAATTGTCAATGTTGAGGAGTACACACGAAGGCTTCTTAAGACATCATTTGTGATTTTGACAACATTATGTAGTATAATTGAGTTCATTGACGGTCGATTGAGCTTTTGGTATAGCTGATTGCTAAGTGTATTGTTTGAAGAGTACAATGTACTTTCCATGGTCTTTTGTGCCTTGCTCACCACTATTGATTGCAATGGTATTGAGATGGAGTGCGAAAAAGAATCGTGCAAATGGGTCAAGGTGACAGGTCTAACCATAGGCGAGACAAGCTCCCTAGGTATGTCCTGCCCTTGATGTGCCCTGAACAATTATGGGGGATGTGTAAGGGCTAGGGTACTAGGGACGGAGCCAGCCAACCAAGGTCACTGGATGTATCTAATTTGAGAACCCCTAGGTGTTGTGTTGTGATCGTGAGTGCTTTTTTTCTCTCTCTCTTTTTTCTCTCTTTTTTTTTTGTAAAATGAATACAACCAATGCAATATATTGAGGCTATCATCCTTTTATTTGGATTGAGAAACGTCGAGATCCAAAGGCTATGAAAAATGGATGTTATAAAGATGATTGTGTTACTAGCCTCGATTCTAGAGAAACAATTTTTTAGATGGAGAGATACACGAGACTTCGCAAACCTCTTTGTAACATGTGAGACATCGATATAATTGAGGTAGTACTGGAGTGAGTTGTGCCATGGACAAGGAATAGAGCATATGGTGAATTGAGTTTTGGTTGATGAAGAAACATTTGTCATTATTGAGAGCGTGGCTCAATCCCCAATGTAGAGTTTGGCCAAGAAAGAGAGAGTAGCCGATGACTATGCTTTGGGCCATGCTCAAATGCAAAGTGTGCTTTCTGCAAGGGTGATTTTCTCTTCCCGTGGGAATTCTGTCATGGCTCTTTGTTCTTGGTATTTCTGTCGCTTTCTCCATAATGGTTCTTTGTGGGATTGGTGGTCTTGTGGTAACTTGGACATCGAACGCTTTCGTACAAAGACCTTTGTCATCCTTCGTTCACTTGGCAACTTGTGAGGGTACATGCAAGTCATATGCTTCAACCATAATGAACAGGTGCTGCTCAAAGAGGCATCACTAATCTGAAACCCATGGTGTTGACTTCAATGCATATCACTTATGCTTGATTATCATTGCTTGTGTCTGTGTGTGCCGACTTTTCTTTTTTTGGTATTATCTATACACAGCCACAAAACTCATTTCTTATTTATGTACATGTTTATGAATCCATGTCACTTCCTAAGGATAAAACCAATTGTAGAACTCAGGATTGTATTGGAGTGTGGCACATCCATCTAGTACTCGTTGGCAGCCTACTCAATAACAACAGATATTTTGCAACATCGAGTAGCATGGTACCTTATCCGCAAGTCTACTGGCAATATGTAGCTCCTTCTCAATAGTGAGAATTTTATCAATCAAAGAGTTCTCTTGGCTAGCTCTGGATAAGTCCATACCCCAAACAGTAGTTAGTACTTGAAAGGAAGTTAGCACCACATAGGTTGGGTTTCTTTGAGGCTGCCATTTGGCCAATCGATCCTTTGAGACTACCATAACTGGTTCATAATCTGGGCTCCAAGTTCGGCCATTATAGCGTGGTTTTCAAATCAACATTTTTCCAATTGACTTCAACCCTTTGATTGTCGCTTTAGTTGCTCTTTCTCTAAGAGATTTGGTTGGCAAAGCACTTCGTTGAATGTCACAGTTAAGCATAGTTTATATCGGCTTCCTTGTTAGAGATGAGTTGCCTGCATTCATGTAGGAGCTTGTCATAGTGCTTGTTAAGATATTCTTGCTCTTCCCAAGATGGCAGATATGAAAAATAGTCCTCAACTTGCTCCCTAGGAATGTGCCCATGTCTGCAAGGATGTAAGCACGTGCAAATAATTTGAGTTTAGCCTCAAACTCGATCAAGCACTATGTTATACTTCTATGTTCTATGAAGGCTTACTCAGTTGCTATCGCATGCAAGGTTCTGGGAGTTTTCCAAGGCTTTAGCATAGCTGGGGGCTCATGCCTAGATGAGAAAGATTAGTCAATGCTAGGATTGCTTATGTCCTCAGGATTTTCATGTTTCTCATGAGGCTTTCTTGCTCTTGTGTCATGGTTATCCTCGGATGTGAATGGTATAGTTTTGTCAACCTGTTGTGACAATGTTATATCCACTCTTGCTTGGTCAATGCAAGTTCTGTTGTCGGTGAATTGAGTGTTGCAAGCAACTGTTGATAGTAATGATTGCTTTGATTTATTAGAACACACGGATGTGTCTATGTTTTTATCGTTGTTAAGAGAGATGGAAATGGGTTCCTCAGTAGGTGGACTCGATGCTTTATTCCTCAACTCTTCAACACTCTTGGTTTCAATCTTCTTGGCGTTTACAACTACTTGCAACTGTCGTTGTTTTCATTGTTTTCTCCTCTTTTTCTTGAGCAATCGAGGTGTATCCTTTAAGGACTCGGGACCCTAAACTAGGTGAGATGTTGATGTACTTGGTTGGAGCCTCAGCATTCTCTTTCTCTAGTGTATCCTCATGGGACATAGCTGCGGCATGCCGAAAAACCTCGCTAGGTTGTGAGGGTATAGCTACCTCTCGTTTTGGAGAGTCTAGCTCTTCAGCTAATTCCCCCTCTGTTTAGCTCCTCATCCGATTGCATTGGCAATTGCTCCTATAGGTCAGGTATTTGCTCCAAACTCTTGTCCTTACCCATTGTAACATGCCTCCATTGCTTCTTATCAGAGCGAGTGTTGTGTCTAGAGCTGTTTTTCTCTTGCTCAGGAGGTTCGGGTGACTCTAGTGTAGAACCAAGAGATGGTTTAGGGTTCTTGTCATGTAGGCTTGGATGAAACCAGCTAAAGAAGTTAGGGTTGTATTGCTGGGAAGCATAGAGATCTAGGATTGCACGGTCTTAAGTGAGGCAGAAGACATATGCGCTAACATCAAGAACCATGCTTCCTATTCCTAGCCCGCTAGCCACATGTAGATCTTCCTCTAGAAGTAATTTATCGTACAAGGGATGTTTTTGGACAGTGGTAGAAAGCTAGACCTCATGGACGATTGCCAATACTCTTAATGAGGTCAAGGCAACGTACGTGGGATCATGTATTGATGTCCAAAGGGATTTCCTTTGCTTAGCAAGTGTCATTAGTTAGTGGCCAATTTTGGTTGCCAAACTGTGGTTGGAGTACCATTTCTGCACAAAGTTGCCTTGTCCTTTCCCTTTTCATTTGATTGCTTCGAGCTTTTCCTTGTTTGTCTTACATTGAGCAGTATAGAGTGAGGGTATCAAGTGCAATTCCCTAGCCATGGCTTTTGGGATATCCTTTATGACTTCTTTAGCAATAGTTACATAGTGGGAGCAAACATGTTGTTGCTCATCCCAAGTCAGGGGTTCAGCTATGATCTTTGTGTGCTCTGGTGTTGGCCTTCCAATGTCCACATGAACATACACATGTGTGATGGCTATCAGCTTTTGATCAAGCTTCATCGTGCACTTCATCTTTGGTTCATTGGTCAGATGCGCCATCTCCTTGGTCAAATCTTCCAGAGATTTCTCCTCAAGCCTAGGCTTTAGGTACTTTGGAAGTGTTGGAGGTGTCAAGGATGTTGGTTGTGACACCTCTTCTACATGTGAATTGCTAACGAGATGTTGCGCAAGGGAAGTCATCACGGCCAAAGGCTATGACTGTTGTGATTCTTGATTGGAAGTAGTAGCAGCTAGTTCACTGGACTGGCTACAGTTGGTGGGTTGCGGTGTCAATTCCTTAGGTAGATTGTAAGTGGTCATGTCTTTTTTTGTCCTTTGAGCATTCGCTTGTGCAGATCGCTAGCCACGATGGATTGCACAGGCATATCCCTAGGTTGAGAATTAGGGGTGTTGTCATGTCCCACACCTTGGACATTTGGAAGCTCAGATGGAGATACAGATTGCGATTGAGCAATTGCACTTGACGACTGTTGTTGTGCTTCTTATGTTCAATTAGGGAAAGAGAATGTAGGGGATTTGGGACTCCTAGGTGGACTTGACAGTGGCTAGAAGATTTGCTCATGGTTGTTAGATGATTTTGCCATTTGCTTTGTTGAGCAATCAGTCTTATCATGAGCATCATTGTGCCTGTGGTGCTCATAATCCTCTTGGGAAGTCAAAGGCTCCTTGGGCACTAGTGGTCTTTGTGTACACTCGACGATTATACCTGACATTTTCTTGTTAGACATGCTAGGTTGAGGATCTAGCTTTCAAATAGTCCTGTTTGGTTTCTTGATTTCAATCGTGAGGGGCTTAGTCACTCCAATGTTGTTGACTCGAGGCTTGGATTTTCATTTAGATTTCCTCCTTTTCTTCTTTGCTTTTGATACGATCTAGCCTTTAGCTAATAGAGGTGGTTTATCAGGGGGCTTTGATACCCAAATCCATCGCTTACCTACGTACTACCCTTGACCACGTACCAACACTTTGGTTATCCATCGCGGCATTGTGCTGGCTCTCCATCGATACCTTTGTCTATAAGGCTTGGGCTTCTTTTGTGGTCTTCTACGATATTTGTAAGTCCAAAGCCTATCCTTGGCATTGTCTCCTGACTTTCTTGTTTCAAGCATGGCCTCGCTCACTGGTTCTCTCTGCTCAAGATGTGCTTGTATAAACTCTTTCAACAAGTCATTGCTCTCGTTACTAGGCTTGCCTTATACATCAGAATGTTCCTTGTCTTTCCCTTGAGATCTGATAAGGTCACCCTTGCTAAAGGTTGTGATTATCCTTGCACCTGGTAGTGTCAAGTGTATCCTTTGTGCTACATAATTGGTCTCACACTTTTTATCCTTTTTGAAGGGTCATCCTAGGAGGGTTTCCTTTCAAGAATTAGCACTATTTGGAGGAACATGGAAAAGGATAGGCAAGCTTTTAGTCTCAATAGTTACAAGGATTTGGCACTTTCCTATAAGTGCTTGTGGGTGTCCCCCGTAAGGATTAAGAGTTGCATTAGTCGGTGTGAGCTCTAGTTGGCCTAGTAGGGTCCATGCTTCATAGGTCAAGATATTAAAATCAGCTCCTTCATTGATGAGAGCATTGACACTATACCCTCTTTTTGCGGTGAGTTTGACCCTAAGATAAGCAAGGGGTACTATGTCCATGCCTTTGAGTCGCCAACCGCACAACTAGATGTGGATTCTCCACTGATGTCTTGGGTCGTCTCTGTGCAATGCTGCTCGAGGTGCATATATCATCAAGATTGTCACGTCTAGTC
The DNA here is from genome assembly GCF_053477565.2 of Lygodium microphyllum. Classification (NCBI taxonomy): domain Eukaryota; kingdom Viridiplantae; phylum Streptophyta; class Polypodiopsida; order Schizaeales; family Lygodiaceae; genus Lygodium; species Lygodium microphyllum. The sequence continues at coordinate 111,031,982 of NC_141141.1, read as the reverse complement.
ATCTTCGCAGTTGTAGCTTGATGTTGTTCCGTTCCGCTTTGACTAGATGCAGTCTGAATGCAATATATATATGTTTTTGTGGTGTGGTCTTTTTGCCCATATTGGCTAGATTGCCCCTTTGAGGTTCTAGGGTCTCTAGTTGTCTTTGTTTGGGCATGGACTCTTGGTTATTGTTTTGCAAGTGAGAATCTATACTTGTGCAAAGTCATTACTACACTAGGATCTAATTTGGAGGACCTATCATGGCACGCGTTTTCTCTTCAACATACTTGGGGGAGGTGCAGAGGGGGTAGGGCCCCCTCTACGCGGGAGTCCGGGGGGGCAGTCCCCCCGGCCCACAAGGCCATTACGCTAATTACCATGCGCAATTTGAAGGACCGTTCATAGCCAAGTTTTGAACTACTTGCTCTAGATTTCAGCTCGGTGATAGATCTATGATGTGCTTTCGACTCTATATGATCTTTGGGCCGGTTTCAGGGCTTAGATATGTCAAATTTGTATTCTATTCACTTGTCCGATTTTGACAGTTTTTTGTCCGATTCTCAAAGGTCCGATTCTCAAGAGTCAGATTATCAGAATCGAATGTCTGATTCTGGGTTGGGTCTGATTGGTCGATCAAACGGTCTGAGTCCTAATGGTCCGATTATGGGTTGGTCCGATTTTTGTGCATCCGGCTGGGCCAATTGGATAGTCCGATTGCAGGAGTTAGTCCAATCGGACGAAGGGCTTGGTTTGATTGTCAAGAGTGTCCAACTAGATGGTTGGTCCGATTGGGCCCAGGGTGACGATCGACTCGTGGAATCGGATGGTCCGAGTGCCCAAATCTGGGAGTCAGACCAGGACACAGTGGTACTATGAGGCGACGAGGCACACGCAACAATTTTGGTTGATTTCTTCAAGCTTGGTCCACGGCTTCTTACAAGGCTCTACAGATCACACCTATGCCCAGCAAGGAAGGGTTTTGCATGCTTGGATCCAAGGAAAAGCTCCAAAATCGAATGCCACGATCTCCTCTAGTCAATCTCTCTCTCTCTCTCTCTCTCTCTCTCTCTCTCTCTCTCTCTCTCTCTCTCTCTCTCTCTCTCTCTCAAGCTCTCCTTAATCTCTTAAATGCAAAATGAAGTCTCCCTTGCCACTCCTGGCCTCTTATGAGAGCTGGCACGCCATGCTTCTCTACGAGTGTAGTGAGCTTACCTCCATGCCCAATCGAGTCGCCTTCTCTCTCAAGCACTCCAGTAGCTCCACGATCCAAGTGCAAGCTTCAAGTAAGCTCCATCCTCAAGCTCCATGCTCCAAGCTCCATTGCCGCGATCAAGAGAAGAGAAGAGAAGAGAAGAGAAGATGGAGAGCTTCTCCACCACAATCCCTCACCCTCACATACTCACTTCCTCACACTCTCACACTGCCTCTCTCAAGCACAAGCTCAAGAAGAAGAAGAGGAGAGCTACTTTTGGCCACACACAAGAATGAGCTTCTCCACTTTTCAACTTTATATTGTAAGAAGCTGGGAATAGCAAATAAGTGTTAATAATGTTGATATTATGCCATGTCACACTGACATTGGTATAAAAGGAGAGAAGATGTAATTTTTCACATCTTTTTGACACATTAATACAATTACAGTCTGTCTCTCCCTTCTTGCTCACAGCTTCTATGGCTTCCCCTTCTTTCTTGTCTTTCTCTCTCTAAATCTAGTCTTTCTCTCTCCTCGTCACTCTTATTCTCTCTCTTCCTGCAGTCTTTCTCTCTCCTCTGCAGTTTTCTCTCTCCTCTTTCTCTCTCCCTGGTTCTCTCTCTGACAAGTGGTATTAGAGCTTCAGTCTTTGATCCATTATTTTCTTCCATTTTCCTATTTCAAAACCAATTTTAGACAAAAATGGTACAAGACAATGACTAGTGGAGTGTTGCAGGACACCTACAGTTAGCAAGTGACTACATTTGGAGGTCTCCAAGGTCAGATATGGCAGGTAAAGGCTTAAATGGCTAGACGTCATCAAATTTTATGCAAAATTGAAGGTAACTAGGGTAAAGGATGGTTAACCGGGCCTAGTTTGGGAACAAACTGTGGTTACTTTGAAAAGAGGGGTTTCTCTTTCCCCTTTCTTGGAGTTCCTTGCAGGTTTCATGGAAGATCAGCCCTAAAGATCAGTTCATATCTCTCTAAACCGTGAGTTTCTTGGCCAAATATCACATGGAATAGATTCCCTGTTCAAGACCTTCAGTATGAGCATAGGATTGCTCAGCTTTGCCATGGAGCAGGAAACAGCCCCGAAAATTGCGGCGCAATTTTTGGGTTGATTCCAGCCCTGCCTCCTGCTCAGCTTGCTTCATCCTCAGCCATGGCACTTCTTACTGATCATTGGTGACCAAAATCATCAGTTTTGGAAGAGAAGATTCAGCTCCATTAAAGGTTTCTCAGCCTCTTCATAAACCCTAGGTGAACAGTCCATGGCAGCCATGAAAGCTTCAGCCCAAGCTTTCATTTCTTGACAATTTCTTAAAGATTCTTCATCCTTTTGGCCAGTGGAATCATCTTAGCAAGGATTCTTCAACAAATTGCAAGGATTGAGCACGGAATGGTTAAAGATTGAAGGTCAAGAGCTTCGTTTTGATATGTGGTACATCTCATTTGGACACTTCTATCAAAAGTTATCGCAGATTTGGTCCAGCAGGGACTGTTTATTCAGCAAGCTGTCTACTTTGTTCTGGGACTATTTGTTGAAGACTTTATGGCTCCATTTGCTTCTGAAGTACTTCAAATCATGTATATAGTTGGGCCTTACTTCCGTTCTTCAAATTCAGCTCTTGTAATCGTCATTCTTCATTCATTTCCCATTTGTAAAGCTGTAAAACAGAGTAGTACTTTGTTCTATCCATCTCCTCTCTAGTTATTTCTAGGTTTTTTTTTAGGACAAAAACTTTTGGGAAGGGATGGATTGTAAGAAGCTGGGAATAGCAAATAAGTGTTAATAATGTTGATATTATGCCATGTCACACTGACATTGGTATAAAAGGAGAGAAGATGAAAATTTTCACATCTTTTTGACACATTAATACAATTACAGTCTTTCTCTCCCTTCTTGCTCATAGCTTCTATGGCTTCCCCTTCTTTCTTGTCTTTCTCTCTCCTCGTCACTCTTATTCTCTCTCTTCCTGCAGTATTTCTCTCTCCTCTGCAGTCTTCTCTCTCCTCTGCAGTCTTCTCTCTCCTCTTTCTCTCTCCCTAGTTCTCTCTCTGACATATATGCAAAACCCTAAATCTCTTTTAGGCTATCCCCTTTTTTACATGGCCGGCCACTAGGTTCTTTTTCCCATTGTCTTCCTATCTTCCTAGCTTCCTTCCTACTGCCCATCTACCTTTACAATTTACATGGGTGAGAGCCCGACGCTCTTAAAATAAATCGTGGTATACATTGCGCTCTTTTACAAAAGTATTGACTTGCACTTTTTCTTGTGCGCCTTTCTCCTTGATTTAGGACTTTTCTACACTTCTTGTGTTTCTATATTTTTCTTAGCATGCCTTCGTCTTCCGTTTCACTTTTGCCTTGGCCTTGTCTTCTACTTTAGATTTTTTGGATTTTCAACCTTGTTCTCATCTGAGGGTTAACATAAAGGCATCTAATTCTCATGAATAATCAATCCATTTTTGCTTTGATTTCATATTGACTCCATTGTATCATGTACTCATTGCTACTCTTCTCTATCTCTCTCAACATTTCAACATGGTATCTTAGAGCTTGAAGGTGTGGATCCATGGAAGCCTTTTGTTGCCCTATTTCAAGCGATACTCACATCTATTTGGCATCCTGAAGGTGTTGCTCTCTGATATCTTTGATGGTGGTTGACTAAAGCTCATGTTTATTACAATTGTTCATGACTATTTGCTACTCTTCTCACAATAATAGATGCTATATGCTAGACTAAATGAAACCTATGATCACCCAAAATCTCTCTACTTTAGCTACTAAAATGAACTTCTTCTCAAATATTAATCTCTTACCTAGCAATGGTGAAGTTCTTGTTGTTCACGTTGCTAGAATGGGCACCATTGTAGGTTAAGAAGTACAACCATTGACATATTATCAATTGCTTCAAATGAGCTACCTATAGTTTCCCATTGTTCGTATATCTACTAAACTTTGCTACCGTGGCTATTAAAACATGCTGAAGCTTGAAATTTGGTGCATATAAAACATCCAATCAGTTGCATCCCAATCGCTATGTTCACAATGAGCTACTCCAACTCCATTCTTACTAGTTAAAGGTCACAACTGAAGTCAATAGTGCTAGTTTTCAAAGCATTTAAAGGTGCAATGTAATGTTATTCTCATGAGTCTATATACTCTTCATATTGCTTGCTTTAAGGATACTATCATACTTGTTGATGGTGTTGTCATAAAAAAGGCATCATTTCTGTCAATTAAGCATTGAATATGCTATTATTTTTTAGTAAGTATTGCTTTCCATAAGTATACCCTTTGGCATGGTTGAGAGTTGCCCTCCTTCTTCTGCTATTCATGTCATTGCAACTAGAACACATCTATACCATCTATATTATTATACATATATATCTCTTATATTTTTATATATCTTACACACACACACACACACACACACACACACACACACACACACACATATATGAGGTTTGCCTTTGGGATCCCAACTAACTAGAAGGCTCTTAAGCCTATGTGGCACAAGGATGAGAATTTGGTTTCAAGAAATAAATGTCCCCCCCCCCCCCATCAGCATGAACTAGTATTATGGGAGGCAGTGGATTATAAAGTTAAAAAAGACCTTCATAAATAATAAAGGGGGTGGATTACAAGGTTGAGAAAAACCTCAATAAATTTTAAAGGGGAAATAAAAGAAAAGTCAGTTGATTGGTTGACAAATTGCTAGATCGAATGCCGCCAATTGTCTTCTCAAAATTTGTCACCACCCATCTCTACTCCATACAATTGTGCCAACAACAACCACCTCGATAGCATCACGGACAATGAAGAAGGAGAGTAAGGAGGATTGTGAGCCTTGATAAGGCTAGAAAACCTTAAGCCTTGGCTTAGGCTTGGGCCAATACTTTTATTCTCCCCACCAGTTTTGTGTGTGTGTGTGTGTGTGTGTGAAGAGAAGAGCTAGTGAAGAAGAGAAGAGAACAAGGAAAGGAGGAGAAGAGGAAGGAAACAAGAATAGGGAAAGAGTAGAGAAAAAGAAAGGAAGGAGCAGATGAAGGAAAGAAGAGGATAGAGAGGAAGAGAGTGAAGAAGGAGAGAGAGAGTGAGTGAGATGAAGAAGAGCAAGGGGAGATCTTCATCTACCTCGAGATAGAGGGTACCACTACGGAACTACAAAATACTCGTCAACCTTTGCACCTCTAGTACCCATGGAGCAAGCCCTTCTCCTCTCTATAAAGCCTCAATCTTGCAAGGTTTGGTGTTCCTGATCAAGATTGTCAAAGCTCGAATCTAGTGCATGCAAACTCCCTTCTCACAATGGCCTTGAAGAGACAGTATTCTAGAGCAAGGAGCATGGGAGCTACCAACGGTCATAAACGTGGTCAACACACCATCACTTGTAACACAAGACCAAGTTCCTTCGTAGATTAACATTTATTTAATACATGATTAGGAACATAAATAAATGAAGTTCAATATTCAATAAATAAGTTATAGTTTAGCAAAAATGGAAATCCAACAGAAAAGAATGTAGAATAAGTAAGAGTTATTAAATTAGAGTTTTAAAATTTGAAAAGAAGAATAAATTGCATGACATTGAATAAATTACCTTTAGTTGCTTACAAACAAAAAAGTTACATAAAGTATAGATTCATTGGCATTTATAATGTAGGAAAAGATGAAAATTTACATTTAAAATATTTTTAGTATTTATAAATTATATAAATATTTAAAAGTAAAAATAATGTTAATAATGTTTTTAAGCATCTAAAAACTGTGTAAATATCAAGACAAGTAAAAATTATATTGATAATATTTCTTTTATTACTTATAAATTACATAAACCCTAACCCTAGCCATCAAGAGGCTATTTAAATAGCCTAGAGATCACTCTCAATGCAGAGGAGAGTGTACAAAAGATACTTGTGAACAACTCATTAAGCAAGATCTTCTTATTGTACTTGAGCTCTCTCTCTCCCTCTTGTGCACACTCTCTTGCTCTCACTCTGATATTTCAACATGGCATTAGAGCAATCTTTGTTCCATTGAGCTTCCCACAATCACATCTTGGCTTAAGTGCATAAGAGACTTCCATTTCTTCAACTTATCATTCTTTCCACCATAGCTAGTTCTGACCTATCTCCATTGGAGGAGCTAGTATGAGCAAAGGCCCACAATCACATCTTGGCTTAAGTGCATAAGAGACTTCCATTTCTTTAACTTATCCTTCTTTCTACCATAGCCAGTTCTGACCTATCTCCATTGGAGGAGCTAGTGTGAGCAAAGGAGGCCATATCAACTATTGATTCTTTCTAGAAACTTCTTCCCTGGTGGCTTAGGGTACTTCAGTACGTCGCATCAAACACTAACATTGAGCAATGAGGAAGGCGACATTGAGTGTTTTTGCAAATTTGGCATAGTTTTGATAGTATGAATTGTCATGCTGCAGCACAACTAGTAGAAGGCACAATCCCTTGAGCCATCATGACCGGCCAGAGACCAAGCCACTTTTAACCAGGTTGTCAAGCCAACTCCTAGGAGTTGTTACAGTGAATAGGTGATGTTGATAACTAATTTCTATGATTTATCCTAGCCTTTCTCAATAGTTACGACACTCATTTGTAGTAATCTAACTAATTTAATATCGAAAACTCAGTAAGTTTGCCTAATCTTGCTCTTCATCTCTATTTCTATACTGGACACTTAAATACTAACCCTAGGATTTTAATCCCTTCGAGAATTAACTTCAAAGCATAAACCCTATAGTTCTTTCTAATTCCTCTTATTATAAAATCAACTAACATCCCTCAATCTCGTAAACTCTAATTTTATTTATTTTTTAAATTCTTTTTCCAATGTTGGTATAACTTAATATCTCGTCAACACTTTTAATTTGCATAAAGTTAGACACATCATATTTTATATTAATAATGTTCAAACAGATAACATCAAATTAATTTTCTTTTTCTCTAACTCTAATAACTTTTCATAAAACAACCAAAACTATATTCTTAGGTTTTCTATAGAAAATCTTAATTTTTGGTTGAATTAAAAACATGATTTTTATCAAAAAAATAATGTAATGTTCATCCAAAATAACTATTTTTTATTTTTAAGATATAGTAAAAAAATTAAAAATTTCTAGAAAAAAATTATAATATTTTCAATAGTACATAATTCATCAAAAAAATATCACATCTCATAATTGTTTAACCAAATATTTTATAAAAATTTATCTATTTTATTTTTAAGTCATTTCAAAGCATTATTAATAATTTTTATTTTTAAAATAAAAATAAGACCTATATAAATTCTTAAAACTATCTAGAGTTGAAATTGAGATTCAAATACATTTTATAAAAATTCCAAACTAAATAAATGTTTACTTCTTTGGGAGCCGTGTCCTCTGTAGTCTAGCCAAGGAGAGTCTATTCAATTGTTCCCAATGGTAAGCTCATCATTTCCCCTCTCCCAAGAGATCAATTGGCCAATTGCATTGTTGCCATGGAAATAGCCACTTGTAACTCTTTTAAGACTTAATCTTGATTAAGTCCAAGCTTACAAGCTTAGCTTCCATGGTTTTATGTAGATGACTAAGAGAGAAGAGAAAAAAAAAGTTCCAAAATGGAGGTAGAAGGAGAAGACATGGTAATGGCTATGGGATAGGCACGGGCTTCAATTCTCTCTTCTTGCTCTCTCCAACTTCAATTGTTTCTTCAAATCCTCTTACTTGGATGGCTTGAATTGATGGCACTTTCTTCAGGATGATAGTGTCCCCTTCTTGATGATGGCGCCCTCCTCCCTCTTTAGTTTGCTCTCTCCCTCTTTATAGGATGGTACCCCCTCCTCTCTTTCTCATGACTCTTCAACTTCCACTAACTCCTCCCCTTCCTCTTCTCCAATTGGCTTTTGGACTTCCTCTTCCTTTCCTCTTCCTCTTCCACTTAGTCTTTTCCCCTTCTCCCTCTCTTCATCTTCCACTATGATGTGCCCCCCAGGATGAGGGCGCCCTCTCCTTGGTCATAACCTCTTCAAATCCACATGCAACATTTTTTCTTTTAGTTATGCTTTTTTTAAAACTCATTTCCTAACCTTTAGAACCATAACACATATAAGAACACCCCCCCTTCTCTTTCAACTAGCATCCTCTCTTACATAATATTTTTTTGTTAAGCTAAAATGTTAGCTACTTTTCCACCTTCATTATACGACTACCCTCTCTTGCATTTTTGCCTATGAGGTTGCCATTATCAAAATGTTTCCCCTCCTTTACTCATATTAACTCAAATACTCATGGTTCCACTAATCGAAAATAATCCCTTCTGATTAGATAAAACTATCGAATTCTACTTGGTATTTTCCTAAGTTCACCCTCTAGCATAAAACTCCTTCGAACTAGGATTTTCCACTTGCCGGATTACAGAGACACGTCCTCCAAAGATGAAATTACGATCGCATCTACATTAAATTAATGTGAAAAGTTGGTAACAATGTGTCAATTGTATACAATGTTGCTAAATTTTTTTGCAATGATAGGTATTGTCACATCATAGGGCTTTGTTAGTCCCCTAAGTGGGCTATCTCCACCTAAGAGGGTTTGGCATAATTCCTTCCAAACTACTCACATAGAGCAAAATCCTAGCTATGGTTGTTTGGTAGCCGTAGCTAGAAAGCTTTAAGCTTTCTTCTTCCAACACTGATCACTTTGGTTGACACTAATAGTGATTCTAATCACCAACTTAAGTCCTATGGAGTCTCTTCTAGATCTAGAAGCTCCATCTCAAGTTTAAAGACACTTGGTGAACATCATTAAGCTCATGAGAAAGCTGACTTGTAGATATATACTGTGAGATGAGTGCTTGTAAGCACTAATGTTACATCTCATAGTCATGATCCAATTTCTAATCAACATATGGAAGATGTTTTACACTAAACCTCAGTCTTGAGAAGATTAGGTTCCACCTTAAGCATATTTATTGAGTGCTTCACTATCATTATGATTCTATGTGTAGGTTATAAACACATAGACCATTGTCCTCATCCCCCATCTCATCTTGTAACACATCACAAGAGCTTGCTACATATTAATCATCTCTTTTTGCTTCCGTACTTATTGGTCATTATGTAAAGGACTAGACATTGCCATTGCCCCTAGAGTAATCAATAAGACCTTCCTATCATGGCCATGGCTTATGCCAATGTTAGACCTCAAATCCATAAGTTTGATGGAAAAGACTCTCATCCATGGGAGGTACTAGTGAAGTATAAAATGATGGAATGGGGCTTATGGCCCTTCATCAAAGGGACCAAGGTTACTAATCCATCAAACCCACTTGATGTAGAAGATGATGAAAGAGCCCATGCCATAATCATACTTCATCTAGATGAAACCTTAATACATCACATTGACCAACTCTCCACTACCAAAGGAGAAATGGAACGAGCTTGAAAAGCTATATGGTGCTAAAGGAAAGAACTCTAAAATTTTCATTAAGATCGAATTTTTTAGTCTGGAGTATAAACAAGGAGAAGACCTAGATAAGTTCATTTCTCACATTGAAGGGGCTCATGGCAGAGCTATCCTCGGTTCAAGCTTCAATTCATGATGAAGATGTCCTTGCAATTCTCTTGAAAGCTATAAAGAAGGTATTCCCAACCCTTGTAATGACTCTTACCAATATTCCTAATCCAACCTTGGAAAGAGCCATCCAATCTTGTTTAGATGAGGAGGCAAGAAGTCATGGATCTACTTCAACATGTTGGAAAAAATATCCTGACAAAATGAAGTGCAACAAATATAAGAAGACAATGCATATTACTAACAAATGTCCTATCACCCCTAAAGTACCAAAAGAATTGGAGACCAACTTTGTCTCCAAAACATCTGATGATCAACTTTTCTAAAAATCCTCTACTTATAAGCACTATTGTAGCTTGATTTATAAAGGCATCTCATTTTGTTTGAGGACAGGTATTAACATGTCTTGTAGTTCAATGCCACTTTGGCATTGAGGGGGGTGTTGAGAGATAGGCATGTGAACCCCATGTATGCAAGGTTGGATAAGGGTAGTTGGGTGTGAATGAACTAGAGGGTAGGGATAAACCATGACCCTAGCCATCCAAAGGATATTTAAACAACCTTGAGGTCACTCTCAATGTAGAGGAGAGTATACCAGTTGTACTTGTGAACAACTCATTAAGCAAGATCTTCTTCGTGTACTTGAGCTCTCTCTCTCCCTCTTATGTACACTCTCTTGCTCTCACTTTGATATTTCAACATGCCACTAGGGCATCAGCTTTGCTACTATAGGTTGTCTAGTTAGCTATACAATAGTAGGAGGCTCCTCATGAAATATCAACTTGTGTACATCAATGATATGCTCAGGTTGCTCATGCATTTTCTTCTCATCAAAAACAACATTGTGGCTATGGACAACCTTCCGAGCCTACATATCCCGTAGGTGATAGCCCACCATCTCACTTGCATCTCCATAACCAAGAAAGTTGCAATTTTTAGGCTTAGGATCCAACTTATTGTGCTTGTCCTTGGGTACATGGCAAAAAACCTCACAACCAAAGATATGCAAATGAGCATATGAGGGAGGTTTCCTAGACCATACCTCCTTTGCAATATGAAAGTCAAGAGTAGTACATGGGGACCAATTTATCGTCTATGGCAGTACTAATTGCCTCATCTAAAAAATGTTATGGTAAGCTTTCTTGGCTAAGCATATTGCAAACCCACTCCTAAATTGTCCTATTCATACGCTCAACCATACCATTTTGGGATGGTGTGTATGAGGTGGTCAACTAACACTTAATACCCCTCTCATCACAAAACTGCTCAAAAGCTTTAGAGACATATTCACCCCCATTATGTGACCTTAGGCATTTCAGCCTATACCCAAATTGGTTTTCAACCAAAGCAAACCAACGCTGAAATGTAGGCAAGACTTTCGATTTTTACTTAATAGGATATGCCTAGACCTTACGCATATAGATCCATAAAGATAATGAAATACTTTTCACCACCTAATGACTTGTAAGGTATGGAACCACATACATCTAAGTGAATGAGAGCCAATGGCTCACCCATGCATATCATAGCAGACTTTTTATGCATATTAAATGTCTACTTGCCATATAAACAATGTTCACAAGACTCAAAGAACTTACAGTCAAGGCGTGGAAGATACTAAAAATGGGTAAGTATTTTCATTCCTTTCTAGGATATATGGCCAAGGTGATGATGCCAAAGAGATACATGTGGAACTACATCTACTGCCAAAACATAGTCAACTGACCTAGATATAATAAAGGGGTAAAGAGTATTGGACTTAGCACCACATGCAATGACAAGATTCCCACATGTAATCTTCCATGAGGAATCACTAAAAGAATCTACATAACCTACATCATCCAAAGTGCTAAGAGATATAAGGCTCTTTGTGAGAGCTGATACATAACATACATCATGAAGAAAAAACATGCAACCTAAACCAAACTGGACATTACCAATACCAACTATCTCTAGTGCCAATCATTACCCAAATGGATAGATCCATTTAAATTGTGATAGGAGTGAAACCACTCTCTATGAGGGGTCACATAAAAGAAAGCCCATGAATCTATCAGCAACCACTGCGTATACCTTGAGAAAGCATCATTTAACTATGAAGTATCAAGAGAGAAGAAGCTACAAGTATATAATCATTATCAGAATAATCATTATCAGAATTAGTCTACATGACATTAATCTCTTCAATCTTAACACTAGACTTGCACTATGATCATCACTTTTATCCTATACTTTACCCTTGCCCTTTACCTTATGCTTATCCTTGCATATTTTATGGCACTGTGGCCAAATATGTCGTACTTTCCCATAGTAATGATAAGTCAATGAGGACTTATTGCCACATGATTCACTACAAAATTATGCATCTAACTAAGAACAAGACTGTTTTAGAGTCTCTCCCACGGCGGTCATTACTGCTCCTACCATTATTTCCTCTAACTATCAAAGCATAAGAGGTACATGAAGCATTGACATTCTTTCTATTAATCTCTTCATTCAAGAGTGCACCCTCTACACCCCGTAACTCTAGCCCATTAGTAGGCATGTTTACATACATAATAGTATGAAATGTATCCCATCTTTCATGCAGTGTAACCAAGAGGAACAAAGGTGGGAGATTGCCCTTGAATTCAATCCCCTGCGAAGGTGAATGGCTAGGAATAGAATGAAACTAATTTAAGTGGACTAACATGAAAGTGTACTCTTTCATGTGAAGGTCCATGAGTTGCTTTAGCCAATACATCTGAGAAGCAAGGCTCTGCTTGTCATAAACATTGCAAATCTTTTCCCAAAATGTTGAGAGACAGAGAGAAGGGTTGAAGCAACAAAAAGGAGCTACGTGCTCTCGTCTCATTTCTTTTATTATTCCATAACACATAACTAAAGTGAATACAACACACTAAATATCTTACAGACCATTCACACATAGCCTAAAGTCACCAACTTATTTAATGTCCCACACTTGCTGATACATCTAGACATATGACAGGTGACAAAGTGTTGATTACACACATACTAAAGATAAAAGAGCTTAAAGTCTTAACACTCCCCTTAAGCTCAAGACAGCCTTTGCACACCAAGTAGCCATTAAAAAAAACTAAACTTATATTTACCCAACGACTTGGTAAAGATATCTGCAAACCTGTTCATTAGTCTTCACATGCATAAGATCTACTTTCCCTGTAAGAACCATCTCTCTAATAAAATGGCAGTGTACCTCAATGTCTTTAGTCATGGCATGATAAACTAGATTTATTTGTCAGTAGTACACTACTGAGATTGTTGCATAACATGGTCACTGGAGCATCCACCTATATGTCCAAATCAGCCATAGCTTGAGCAGCCATGCAATCTCACATGCTGCCAATGTAGCACCCCTATACTCTACCTCAGTGCTAGATAGTGCAACCATAGGTTGCTTCTTGCTGCTCCAACTGATCATTCCACTTCCAAATCCAAAGGCATAACCACTTGTAGATCTATGGTCATATGAGCATCCTGCCCAATCTACATCCTTGTATCCAACCAGTGTGTCCAAGGCTTAGCTTTCACATAAAACAACCCATAATCTATGGTGGACTTTACATATCTCATCATCTTCCTAACAACATCCAAATGTGGCTTTTTGGGCTTCTGCATGAACTGAATTATGAGCCCAACAACATAACTCAGCTCAGGCTTGGTGATGGTCAAGTAGATCAGCATGTACCTGTACATAGTCACATCATCAATTTCAACTCTAGTGCTAATGTCTAGCTTGACATTTTGATCAAGAGGTGTATCCAATGGTTTACGTTCAGCCATGCCATATTTCTTTGGCATTCACATGGCATAGTGTTTCTGCATTAGCCATAAACCATTCTCAGCCTTGGTCACCTCAATACCCAAGAAATGCTTCGGTTCACCTAAGTCTTTCGTATCAAATTCAAGTTTTAGCATCTGCATAACATGTTGTATCCCCAAGTCATCATCACCTGTGATTATCAAATCATCAACATAACATAGATAACCAGCACTACCAGACTATAATCAGCCCTGCCAATAGTGAATCCCAAACTCTGCAAGTAATTACCGATCCTTGCATGCCAAGCTCTCGTAGCATGCTTTAGCCCATACAATGCTTTTTTCAGCTTGCATACATAATGTTGAAAATAAGGGTGTACATACCCTTCAAGCTATTCCATATAAACATCCTTTGCTAAATCACCATTGAGAAACACATTCTTAATATCCATCTGCTATAATTTCCAGCCTTTAGTAGCAGCTAATGTGATCATTGTTCATATGGTTGCCATCTTGGCAATAGGGCCGAATGCTTCCTCATAGTCTAACCCATACTACCGAGCATATCCTTTAGCAACCAACCTGGCTTTGTACCTCTCTACACTACCATTCAACTTGCATTTAATCTTGTAGACCCGTTTGTAGCTAATGGTCTTCTTTCCTTCTAGTAGTGGTACAAGATCCCATATTCTATTTTCCACCAAGGCAAATATTTCCTCATCCATAGCTATGCACCAATTTTTATCGATCACTGTTTCAACATATGTAGCAGGTTCTTTGACCTCCATCGCTTTTGTCATGTAAGCATAATGCTTCGCAAAGTAACCACTGTAAGTCAACCTATCCATAGGATACCTAACTCTCTGTGAGCATCTAAGTTGTGGTGCACTACTCAATTCCCCTCTCTCATGAGGCGGAATATACATGTTCTGCCTAGTGCCAAGCGTATACATAGTCGAAATACCAAGCTCACTATCTAGACTATCAGCTAATGAGTCATAGAGCCTAAAGGCATCCTGCCAAGTGTCATCACACCAGATGTATCATCAGAAGCTTGTTCTTTCCCTTTGTTGTCCACCACATCATATCTCCCCCTCACTGACATAGTGGTGTCAGTGGGACAATGAGCTAGAGCTATGCAAACTCCCTGTCCATGGAGATACTGTCGTACCACTAGGGCCTGTCAATGCAATACTCTGCTGTGAATCAATTGTAGAAACATGTGTAGAAGGCATATTCGATGGCACTACAGTAGGTGATGCATATCAAGATGCCATCTCATCAAAGATAACATCTCTACTCACTAGTGTCTCTCGAGTAGAGGGATCATAGCATTTATATGCATTCTTCTCCTATGAATAACCAATAAAGACGAACTTATGTGCTTTCAAATCCACCTTCTTCCTCTTCTCATCAGGGATGTGCACATAAGCAAGACATGTCTCTCACATATGTCATGGCAAACAGTCTATCCCCAAAAGCATCATTTGTCTGACTGGACTATGCATAATGTCCATGCTGCTTGCCCTTTTGATTGCCATGCTTCTTCTAGTAGTCCTTGGAAATATGATTGTACTTTCCACAGTAGTGACAATCCTTATCCTTATTAGGATTGTCAGATGGGCGTTGTTGCTGCCAAGAGCCTCTGCCTCTAGGGCTAGATCTCCCCCTGCTCTTGCATTTGAACCTTGTTGGTTATTATTGCCATAAGATACATTTTTCTGGCCTTCTCTATTAGAACCATAACCTCTATCATGACTGCCACGACCGTGTTGATGTGAATAAAAGAACAACTTCCTTGCTCTTGGAGCTGCTAGAGCCTGTAGCCAAGCCAAGTTTAACTTCCTCATGAATAAGCAATGCAACCAGCTCATTGAAATCCAGCATTTCAACCCACATAAATATGGAAGTATCAAATGACTTATATTCAGATCCCAAGCCATTTAATGTCACTACAATAATGTCTTCATCCTCAACCTATGTGCCAATGGATACTAGCTGATCTGCAATCGTCTTAATATCTATGACATAATCCTATATAGATCTACCTTTTCTCTCCATGTTGTTGAAATTCTGCTTTAACTGTATCTTCCTAGCTCTGGTAGTTGTGCCATAATACCTGATCAATATGTTCCATGCATCTACTAGTGACTTGCAGTTCATGATTTGCATTACCATAGCATCCAAGATACACAAAGATAACCATTGTAGCACCCTGCGAGCTCTTTCCAACCAAGCTCAGTGTGCTCGTCTTTAATCAGTTGTAGGATTCCTCTCCGGGATTTCAGGTTCAGCTTCAACACATGTCATCAAGTCCCAATATTCTTTACCTATCAAGTTCTCCATGCAGAACTTCTATATGGCATAATTATTGATGTCAAGCTTTTCCCCCACTATCTAGGTTATGTTGTCGGTCATGTTTGCATTTGCCATATTGTAACAGACAATGGCTAGTCAATGACTGACTTCCTGCAAGCCAACAAGTCTAACTAACCAATTGTAGTCTTTGACTACTTATGATAGTTTTTTGCAACAAAATGACTGCTTTAATTAGGATATTTCAGCCGATTAACTTCTCAAGTCCATCCACAAACATGTGCCATAACCTGTAGGTACATCAATCAACACATAGACCATGTAGTTGCTATAACTCTGTATCATGCAACCTCATTGCAGTCAACCAAACATGCAGTCTAAAATCTACGGATTGTCAATGACCACCAACACTTTCAAGGCCAAAACTAAGATGTATACATGTCATACATGCTCCAAAAACTCTCAGACATCTGCTAGTACATGTAGGAGTCCATACATGATCATGCGGGCATAGTTCAGTGCATATACATAAAGTACAAGTGTTAAATACCTTGCTTGCAGGTTGTAATCAGTCAATACTCAATCAAACCAGGTTTATCTAGCTCCAAAATGTCCTCAAAGTACTTCATACATGTGATATCAAATGTAGGGGTCAATACATGACCATACAGACAACCATAGACACTCTGTCTTCAACAAACAATGTCATAGAATGCATTCCCTGTTTGTAACCAGCCAAAACAATGTCAATGCATTTATTTTCTACTCCAAACTTTAGTTTTCATGAGCATACAATGCTCATCGCTGTCCTCCACACATTTAGCACTCATATGCCATGTCATACATTTGACAAAAGTTAATCGATGTTATGTGATGCTTCAGGACCAATGAATACTTGCTGTCCATAGTTTTATGACAATTTTTAGTTTGTCATACACTCTCAAATCTAAGTTTTTTGTCCAAGAAATTGCAACTCAAATGCATAAGACACAATACATATGTCTTCCAAGATGTATCTACACTTCAATGGAGCCAAGAATGCATGTCAAATAGCTTCAATGCTTCAACCAAGATCTAGTGTATGTTGTATATTCACTGTTTACAATAGTGCCTTCCAATAGTTGTAGTCAGTGCCATCTAACTTGTCAATATTAACAATAGCACTATCATTGAAACCACCAGCCATACTAAGGCCAAGTAAATGCATAGAAGGGAAAAATAGGTTGCTGTGATAACCTACAAATTAGCCCCAAAACCACTACCAAATCAAGCTGAAAACAAGGGGTATTTCTTAAGTAATGAACTGTCCACAAATTCAATGTAAAGATCTGTCAAATGGAGGTGACTGCTCGCATAAACAGTGTAGTAAACTGCAATTATAGCATGTTGAAAATGAAGTACAACAATAAGAAATCAATGTCAAAGAGGGGCAATCACTGATATAAGACAAACTACAATTGCCATGGAATAGCTCCAACTAGCAGTGAATGAATATGTGACTAGCACCAAAAACTATCAAAGAATTAGTGTGTTAAACTAAGATACATCCCATAGGCATAACCATTATGCATAGATTGGGTCTCGTGGGTAACAAAGGAGACTAACCAAAGGAACAATGAACTGAGCAATGTAACAAAAGTTCAATACATAACCAACCAAGATGCATACATCACTAACAATATCATGATAAAGATAGGTGCTAGCCCAAAACTAATGTTAGATTAATCCACCAAGCATCAAATGCATACATAAAGCATGCCAAGAGCATGTACATGTCACCAAGTCCCACTATCTCACTATAAGACCATCAATCTCAACTGCATAACCAAATGCTCAATGTAATATCCAAGTGTCAAGTAGTAGCTTCCACTAGAACATAAGTCAAATTCCAAATGAACAAACAAAGATCAAAACATCATGTGAAAGGCATCCATACATCCAAGATCCAAGTAGAATCAGGGAGTGTCTGACCCAAGCAACTTGCAAGGCTCTTACTAGAGCATCAAATAAACATACATAACAGTGAATGACAATGACTGTCAAGATTCAAAGCTCCAATCTCAGCTCAAAATCAATGCCGTAGAATAACCAAGGATGTAAGTTCAATGGTATACCCCAGTGTAGCATCCAAAGTGCTCAGAAAGCATCAATAAGCAATAGGCATAAATTTCCTCTAATAAAATAGCATTCAACCTTGCTTATTACAATAGTAAAAAACATTTGTAGAAACCAAACAAAAGAGTGCTCAAATCAGTCCCATAGCATTCTAGTACATTGGCATAACATACATAGATGATCTAGCATCAAATAGACATGAATAGGTATCATATGAGCATCATCAATGTCCTTAAGAGGTCGTGATGAGTACTAGAGTAATGGATGATTGATACAAACCTCAAATGGTGAGGCTATGGCTGCGAATGAAACCTATGAACTGTAATATTCTCCACAAGCTGAAGCAAGGTTGGGTTGAGCTTCTCAATGCCAGTGCAATGGCTTTGATACCAGTTGAAGGGAATGAGTCCTGAAATGGAAGCATGTAGCAAAAACAAGAGCTGTGGTGGAAGGAGCAAGAGTAAGAGAGAGAGACACAAGATGTGGGTACTCCAACAATCACAATGTGTGACTAGCCTTTCCTTTATTCAAATGACACTAAAAGAATAAAGAATAAAGTGACAATGATGGATGCCCACCACTTGCAATGTACTAGTGCGTGGGTAACTAATACATGGTGCAAGTAACTAATGCATGGTGCGGCTATTGTTAGTGTAACTAATACACAAGCACCTAGGCACATGCGTATTTACCCCCAATAGCAAGAGATCTTTAGTGTAGGAGAAAATTGCAAGGTGTAGTATGCTAGCAACATCACGAAGCACAAAAATGAGTAATGGCCAAATGAAAGAGAGGAAAGCCCTAAAATAAGGTTTATTAAAATAGGCATTAGTAAGGGTTAGGGTTAGGGTTTAGTTTTGGCCCACCCAACACCAAAAATAAACAAAGAGAATGTTTTGACTATGGTAAAGGATAATAAAGTAATAAAGTAAGATTATCATCAAGGTCAAGGTGTACTAGGTTATGTGAAAATGGCATCTGAGGAGGGAGACCTAGAATTAGCAAAAATGTAAGCCATCATAAGGATGAGGGAGATAGCCCAAATTGCTAAAATTATAATGTAATGATCAATACATTGGACCATGGTGTGTGTTTCTACAAAGCAAGCAGTTGCTATAACAAAAGCAATGTGCAACACATTGGCCAATTGAGTCAAATGTAATGATAAGAAGAATGATGAATTACAAGAAGCCAATAGGCAAGGTGGTCCAACATAAGTGATTAGAATAAGACATAGACCAAGAGAATAAGTTCACAAGGGAAGGGCACCAACTATTACCTACAAAATTGAATAGGGAGAATGAGAGAGAGAGCAAGTTATGAAGAGGTGACCTAGTTAAGGATGTATTTATGTGCATGTGTGTGTGCTTGCATGTGCTAGAAAGACAAATTCATGTATGGTGTGAACATAAGTATAACAATGTGGGTGTTCATATATGTGTGCATGTGTGTGTACACACGCACATGCATGCACATGTGTGTGCATGCACGTGTGTATGTGCCACTTAAGTAGCAAAAGATTAATGTAATTGTGGACTCTATGTGTGTGTGTAGGCGTGCATTAAAAAATCTTAGCTTTGTTAAAACTTTGAGAAAGGAATCTCGATGCTATAATGTTGCCTTCAATATCCTTTCTAACAGATCGAAGGGTTGGTGGCCTAACATGCTACACCCTAAGATGATGTAATAACTTGATTTGTAAATATATTCATTTCCTAAAAAATGGATATTATATCCTAGGCAATGACTATCATAATGGTTGTCACAAAATGGGGGACTATCACCCCTTACAATACAGGGTGTGAAAAAGTCTCAAAAAAATAGTAACATTTAATTTATTCATTTTCTCAAAGTGCTTGTCACTATCCTAGGCAATGATTATTACAATGGTTGTCACAAAATGGGGGATTATCACCCCTTACTATACAGGGTGTAAAAAAGTCTCAAAAAAGGAGCTATATTAAATATATTCATTTTCTTAAAATGGCTATCACTATCCTAGGCAATGACTATCACGATGGTCGTCACAAAATGAAGACTATTACCCCTTACAATAGAAGGTGTGAAAAAGTCTCAAAAAGAGAGCTACATTTCAACCATATGAAGGTTAAAAAAAGTGGCCAACTTAACAACCATGTGATCAATTTACAAAAAGCCTACCATCGATATTGGTAGAAGTAATAAAGGTAATTGAAAGTGTGAGTGAGAGTGAGAGAGAAGAGTACAAATGGAAGCAAGAGCAAGAGCTATGGAGGTTTGAACACGAGAGAGCAAGACCTTGGCATGCTGAAACTTCCAACAGTCACAATGTGTGCCATCCCTTTCCTTTATTATTCTGTCATAGAAAAGAATAAGAAATAAATATGAACGGTGATGGATGGTTATCACTTGTACTGTACATGTATGTGGGGCACTAAGTACAAGGTAAATACATATAGCTAGGCATAGGTGGCCTTTAACCCTCAACAACCTCCCACTTTTTATGGAAAATGCACTTGGAGTGAAGAGAAAAGGTTCAATATATGTACATATGAGTACATCTAGATGAGGAAAGACATTATCTCATCCTATGTCCATCGACTTTCTAAGGAAGCAAAACATTCCACCATGAGAGTTTTAGTAAGCAGTTCAACAAGATTCTCTTCTATAGAAATCTTGATACGCTCTAGGTGCTTGTCCTCGACCACCTCTCTAATGAAGTGATAATGTACCTCAATGTGCTTGGTCTTTCCATGAAATACTAGATTGCATGTCAATTGAATGACACTTATAGAATATGAATGCAAGATAGGAGTCATAAAAGTAATACCAAGGTTTACAACCAGTTGACATAACTATATGACCTCCTTACAAGCCTTAATGGCTACGATGTACTTAGCCTCAATACTAGACAAGGTAGTGAGTGTATTTTTGTACCCTAGACATCCAAGAAACAACAACTCCAACAAAGATGAAGACATAGCCAAAGGTGGACTTCATACTATCTACATGTCTTATATAATCTGACTCAGTATAACTCATGACTCCAGTATCCTAGCTGCCACAACAAAGGTACAAGTTTGCAGTGCTCTTAAGGTGTCTCATGATACCCTTCACAATCTCCCAATATCACTACTTAGGTGTTACCATATGTAATGAGCCATAACCCCCTCTACAAATGCTATGTTAGGTCTAGTAGCTATCATGGCATACATCAAGTTGTCCACTACCGATGCATATGGAATCTTGGCCATCTCCGTCTTCTCATAATTTGACTAAGGACAATCTACCTAATTGATCTTCACATGAGAACGTAAAGGGTGCTAATGGTCTACCACCATGCATATGGAACTGCTCAAGTATCTTGTGAATGTATTCCTTCTATGACAAGTAGAGTTGTCCCTTAGAGCAATTGTGTATAATATGCATATTAAGTATATGAGAAACATGCCCTATGTCCTTCATCTCAAAGCTCTTCTTGAGCTAAGTCTTTAAAGCATCCAACTCATCATGAGCACTCCCAATAAATCAATATATCATTAACATGGAGTAAAAAAATAGTAAAGCTATAATTATGGGCATTCTTCTATAGAGACGAATCCATAGCACTATGGAAATAAGACTGTGAATGCATAAAGACATCAAAATTATGATACCATTTCCTAGATGCATACTTTAAGTCCATAGACACTCTTCCTCAACTTGCACACTATGTGTTCCCTACCCTTTTCCACAAAGCCCTTAAGTTGTAGCATATAAATATCCTCGTGTAGGTCCCCATGTAGAAAAACCATCTTAAAATCCATCTAATACAAGTCCAAATCTAGCAACCAAGTCCAAAATCAAGTGAAAGATAGTCATTTTAACCCTACAAGGGAGAAGATCTCATCAAAATCAACTCCCTTTTCTTATTTAAGACCCTTGCAACGATCAAACGGGCCATATATACTAGCTTAGGGCAACCAAGGGTACTCTTTAGCTTATACTTCCACTTGCATGGCAATGCATGTATTCCACTAGGTAGGGAAACCAAATCTCACATATGGTTTTTTTGTAATGATTCATTAGAATCCATCACTATGACATAATCTATAGAGGACTCATAGAAATCATGGAGACATGAGGCTCTAGTAGAGCATTGCAAAACTGATTGTGAAGCCAATATATCAAATGCTCTCTATCCAATATTAGTGTGATCCTATGCACAAGAGGCAAGATCCTTGGCCATTGGAGCATCAATAGCAACTATAGGCTATCTAATGAGGGATGGCTATATAGTAATAGGAGGTTCCTCTTAAAAGATCACCGTGCATACCTCAATCACTTACTCATGTTTCTTATGCATCTTATCCTCATGGAACATAACATTATATTTGATTGTCTTCAAATCCAGCTTATTATACTTGGTCTTTGGGAATATGGCAAAATGCCTCATATCCAAAGACTCTCAAGTGTGCATATAAAGGAGGTTACCATACCATACCTCCTTTGCAACTCTACCACCAAGAGCAGTGCAAGGGAATCTATTAATAAAATGAATTGTATTAGTAACTATCTTAGCCCAAAAAATATGGGGTTAGCCTGCATGACTAAAGATACCATGGACTCTCTTTTGAATGTTCCTATTCATGTGCTCAGTAATACCATTCTAGGATGGTGTATAGGGAGTGATCAACTGATGCTCAATGTCTCAATCATCACAAAATTGCTCCAAAAGTACATGATACATACTCACCCCCATTACTCTATCTCACGCATTTCAACCTATGCCTAGATTGGTTCTCAATCAAGGCAAGAAAGCAATGAAAAGTAGCCAAAACATCAAATTTCTCATTGATGGAACATGCCTAGAATTCATGTGAAAAATTATCAATGAGTGTAACAAAGTAGGTACAACAAAATCCAAAGACTAATAGGGCATGGGACTAAAAACATTAGAATGAACAAGAAGAGCCAATGGCTTACCCATGGACATAAAGTCAAATTTCTTATGAGCATTACAAGTCTACCTACCATATAAGTTAATGATCAAGTGAATCAAAACAAGAATAGTCTAGAGGCGAGAGATACTACAAACGAGTCAAAAACTTTCATTCCTTTAACTGACATGTGCCCAAGGTAGCGATACCATAGAGATACATAAGGAAGATCAATGAGCCAATATATGATCCGTAGATCTTGAAACAAGCAAGGAATAAAGACTACCAACTTTTATACTTCTAGAAAAAATGAGGTTGCTATAAGTAATCTTTCAAGAAGAATCACCAAAAGAGACATGTTAATAAGCATCATCCAACTATCTAGCAAAAATAAGGCTTTTTGTTAAAGCTAGGACATGACATACATCATGAAAAATAAAAGAACTACCTATAGGAAATTGCAAGTGAAGATTACCAATGCCAATAATGTCATATACATGATCATCTCCTAGTCATATAGAACCTAAAATGGTATGATAAGTGTAAAACCAACTACAATGCATGGTCACATGTGGTCACATGAAAGGAAGCTCTTGAACCAAGTAACCAAGTAACCATGAAAGGAACTACAATGCATGGTCATATGAACCAAGTAACCAACACTAAGAGAATGAGGACTAACTATCAATCAACTATGTGGTAGCAACAAGTGAAGAAGCAACCAATATGTAATAATCTAAATTGTACTCCAATGCATTAATCTCTTCAATCTTGACAATGGATTTAGTGATGCATCATTCATCCGATGAGTTGCCATTATCATGAATTTTTCCTTTGCCTTTATCATGCCTATCCCGATGTATCTTATGCATTTGTGATTGTATGTATCCTTGCTACCCACAGTAATAGCATGTAAGTGAACTCTTAAAACCATGGGATTTTTTACGAGGCTACCCAACGAGATCTAGACTTAGACCTATTCTACTGTGGGTCTCTATCATGATGGTCATTATTGCCTCAGGTATCAGTTGTGCCTTGAACTATGAGAGCATGATAGGTAGAGGCTACATCAGCATTCCTCTTGTTAACTTCTTCAGTGAGTAAAGCTCTCTTTACATCTAAGCATGTAAAGCCACCCTTAAGGGCATTAAATCTTATGGTAGTACAAAATGTGTCCCATGACTTAAGGAGAGTGACAAGAAAGACATAGACTTAATATTATCATCAAATAAAATCTTTTGTGATGTAAGTTGGTTGCAAATAGAATGGAACTCATTTAAATGCATAGACATAGGAGTTCCTTCGTACAAATGTTCACAAGTTTCTTGAGCTAGTATAACTGCAAAATCGGGCTCTACTTATCATAATGATAATATATACTTTCCCATAACTGCCATGCACTACCAGTAGTCTCAATGACATCAAAATAAACTTGCTTAGAAAAAGACAAAATAGTCGTGATTAAAAAAGACAAAATAATCGTGGACTTGCACAACTTACCATGTTCCTCCTATGTCAATATCAAGGTCTTTTGGCTTTATGGCTTTGCATTTCAATGGCTTAATTTGGTTTATTTTGAAGTGTTCAAAAACTTTCACAAACTTTGGCTATTTTTGCAAAGTTTCTCAAATGCACTCCACCCCTTATAACTTTGAGATTCACTTTCAAACATCTTGTGAGAAGAGAATAAGCGATTGTTTAGACATGAATTTTCCTTCAAGCTCACTTTATGAATTTCCTCTTCACTTTATAGAAGAAATTCTATTCATGTTCCATAACAAGAAACTCTATTCTATGCTTATGTGATAGTGTCAACTTGTGAGTTTTTGCAAGGGATGTGTGACGTACATTAAACTCCAATGCGAAAATTTCTCTTTGGCAAGCTACATTCTTCACATCATTGGCTGTTGAAGACTTCCACAGGGTGACGCAACTCTTTGCAATGATATTATACAATATTTAAAAAAATGTTTTTAATAACAAATACCGAAACCTTTGGACTCAAAATTTTGAGGATATATTTAAATCAAATAATATATATTTGAAGTTTTTGTAAGTAAAAGTTTTGTAAAGCTCAAGGTTTTAAATTTGAAGGTTTTCCCAAAGGTTTACAATGCCAAGGTTTACAAATGCATAGTACATGAAACCTCAGGTTTCGAGCGAACACAGTGCAGCAATAACATGAGCTTCTCTGAAATTCTAACATAATAATGGCGTCCATGCCCCGCCACCTGACAGCTTAGCCTGCCTGAATTTCCTTCTGGACCGGTTTCTCTCTTGGCTCAGACGATCTTCATGAAAGAGCTGTGGCATGGCTTATCAACAACATTGAGCAGGAGACCAGACATTTTCAATGCATTCATAAGGAATACAGTTGATGCTCTGATCATCAAACGCGGGCTGGCCACAGCTGCTGAATCCGAGCATGCCCGTCGTATCGAGAGCCAAAGCATCAAGATATGGAACATCCTTAACAGTGCAGATTGGAACTCAAGAACTCAGAATTTCCTCAAGCCTTTCGTAAAATGCCTCTCCACGCAGCTTGTTGCTAGGGTTTTGAACAGGCTCAACAACCTGGACCTGGCTAGAAGCTTCTTGCTTTGGGCAGGGCAGCAGGAAGGCTATAAGCATGATACCTACGTCTACAATGCATATCTCATGAAACTCGGTCCATGCGATCAATTTGATGCAATGTGGGAGCTCCTAGATAAAATGCAGAGGGAGGGTTGCCCGATAACTACGTCGACATTGTCGATCATTGTTAAGTACTATGGCAAGGCAGGCATGCTAGAGGATTGCTGGAAAACCCTGGACATTGCACCGAGGTTCAACTGCAAGCCTGATGCACAGCTTTATACAACTCTGCTTGCTGTTCTATTCGATAATTGTAAAGTGGACAAAGCTAAAGAGGTAGTTTCCAGAATAGTCAGCAATGGCATTGATCTAGATACGCGTTTATATTCCACTGTCATTCATGGTCTTGTCAAGAATAAGAGAGTAAAAGAAGCCATGTCTTACTTTGACTTCATGCTAAGGAAAGGATTTAATCCCGATGTTTACATTTGCAACTCTCTGATATCTGGGTTTTGTGAAACAGAGTGTCCAGAAGACGCTATTTTACTTTATAAGTCCATGCAAAGATTGGGTTGTAGGCCAGATGTCTACACTTACAATTTGCTGATTGCATTGTATTGTGGACTCGGTAAGTTTGGTGATGTTGACCACATCTTCCGTAAGATGGAAAGCACAGGCTGCAAGCCGAACCAGGTCACCTACAACACATTTCTTAGTGGCCTTCTGAAAGCAGGAAAGACAGTAGAAGCTGATGAGCTTTTCAAAAAGTTGCAAAGAGAAGGCCGAGTAGATGATGTTAGCTACAGGATTTTCTCTGTTGAGCTTAGAAAAGCTGGTGACATTGACAGGCTGAATGATTTAGCAAAACGCATGTACTCTAGATATGGCAATGTTGATACTCAAGTATGTAACTCTATTCTTCAAAGGTATTGCGATGATGGAAATGTGAATGAAGCTGTTACATATTTCTCTGAAGGATTGAGTAGGCAAACTGCTCCAAATGAGGTTTCCCATGCTTTGATGATAAATAGCCTTTGCAAATCAGGTAATATTGATGCTGCAAAAGCCCTTCTTTCAAGGATGGAGGAGGCAAGATGCAAGCCCACCAACTATAATTACAGTCCTATAATAATTGAGTTATGTAAGCATTCGAAAGAGAGTGAAGCCTGGCAACTATTTAAAGAGATGCTAGATAAGGGCATACAAACTAGCCATGTGACTTGTGATTTTCTACTCAGAAGTTTGAGTGCTGCAGGAATGGCTGATGCTACTATGGCTCTTTGTAAGCACATTACTGATAGAGGTTTGGCTGTCAATGGCACAACTATCTTTTCAGTTGTAAAGTGCATAAACAATGCAGATAAGACAGATAGTGCGAAGGACCTCATTGAACAAATGCAGCGCAGAGGCTGTTTACCAAGGTCTAAAAGGTTCAAGCACGCTTTGCAAGTTATGTTAAGTGGAAACACTGATGAAGCTGAAAAATTTCTTCAAGATCCACAGGGACAGGAAATTCCAAATACAATCTCTTACTCACTTCGAATCCGAGGCTGTTGCAAGCAGGAGGACTTGGATGAGGCCAAAAGGCTTCTTTCAGAAATGGGTTCAACAGGGTGTGCAGTTGATGCCTCCTGTTATGGCCCAGTAATAAGTGGTTTGAGCAAGGCTGGTCGGCTTAAGGAGTCCTACCATTTATATGAGGAGATGGTTGGAAAAGGCATAGAATCAAGCTGTATCTCCAGCAATCTTATGAGAAGACTATGTGAGGGAGGGATGGTTGATGAAATTTTGAAACTTGGGGAGCACATTATTGCAAAGGGGTTGACTATTCAGAGATCCAGTGTTGTGTCCATAAGTGAAGGGTTTAGTAAACCTGAGAGGTTGCAAGAAGTCATGTCTCTTTATCATAGGTTGAGGAACAGTAAGTGTGTAAAGCCACCAAGGTCAATGGAGTCTTCATGTTCTGAGGTGTAAGTAGCAACCCCCAGATTAAGGGCTTTCTAGGTGTTGAGAGACGAAAAGAATATGTGGGCAACTCACATTTCTAGCGTGTTGCTTGATTGACTCAAGCTCTGTTGACAGTTGTCTCCCATGTTAAAATGGACTGGCTTAACCTTTACATCAAATGGTGGTGATCTCCTAAGTTTAAAGCAACTAAGTGGACAGTTTTTGAAGCTTGGACTTACAATCTGTGCTCAGATTTTGGAGATATCACATGACTGGATGTAGAGGGAAGTGGATGAGCTTGTCCTTGCAAATAAAGATTATAACATACAAGCTCCTTTCAATCCAAGCCAAATTTCAACCCTTGTCATGGTGCAAACTCTTGCTATGGCAAATCTATATTTTCTTCTTGCTACCATGATCATCCTCAGGTTCCCTTATGAACAAGGTAAGCTTCTTTCATAGCAAAATTTTGGTTTTAGACATGCATTAGTTCTATATGATCTGGCCATATATATATAAAAGCCTGTTTGCGATAAAGTAAGGCTTTTCGTTTTCTTGTTCACCACCCAGCTATAATGTAATGGTAGTGACTCAATGAACAACACTGCCCTTTATTCTCACAATACCATAACATTATATTCTCCCTTTAATCTTGCTTCTCTGAACAAATATGCTCGGGGCAATTTTCATTCCACCAAGTTCCTGAATTAGGTGTCTAATTGGGTATATGTGTATTCTGAAATGTTGACGAAGTATATGTTCAAGTATGAATGACTCCTCCTTATCCGAGTACAAAGAAAAAGATGGCCATGATCACAATTGCAATACATGACTCTAAAATATTGGGAACAAAGAGTTAACAAACTGGACAAATTACCCTAATGTACTATGTAGTAAAGGCAACCCAACCTCTAAGAGGAATGGTACATGGAACAAAGCAAAGTTCTGAAGCATCTATATTAAACAGAAGATGATTGTAATGCTACAAAAGAAATGAAAGCAATGTATATATGGGCTTGCTTTTGGTCTAGGCCAGGGATGGAAGTTCAAGAGCATGAAGAATAGGCAAAGCATAAGGTTGATGAAAGAAGGGTTGAGTTTGAAGTTCGGGTGATCTCTAGTGTGTGGAAAGCTCATGTTTATATAGCAGAGCATGAGGATGCTCTTAATATTGCTCTCAATTGAGAGTTCCTCTACTTTGAACTAATAATTTCTAATCCTTTCGTGGTTTTGTTCCTTTACAATTAAGGAAAGAGAGGTTAAATTCAATCATGGAATCTTTAGGGCATGCACATTTTACCTTGTTTAAGAATTAATCCATTCTTAATGGTATCCTTTTCCATCATCTTTCTCTAAGGACAACTTTTGGGTATTAGGATTGGCAAAGCTTCTTGGACTGCTAGGTTTGTCTAATTCCCGAATCTTGCCAAAGTGAGGATTAGTTTGGCAATGTCCCTTTGGAGAGAGAGAGAGAGATTAGTTGGGATTTCAAAAAAGATAAAGCATTGACTTTTGGGATTCGGCTAAGGGCATTGGCAATCTTATAGGCTACATTCTTAGGGTAAAGAATTTCAAAATTAAACTTCTTCATAAGCTTCACCCTTTTTGCCTATTAGCCACAAGGATCTGGCTGATTGTAGAGGAATTCCAACAAATGGTAGCTAGTCCAAATAATGAACGAAGTGCCGTACAAACAATGATACCAACTTTATGCACTTGGATGACTACCAATGATTTTCTCTTAGAGTGGTGCAACATGTTTGGATGCATTAGTGAGCTTATGATCTCAAATGCAATAGTTTGGGTGTTCTTGTACTTATAATACATAGTTTGTACACTTGTCCAATGTATGTCCAATGTTAAATTCTTCATTGCCGGTGCAATGGTCACCTTGCTAAGAGCTAGGGATACTATAATTAAAGTTCATTTTAATTAAAAATCTTGATGAAGTTTAATTGAATCATTAAAGTTTATTTCTCATTCTTGTGACAAACCCCCTTTTGAAACATCGCAATTAACATTGATTGCACACAATTAAGATCTAATATGGCATACGAATTGATCAATATATGATTCCTAGCAGCTAAGCATATTGCCATTATTACATATATTGTCGATGTACAATTGTTTATACATGTTTCCAAGTAATTGACCATGCTGTTACTCCATATACTACCAATGTATAATTATCCATACATGTTTCCAAGTAACCAAGCATACTGGTGCTACTCCATGTTTTAGCAATGTACAATGTCTCCAAGATAGTAGTTACTACACTCGTATATAACCAAGCATAACTATACAAATCCACAGCTATCAAAATGGTACTTGTTGCCATAGTCACAGAATCACAAGTAATGGGTGGGACAGACTTGTGAGACGATGGGATGTTGTCCTAGACACATTTGTAACGTAATGTGCCACTTCTGTAGGGTGACGTCACTTTCATCAGCATCATAACGTGATGGAGTGGAATGCAAAACATGATGGCTGATCTTGTTTGTGATGGGTAAAGTGATAGATTATATGACGGTTGATAAGTCTGATTGTTAAATGAGATGACAAATCAATGCGTCATTGTTTGCTTTTTAGTGGTATAACTTATCGACTACATCGTTTGTTTTGTGTTGACATGGCAGCCTAGCCTATACCATCACTAGTGAGTTGTGATTGGACTATTGGTATTATAGCTCTTGCCTACTAGCTTCAAGCTCCACGTCTAGACTCCATAGTTTGTTTGCAGCTACTCTCTCTCTCTCTCTCTCTCTCTCTAAGCTTTGCATGCATGTGCACGTTCTTTCTCTACTACATCTAGACCCAAGTTTCAAATCCATCATCCTCCCCCCACCCCCCGACGGCTCTTTCTCACTCTCTCATTGAAGTTTCAATCTTCCTCATCATCTCATGGCACTAACATCCCAAGCATGGGGATACCACTCTCATCAAGGGGGTCATCATTTTGGAAGTAGGACTGATGCATGGTCTCGGTGGGAAGAGGTGCATGTTGAGTGTCTTGGAAGTGGTGGAGGATCTCATGCATGGATGTTCAAATTGTGCTTGTATGGTCACACAAGTGGGACAAGCGAAGTTTGAGCTCACTTCTTGCACGTTGAAGGATACGAGATGCAATATTGCTCTAAGGTCACTACCAAGAAGAGAAGAGAAAGAGAGCTCACGGAGAAGGATGCAGGGCCACAGGCATCATCTTCACAGCACAAGGAGAGTATCAACATTTGTGAGTCGTTGACCTTATTACATTCGCAAGGCATCGATCTCTCAGGTATCTCATCCATCATCTAGTATCGATGCTAGTCATACATCATCTATTTGAGATGCATTTGGAATAGGAACATTTGTTGAGCAAGCATTGATTGATCCTCCAGGTGACCACACAATCTTGAAGCTTTTTGGGATCCGCAAAAAAAGAGGAAGTTGAAGTTGCTATTGCATGGTTCTTTTTCCGTGATCAAATTGTGTTTAAGGTTGCAAGGTTTGAATATTTTAAAGCAATATGCAAAAAGATTGGGAAGTATGGCCCAACTTATACTCCTTTATCAAAGATCTTGTGTACCACATTGCTTCAAAGGGAAAGGCAAGTGATGGAGCAAGTAGGTGAGAAAACCAGGCATACATGGCAAAATAATGATGTGCCACTCATTGCGGATGGATGGAGTGACTTATGTAGGAGATCTAACCATGGGGTGGTTGCTTACTCTCGAGGCGAGATATACTTTATTTTATCTCATGATGCTTCAAGAACAGAGAAGATAGTTGATATACTTGTTGTTGTTGAGTGGGTAGATGCATTGGAGTTTATTGGTAGAGAACTTATTACGGGGCTTGTTGTTGATGGTGAGCCTGTAAAAAGGGCAGCATGTGTTATTTTACAGAATGTCTATTCTCGTATTATTGTTTTTTATTTGTATGGCTCATTGTCTAAATAACTTGTTGAAAGATATTGGAAAGCTGCCATGGATAGAGCCTGCCATTGACAATGCAAATTTGATAGTATCATTTGTGCCAAATAATCAATTCTTGCATCAGCAAAAGAAGTCCAACAGGAGTTCTTGAAATATTTTAAAACCTGGTTTGAATTTAATGTTCTTATGTTGTCTTGATTGAGCACATGTAGTGGTGCTTTAAGACAGCTTTTTATCAGTGATGAGTTTACTATTTTACCATTGGCTACCATTGCTACTGGGACAGAATACAAAGAATTGGTAGAAAATCTTGTGTTTTGGGAGGATGTGAAGCGTATTATGCTATGGTACAAGGCTTGTGGATGGTATGTAGCCAATCATTGGTAAGGTGTATGAGGCCATGGGTAGGATGATAGAGAGACTAAAAGATTTAGAGCTCGCTGTAGACATGCATGAGACTATCCATGACTTGTGTATGAGTAGATGGAATTTTTACTACTCTCCCTTGCATGCAACAACATTTGTATTGGATCCAAAGTTTTAGGGCGGCAATCAAATGAAAGTTAAAGAAGTGCAAGCTGGTTGGAGGATTTTATTGGATAGATTGGTGCTTGATGTTGACACGAGGAGGAAATTAGAAATCAGTTGGCTCTGTTTTGGGAGCGAGAGGACTCCTTTGGCTGTCCAAATGCACTTGTGGACCATTTTAAGATTGGGGCAGCATTTGTTAGCCTGCTCTATTTTCATTCTCAGTCTGTCATCTCCTGGTTGTGAGCTCCTGTCAGAGTCTGGCAGGAGACAGAGGAGCTCTGTCAGCTTGGTATTTGCTGTTTTTGTCTGCATTCTTTTTCCGGGAGTCACACAGCCCAAACTGGGCCTTTTGGTATGCAGTCGGCCCAGATTTTGGGCAGGTCGGCCAGATCTGGCCAAGTCGGTCAGATTTGGCAGGTCGGCCAGTTTTCTGGCCTGGGGCTATATATAGCAGCCCCCCAGTCATTCTCAGCATTCTCTTCTGCAGGTTCAGCACACTCTCCGTCCTCTCCCACTCCGGCATTGGTGCTGCCATTGCTTTCAGTCTGTTCTGGTGCCCTCATTGACGCTCTGGGCTGTGTGCAGGGACTGATCAGTCCATTTCAGTGTATTCAGCATTCATTTCAGTCAGTGCAGATTTTCTTCCTTCATTCCCTGCTTTCTCTCTCCTCCTTTGTGTTCGTGTTCTTCTTCCGTTGCGCACTCTCACATGGTATCATCGCTTGACTGAGAGCACGGAGGACCTAACCTTGTGGAGAGATACCTCACCTATCTTCTGCTGCTGTCACCTCAACTGCAACTGCCCAGGCGGCCCCTCCAGGTGGCCAATCTTCCTGTATTTGCTGCAGACGACTCCTCCCGAGGTTGTCACGTCATCCAACGACTCCTCCTGCTTGCGTTTTCCATCAGGCAGCCCCTCCTTCAGCTGGGCGACACATCATCAGGCTGCGTTTTGTAGATCTGATGGTCGTTTCCACTCCTGGCAGCTCATCTCCTGCTGGCGACCCACTTTCAGGCTGCGTTTTGGTACTGGCGGTTTCTTTCCTGGTGATCTTCATCAGCTATCTTTGTGTTTTGCAGATCCAGGTGTTTGTAGACTATCATAGCCTGCGTCTTGGTGGTTGGTGACCATACTGCTGGTCATACTTCGACTTCGGCATAGTTTTCTTTGGTGTTTGGTATTTTGCAGATTGGAAGATGTCTTACCAGTTTTCAGGCTTTGACGACTCAGAGGATGAGCTCCTTTCTCATCATTCCTCTGAGCGGAGGCGGGATTATCAGGAGTTTCGATGTCGGGAGGAGCCTCCTCGCACTGGTCCCTCTTCAGTCCATGCATCTCAGAGGGTTCCATCTACCGTGAAGGTGTCTTCCGTGAAGACTGCTTCAGATGTGCGGATGCCTTCCTTGATTCCCTCTATACAGGTGCCGATTCTCCCTTCCTTTCCGAAGGAAGATAAGTTGGATGGTTCCAACTACTCCCTCTGGTCATGCAAGGTGAAGTGCATCCTCGATACATTTGACCTTTGGGAGCTTGTTTCTTTGCCCATTGACCATCCCCCTGTGGATTCGTCAGATGGCACCTCTATGGACTGTGCAGCCTTGTGGGATAGGCTCAACTCTCGAGCCCGTTACTTTCTTTTTATGAGTCTACATGATTCTGTTCTTGTACATGTTCATAGGTTACCGACCGTGGCGGAAGTGTGGAAGAAGCTTGCGTCTTTGTATCATCACAAGACGTTTGCCCACAAGATTTCCTTGGAGAAGAAGTTGCGGATGCTCAGTCTTGATGATTCTTCTTCCATGAAGGAGCACATCACGAAGATGGAGGACATGCGAGGCGAGCTACCCTCTCTTGGTCGTGTGATATCGTCCGAGGATATAGCGATGATTCTGTTGACTCAGCTGCCTTCACCCCGTTATGATGTCTTCTACACCAGCCTCATCACCTCGAGGACCCGTGAGAAACTCCTATGGGAGGAACTTTCCCCGCTTGTCTTGGAGCATGACGAGCGACTCGGAGAGGTGGGTGCGAGTGGCTCCACCAAGGCTTTTACGGCAGGTATAAGTGGCGGCAAGAAGAAGAAACAATAGAAGGAGAAGGCCAAGGACAAGAAGGAGGACAAGAAGGATGCGAAGGAGAAGAAGCCCAAATGTCCCCACTGTGGGAAGGGTACTCATACCGAGGAGAAGTGTTGGCAGAAGTACCCCCATTTGAAGCCCAACGAGAAGGACTCGAAGGCGGCCCCAGCCACGACAGAGTCTGCATTTGTGCATGTCTTTGTTGAGGAGGATACAGCCCTAGCTTCTACCACTCAGGAGAAGCCTTGGCTCGTGGACAGTGGAGCATCTTCACATATGACCTTCCGACAGGATTGGCTTCAGGATCTTCGTTCCAGAGGGGCACTATCACCATTGGTGACAATTCTACAGTTCCTGTTCGAGGCGTGGGGACTCTACCTATGTTTTCTGACAGGCGGTCTTCTTCCGCCAAAGTTCTCTATGTACCTGATTTGGGTTTTAACCTATTGTTTGTGCATGGCCTTACTCAGCTAGGTACCCGAGTCATTTTTACACAGGATGCAGTCACAGTGGAGAATGCTTCTACAGGTGATGCTCTTTGGACGGGTACACAGGAGGGTGGGCTTTATAAGCTCACAGCCTTGGCTGCGAGGACTTCCCATGAGCTTGGGCTGCTTTGGTATGCTCGGTATGGTCATTTGAACTTCGATTCTCTTCGGCGGGCTTCTCGGAGGAAGATGGTGGAGGGACTTCCAGATTTCCCTCCTCTTCACACTTTGTGCCCTAGCTGCTTGAGGGGCAAGCAGCATAGGCAGCCTCACCCTCAGGTTGCCTCTAGGAGGGCTACTTCTCCGCTTGAGTTGGTTCACACCGACCTTTGCAGACCTATGGGCACGGCCTCCCTTGGGAAGGCCAGGTATTTGATGCTGATTGTGGACGACTTTAGTTGTTATGTGTGGTCTTATTTCTTGGAGTACAAGAGCGAGGCGTACTCCCGTTTCTGCGAGTGGCAGGTGTTTGTGGAGACCCAAACGACTTCCAAAGTTCGTGGCGTTCGAGTTGATCACGGTGGCGAGTTCACTTCTCACCTTTTCTCTCAGTTTTGCAGGGATCATGGTATTCGGGTGGAGTATTCCCATCCAAACACACCATCCGAGAATGGTGTGGTGGAGCGTGCGAATCGGACCATGGTGGAGATGGCCCGATCTATGCTGGAGCATAGGAGTCTTCCTCATTTCCTTTGGGGTGAGGCAGTGGCTACAGCGGTGCATATTCGCAACCGCTCTCCGACTTCGGCTTTATAGGACATGACTCCTTATGAGGCTTTCTTTGGGAAGAAGCCTTCCGTGTCCCACTTTCGCATCTTTGGGTGCGATGCTTTTGTCCATGTGGACAAGAAGAAGAGGAAGACGAAGTTCGACTCTAAGTCGAGAACGCTTATCTTCGTGGGTTATAGCACGACCACGAAGGGATATTGGCTCTACGACCCGACGACACGGAAGGTTGAGGTGAGCAGGGATGTGATCTTTGATGAGGCTTCGGCATTTGAGGATCCGATTGATGGTTCTATTACAGGCGCTTCTTCAACATCGCCGGACCTCCCCCCACCTTCTCTACCTTCTCTTCCTTCTAGGATACCCCTTAGCACCCCACCCATTCCTCCTCCTACGGCTTCCCTTTTCCCTTTGGCGGATGTGACTCCTTCTTCTACGAGTTCTTCCATCCCTTCAGCCTCCCCTCAGGAGTCTTCTCGGGATTCACAGCCTTCTTCCGGTGCGGAGGATTTATCTTCATTTGGTGAGGGGGTGTCCCTCTTCGATATGGGTGCTTTGCAGGTTCTAGAGACTACTCGGTCTCCCTCGCAGTAGTAGGAGTCTCTTAGGATTCCCTTATGATATCGCCGGCTCATGCAGGATTCAGGTGTTACTCACTTTCCTGCTTCTTCTACAGGTCCACGTCGATCAGCTCGATTACAGGCCCAGCGGGAGAGTTCACTGTGTGTGAACTATACTCTTATGTCTCAGATTCTTCTGGATTCCGAGCCTTCCATTGTGGAGGAGGCTCTTGCACAGGATATTTGGAGACAGGCTATGCAGGCCGAGCTCGATTCCATCGAGCGAAACCATACTTGGGAGCTTGTACCGCGTCCCAAGAAACGAAAGATGATAGGTGTGAAATGGGTCTTTAAGACCAAGTATCTTGCAGATGGCTCCTTGGACAAGCATAAGGCTAGGCTTGTTGCCAAGGGTTTTGCACAGCGAGCAGGATTGGACTACTTCGAGACTTTTGCTCCTATAGCTCGGATGTTCACCATTCGAGTTATTTTGGCTCTTGTAGCTCACCACTGTTGGCCTGTTTATCAGATGGACGTCAAGTCAGCCTTTCTGAATGGCGTCCTTGAGGAGGAGATTTATGTTTCACAGCCTCCTGGTTTTCTTGTGCAGGGGAAGGAGGATCATGTCTATAGGCTGCGGAAGGCTCTTTATGGCCTGAAGTAGGCTCCTCGTGCTTGGTACTAGCGGATTGACTGCTTCTTTCTACAGAGTGGCTTTCAGCGCTCGGCTCATAATCCCAACCTCTACTTACGGGTTGTGGATTCTCTTTGTGTTTTCCTTATTTTGTATGTCGATGATCTTATCATTACAGGGAGCGACACTCAACAAGTGGAGCATACTCGGTCCATTCTTCAGCAGGAGTTTGACATGACGGATCTAGGGATCCTTCACTTCTTTCTAGGACTGGAGATCTATCAGATGGCACAGGGCATCTTTATCTCGCAGCACAGGTACATCTCCGAGCTTCTTTCGGAGTTTGGTATGGTTGCGCGTCGGCCTATTTCTTGCCCCATGGACCCTGAGTCCAAGCTTTTGGCAGATGGAGTCCCCCTTACCGATGCCACTCATTACAGGTGCCTTGTTGGCTGTCTCATCTGGCTGCTTCACACTCGGCCAGATATCTCTTTTGTGGTGGCTTTGTTGTCTTCTTTTATGAAGACTCCTACACAGGATCACTGGCAGGCAGCCTTGCGTGTTCTTCGATATCTACAGGGGACTCAATCCTTTGGGATCATGTATGGAGATGGGATCACCCTTTCTGGATGGAGTGATTCTAATTGGGCAGGTGATGTGGATTCGAGACGATCCACTACAAGTTATGCTTTCACCCTTGGATCCGGTGCTGTCTCTTAGAGCAGCAAGAAGCAGCCTACTGTGGCCCTTTCTTCTACAGAGGCTGAGTATCGAGCCTTATGTTCGACCGCTATCGAGGCAGTTTGGCTCCGTTGCTTTACTGGCGGAGATTGGCTTTTCCTAGACCGGACCTACGGAGCTGCGCGTGGACAACGAGAGTGCTCTTGCTCTGGCGAAGAACCGGGTGTTTCATGCTCGCACGAAGCACATTGAGGTTCAGTATCACTATGTTCGAGAGCGGATCGTGGATTCGGAGTTGGTGGTGGCCTATTGTCCTACGGCGGCCAATGCGGCTGATCTCTTCACAAAGCCTTTGCCTCCGGCTTCTTTGCTTCATCACATGCGGTTCTTAGGTCTTCAGACCCTCCCAGGATCTGAGAGGGGGTGTTAGCCTGCTCTATTTTCATTCTCAGTCTGGTCATCTCCTGGTTGTGAGCTCCTGTTAGAGTCTGGCAGGAGACAGAGGAGCTCTGTCAGCTTGGTATCTGCTGTTTTTGTCTGCATTCTTTTTCTGGGAGTCACACAGCCCAAACTGGGCCTTTTGGTATGCAGTCGGCCCAGATTTTGGGCAGGTCGGCCAGATCTGGCCAAGTCGGCCAGATTTGGCAGGTTGGCCAGATCTGGCCAAGTCCGCCAGATTTGGCAGGTCGGCCAGTTTTCTGGCCTGGGGCTATATATAGCAGGCCCCCAGTCATTCTCAGCATTCTCTTCTGCAGGTTCAGCACACTCTCCGTCCTCTCCCACTCCGGCATTGGTGCTGCCATTGATTTCAGTCTGTTCTGGTGCCCTCACTAACGCTCCGGGCTGCATGCAGGGACTGATCAGTCCATTTCAGTGTATTCAGCATTCATTTCAGTCAGTGCAGATTTTCTTCCTTCATTCCCTGCTTTCTCTCTCCTCCTTTGTGTTCGTGTTGCTTCATCACATGCGGTTCTTAGGTCTTCAGACCCTCCCAGGATCTGAGAGGGGGTGTTAGCCTGCTCTATTTTCATTCTCAGTCTGTCATCTCCTGGTTGTGAGTTCCTGTCAGAGTCTGGCAGGAGACAGAGGAGCTCTGTCAGCTTGGTATCTGCTGTTTTTGTCTGCATTCCTTTTCCGGGAGTCACACAGCCCAAACTGGGCCTTTTGGTATGCAGTCGGCCCAGATTTTGGGCAGGTACCATTCCTGTACTTGGTTAGGCAATTAGTTCATCTTGTCTGGAGTAGTTCCTACAGCCATATAGCATCTAAAAAAGGAAATCACCTAAGCACACAAAAGGCAAGTGATTTGGTTTTTGTGAGTGCTAGCTTGTGCATACTTGGTAAAAGCATGGGCCTTGGCATATATGATATGCCATTTTGTCATTTGATTTGCTTTAGCCTTTTGTCATTTTGACTTTGTTGGAGTAGATTGTCTACTTCAGTCTTTAGTCTTTAATATTCAATTTTTTGTGATTAAGTGGCTAGTCACATCCCTTTGGCTATTGCGTTTTATATGTTTTAGCTTTGTAGTATGTACTCATTGAAATTTGATCATGAATTGCAAATGCTAACTTGTCACATGAGTCATGACACATGTACTTTGTATTTTCTACAACTTATTTGGACTTTATTATTAAACATTAATTAGCTTGCCCTAGGGGGTGGTCCCTTGGGCTATTTGTATTGTGTTTTTAGTATGTATTAGTATCATTGCTCAAGTTACACTTTGTATGCTACTTTGATGATACATATTCTCATTCTAAACAAATTTAAGTAAGAGTTTGCTATTTTTTAATTATATTTTAAAAATTTCAAATGCCTTTTTGGTCCCTTATCCCCCATCCTCTATTTTTCGTCATCTCCATCCTTGTTCCCATTGAAATGTCCCCTAGGATCCAACCTGCTCCCAAGTCACGACACAAGCCATATCCACAAATAAAAGGGATTGGACATTAGACTCATCTCCTAGCCATAGAGCCAAATGGCCTTCCCCTTCAGCTTGGGAGCTAGCAGCACTCTAGGTCACGACCATATCCCAAAGGTCAATTTCACATACTACTAGCGCACACCATCTTGATGTATGGATGCATTGGCCAAATGGGCCAAGAGTCCAAGAGTTGTGACTATACAAGGAATGTGCACAATAGAGCCTTGAGTCCTATAAGTAAACTTGGCTGCCCTAACCTTGAAGTGCCCTTAGTGCATTCACACTAATTCATGACCATTGTGACCAATGCTACTAGGGCACATTTTGATGTCCAAGGATGTAACACTTTCCCCTTTATGAATGATTGTTGTCCTCAACAATCTCCTCAGGGATGAAGTGAGGAAAAGTACTCGTCAATGTGTCAGAGTGAAGCAATGTGGAAGTGAATGACCATGACAAAGAGTGAACAAAGAGAGAAGAGAGAGAGAGAGAAAGAGATAGTGAAACACAGAAAATCTGTAGTGAAGAATGCTGTATAAGGATGCAAAATTATACATGGGTCATAGAGAATATCTGCGTATGTCTCCACCTCGAGGATCTCGATCTCTGTCAACCTCGAGAGCAATCTCCGCAGTCTGCAGGTTGAAATCTGTGAGAGACAATTGCCAAGATTGTTGGAAACATAGCCTATTTATAGGTTGAAAATAGTGCCCATAAATGATTAGGTCAATTGCATTAAATGCGGCCGACTAATGTAGTCCGACAACTGCCATGTGGCACTTGCATGCGTGGCACTACCTGCTAGTCCAGGGAATGACTCTAATACCCCCCCTCAGATCTTGGACAAGGCAACAGACGGAGGGATCTGGCGGTGAAGTAAAGCCGAGAGAAGTGTCTTCGTAAACAAATCTACACGATTGTCTTCGATCTTACAGTATTCCATATCGATGGTCTCATCTAGAAGCTTCTCCCTAATGAAGTGATACTGGATCTCTATGTGCTTTGTCTAGGCATGGAATACGGGATTTTGTGCCAAGGCAATGCAACTCTCATTGTTGCATTGCAAATTAGTAGGACGAGTCTGGGGGCAGCCAAGTTCCGCCAACAAACGTTGAAGCCACACAGTCTTACATGTGGTAGAAGACACGACCCGATACTTTGCCTCAGTCAAAGATAGGGCTACTGCGGGTTGCTTCTTACTACTCCAAGAGATAGCACCGGCACCCAAGGTAAAACAATCACTTGTAGTAGACAGCCTTTGGTCCACGTCACCAGCCCAATCCAAATCACTCCAACCTGCGAGAACAAGATTAGAAGCACCTGTACCTGCTGGATAAGAAATCCCGAGGTCGGAGGTCCCCCTCAGAAACCTAAGTATGCTTTCAGCAGCTTGCCAATGCACTTG
Source organism: Lygodium microphyllum (assembly GCF_053477565.2). NCBI lineage: Eukaryota > Viridiplantae > Streptophyta > Polypodiopsida > Schizaeales > Lygodiaceae > Lygodium > Lygodium microphyllum. The sequence continues at coordinate 110,991,645 of NC_141141.1, read as the reverse complement.
TTGAGATGTACTTATAAACCTAGCCAAAAGACCTACAGCGAAGCATAGATCAACCGGTGTGTTGAGGAGCCAAATCAATGATTCAATCAGTTGAGGTAGTGGGTAGCATCTACCAAAGGAGAATCTGCGTGTGGAGTGGCCTTCTAGTTCGGATCCATAGGAGTGGAAATGGACTGACAATCCTCCATCTCAAAAGTCACTAAGAGCTTCTGTACATATCTTTGCTAAGAGATGAAAATCCCCCTTTGAGTTTGATAAATCTCGTGGCCCAAAAAGAAATGGAGAAGTTCTAAATATGTCATCTCGAACTTTTGATGTAGTGTTGCCTTTGTCTCTTTAATTTTTCTGGGCATGATCACCTGAACAATCAAGTCATCAACATACAAAACAAACAACACACGACCACCCTCAGAAGTGTGCACATAAAGTTACGGATCGGCCCTAGAGCGCCGATATCCCAACTTGGCTTGGATAAACGAATCAATCTTCTTGTTCCAAGCACACGGAGCCTGCTTCAGGCCATACAAGGCCTTCTTCGACTTGTAAACCTTCCCATTTGAGGAACCAAAGCCAGGAGGCTGCTCTACATAGATCTCCTCCTTCAAATTACCATTCAAGAAGGCCAACTTCATATCCAATTGAAAGACATGCCATCTCCTATGACCAGCCAAGGCAAGAACAATGCGAATAGTCGCTATGCGAGCAGTAGGGGCAAAAGTATCATGGAAATCAACACCTGGGCGTTGTGCAAAACCTTTAGCAACAAGGTGAGCCTTGTGCTTGTCCAAAGAGCCATCACTACGGTACTTGGTCTTGAAGACCCATTTGACACCAATCACCTTCTTATGAGAGGGACGAGGCATAAGGTACCAAGTGCCATTCCGCTCAATAGCCTCCAACTCGGCTTTCATCGCTTTTCTCCAATGATCAGACTATAAAGCCTCCTTTACTAATGTAGGCTCTCTATCCTGCATAACACGGGACATCAAACAGTAGTTAGAGCAAACAAGCTCCATAGTATGTGCCTGGTGCCGCCGTGACCTCTGCGGTCCATCCTGCTGTTGCCACTCTTTATTAGGGACCCCCTCGATCCTTGAATCTTGGAGTCTGTCACAGGCCCAATGAGGAGGCCGCGATGCTCTCCATTTGCCAAAGTTTTTTGAAGGTTCACCGTCAACGGAGGACCAATTGGTGAATTCAATGGTTGGAGAGTAGGCTTCTCATCCGAAGAAGAGTCCTCAAGAGACACAGGCTCGAGAGGAACAGTTGCTATCGGGATCTCCAAGTACAAGGTGATTCTCACCCCTCTCTGGGACTGGAACCTCCACGAACTGAACATCATGGCTCATGTAGATATCTCGCTTAACTGGATCATACAATCGGTAGCCTTGAGGTTGCAAGCTATAGCCCACAAAGACCTGCCTTTTGGAAGCCGCTTCAAATTTGTCACGCTAAATCTTCAGGATGTGAACATAAGTATCACACCCAAAAACCTTGAAATAAGAAACATCGGGCTTTGAACCAAAGTATGCCTCAAAAGGAGTCATACCAACAACCACGGAAGTAGGGGAACAATTAAGGATGTGAACTGAAGTAGCCACAGCCTCAGCCTATAGACATTGAGGTGTTTGACGATGCTCCATCATGGTACATGCCATCTCGATCACACTACGATTCTTCCTCTTCAAAATGCCATTCTCCTAAGGGGTGCTTGTATTGGCGAACTCTTGGTGTATGCCACGATGCGTACAAAACTGAGCAAACTCATTAGAAGCAAGTTCTCCGCCCTTATCCGATCATAAGGTCTTCAACTTCCGCCCCAATCGGTTCTCCTCAAAGAGCAACCAATCCTTGAAGTTGGAGAAAGCCTCGGACTTCAGCTTCAAGAAATAGACCCATGTCATCCTGTTGTAATCATCTACAATGAGCATGAAATACAAACTCCCTTGAAGGGATTCTGTCCTCATCGGTCCACAAAGATCGGAAGAAACAAACTCCAAGGGTGCTGAAGACCACCTTGAAGCCTTGCTGGGAACAACATCACAAGTCTGCTTCCCATGCATGCAGGATACATAAGGCTGCTAACTCACCACAATATCTGGCAAACCTCAAACAAACTGGTCCTTAGACGGCTTCCAAAGGTATTCATAATTGAGGTGACCAAACCGAGCATGCCAAAGCTTGGATTGAGTTTGGGAGATAAGAAGAAGAGAAGTCAAGGCAGAAGAAGACCGCAACTTGTAGACTTCATTCTTCTCATAACTTGAAGAAAGAACCACTCTCGATCCTCGATCAAGAATCCAAAAAGAATTCACATCAAATTTGACCAAGAGGCCAAGGGCACAAAACTTGTGCACTGAATGAAGATGATACCCCAAAGCCGGCACATAAAGTACCTCAGATGCATGGGCACCACCTCGCCCATCTGGAATAAGATTCATGTTGCTCCATTCCTAAATAGGAATAGACGAACTATCTCCAATAAGAATCTGACCATGAGAAGGCCACAAATGAGTAACACCTGCAGAGGAAGAAGTCATGTGCCTAGAGGCACCATTGTCAACAATCCACTCCCGAGTAAATGGGGCTGTCAATGTAGCATTAGAAGCCGGCAGGGCCGAATCCTCAACCACCTCCAAATGGAGGAAAGCAATTGAGTAGGGAGCAGCCACTGCTCCGGAATCCTTTGAAGATTTCTCCTTCTTCTCCTTTTCCTTCTCCTTCTTCTCCTTGTTAGGGCAATCCTTCTCCAGTGACCTGATTTGCCACAAATGTGACAAGTAGACTCCTTGTCTTTGTTCTTCTTAGATTTTTCTTCCTTCTTCTTCGTTTGGTCCTTCCCCTTCTTCTAAGAAGATTGACCAACTAAAGCTTCAGATTTCAAAGCATTGGTTCCTTTCAGTTGCTTCTCTTGGTCCAAGACCATAGGAACCAACTCTTTTCACCTTAGAGTCTCAAACCATCCTGAAGCAATCAAGGCGGAATAAAAACCATTGAAGCGAGGCAGTAACTATGAAAGAAGAGTTATTGCCATGTCTTCAGAAGTGATCACCTTCCTTGCATTTTGAATGTGCATCTGAAGCTGCCTTAGCTTGTTGATATGCTCCCGCATGGATAATGACTTGTTGACAGTCATAGTCCTCATTTGCACTTCCAAAGAAACTCGCTTCATGATGGTCATTCGATTATACATTTGATTCAACTCCAGCCATATCTCCCTAGCGATCGTCAAATGCTCTATATGAGAGATAACAGTTGTAGTACATCAGAGAAATAAAAACGAGTGAATGTGAGCATTGAGTTTATCCCAATGTGCTTGTGAGCCTTTGCCAACTCTACCTTTTCACTGGAAGAGAGTCTGGACTCATCTCGCGAAGAAGGACGATTAATAGTCTTCGTAATAAGCTCTGCCAAATCGTAGGACTCCAATATGGCAAGCATCATGACCCGCCAGATGCGGTAGTTCTCACCATCGAGCTTTTGATTTGAAGGAAGAGCCAGTAGAACGGGCACCTTCTAGTCCATGATCACCTGAAACTCTGTCTCGGCCTCAGAAGATATCTTCACCTACAATGCCTGCACAAAACACAAAAAGCAGTCCTCTCTAACTGTGAAAATGCAGCTTGCTAGGCCTGAGGTTTGCTTGTCCTGTTCCTTCTTCACCCCCTGGAGGCAATGAAAAGGTAAAATTTGCACTTGAAGGCAAAAAACGCAGCCTTCTTCCTTCTCTAACAATAAAAACAGCATCAGCAAATCTTCTCTTTTCTCGCACGCCCATGCTCTCCTCAGCCTTGTTCTAATGCATAGCCCACCTGCTCGCACTTGAACGCTGAAAACGCAGCCTTGTGTCGCTTTGAAAACTCCTCTTCAGATAGGTCCACCCTATGTCAGCCCCTCAGTGCTCTAATACAATGTCAGAGTGAAGCAATGTGGAAGTGAATGACCATGACAAAGAGTGAATAGAGAGAGAGAAAGAGATAGTGAAACACAGAAAATCTATAGTGAAGAATGCTGTATAAGGATGCAGAATTATACACGGGTGCAGAGAGAATATCTGTGTATGTCTCCGCCTCGAGGATCTTGATCTCCGTCAGCCCCGAGAGCAATCTCCACAGTCTGCAGGCTGAAATCTGTGAGACACAATTGCCAAGACTGTTGGAAACACAGCCTATTTATAGGCTGAAAATAATGCCCATAAATGATCAGGTAGGCTGCATTAAATGCAGCCGACTAATGCAGTCCGACTGCTTGCGTGGCATTGCCTGCTAGTCTAGGGAATGACTCTAACACAATGAACATACCAATTCCCAACTAACCTCTGCCTTTGGGTGGTTTTTCCACTTAACCAAATACTTAGGATAAATAGTCCGATGGGATTGTTTAGTTCTAAGGTCAAAACCAATTTGGTTTCGAGTAGAACAAATCAAGCAGTATCCTTAAGCCATGGGACTTCCACATTCGGAACAGTTAGTTCACCTTATTCCAATTGTTCTTTCAAACAATTAACATGGAACACAGGGTGAACTCGAATTTCGGAAGGTAAATCTACCTAATAGAATACACTACTTATCTTGGTAATCTGGAAAGAACCACAATATCTCGAAGATTAGTTATAACACTTATCGGTACTCATTGAATAAGAGTTCTTTGGTCTTTACCGGTAGTCAATAACTCAATTGAATTAGAGATCGGGTTGACCACAAAGGTATTTTAATGAATGGTGGTTATAAACCGGGTGTTGTATAAATGATGATGCTATACTTTAAGCGCATGGATGATTGCCAATAGTTTCTTCTCTTGGATGGTGAAATGCATTTGGGTATAAATGAACTTATAGCTCTCAAATGCAATAGATCGTTGTCCTCATAAAAAACACCACCTAAAGTATTGTCACTCGCATTTGTATGAACCTTAAAAGGTTTATTTGGATTGATAATCTACAACATTGGTGCAGTGGTAACCAATGGTTTCAATGTTTGAAAGTATTGATCAAGCTCACTAGTCCAAATAACCAGCAGACTAACATGTGTTAAAAAAAAAAAAGCTTCGGATGCCCTTAAACAAACGTGTTAAGGGTTCAATAACATGAGCATAGTCCTTTATGAACTTTTAAGAAAATCCAGTAAAACCTAAGATAGATTTTACTTGCCTTATGATTTGTGGAATAGGCTAATCAAAGCACTACTCAAACCTTTTCGGGATCAATTGGAATGCCATAAATCAAGATGACTTGACCAATATATAATAGCTATGTGTAGAAAAATTTGCACTTGATAGTTTCATAAACAAATGCTCTTGTCTTAAGAGACGTAAGACAATATGCAAATGTTTTGCATGTTCCTTCGATGACTTACGATAAACAAGGATATTGCTGAGGAAAATGCATTGAAAAGTTGTTTTCCTCATTGTCCTCGAGGATATTGCTGAGGACAACAATCATTCATATGGGGGGAGGTGTTACATCCTTGGACATCCGGGTGGGTGCTAGTAGCATTGGTCACAATGGTCATGAAATGACTTAGTGCGAATGCACTAAGGACACTTTAGAGCTAGGGCAGCTGAGTCCTATTTATAGGACTCAAGGCCTTGTTGTGCACATTCATTGTGTGATTACTAATCTTGGACTCTTGGCCCATTGGTTGACGCATCCATAGTACGCACATTGGCATAGTGTGGGCTGGTGGTATGGGACACCAACCCTTGGGATGTGGTCATGACCTAGAGTACTGCTAGCTCCTAGGCTTGGGGCGAGCCTATTTGGATCTATGGCTAGGAGGTGAGCCCAATGTCCAGTCCCTTTTATTTGCCAATATTTCTTATGTCGTGTCTCGTCTGCAAGTTGGATCCTAGGGGGACATTTCATTGGAATTGTTAGCTTTGTAAAGAATCATGTGTTATACTCCAATGATCCTTTGCAGGACACGCAACCAAACTTTATATCCTAAATCACATCCCTACAGAGACCTGCCTTGTTACAGCTTGTAGACTTGAGGCTGCTTTATAAAAGTATAATCGTACAAATCAATATAGTTGATCCGTCTTGCTAATCCGTTAGAACCCCATGCGATATCATATACTTATCGCTTTGTTTTCCGCGCTTCATACTCTCCTTACAAAAATGCATAGTGTAATAGCAATCTATTGTTAAAGATGATATAGCTAGTTTCGTTTAAGTTAAGTAAAGAAAGACTATACATGTCCATCAAGTTATACTTTTTTGGTGAGTCGTGACCAAGCTTTTTCTATACACCATATGCACTTGCTGTGTCTTTTAAATTAAAATACATGGACTTTGAGAGTGTCAACATAATAGTGGAGCGTGCTAGGTCATCTAGTTCCTTCCATAATCAAATCCAAGGAAACGTCCCCCTAGGAACCAACTTGTACATGAGACAACACAAGCCATATCCATAAATAAAAGGGATTGGACATCAGACTTAGCTCCTAGCCATAGAGCCAAATGGGCTCACCCTTGAGCGTGGGAGCTAGTAACACTTCGGATCATGACTACATTCCAAGGGATGGTGTTCCATAACACCGACCAAACCATCCTTGTGTATGGATGTGTCAGCCAATGGACCAAGAGTCCAAGAGTGGTGATCACACATTGAATGTGCATAATAGGGCCTTAGAGTCCTATAAATAGGACTTGGCTGCGTGCGCATGAGACACAACACAAGCCATATCCACAAATAAAGGGGACCGGGCATTAGACTCACCTCCTAGCCATAGAGCCAAATGGGCTCACCCTCTAGCGTGGGAGCTAGCAGCACTCTGAGTCACGACCACATCCCAAGGATTGGTGTCCCATATCACCAACCCATACCATCCTAGTATACAGATGCATCGGCTAACGGACCAAGAGTCCAAGAGTGGTGATCACCACAATGAATGTGCATAACAAGGCCTTAGAGTCTAGAAAAAGGACTTCTCACCCTAGCCCTGAAGTATCCTTAATGCATTTGCACTAAGTCACTTCATGGTCACTGTGACTAATGTTATTGGCATCCACCTAGATGTCCAAGGATATAACACTTGTTTGTTGAGCTAAATTACCATTAGCTTTCATTAAACGGGCCCAAAACTTAAGTTAATTAATGAATTGTAACCATTTCTTAAAAACTGGGAGCAGTTCGAGAGAGTTTTGGTTTCCCACATGAAGACCCTAATTTGGGAGGCCCCAAACTTTCTATAAATAGATAGCTTGCCCTCCCATTCAATCTAATCTCGTTTTTATAGGTTTTAGGGGATCTAGCTTCATTGCCCACACCCCGTTCACGGAGGACATCTCAATCGAAGTTGCTCGACATTACTTTTTTCCATCCGACACTTGTTTTTGGTCTATACCTTGGAGTGTGTGCCTCCTATTGCTATCTTTTGCTGTTGCTAGCCCTTCAGAGACTGCGTTTGTAGTTGATAATAGTCTACAGGCTGCGTTTACTACACTAGTTGTTGAGCTAAAAATGCATTAGCTTCACTTAAACAACTCCAAAACATGCTTAATTAAGAAAGAAACCTTGTTTATTTAAAAAGAAATACGTTTCTAGAGAGTGTCTATATCCCATAAGCACAAACCCACTTGGGAGGGCCCAAACTTTCTATAAATAGGTATGTTGCCCTCCATTCAGTCTTAATCTCATTTTTGCAGATTTCAGGTATTTCAGCTTGCTTTCCATATCCCGGATGCGGAGAACATCGCGGTCCAAGCTGGCCATTGCTGTTTACAACAGTCTGGCGCCTGTTTCCAGCCTACCATACACTGTTTTGAGTTGATTTCAGCATGCTAACTATTGTTGCTGGTTTTTCTTGCGTTTTTAGTCTTTCTCTCTTTTGCAGCCTGTGTTTGCTGTTTTCTCTCTCTTGCAGCTTGCATTCTTAGTCTTTCTCTCTCCTCACCTGTGTTTTTAGTCTTTCTCTCTCTTGCACTGCCGTTTGCATTAGATCCAGCCTTACTTGGTTGCCTTTGCTAGTGTTCGACTTTCGGAGGCTGCCTTGTTATGATTTGGGATCCGTTTGGAGTATAACACACTCTCTAGCTCATCACCCCTGTTGTGATCTTTGAGATACAGTTGTTCGAGGTACAGTATTCATTCACTACATAGTGTGTTTGTTGCATGAGCATTGTATATTCAATATTCATTTTACTTCATTCATTCTCTGTGTTCATTGTCTCTGAGTTACCCTAACCCTAACTGTGTTCTTCTATCAATCTGTGCTTTGTCGTACAATGTAACTTGTGTTTTTGTGTTAGGGTATTTCTTCACATGATATCAGAGCCGAGTTCTCTAAGAGGAACTTAGGCCTTGATCTAAAAGCTCTACTTAAGAAGCAGGAACAACAGAAGGGCAGATGACTTCAAACACTACTTTTGCACCACTTCTCACATCTGAGCTAGATCCAATGAGGAACGAGTCGGAGTAGGCCTTACAACTTGCTTCACAAGCTCTTGACATGGCTGGCCAAACATTGGATTGCCATGGAGTTCCACGATCTTACGAGATCATTGGAGCTGAGTACGATCTTATTTTGATATATAGAGCCCAACGGCAGATAGAAGATAAGTTTGAATTTTACCCTTTAGATTCGGTGTACCGATCTATTGACCATGCACCAAGGGCGGAATCTCCACTTAGGACTGTCTATCTGCAAGTGGAAACTGGCACAGAGTATATTCCATTGCCTTTATACTTATTCTCTCCGATTCTAGGTATGTTTACCATTTCAGATTTTGTTAATTCCTAACAATAGCCCTCCTAGCAAGTCACCTTACAAGGTGAGTGCAGTTCAATAGGAGGAAATTATGAGCCAAGTGAATGAATTGTTGCAAACAGGGCTGATTCAGTCTAGCTTATCTCCTCATTGCTCTCCAATGTCATTGGTTGGGAAAAAGGATGGTTCGTGACTACATCCAAGATCCACTATATATACATGATACATGAGCAAATAGTACCTTTGCTTTGAGCATAAGGTGATATTTTGGATCTCTTGCTCTATTGAATATGAAGGAGCTTGATCTAAAGCTAGCTTAAATTGAAATGCATTGAGGTAAAGCTACAATAACTAAGGGTAGTCCACCAAGTCACCCTCTTCCATCTGTTTTGCCTCCATATGTAAATAATTCTATTTTTACCAAGTAGCATCAAGAAACTTTCTCTCTTATTTTTCTTTCCTCATGTCCCAATGTATGCTTGGGTACGAAAATCTCATCTAGCTCCTCAACTTCTGGCTGAATTTCACCAGATACATCCTTTGGCACATCTCTATGAAAAGGTCATGCAATTTCAGCCTATAGCAACATCACTTGACTTTTCCAACACCTAGAAGGGCCCATAGTAACCATATTAAACTTACGATACAAAGCATGTCTACAGTGATTAGCTGCCCTCTTTTGCTTCTTTTGAGACCTTTGAAGTGCTTGGTTGACCTTTTGATAGACTACATCCATGTTCTCAAGATATCTATCAGCCTTAAGTATCTTACTACCCTTTGTGTACAAGATCGGTGGAACTTTTTTTCCACCCTTCAGAATCTCAAAGGGAGCCTTATCAATGCAGCTATGCATTGTGCTATTGTAAACAAACTCAACCAATGGCAAAAACCATTCCCATACTATGACTTGTGCTAAAAAACGTAGCACCTTAAGAGATCCAAGTCTAGAAATGTCTTCCTCTAGCTGTCCATTAGTTTGTGGGTGGAAGGATAATGAGAATTTTAGTGGGGTACCCATGTTTTCAAACAGTACCTTCCAAAGCGAATTGGTCATCCAAGAATCTTGATTACTAATGATTGACTTTGTTGGGATAAAGACCCTTTTTCACCTTCGTGTATAGTACATATGCATTATTTAGTTGTACATGTGAATGCACTTACGTGCCCTAAGTATAAATATATTTTATTCTTTGTGTATTAACATTTTTGTTGGTATATCCAAATCTAGTCGTACTTTCACACACTCTCTCTCTCTGTGTGTCACTCTCACTCCTCGAACTATTGCTAACTCTTCCAGTTGAGCTCCAACAATTGGTATCAGAGCCCAAGGTTCTACACGCTTTCCGAGACCAAGGCGATGGCTGTAGGGAGTCAGACGTTCAATGGGCAGAGTCGGATGTTCAATGGGCAACACAACGTGTGGCGTGTAAGCAACTGGTTGCGTGGTGATGGGCAGCAACAGGCGCAACGACCAGTCGTGATGGACTAGCGGCGACCAGTGTGGAGTAGCGGGCCGGTAGTGACAAGCGTCACCTGTCCCGCGATGTGACGCACCTGGCGGGTCAAGAGACCCCCCCCCAAAAGGGGTTTTTTAAATCAGAAATTTCTCTAATTTCTGAAAATCTCCCCTTGCCTTAACGGGGGTTCGAGCATTGGAAGCACAGTCGTCATTTCTGTGCCCAAAAATTTGGGGCTTTTCCCAGATTTGATATCGTCTATGCTTGGTAGTGACATTCAGGTCAGAAATTGCAGACATTGTGGGTGTTGACCTCAATCAAATTGGGGATTTTGCCAAATTTGTCAGAATTTCGCTCTTTCGAGTAAAGTTTCTTGACATTGGACCCTGAAAAATTGGGGCTTCTCATGCGTTGGTAAAATTTTGCTTAGTTGGGTCAGATTGGCTGACATTTATGCACTATTGGACCTGGAATTTTGGGGCTTTGTGCAGAATTTGGTAAATTTCTGCAGTATTTGTCCATGTGGTGGCTGCTTTATGTATAAACAGCAGAGATTTATTACTGTTTGGGGAAAAACAGCAGTGTATTTGGTGGTTCAGCTTGTGCTTCTGCAGCTCAGTGCATTTACTTGTGTTTGTGCTAAAAATGGTTGCAACTTCTTCCAGTTCAGACATCAAGAGTTTGATGGAAATCAAACGGTTTGATGGTCATGGCTTTGACCTTTGGAAAGACCGTATGCAGGGCATATTGTTCTTAAAGGATTGTGAGGATGCTTTGTAGGAAGATAAACCTGCACAAGTGTCTGATGCAGATTGGGCCAGAGTTAACAAAAAAGCTGTGGCCTACATAAAGATGGGTGTCACTGAGACGACATTTTGATAGACATTAAAGGTTTAGATACAGGTTATGCAATATGGGAGAAATTGAAAACTACCTATGAAATCACCACACCTGTTAATTAGGTGCATTTAAAGCGCAAGTTGGTGAATATGCGATTGGATGAGTCAAAGCCTGTAGCTGAGCACTTCAGTGCATTTACTGGCATTTTAAATCAGCTCAAGGATGCAAATTTGGATTTTGATGATAAGTTGAGGGCAATCTTTTTGATCATGACACTACCTGATTCTTGAGAAACCTTGGTGGTTTCTCTCAGCAATAACCCCAATCTCCCATATGATGGTGTGAAGGAGCAGAAAATCATCATCAGGGGAATCCAGGAGCAAGGAACGGACCAAGGCCAGTAAGTCTTCTGCTGCATGTCGACGTCGGCGGCAAAGCGAGGCATTATGGATCCCATACTGGCGAGCAACCCGCTGCACATTAGAGAGCAGCCGTGCAAATGAAGGCCAGCCCTCAGAGGCGAAGTCCAATAAGAACCTCTCAATCAACTGCTGCATATAGCCCTGGAAAACTGAATGCTTCAGATAAGAGGAGTTGAAACGTAAAGGGAGCCTATCCAGGAATTGCACAAAAGGTGCAATAGAGTGTGCCCGCATCTCAAGCTGGAGGGGGAAATGGTCCGACAACGCATATTGCCGCAAGACCTTCATTTCCAGCATGTCGGGAAGAAAGTCATTGCCCTGCATGATATACATTCTGTCCAGCCGCGACCAGGTAGTTGCATATTGTGCGGAATGAAAAGTAAACCCTGAAAAAGAAGGGTGAAGCCACGACCAAAGATCTTGCTTGAGCACGTGCAAAGCAAAAGAACTCCACACCCGGCTTTCCGGCGTATCCATTACCGAATGCCCTGAAGTGGACTGAGAAGAGTCGACACACATATTGAAATCTCCCCATCAAGAATCCCCTTCGGCCGAGTGACATGGAGCCCTGCAAAGTGGACCAAAGATTCCGCCGGGATGCGGGATCATTCGGAGCATAGAGGCCCAACAGCCATAAAATCTCGCCTTCAAATAAGACTTCGATCACCAGAAAGCGGCCCTGCACATCATTTTTAACAAGGACAGGCTGATATTTCTCATGGACAATCATCAGCACGCCCGAATAGTGCGTAGCATGGGTCCCTGCATAAAACAGGCGGAATCCATGACAATCCATCACTTTTCCTGCTTCACCGTGACTTTTGTGCTCAACTGCACACAATACATCCCACTGGTTCTCATGCAAGACGGTCCACATGGCATGTTGCTTATGGCGAGAGCAAATGCCTCGCACATTCCACGTGGCTATCTTCATGTATCCTCAAAGAAGGAAGTCAGGAACGAGGCACCTGCTGCCTCGATTTCACCTTTTCCGCGAGAGCATCCAGGACACCCTCATCCAGAAAATCAGCCAATACTGCAAAAGAATTCTGGCGACCTGCGTTGGAGGTAGAAGGGCAATCCACTGCCTTGGGAGAGGGGCGGGGATAACGCCGATCCCAGGGTGTAATAACATTTCCTTTGGCATCGAACGCCAGCTTGGCAGGTGGGCCTCTGGGGCTGTCGGTATAGGCTCTCCTTGGAGACTGATTGCGGGGGCCCGACGGGGCCCTAGGACGCGGAGCCTGCTGTGAAGTGGCCATTTCTTTCCGGCGCGTATACGTGCGCACGGAATCCTGGGCAGCGGGAGGCCCAGGATCCGCCAGGCCTGTATTCAACTTTTTACCTTTTTGAGGACGTGCCTCAATCCAGTCAGTACGACGGGAATCCACACTTCGGACCTGTTGTTTGCCTTTGTCCATGACATGAGGAGACTGAAGGGCTTCCTGGGGCGTGGCATCAAGCACCATGTCGTCCTTGGGCAGCACAACCTGCGCATCATCCGAAGACGATTGCTTTTCAGGGCATTCGGCCATGAAATGCCCCAATTTACCACATGAAAAGCAGTGGCCCGCAAAGTTGCCCCATTTTAAGCGAAAATACAAAGGATGCATGCCCGAACAATTGAGGCGAAGCCACGCAGGCCTTTTCCTGGCCGTGTCCCATAGCATGCATAAACGGTTGCGGTCGCCCTGAGGCTTGGGGGAACCAGCACTGTTCCCACAACTGCCATCGCATCCTTCAACATGGGCCAATAGACCACCGGACAGTTTTCCACCTCTACCCACACCGGGCATTCGCGTTGAAGCAGACGCTGGAAGTCGGCCATGGGGCGCCATGGCACAACATGAACCAGGCGGCGATCAAAGAATAGCGGCAACTTGGACAGGAGCTCAGCGCGATGCGTTTCCGATTTCAGCAGGACCTCATAAAACCCGCGAGGTCCAAGGAAAATCTCCTCAACCGACTCCCCTTGCAATAGATGGTGCAGCCACTGGCGAATATGTGAAAGCATTGGGATCCTGCCAGTGAAGAAAAGAATAACTGCACGGTCATAGAACACCGAGAAGGATCGCAAGACTGATTTGGGGTCCACCGTGGCTTCCAGCACATCATCCGTTCCCGCAACAGAAAAAGATTCGGTATTATGCTGGACATAATCGCCAAGCAGAGTATTGGCGAAGTCCAGCAAATGCTCCCAGTCGATTTCCTGCGAATCCACCGGATCAGAGGCCACTTGCGCATAGGAGCGTTCCGGAGGACTCATGGGCTCATCAGGCATAGGCTTGGAGCGTTTGCCGGCAGGCGGCTGTTCAGAACTCGGCGGCAACTCCTCCGTGCATGGCACCATATCTTCCGGCTCCTCTGCATCGGAATCAGGGCCAAGGGCTACCACCGTCCGATCAAGAAAATCCAAATCCAGGCCAGCCATACTGCTGTCTTCACACAGAGGACGAACTCTCTCTCTCTCTCTCTCTCTCTCTCGTTGTCTCTCTCTCTCTCTCTCTCTCTCTCTCTCTCTCTCTCTCGCCTTCTTTATATAGATCAGTGGGCACGCTGTTCAGGATGCCGCCTCTCTGACAACCGCCAGATTTAGGGTTTACAGGAGCTGGACTCCGTTCTTCAGGCCCTATATGAAAATTTTGTGCACAGGTGCAGTAGCTGTGAACTGGCTTCTGGCTCTCGCAGTCGTTCAGTCACATGCCACAGGAAGGAAGGAGGACAATGATCCTCCTCAGGCACTGCCGCTCCTGAACTGTGACTGCCGCAGGCCTGTGGAAACACAGATCCCACACGACTGCAGGACGACTAGGGTGTCAGCGGGGGACAGGGCCGTGCTGTCGTTACCTCCAATCTGCCACGTAGCACAATCGCAAGAAGGCGGGGCGCAGGACGATTTGGAGAGTGCCAGGCGTAGACGCAAGTGGTAACAGAAGGCAGAGGCGCAGGCACGAACGCTGTAGCAAGTCGAAAGGCGGCTGACAGGCAACGGCTCCCAAGTCAGATGGCGACGGCAGGGTCCCCGACACGCAGGACGAGCGCGGGTCAGGCAGCCGAAGGCCGCGCGAGGCGACCAAGCGACGACATCGCGCTCCCCGTCACGTTCATTCGATCCCTGGTGTTGACTCTCTCCTTCCAAGTCTATTCTCTTAGAATTCTTTTGTTCTTGCTGTTCTCTTTTGTGTTCTTTGTGCTTATTACAGTCTATATCAGCAGTGTCTCTTTGCTTCCATTGCTCCGCACTATTCTCACAGAAATAAACAGCTGGAGATCCATTACATGTTTTTTTCAGAGTGCAGCATTGTAGAAGAAAATGCATGTGCTGAGATGAAGAGTGGAATGCAAAAAAGAGAGGGAAAGGAACTCTGAAGAGAATGAATGCCAAAGACTGAAATCTGAAGCAGAGCATGTACATGGGTGTGTCAGGAGTATGGCACTCAGAAGACATCAAACTTTCTCACTGGAAAATAGTGTACAGGACTATGTGACAAGCAGCCTATAAATAGGCAACCAAACAGATCAGGTTAGCCAGCTGAATATGGCCGACCTGCAACCATAAATGCACTGACTGCTGCCCAACCTGCCTGCACTGCCTGTGCTGGGCTGACCTGTGCTGCCTGTCTGACCTGCCCGGGACTGCCCAACCTGCCCACCACCTGCCTGACGGGCTGTCCATTTGTGTGTCTGTTCATACAGCAGATGGCCCTCTAAGGCTGAATATGGTTAAGAAGATTGCTTACGGCACAGGTCAGCTTTCCATAGCAGCAGCTGATGGTTCTTGGTGTGATTATGAGAGCTGCCTGGTCATAATTGTATCACTTTGGGGCAGTCTGTCATTAGGGCCTATATATAGCTAGCCATCCTTCTGGTCTTCACTCAGTGCCTTTGTTGTGGGTATTCTGTGCATGTTGTGTAGGGGCTGCTTTGTATTCAGACATCTTCATTACTTTTGCCAATCAGTTCATGGCAGCATTTTCAGCGTCAGTTTTGCTTCATGTTTGCTTCCATGCTCACACTAGCAGGAAGTACGAGTTGCTCATCATTGTTTCAATATTTGTACCCACACGTGATGTGGTCAGTCAAATCTATGAACAGAAAATATTTTGTATCATACAAGTTGCTTGTCCTGGTTTCAATATTTGTACCCATGGAACACATGCATGTGATGTGGTTAGTTGAATCCATGTATGGAAGACACATATGTCAGAAAAGGCATGCAAAGTAATAAGTGTGCCATGAGGACATCAAAGACTTTTTGGAAAAGGGTAAAGGTTGACATTCTAACCCTGGAGAAGGAAAAAAGCAGAGCAAAAGGTTAAAATTGATGGTGTTTGTATGGTGCTAAATGCATTATATTTTGAAATATATGTATTATTTTTAGGGTGAAGAATTGATATGGGCTGCTGTGCACATGTTTGGCCTGCATGCATAAGCTTATCATTTATGTAGGGCACTTTTTGCGATCCTATGCAGCCTTGTAGTTTTGCATGGTGCAAAATCATTCTGGAGTCCAGGCACATCACTGATTATGACTGAGCTTGCATGGTGACATGAACAGGTGTTTGGGGTGATTGTTTCAAGGCATTTTGCCATCTCCTCTTTTATCCTTGTGGTCTACTGTGAGAAGCATGAAGAAAACCTTGAACGGTGCTGATTTTGTGGCTGGATGGACCTGAGAGAAAGCTGGGATTGAGGCGTGGTGCATGAAGGCACTTTTAGAGGCCGGGATGACCTTCCACAGATCATTTCATGGACTCTTTCAGCACATTTTTTTAACTGAATGGCCATGTGCTGAAATGTATTAAGAGGGACTTGTGTTCTATGCTGAAATGAGGGTTATACAGACTGAAAAGAGGCCTTGCTGAGGCTTTGGGGAGAGCACTGGGTATCAAGAAAGAGAGATTTGTTTGCTATTTACCCGCTATCTTGAATCCTTGTGCAAATGCTTGTACAGGCTTATCTTGTGTGGATGTGCTGAGATAGTACAGATATCTGCTATAAATGATGATTTTGTGGCATGTCCTAGTTCTGATGATTGTATGTCTGAGTAGTTATCCTTGATGTACAATATATGTTGCCAACCTTGTTCTAAGGAAACCTAATTTTAAATATCTATTCTTGTGGTCATTCTCAACACTATCCATCTCTTGGTACATAACATGATCCTTAACCTGTTGCACTGGGTTATAGTTGTTTGTTGTGATTGCAGTTCATGTTGAGGGTTTGTATTGCAAATGAGAGAGGATGCGGCTCAAAACTTGGATAAGATGTGATACCACACTTGTTTGGGCAAGCTGTAGATACAAGAGGGAGTTTTAAGGTGCTCAAGACACAAAATTCTCAGCGCAAAGGTACAATGTTGCTTTGTTAGTTTATCTCACAACGGCACATCATTCAGCATCTTATGATACTTTGTATCACAATAGAGTTAACGATTTTTAATACAATCGGGTTAAGATTTTCATTAATGTGCATCATGCACAACTCTATTTAGTAAACAACCACCCCGTGTACATACATAGATTCAGAAGTTATCTTTGCACTTGACAATAGAAGGTTTGCAACATCGTTTATGACAGTCATTCGTTTAATAGTTGTTTTAGCATCTTGCCATGGATGGCATGTGCATGAATGGGACTTTAATAATGCCTTTTTGAAGAGAGTAGCGTGAAGAGGCTTATATCATCCAATGTAAATTTTGAGTACATTATGTAGCTCCACTTTGTGGCTTGACCTAGCCACTAGGGTTATGGTATAAGAAGATGCATGAATATTGATGACCATGGTTTTTTGTAGTGTAGTAGAGAGCTCCTTTGTGTATGAAAGATTGGAAACGATCTACTTTTTGGATCCGTTATATTGATGACATTCTCTTGATCGAGTCTATTTAGCAACATTTTGCATTCCTCAAGTTTGATTGACCATAGTCATTTACCACAATAGATATAGCTACTCATTTTTTAAAGAGTGGTTGGTTTTCTATACTTCAAATGAATCAAAATAGCAAAGGATATGCCGTTGGGCTTGAGAAGAGTAGAAGAAATCCACAAGGCCTCTCATGGTGATGTGAGGTGAAGGAAATGCATAAAGCCATAATGATGAGAATCACCTTTGAATTTGGTTCCAATCCCTTTGCCTGAATGATGAAGCTACTTGATGTCAATGATCAGATAATGATTTCTTTGTCATTTGATTATTGATGATGCGAATGAGATGCCTTTAAAAAGGCTCTACAACGGGTGGTATTCCATAGTGGTTTTGGTAGGTTGGATCACACCTAAGTGGTTTCTAGGTGAATCCTTAGATGATTGGAGGTTAGTGGGTGACAGGAACCTTCCCATGGTGCATTGGGTATATGAAGACTCCCTTTATTGATGGGAATAAAGAGTATGATAAAATAATTAAATCTAGGTAATGTGCCTCTTGTGCATTTCCCTGGTGCATCATGGGTTTGATATTTCAACACCACCCTTCAAACTCATGGTGTACATTTGCATTAGCTTGGATGCTACATGACTTGCTCGGGAAATGTCCATCCTTGAAAGCCCAGAGGCTCATTGGCTTCTCTACTCAAGATGATCAAAGGCATTCTTGGCTTGATCACTTGTGGCTAAGAGTTGTGTATAGTTTAGGAGACTTGGGCCTTTAAGCATGATGGTATTACGCAAGGCTTATACATGTGAAGTTACAAGGATTTACAATATGATTTGAGGGAAATCACAAAAGAGGATAAACACTTTGGAGTGGTTCTTCATCAGTGGGAACATCAAGAGGAGCTTTTTTAGCTTTTTCTTGAAAGTTGTGGAAAGGGCTTCATGATGCTTTTCTTCTTTTCGTTCTACCTCCTTGTTTTCTTCTCTTTTTTCATCACTCTCTTGAACCATCTTAATGAGGTATACTTTTTGGGCTCTCTTTCTATGAAAGCATTCTTTCTCCTTGTGGTTAGTTCTATGGTCACACACAATTGGTTCATTGTGATTGATCTTGTTCTTCCCTTGAATTTGGATTTGGTGTAGAGGGCTTCATACTTAGGTGTTGCATTAACTTCTTGCTTGAACTTCAATATTTTATCTTCTTCTAGAAGAGAGGCTCTAGCATCAAATAGCTTAGGAGAGGGAAACTTGATAAGAGTAGTGACCACATGATCATACTCTTTATGCAAGGATTTAAGCAAGAGACTAATAGCAAGGTCTTCTTCCACTTTGAGTTCAATTCTTGCAAGTTGAGCCAGGAAGCCTTTCATATGATTCAAATGAGATGCAAGAGAAATACGAGGTTTAATTTCTAACATGAAAATTTCAATGAGCATTGAGATTTGAGCTTTTGGATTGAGCTCCAACTTTTGAGCTAGCCCTAAGTATCCTTTGCCATGTCACACCCATCTACGTGATGGATATATATATCATCAAACTCCAACTTTGATGATGGCTTGAGCTTTGATTACCAAGTGTGAAACACATCCTTTGAACTTGGTTGTTCCTCCTTCTACATTACTTGATGACATGCTTGCTATCTTGAGATTTTAAAAGGAACTTATGACCATAGTAGCAATAATGACATTGCTCTTAGAAACACATGTTTAGCCATGCAATGGGGCAATATGGACTAAAATAGATGGAAAACTAGTGCATATCTTCTGTATGAAGAGATTGCATCACTTCTTTTAATAACAAGGAACTAGCTGGCTTGGTTGGCCAAGCCCACTAACTATGGTTTGCAAGGCTTGGCATCATTGTGAAGCTATGCCTCATCGCATTTTTGTGAGCAAGGGGAAGCTACCCTTTGCTCACAAAAACTGGAAAAAATAACACTCTTCACCTACAACAAACAGTGTGCTCCATGCAAAGTGATACATTTTTTAAAACCTATTGTGGGTTTTATGTGTGGTAACTAGGTTAGTACTTTCTATATCTTGATTTTTGTAAACCCTCAATCTTAGATAGATTCGCATACGTCCTTACGTTTGTCATTATCTATAATGTTTAACGATATACACAATAATAACAAATCATTCAAATCTAGAAGACCTTGTTAAGTTCTCTCCCTCTCTCTGTGAAAAAACATGTAGGGCTATCTCAATAAAGAATGTGCTACATGAGATACAAAGTATCTAAAAACTCTAGTTCAACATGTATGCCCATTCTAAACTTTTTTTTCCCACCATAACCCCCTCTATAATGTGCAAGGGATGGTTTAATAGATATGAAATTCATGTGGTATTTTCTAAATCTTATTTTATGACTACACCCTGCATAGTTAGCACTATAAATGACCCCTCTACATGGTCAATGGCATGCCAAGAGTCTATCTATTCACATGGCATATTGAATGATCTCAATCACCATGCCATGTAAATATTGCTAGTGAACTGAAAACTACACTAATCTTCTAGTAGATACTACCCACCCTATCCCTAGTCCCATTCCTTGACAATACAATGAAGTGCTTATTTAAGTAGCATGCCATAATGGCCATGGCCTCAAAGGGTAAGAAAAAGATCATCTTCTTGAAAATCGTAAGGGGTCATGAAAAGATCCATACAACATAATCTTATACCAATAGAGTCGAGTGCATCTAGCTTGGTTGTACCATGTTGATGCTCCTTAGATGTGCTTCACATGTAACAAACCATGCAAATTCCCTTTGCTCACAAAAAATGGGGAAGAAACATATTTAATGTGATATGAAGACTATGCTTCACATGTAATAAATGGTGTGCTTTGCATAAAATGGCATTGCACTTCATGTGGCAATAAAGAGACACTAACTCATAACAAACTCCCTATGGGTTTTATTGGACAATGGCACCCATTAGTTGCCTTTCAATTAACACCAATAAAAGTGAGTTTGAGAATAATCAAGGACTCCAATCCTTTGCAAGGGACATAGATCTAAAATAGGATCATATAAGGCTTGTGTTAGTGAATTTGCTCCCCTATGCTTGACAAAAATCATCTAAGCATTCCATATTCTCTACTTCTCAACTAAAATCATAAACAAAGGGATAAAGAAAAATTATAATATTTGTATTTTGCACTCTATGGCTATCATTTTCGAAGTATGAAGGCACAAAAATTGTGACATAAGATGTTTTCACTTTTCAAAGTATGAATACAAATTTTTAAAAAAACATAAGATGTTTCCTAGTGATGGATAGATCTATCCATCTATGTTGCATTGAACATTATGATCCTAGGTATGTATGGTATGACTATTTTTTCATATCTTAGTTTCTCACATGAGGACATGCAACACTCGATTTTTTAACATTGCAATTGATGCCTTATCTCCTATCATTGATTCCATGTTTTAACCAATGGATAGAGAAAGAGTACGATTGACAGACTTGAGTGCTCACCATATCGATGTCAACAACCTTCTAATTTGTAATGCCATGCATTGGTAGCTAGTTTAACCTTCACAAAAAGTTTGTGAGAGAGAGAGAGAGAGAGAGAGAGAGAGAGAGAGAGAGAGAGAGAGAGAGAGAGAGAGAGAGAGAGAGAGAGAGAGAGAGAGAGAGAGAGAGAGAGAGAGAGAGAGAGAGAGAGAGAGAGAGAATAACACGGTCCTTAGTATGGCAAGTTTGCCCTAGCCTCTGATGTAAACTCCATGATTAGGGCGGTTTTGTTATGACCATTGCAAGAAACTATATCTTGTTCTTGATATTTTTGTAGATAACATTATATTCACACGTTTTTGTAGTTAACATCATCAGCCATTAGTATTTTCTTCTTCCTCATTTCTTTATAGACTATAACATTTTCTCTATATCCACATATGCCATTAAAAAGTAGTCATACCTTCTACTTTCCTACATTTCTCCATTAAAGGTTCACACAAAGCTTTGCTTATAAATGTAAATCAATAAGTTCCTAACCATAATGAATGCAAATCTAAGTGTTTCGTGATGTAGAAGTGTGTTCTCCATTGAGAGAGGCTATTCTCATACACAAGAGTCCACGTCGCGCTCTCTCTCTCTCTCTCTCTCTCTCTCTCTCTATCAACATACATTCGTGTGTGTGTGTGTGTGTGTATGTCTGTGTGTGTGGTTTACTAAGAGAAAGAACACAATAATCATAATAATATATATTCGCATTAGAGAGAGAGAGAGAGAGAGAGAGAGAGAGAGAGAGAGAGAGAGAGAGAGAGAGAGAGAGAGAGAGAGAGAGTTATATTAACGTCTTCTAAAGACCAAAACTGGCCTATGAGACAAACTGTGATACAACTGATGAGGTCCAGCTATCCAAAATAAAAGTGTTGAATGAAAAGCTAAAAATTGGAAACTGAAAATACGGTGCTATGAGTGTGATAAGTGTCGTGTATGTGTATGTGCGTATGCAGCTCTGGTACTCCAGATAATGGCTACAAAAGGGGAACAAATGTCGGCTGTGATAGGGGAACAACTGTCGGCTGTGATAAAGTGGTGCGATGTGTATATGTAACAGATGCAGGGAGATATACTATCTTGGGATGTAGTAGCAGTCGTCGAAGTCGCTAATAGCAGGTGATCCCTCCTAGATGCAGGATGTGGTATATCTGCGGTGGAGAAAGAGCAAACTGGAGATTTGAGATCCAATGTGTCGAGTGTCGTCGGATCTCAGTCTACTGTCGATGTAGATCAAGAATCCTCCGGATCTCCTGTCGGTGTGGCTGTGGGGTCCGAAACCCACGGATCCTCGTGCGGCGTCGGGTACGCTGGTCCTCAGCCTGCTGTAGTGTGAGCCCGGAGGTCTGGCTGGAGGCTGGTACAGTAGCTCTCACTCTATCTGTCTCAAAGAACTGTGTAATAGTCGTCTGGGTGCGCCCCTCTCTGATTGGGACCCGCTGTGTGCTCTACTCTCTGATGTGCCATGCCTCTCCCAGAAAACGGCCAAATGATCTCTGATCCATATCAGTCATACATCCCTGAAGTGAGCTGCTCAATGTGTATCTAGATCTCAACTCTGAGTATAGAGAGATTATAAGCCTATGATGTGCCCGCTTGAGACTCCCTAGTGGTAATATTTAGTGGTCCATAGAGATGATTTTCTAGGCAATGACACTCTTGATACTCTTTTGAATAATACGAGGATTGCTCCCTAAACTTGGTAGTTCTTCTAAGAATAGACCTAAATTTTGGTTTTTAAGCTAAGGTTTCCTATTGGGGTTCGGTCTTTGAGTAACTACTTGTGCTAGATTGCTCAAACTACTGAAGCAAACTCGTATTGCACTTGGTTCAAGGAGAGTGAGAATTGAGGGGGAGTATGAGTACGTTGACCCCTCTGCATATAAGACAAAGTCTCACTTTGTAATTCTAGGAGTCTTTTTTTTTTCTCTACTCTAACGTATTGAATTTGTGAGAAGCTCTTAGCTTACTAAGACCACCCTATCTTAGGGAAGATTCATTAGGAATCTCGCCCTCCCACTTCCCTTGGTTGGATAGTTTTAGTTGTCTACTTACCTAACACATTTAAGTTGTACACATAAAGTCAACTTCCTTCATTAATCTTTTTAGTCACAATGTTCATTCACGTAATTTAAATCACAACACACAATGAAAAACACCCTTTTGAAAAATAACTTCTTTATTTAATAGAAATTCTTATACAAGTGTTCACATTTTGCCCATATGGAAGAACATCACAAAGGTCTTTATTTTTCCAAGATTTCCACCCCTGACTAGTACCAGGGCTTCACGAAGTCTATCCTGAATCATGTAGGAGCTTGGTTGGTTCCTAGAAGTCTAAGAGTTTATTGATCAGATCCCCCCTAGCACCATGAACTCCTCTTGTCCAACGATCCCCTTAAAGAGCCACCTCTCCCCATTGGGGTCGGTCCGAAACTCTCTAAGACGGCATTTATTCCCCTTGGAAGAGGGACCCTCAACTAGCCTTGGGGGAGGTCTAGTGCACTTTCCTTTTTATCCTATTGCAAACTTAGTATCTTTAGGATTTTTTATTCAATTTAATCAACTTCCTAAGTGCATCAAGTTAGACTTGTATGCATCGTTACAAGCAAAAGCAATTCTTCTTCAAGCATTATTCCTAACAAATAGAGAGGCAATTGAGCAAGATCTTAACTTAGAGACAAATTTTCTTTGGATTTGTCTTTTCTAAGTCCCCTTTTTGAGATCTAAACTTTGATTAACTTTCTTTCATTGGGTCTTTCCTTGGTTATTGGTAGTCTTTGTTTGCAAATTTTGCTTGTAACCCTTCTCAAAGATTGGTCACTTAACCTCATTACAAATCTGGAATTTATTCTAAATTGTGAAAATCAAGCAGATCTTGAAATTATGATTTTTCCTTAGAGATTATGTGAGTCAATAAGGTAAGTATTTTTCCTAGGAATTCTTGGACTTTTATTCATCTCAAGGAGAATTATATTATCTTTTCTTGTTATCTTGTAATCTAGAACTCGTATTTTGCTTTGTCATATTGGCAAAGCGAATTGGTCCAAATATCCTAGGTTAAAAAATAGCTACGTGTTCGATTTAATAATTTTTAATGAGCTATGCACACCATTATTTTAACTTATTTAATAATAGCAAAAAGTTCTTCCCCTAAGAAAAGTACTCCTAATTTAAAAAAATTTATCACCTACTTTGATTATCCTAATTCACTTTAAATGAATTATAATTATCAATAAAAACTATTTTTATGTTTATATGATTTATAAATACTAATGGAATATTTCTTGATATTTAAAAAATTCATAAATATAAAAAAATCATTGATACACTTTTCACATTCTCTACATTTATGTCATAGTTTATAAATGCTAAAAGAAATGTTTTTTATTTAATTTTTATTCATCCTAATATTTACATAATTTGTAAATACTAAAAAATATTTTGAATGTAATGTTTACTTATCTTAATATTTATATAATTTGTAAATACTAAAAAGAAATGCTTGTAATGTAATTTTTGATTATCCCAACATTTACATAATTTGTAAATACTAAAAATAAATATTCTAAATGTAAATTTTTACCTTTTCCTACATTATAAATGCCAAGGAAATTATTATTGATGATTTTTTTGTTTATAGGTAACTAAAGATAATTTATTCAATACAATGTCATGTCATGCAATTTATCCTATCTTTCGAAATGTAAACCTCTAATTTAATAGCTCTTACATATTCTACATTCTTTTTTGTTGGATTTCCATTTTTTCTAAGCTATAAATTCTTCATGGAATATTGCACCCCATTTATTTATGTTCCTAACCGTGTATTAAATGAATGTTATCTACGAAGGAATCTAGTCTTGTGTTGCGAGCGACGGCGTGTCGACCACATTCACGATTGTATTCTTCATCTACTCCTTCCTTTCTTTTTCTCTACTTTTCCCCTATTCTTGTTTTCTTATCTTCCTCTTCTCCTCTTTTCCTCCTTCTCTTCTCTTCTTTACCACCTCTTCTCTTCTTCTCCTTCTATCTCTCTCCCCCCCCCCCCCCCCCCCCCCCTCTCTCTCTCACAGCAAAACTGGTAGGGAGGAGAATAAAAGTATTAGCCCAAGCCTAAGCCAAGGCTTATGGCCTCTCTCTCTCTCTCTCTCTCTCTCTCTCTCTCTCTCTCTCTCTCTCCCTCTCTCTCTCTCTCTCTCAGCAAAACTAGTAGAGAGGAGAATATAAGTATTAGCCCAAGCCTAAGCCAAGGCTTATGGTCTTATAGCCTTATCAAGGCTCAGTCGATTGAGTGTGTTTTCTTACTCTCCTTCTTCATTGTCTGTGATGCTATTAAGGTGGTTGTTGTTTGCACAATTGTATGGAGTAGAGATGGCAATGAATTTGAGAAGACGGTTGGCGACACTCGATCTCGTAGTCCATTGATAAGTCAATGGAATTTTCTTTTCTTTCTCCTTTAAAATTTATTAGGTTTTTTAAAACCTTATAATTCACCCTCTCCCCCTTAATACTAGTTCATGAAGAAGTGCTTTTGGGGGGGGGGGGGGGGGGGGGGGGGGGGGAACATTACATCCTCTTTCCCTTGGAGGAATTGAGATGTCCTCATCTCAAAGGAACTTAGGATTTGATATTAGCAGAAGTGAAAATCATAGTGCTTGAGGGTTAGGACTCATTAACGTTTCTACCATGCTACTTGACTACATGCATTATCGAAGTTTAAGATTATAAGGGTAAATTAGATTAGTCATTATAAAGCAGTGCAAGTGTAGGGTTCATTACATCTAGGAAGAACTTTCTAAGTTTTTAATTGGGTTCTAGTTCCTTATTACAAAAGAAACTGGGGATGTTGTTTACATAGGACATCCTCATCCATCCAAGTGGCATCCTCCTTAGGATAATCTTTCCATTAGATGAGATCTTCCCTAGTGGTTATGTTTCTAAGGATGCATTCCTTTACATCAAGTATACTATCAAGTTGAAGCTTAAGGACTCCTTGGATTGACATTACAACTTGTTAATAATCAAGAACATGATCAAGATTGGATATATAACCTTTTAGAAGGATAATATGAACTACATTGTGAACTTTCAAGTGTTTAGGAAGTTGTAGCTTATAAGCATTGAGTCCTAGACACTTGAGAATCTTGTATGGACCACAATAACTTGGGCTCAGCTTCTTAACTTTTCCAAAGGAATAAATAACTCTTCTTAGGCCAAACATGAAGAAAAACTATGTCTCCTTCCTTGAAGCTTTGTTCTTATCTTCTTATATCAGTATATGCTTTTTGTCAATCCTTGGCGGCCTAGATATCTTATTTGATAGCCTTAACTTATTCATTCATCTCTTCCGACATCTTCTTGGAAGTTTCTAATTTTAGTGTAGGATTAGAAAAGTTTAGTGGGATTAAGCATTCTTGTCCATACAAAGCTTGAAATGGGGTTATTTGGATGCTTTGATGGTAGGATGCATTGTAAGAAAACTTCATCAAAGGTAGATATTGTATCCACCACTTAGGCTCCCTGCAACAGTAAGCTCTAAGCATGTCTTCGATGACTTGGTTGACTCTTTGAGGATGATAGGCAGTGCTAAAACAAAGGTGGGTACCAAAGGCCTCAAATCTTCCAAAAATGAGAAGTGAAGAGAGAATCATGATAGCTGATAATTCTTTTAGGCAATCCATGTAGCCTAAAGATCTCCTTCACAAATATCCTTGCAATATCTGAAGCCTTGTAGTTGGTTTTAATTGGCATAAGGTGAGCAATTTTAGTTAGCATATCCATAATGACTAAGATTGAATTGTACCCACCTTGGACACAAGTTAATCCAACTATAAAATCCATGCTGATAAATTTCCTCATCTTGAAGTAGATAAGTCCTCCTTCTGTGAATAAGTTCAAATACTTGAACTTGAACTTAGGGTCTATCCCTTTGGATAAGACTTCTTTTATGATCTGTTGATACCTTAGATCCTTACCTGCTTCCTCCTTAGCCATTTTTATGATTGGACATTGACACCATTGTTGTTATAGAGACCTTGCCTTGGAAGGTTCTTCTAAGATAAGGGTGTTGAGAAATGCTTTATGTCTTAGGGTATCCGCAATGGCATTCTCCTTACCTGGCATGTACTTGATCTCGAAGTCATACTCTTGTAAGACTTCAATACATCATCGTTGCCTCATGTTTAGATCTAGTTGAGTAAAATTTCACTTAAGACTTTATGGTTGGTGACTAAGATGAACTTTGTTCCAAGCAAATAGTAATTCCATAATTTGAGAGTGAATTATAATGAGTAGCTCCAAATCATGGATAGCATAGTTCTTCTCATGAATGTTTAGCTTTTAGAAGAATAGGCTATTGGATGGCCTTTTTGCATGAGCACACAACCTAATGCAAGAGATCTTGCATTATCGACAACTTCAAATTCTCGATTCAAGTCAGCTAGTTTTAAAATAGGAGCTATGATCAAGCTTGGTTTAAGCTTCTTAAAGCTAGACTATTCAATTGGAGTCCATACAATGGCAGTTTGCTTCTTGAGTAAATCAGTCAAGAGTATGGCAATCAAGGCATAATCCTTGATGAAAATCATGTACCATCCTATCAAGCACACAAAACTTTGAACTTTCTTAATTGTTGTTGGGGGTGTCCATTCTTGTACATCTTTAACCTTGGTAGGGTCTACTACAATCCCCTTGTTAGAGACTACAAATCCAAGGTACTCAACTCTCCTTTTAAAGAAGTCACATTTCTTCTTCTTGGCATAAAGCTTGTGCATCCTCATTATTTTAAGGACAACTCGGAGTTATGATTCATGATCTTCATCCTTCTTTGAGTAGTTCAGGATGTCATCAAAGAAGACAAGAATAAAGTCATCAAGATAGGACCAGAAGATATCTTGCATCAACCTATTAAAGGTTGGAGGTGCATTGGTTAATTCAAAGGATATCACAATGAATTCGTAATGGTTGTACCTTGTGTTAAATATAGTTTTTGGAATGTCTTATTCTTTGATCCTTATCTGATAATAGCTTGATCGTAGATCAATCTTTGGGAAGATCTTTTCACATTGAAGACAATCAAGTAATTCATTTATCCTTGGAATTGGATATTTATTCTTGATTGTCACATGGTTGAGCCCACAGTAGTCGACATAGAGATAGAGGGTTCTGCCCTTTTTTTGGAATAGCATTGGGGCTCCCCATGGTGAATTACTCATCTGATGTATCCTTGGTCCAAATATTTCTTGAGTTTTTCTTTCAATTGAATGGCTTCTAGAATTGACATATGATAGGGTCACTTTGCTACTGACACAACTCCTAGTATTAGCTTGATCTCATGATCAACTTCTATTGGTGGGGGAAGTTTTGTCAGCTATTCAAGGAGCACATATGCATATTCCTTTAGCCAACATGGTTCTTCTTCAACTTCCTTTCCTTGCTCAATCTCATTGAGTTTGATTAGATAGATAGGAAATCCTTTACTTAGTCCCTTCATGATCGGAGAAGCTTTTGCTAGTTGGATTCTAGGGTTTTCAGCTTTGCCTTGAGTGGTTACTAACTCTCCTTTTTATCTAGAAACGTGATTTAACCTTTCTTGCAATGAATATGAGCATCATTGGGAATTAGCCAATCCATTCCTAGCAAGTACTCATAAGCTCCTAAATTCATGATTCTAAACCCCATGCTGGAAAGATTGCCTCCTATGTTAAATTTCACTCTTCTAGTTTGTTGAGTAGAAAATTGCCTCTTTCCCATTTTACAATTCCATTAATAACTTAGATGCATGTTCAGTATTTATTCCTAGTCTCTTTACATACTTCGGTGAGATAAATGAATAGATGCTTCCACAATCAATCAAAATCTCAAAAGTTTTACCTTGGTAGGCTAGTGGGGTTTGGATGCCGTTAGGGCCCTTCTTGTTGAGGGCAGTATGTATTGTTGATCTTTCCATGTTTGCTTCTAAAGTGGGAACTTCACCTTCTTCTATTTCTATGTTCCTCCCTTTGAAGGTTACTCCAACAACTTTTCCTTAGTGGTTGAAATTGCTTGATTTTGGCCACAAAATTACCCTTGGTGGATTGGTTGACCTAACTTTAGGCACTATCTTTTGAAGTGGCTGGGTTTGTTGCAATGGAAACATCTTGGTAACTCCTTATTGCCGATTGTAGGTATGGTGTTTCCAGTTGCAATTGTCTTGTCTTTCTTCCTTTGATTGGTGTGGTATTGTCCTTAGATTCTCTTAACATACCCTCACAAGCCTTTGTATGGAGAACTTTGTTTCCAAAATCTTCGACTCTTGGATGTTGATTGAAGTTCCATATTGGTTTCTCCCATCAACTTTAGTTTAGTTATCATTGCATGACTTAGAGGAGTAGTACCTATAGTAACAAAGTAATCCTCCATAGATTCAATCCAAATTTCTGCTTCAGACTCAACATCCTTTCCTTTGTCATCATAATCGAGCAATTTGATTTGCTTAAGAAGAACTTTTTCTCTTGCGCTTTGGTTGGGGTAAGTATAGACATGGAAGGTGCAATACCCTCATTTTGTTAACATTTGCAAGATTAGTTGTGCACAAGAGAAGAATAATTTCTTCTCTTGTGCTTTGGCCATGGTAAGTATAGACATGGAAGGTGCAATACCTTGGTTTTGTTAACATTTGCAAGATTAGTTGTACATCTTGAGAGCTTACAATATTCATCTCTCTTTAAGGTCATTCCAAATACTTGAATCCATTAATTTTAAATTTACAGCATAAGGTTAGTTTAAAGTACACAATCTTACAAAAATTTTAGACTCTTTTATTATTCATGATTTTCAACAAGGCTAACTGGATTTCATTATTACATTAAGTAGATAGTTTTGGGAATCAAGAGTTTTGGGTTACAACAATCCTAACTGTGAAATTCAAATATATCAATGGTTTTGTAGGTTAGAGGTTCATCAAATATTTTTAGTTTAACCCTATGGAGCAACATCTTGCCATCATGGTCAGTTCAAAACTCTCTAAGGTGGCAATTAATCCTCCTTGAAAAAGGGACCTGCAACTAGCCTTGGTGGGGAAGGTCTAGTGTGCTTTTCTTTTTATCATGTTGCAGACTTAGTGTATGAGGATTTTTTATCCCATTCAATCAACTTTCTAAGTGCATCAGGTTAAACTTATATGCATCGCTACAAGCACAAGCAATTCTTCTTCAAGCAATATTCCTAACAAATAGAGAGACAATTGAGCAAGATCTTAACTTAGAGGTAATTCTTTTAGACTTGGCCCTCTTCCTATCTTCTTGGAATTTTCCAGTTTTTCTTCATATTTGTCTTTTCTAAGTCCCCTTTTTGAGATCTAAACTTCAATTAACTTTTCTTCATTGGGTATTTCCTTGGTTATGTTAGTCTTTATTTGCAATTTTTGCTTGCAACTATTGTCAAAGGTTGTCACTTAACCTCATTACAAATCTAGAATTTATCCTAATTTACAGGAATTAATTGGATATTGAAATTACAATTTTTTCTTGGAGATTATATGAGTCAACAAGGTGAGTACTTTTCCCATGAATTCTTAAACTTTTATTCTTGTCAGAATTAAATCTTCCTTTTTTATTATCTCATAATTTAGGACTCATATTTCGCTTTGTCATGTTGGCAAAGAAAATTGGTTTGAATATCCTAGATTTAAAAATAGCTACATGTTCGATTTAATATTTTTTGATATGCTATGTATGCCATTATTTTAACTTTATTAATGATAATAGAATTTTCTTACTCAAAGAAAAGTACTAATCAATAATTTTTTATCACCTACTTTGATTATCCTAATTCACTTTAAATGAATTATAGTTACTAAGAGAAATCTATTTTCTATGTTTATATGATTTATAAATATTAAGAAAATATTTCTTCATATTTGAAAAATTTATAAATACAAAAAATATATTTGATATAAATTTTATCTTTTCTTATGTTTATGTAATTTATAAGTAATAAAAGAAATATTATCAATATAATTTTTACTTGTCTTGATATTTACACAGTTTTTAGATGCTTAAAAATATTATTAACATGATTTTTACTTTTAAACATTTATATAATTTATAAATGCTAAAAATATTTTAAATGTAAATTTTCATCTTTTCCTACATTATAAATGCTAATGAATCTATACTTTATGTAACTTTTTTGTTTGTAAGCAACTAAAGGTAATTTATTCAATGTCATGCAATTTATTCTTCCTTTCAAATTTTAAAACTCTAATTTAATAACTCTTACTTATTCTACATTCTTTTCTGTTGGATTTCCACTTTTGCTAAACTATAACTTATTTATTGAATATTGAACTTCATTTATTTATGTTCCTAATCATGTATTAAATAAATGTTAATCTATGAAGGAACTTGGTCTTGTGTTACAAGTGATGGTGTGTTGACCACGTTTATGACCGTTGGTAGCTCCCATGCTCCTTGCTCTAGAATACCGTCTCTTAAAGGCCATTGCGAGAAGGGAGTTTGCATGCACTAGATTCGAGCTTTGACAATCTTGATTAGGAACACCAAACCTTGCAAGATAGAGGCTCTATAGAGAGGAGAAGGGCTTGCTCCATGGGTACTAGAGGTGCAAAGGTTGACGAGTATCTTGTAGTTCCGTAGTGGTACCCTCTATCTCGTGGTAGATGAAGTTCTCCCCTTGCTCTTCTTCATCTCACTCACTCTCTCTCTCCTTCTTCACTCTCTTCCTCTCTATCCTCTTCTTTTCTTCATCTACTCCTTCCTTTCTTTTTCTCTACTCTTTCCCTATTCTTGTTTCCTGCCTCTTCTCCTCCTTTCCTCGTTCTCTTCTCTTCTTCACTAGCTCTTCTCTTCACACACACACACACACACACACACACACACACACACACACACACACACACACACAACTGGTGGGGAGAATAAAAGTATTGGCCCAAGCCTAAGACAAGGCTTAAGGTTTTCTAGCCTTATCAAGGCTCACAATCCTCCTTACTCTCCTTCTTCATTGTCCGTGATGCTATCGAGGTGGTTGTTGTTCGCACAATTGTATGGAGTAGAGATGGGTGGCGACAAATTTTGAGAAGACAATTGGCGGCATTCAATCTAGCAATTTGTCAACCAATCAACTGACTTTTCTTTTATTTCCCCTTTAAAATTTATTGAGGTTTTTCTCAACCTTGTAATCCACCCCCTTTATTATTTATTAAGATATTTTTTAACTTTATAATCCACTGCCTCCCATAATACTAGTTCATGCTGATGGGGGGGGGGGGGGACATTACAAAACCCCACTCATCCTTTAGGAAAAAACCCTATTTATTTCTTGAAACCAAATTCTCATCCTTGTGCCACATAGGCTTAAGAGCCTTCTAGTTAGTTGGGATCCCAAAGGCAAACCTCATATATATATATATATATATATATATATATATATATATATATATATATATATATATATATATATATATATATATATATATATATATATATATAAGAGATATAAAAATATAAGAGATATATATGTATAATAATATAGATGGTATAGATGTGTTCTAGTTGCAATGACATGAATAGGAGAAGAAGGAGGGCAACTCTCAACCATGCCAAAGGATATACTTATGGAAAGTAATACTTACTAAAAAATAATAGCATATTCAATGCTTAATTGACAGAAATGGTGCCTTTTTTATGACAACACCATCAACAAGTATGATGGTATCCTTAAAGCAAGCAATATGAAGAGTAGATGGACTCATGGGAATAACATTACTTTGCACCTTTAAATGCTTTGAAAACTAGCACTATTGACTTCAGTTGTGACTTAAACTAGTAAGAATGGAGTTGGAGTAGCTCATTGTGAACATAGCGATTGGGATGCAACTGATTGGATGTTTTATATGCACCAAATTTCAAGCTTCAGCATGTTTTAATAGCCACGGTAGCAAAGTTTAGTAGATATACGAACAATGGAAAACTATAGGTAGCTCATTTGAAGCAATTGATAATATGTCAATGGTTGTACTTCTTAACCTACAATGGTGCCCATTCTAGCAACGTGAACAACAAGAACTTCACCATTGCTAGGTAAGAGATTAATATTTGAGAAGAAGTTCATTTTAGTAGCTGAAGTAGAGAGATTTTGGGTGATCATAGGTTTCATTTAGTCTAGCATATAGCATCTATTATTGTGAGAAGAGTAGCAAATAGTCATGAACAATTGTAATAAACATGAGCTTTAGTCAACCACCATCAAAGATATCAGAGAGCAACACCTTCAGGATGCCAAATAGGTGTGAGTATTACTTGAAATAGGGCAACAAAAGGCCTCCATGGATCCACACCTTCAAGCTCTAAGATACCATGTTGAAATGTTGAGAGAGATAGAGAAGAGTAGCAATGAGTACATGATGCAATGGAGTCAATATGAAATCAAAGAAAAAATGAATTGATTATTCATGAGAATTAGATGCCTTTATGTTAACCCTCAGATGAGAACAAGGTTGAAAATCTAGAAAATCTAAAGTAGAAGACAAGGCCAAGGCAAAAGTGAAACGGAAGACGAAGGCACGCTAAGAAAAATATGGAAACACAGTAGAAAAGTCCTAAATCAAGGAGAAAGACGCACAAGAAAAAGTGCAAGTCAATACTTTTGTAAAAGAGCGCAATGTATACCACGATTTATTTTAAGAGCGCCAGGCTCTCACCCATGTAAATTGTAAAGGTAGATGGGCAGTAGGAAGGAAGCTAGGAAGATAGGAAGACAATGGGAAAAAGAGCCTAGTGGCCGGCCATGTAAAAAAGGGGATAGCCTAAAAGAGATTTAGGGTTTTGTATATAAAGTTGAAAAGTGAATGAGAAGCTCATTCTTGTGTGTGGCCAAAAGTAGCTCTCCTCTTCTTCTTCTTGAGCTTGTGCTTGAGAGAGGCAGTGTGAGAGTGTGAGGAAGTGAGTATGTGAGGGTGAGGGACTGTGGTGGAGAAGCTCTCCATCTTCTCTTCTCTTATTCTCTTCTCTTCTCTTCTCTTCTCTTGATCGCGGCAATGGAACTTGGAGCATGGAGCTTGAGGATGGAGCTTGCACTTGGATTGTGGAGCTACCGGAGTGCTCGAGAGAGAAGGTGACTCGATTGGGCATGGAGGTAAGCTCATTACACTCGTAGAGAAGCATGGCGTGCCAGCTATGTGAGAGGTAGCTATTAGTGCTCGCTTGAAATGCTTGAATAATAAGCGGTCCGTGGGTCTTGGCGGTTGAGCTTGAGCTTGAGCTTGCCTCTACATTTTGGTTCCATTGCCGAGACCACCGGATTTAAGCTTGAGCACTTGCGCGCTTCAAATCAAGTATCGAAGTAAGGGTCTCATCCCCGAATCGAAGCTTGAGGTAGATAGGAGATTTAGGCATGTTAATAATCGAAAACAAGTAAGTATTTTTGGATTTGGATATGTAGATGAGTAGGCTAAAGAAGTATGAATGCCATCTTGTGATTTTTTCTTGCATTAGGTAGGATAGGATTAAAACAGTGTGAGCACACAGTAGGGTTTTTGCTGTTGTATAACAGGCTGAAATAGAGAAAAGAAGAGCAAAAAATGAAATCTTGGGTTAAATACTAGTAAGAGGAGCAAGGTTAAGGTGAATGCAGACTTGGGCAAGGTAATAAGAGGCCAGGAGTGGCAAGGGAGACTTCATTTTGCATTTAAGAGATTAAGGAGAGCTTGAGAGAGAGAGAGAGAGAGAGAGAGAGAGAGAGAGAGAGAGAGAGAGAGAGAGAGAGAGAGAGAGAGATATATATATATATATATATATATATATATATATTGACTAGAGGAGATCGTGGCATTCGATTTTGGAGCTTTTCCTTGGATCCAAGTATGCAAAACCCTTCCTTGATGGGCATAGGTGTGATCTGTAGAGCCTTGCAAGAAGCCGTGGACCAGAAGAAGTCAACCAAAATTGTTGCGTGTGCCTCGTCGCCTCATAGTACCACTGTGTCCTGGTCTGACTCCCAGATTTGGGCACTTGGACCATCTGATTCCACGAGTCGATCGTCACCTTGGGCCCAATTGGACCAACCATCCAGTTGGACACTCTTGACAATCAAACCAAGCCCTTCGTCCGATTGGACTAACTCTTGCAATCGGACCATCCAATTGGCCCAATCGGATGCACAAAAATCGGACCAACCCATAATCGGACGACTAGGACTCGAACCGTTTGATCGACCACTCAGACCCAACCCAGAATCAGACATTTGATTATGATAAATCGGACTCTTGAGAATCGGACCTTTGAGAATCGGACAAAAAACTGTCAAAATCGGACAGGTGAATAGAATACAAATTTGACATATCTAAGCCCTAAAACTGACCCAAAGATCATATAGAGTCGAAAGCATATCATAGATCTATCACCGAGCTAAAATCTAGAGCAAGTAGTTCAAAACTTGGCTATGAACAGTCCTTCAAATTGCGCATGGTAATTAGCGTAATGGCCTTGTGGGCTGGGGGGACTGCCCCCCCGGACTCCCGCAGAGGGGGCCCTACCCCCTCTGCACCTCGCCCAAGTATGTTGAAGAGAAAACGCGCGCCATGATAGGTCCTCCAAATTAGATCCTAGTGTAGTAATGGCTTTGCACAAGTATAGATTCTCACTTGCAAAACAATAACCAAGAGTCCATGCCCAAACAAAGACAACTAGAGACCCTAGAACCTCAAAGGGCCAATCTAGCCAATAAGGGCAAAAAGACCACACCACAAAAACATATATATATTGCATTCAGACTGCATCTAGTCAAAGCGGAATGGAACAACATCAAGCTACAACTGCGAAGATGACTAGACATGACAATCTTGATGATATATGCACCTCGAGTGGCATTGCACAGAGAGAGAGAGAGAGAAAAAAAGCACTCACGATCACAACACAACACCTAGGGGTTCTCAAATTAGGTACGTCAAGTGACTTTTGGTCGACTGGCTCCGTCCCTAGTACCCTAGCCCTTACACATCCCCCACAATTATTCAGGGCACATCAAGGGTAGGACATACCTAGGGAGCTTGTCTCGCCTATGGTTAGTCACCCTGACCCATTTGCACGATTCTTTTTCGCACTCCATCTCAGTACCATTGCAATCAATAGTGGTGAGCAAGGCACAAAAGACCATGGAAAGTACATTGTACTCTTCAAACAATACACTTAGCAATCAGCTACCAAAAGCTCAGCCGATCGTCAATGAACTCAATTATACTACATCATGTTGTCAAAATCACAAATGATGTCTTAAGAAGCCTTCGTGTGTACTTCTCCTCAACATCGACAATTTTTCCACCCCATTGAACCCTTGCTGCATCCACACATTGCTAAGAGGAACCAGACTAGGAGTCTTCTAACTATGTAATATCTAAGTATGCAAGTGCACTCACATAATATCTGCATCATAATCTATACATAGTTTGGGTCCTCAAGTGCAGGACATTATGCTCGGCTTGACCAGTCTCCCAAACTAATCAAACTACGTCTTGTACACGATAAGAAGACTAGCACTGCCCCTAGGGAGAGACCACACATGAGAGGTTTTCAATTGCAGGTATTGAAGACTCCAACGAAAGTATCACCAGCTCTTCATCAATACTCAACTCTAAATTCTTATCCTTTATCATCATGCAAGCCCACCAACAATCGTCCACACAGAATCCCTAGAACATGAACACTTGTGCCAACCATGAGTGCAACTCCCACCAACAAAGAACAGCCCTATCACCAACTCCAACAACTAGTGCAATGAATGTTTTTTGTAGTTGGGCTTAAGCTTGGTATATGGAGCAATAGGAGAGAAGTTTAAGGAAATGGAAGGAGAAGATATGCCAGGAAATTCCATCCTTTGGTTGTTATAGTCTTCCAATTGAGCTCCTTGAGCTCATCTAGTGCCAAGCAATAATGATAAAAAAGATAACTTAGAAGATAAAGCTATTGGAAAAGAAATCAATTGATGAAGTTACAATCAGTTCACCTACAAAATGACTAGTTGTGACACGGAAGTTGAAATAGAGGACCACCCCTCCAAAGTGGTTCATATGCAAAAAAAGTGATATTTTCTCTAGAGGACCTCTTCTTAGAGCTACAAGAAGACAAGAATAAGGAAACAAGAGAGCGATGGGAGCCCCAAGGATATTTAGTGAGAAGAAGGCTAAGCATTAAGCCAATAGAAAGAAAGTATCCTAAGAGATCATATGAAAGCTGGATTTTAGGACCCGATTTGGACCCCTTCAAGCGCTGGAGCCCGTTTTGGAGCCAGGAAGTGCCCGAAAGGCATTAAAGAGCCAACTTTCATGAAAAATCAAATGGTGGTAGATGACCGAGCTAGAGTTTTCCTAGATACATTTCGACGTCAGGAACTCAATGCAAGTCTCGATTCGTCAAACTGGAGGTTGTTTGACCCCCCCATTTAATCCCCGCAAGGTTTGGTGTTATAAAGCAACTACCAAATCAAGAATCCATAAAATGTGTGGGAGAGGCCAGGTTGATGGAGTTTGATGCCATGAAGCCGCCTATCCAGTCGGATTGCAAATCAGAGTTCGTTTGGGGCTTCAAAATTGAAAAATCCATTTGCCGGGCAGTGTGAATAGGAAAGGCTGAACATGCTATTTTAATCTTTAAACCTTAATGAAGGATTAAAAAGGGAAGAAAATCATGAAACTGTCAAGACAAAAGGGGGCATAGTTTTTCATGGCGCTCTGATGGTTGGTGTCTCTCCGTTTTGCTGGTCGGGTTGTGAGAGATGAAGATGGATTACTGATCCATATAGAGGACTCTCCGTTTTGGCTATAAGCACGTGTCATATGATTGAGAAATGAGAAATCATATTTTTAGTCTTTCTCTCTCCTGCCTCTCTCTCCTGCAAGGGGCAGTTCCTACACGTGAAGGGAGATGAAGCCCGGGTGGTGAATGCTTGTCCGATGTGGTACCAGATCACTTTCGAGTCGACTTGGGACTAGAGATGGATGATTGGAAATGGGCTTAGCATTAATGGTGGACTATTCTGCTATCCCAAATCTAGTTTTTGAAAATCCGCAACCATAAAAAAAACTAGGTAATGCTATTTTATAAAGGAAAAATGTTTCTTTTTTAGATTTGGTTAGCCAAATGATGTTCATATTGGATGAAAATTGGTAGGAATTTTTTTGCTATATGTTTGATGATTCTATGTCAAAAAAATCAGAATACATAATGCCATAATACTGAAAATAAATTTCTAAAACCCGAAAATTGCATTTTACAAAGGAAAAATGTGATTTTGTGTGTTTCGGGTGGAAAAAAAACATTCATTTTACAAAGAAAATGGGGTTTTTTGTCATTTTAGGTTAGATAAAAATGATGCATGAGGGATGAAATGTGGAAAATGAGTGATTCGC
The DNA here is from genome assembly GCF_053477565.2 of Lygodium microphyllum. Classification (NCBI taxonomy): domain Eukaryota; kingdom Viridiplantae; phylum Streptophyta; class Polypodiopsida; order Schizaeales; family Lygodiaceae; genus Lygodium; species Lygodium microphyllum. The sequence goes on along the minus strand of NC_141141.1, from coordinate 110,953,425 downwards.
AATTTTCATAATCAAAAAAATCGGTAAATACTCTATTTTATTGAGAAAAAATAGGAAAAATTGGAAAATTTTAGGTTTTTTGCAATACATAAATGAGAAAAAATGTGATCCATGTTTGTGGATGTGTGACAAGGTTGAGGCATGAGATTAAGCATCAGCTCACCCTTGTTTTTATGTTTTAGTGCATTTTTATTGCTTTATACACCGAAAATGACAAAAAATAAAACCCTACACCTATGCAACGATACAACACATAAGTGATAGGGGGAAAGAAGGGTTGTGGAAGCATGTAAGTGCTGAAAATGAGGTAAAGTCAGATCTTTTGTTTGTGCACGTCATATAGGACGATAAAAATTTAAGTTTTAAGGTGCTAGTAGAACAATTAAGCTTGGTGCTAGTCTCAAGCAACGCAGCAACAACACATAGATTGAAAATCATTGAAGGACTCGTTTTACACTTCACTATGCTAATTTTTAATAATAAATGTTTGTGCACAATAGGCATCCACCTCTGCATTTTACATGCCACATGGTATAATCTCTTGGATGCATAGCACTTGTATGCCGAACATTGACCAACGTTGAGAGTGTGAGGAAGTCCTTGTTGTAGGTTAGACGAGCGGTTCCTTGGGATAAGTTCAATGAGGAAACATCAACTCCTGGATCGTTCAGTAAATCAAAGAGTGGAGCTTGTACGCTTGTTCTTTATGTTGAAGCAACGCATCTTGGGGCCAATCCCCAACATGTAGGAGAGCTGTAGTGAGGCCGTGGTGTTTCAACCGAGAGGTTGCCTCCTATGTATGTGATACAAGGTATTATACCTGTGTGTTATGGGATCTCCCTCTGAGGAGTAGGGAAAGGCAAACATTGGACTATGTCACGCAAAATCGATATTAGAGTTTAGTGTAGTGTGAGCCTTAGATGCGCCTGGCTGCGAGGCCGTGCGGGGTGTCTTGTGTGTCTTAGAGGTTCGGCTAGTACTAGAGAGCCAATGTCGGGGCCCGTTTTAGGTCTTGACATCATAGAAGTAACTCAATAAATACAAGGGTCAAAAGAGACCTTGGAGAAGTAGAATAACATAATTAAATGCTACTACCATTGAATACAAAGTTTAAATGAAGCCCTAGAGATGATCGATATGCCTTTACAACTAATAGCACATGAACATTCAATGACTACTTTGCTTAGTCCAAAAATTCAATTCAACAAGTAGTCAAGTGACTTTTTGGAGGTAGACTTTAGGCATTGTAAGAAATAGTGAGGGGCTCCTTAATTTGAAGCACTAGAATTATACATAGAATGAGGCAAAGCAAGAGTAAGAAAGAAGAAAGGGCTCTATTTGCAGGCTTGCTTCTAATCTAATAGCACAAAGTATGCTAGAAAGGGATTTTTCAAAGGAAGAGGAGGGAATGATGCTAACAAGCAACCTCTTGTTCATTCAATAGAAAATGTACACGAATGCTATAAATATAGCCAATAATTTGTTGAAGGAATGAGAGGCAATAACACATTCAATAGAAAATGTGCTTGAATATCATAGAGAGAACCATTAAACTAGTGTAAGAGGAATACATTCAGAGTTTGATAAAGAAGATATCCACCATAGAAGCTACTCTCAATTACAATTTTATTAGTGCACTTCCAAGGATAAAATATGATTGTGCTAATGAAGTTTTGGTCTATACCCTTAGATATGATAGCTACAATAATTGGAAGATCAAAGAGATGAAATTAATAGGACTAATCAAATTAAAAGATTCATCATCTTCCAATATCCATCTTCAAGCATTGAAGATGGAAGAAAAGTTACACTAGAACCCTCAAGAGTGGCCCCTCCATTACTAGTGTTTGATTATCCTTGGGAGAAGGAGACACATGCAATGATTGAGCCATCTATGGAGTGATCCCAAGTGCAACTTGAAGCATTGGATAGGTTGAGATCCCACCCCATCATAGAAATAATCACTTCCTCAACTTAACCTTGAACAAGTTAGCAGAATAATCAAAATGTTGAGGTTGTCAACCTAGTGTGTGTCCAACATCCCATTTGATGTGTCAATGATTGAAGAGGAGGAGTTTGACCAAGCTACTAAGGAGTTTGAAACATCACAATTTAATCCCAACGTTCCCATTGTGTTTGACTTTGTTAACCCTCAAAGTCTTGTGACGGTGCTACACATCATTACCATCAACTGACTCATTGTCATGTGAATCTTTACAGTTGGGAGATTGTTCAAAAAATTAGATAAGGAAGCTTTTGTCAATATTGCAAGGATAGTATGGCTTAGAGAGCTAAACATGCATTGAGACCAAAGGATGCATATGGAGAGCAATCAACATGGTGACCCAACATCCTAGACATGAACAACAATGCATGATTTGCCTTTATAAGACTACAATGAAGAAGAGAGATGCTTTAAGATGTCCTTCCTCAAGGTGGCATTGTACTTCATATGATCAAATGAAAGACAAGGGGTAACTTTCCAAATATACCCAATGCCAATTCCAATGGCACAGAGAGTACCTACCTATTCCAGCGTTTGGACTCAGTGGTGTCCTCCTTCAATGGCAATGCCAAGGTCATAGAGAGTACCTACCTATTCTAGTCTTTGGACTCAGTGGTGTCCCCCTTCAATGCCAATGCCAAGGTCATAGAGAATATCTACCTATTCTAGTCTTTGGACTTAGTGGTGTCCTTCAATTCCTTCCTCAACACTTTCACCAATTACCTAGATTCAATCTTCCTCACCACATGCAATTATTTATAGCTTCTCATAAGCCTACTATGTCAAAAGCCCACCATGTACAAGGAAATATTGCCATTATTATTCTTGGATGTCAATGACAAAATTGACCACAATGCTATGGTTTGTCTCATTCTTCTTGCAAATTTTTTGCTATTATATTTTTTGGAGTAGTTAACCCCTTAGATGATTAAGGTGGAAAACCCTCAGAAAAACAAGGTGGAAAATCTAGAAAATCTAAAGCAGAAGACAGGGCCAATGCAAAAGTGAAACGGAAGATAAAGGCGCACCAAGAAAAATATGGAAACACAAGAAGTGCATAAAAGTCCTAAATCAAGGAGAAAGGTGCACAAGAAAAAGCACAAGTCAATACTTTTGTAAAAGAGCGCAAGGCACACCATGATTTATTTTAAGAGCGTCAGTGCAAATTGTAAAGGTAGATCGGCAAGGTAGGGAGAGCGAGTCGATTATGTGAGAGGTAGCCATGGTTGATTAGCTTGAAACGCTTGACCAATAAGAGATCTGTAGGTCTCGGGGGTTGAGCAAGAGAGCTCCCTTCATTTTGGTTCCATTGCCGGGACCAACAGATTTGAGCCTTCAGTGCCATGCGCTTTGAATCGAACATGGAAGTAGGGTTTCATCCTCGAACTAGTGCTTGAGGTAGATAGGAGATTTAGGAGTGTTAATAATCAAAACAAGTAAGTATTTTGGGTTTTTGATGTGTAGATGAGTAGGTTGATTTAGCCCAAGCATTGTCTTGTGATTTTCTTTACATTTAGGTAGGATAGGAGCAAAACATTGTGAGCACACAATAGGGTTTGTGCTACTGTATGATAGGCTGAAACAAGAAAAAGAAGGAAAACAAATAAAATCTTGGGTTAAATGCTGGTAAGAGGAGCAAGATTAAGGTGAATGCACACTTGGGCAGGTCAATAAGAGACCAGGAGTGGCAAGAGAGACCTCATTTTGCATTTGAGAGATTAAGGAGAGCTTGAGAGAGAGAGAGAGACCTGCTGATCACATAGGAGGTCACATGCTTTGATTCTGGTTTTTTTGACTCATCCGCGTACGTAAGGATCTTCTTTATATGCCATTGATGTGATTTGGAAGGTATGAGAGGGGGTCGTGACAAGCACTAGGAGAAAGCGGCCAAAGATCATCGTGTTGTGCCTCGTCGCTTCACAGTCCGACCACTGGGTCCTGGTTTGACTCCCAAAGTTGGGCAATCAGACCATCTGACTCCAAGAGTCGGACCACAACCTCGGGTCCGATCGGACCACCCGTCCATTCGAACACTCCATTGATAGTCAGACAAAGCCCTTTGGTCCGATCAGACACCCGCCTGCTATCCAGTCGAATGAACTCAATAATCGGACCACTTGATAATTGAACTAACTGTCCAATTGGACACCCAACCATCCAATCAGATAGGCAAACCTGCCTCAATTGAACCCACCTCGATTGGATTGCCCCGTCCGATTGGATCGGTGAACAATTGGACCACACAAAAAGTCAAACCAAACTTTGAGTCGGACTAGCACGGCAGTCTGATCAAACTCTCTAGTCAAACCATCAGACTTCCAGAGTCGGCGGACCACTAGACAGTCCGATTCTAGAAATCGGACTAGCTAGGCAAAAGACAAGAAACTAGGGATAGGACCACCTTCCCAGATTAGGACCGATTGGGACACATTCCCGAACATCCCTAGAAACCTAACTCGGCTTGCAGAAGCCAAAAACCAAAGAAAACCACAACTGTATAGTCTAGAAGCGACCTCTAGCAACCTTGCCAAGAGATCGACTTGACTTTGAGCCAGAAATCAACGTTTATTTGGCAACCTAGCCTTGATATAGAGGGAGCAGCATAGAGCCCGGTTAGTAGCAAACCAAAGACTGTGCTTAGAGCCATATTAGGTCATACACGAGAAAGGGGGATATCTAGAATTGCATAATCATTTTGTAGTTGCACCCCACAATGATTTCATTCGCATGAGTGCACTAGAAAAGGATAAAAAGCATGATTTTGCACCGTGCACAACAGAGAACCCAACACTGAGTGTACATAAGTTGAGGATTGTTTTCAATAACAAGGAACACACTCAGACTTAATAACTTGAAGGAACCCACCAATAGGAGGAGATCCCAAAACATAGTTGGGTGCCTCAGGGCCCCATTGATAGGACCTTCGAAGACAATGAAAGGACTAAAAGGACAGCAAGATTGAGAGCAAAGTGCTACCAGAGCTGCTTGGACTAATTGGTAACCTCATGGAGTGAGAAGCAGGAATGATGTCAAGAGCAAACGCATACCGCTTGGGTGAATTCCTAGTCGTGGTCCAAGACATGATCAACAAGTATGACCTGCTAATTATAGGATGGTAATCCATGGTAGGTCAATAGAGGAGGTAGTGGCTAGCCTAGAGGAAGAGAGGAGAGTGGTTGGGAAAGCACTACATAGCATAGCTACCTACAACAACAAGCAAAGAGCTAGAAAGCTACAGCAGGACATAGATGTGCATGAAGCTCGACGTGTGCTAGCACTAGCTAGCAAAAGCAAGGTAGGACCAAACGCGGAGAAAGAGAGAGTGCTAGAGGCAGACCTCATGCTAAGTGAGCTTGTGACCAAGCGGCTCATGGACAACACGACTGCCGAATAGAGTGCAGCAGCGCTAGTGACCTCGCTACTCTCAGGCCTAGGAATTACTCAGGGGGCAAAGCGCCAATAAAAAATCCTTGTGGTAGCTAAGTAGTTGGACAAGTACCAGCCTAGTAGTGACCCGTACAACTTCATAGAGCAGTTTGGGCAAGTTTGCAAGGCCAACGGTCTCAAGGACCTTGCACAAAGCTCCCAGCCTTTTGGGCTCTACTTAGGCGATAAAGGTAGGACATGGTATACCAGTTTAGACGCAACTGAGCAAGCAAACTTTACCCGCCTAAAGGACCTTTTTATCAAAAGATTCTCGAAGGAAGGGTACTCTGATAACCTCATAGTTCAACTGATGAATGTCAGTTAAAAGGACAAGGAGGACATAAGAGACTATGTCAATCATGTGCGCAGTCTGTTCAAGAGAATCCCAACAAATGAGCGGCCCAATGAAAGAGCTATCTCCGCCGTGTTCATAAACAGAATCCACGGCAAGGAATTGTACAAGGCCTTAGCAAGAAACTCCATCTTGCAGCGAGATATGTTAGCTAGGGTCTTTGATGAAGCAATTAGGATGGATGAACAGTTGAGAAAGAGGAGCTCTCGAAGCTCAAACCATGATAACCGCAATGAATCTAGTCAAAGGGACTGGAGAGGACCACAACCTCTAGCAAGAGATCGACCCCTAGCACACAGGACAAGGGAAGAGTGTAGATCAAGTCTAGGAGCTAGCCAAGGTGAGGATGGAGTTAGCACGACTGTAGGAACTAATGAGGAAACCAACATGTTCACATGTCCAGTGTGTGCATTGCGGTGGCAACCACCTTTCCGCCAAGTGCCAGGATCCTAGATCTAGGCCTTGTGCAAATTGTGGTAGGTTCGGCCATGATGCCATGCACTATAGGTTGCCTAGGAGATTCCCCTATGTCTAGCAGTACAATCAGCCATACTTAGGGAACATGCCACCAAATTTCTTTGGAAGAGGAGCCCAACTGGCACTCCCAACACCAAACAATACAAAACCAGCCATCTCTAGGATGGAGATCAACCCGACAGGCATATCCAGGCCACCAGGACCCTATGCGACACATCCACCAAGCGATGCACCAGTCCACTATGTGGAGGAGCCTAATGAAGATGAAACCTATGTGAACCCTTACATCTCGTATGATGATGAGGGCAATCCAATCGTGACGGACTATCAATTAGTATCGATGATGGAGTTAGGTAGAGGTAGGGGCAAAGGATTCACAAGGCCGGCCCAAGATCCAATCTCCTAGTGGGCTTGCAGTCATCCAGACCATATCTCCTCACGATGTCCAGAGAGAGAACAAGAAAATAGGAAAATAGCCAGCCTCAGATGTGTTGAGTGCAGCATCACTCATCTCTTCTCTCTGATTTCCCTAGACGAAAGTCATCTTCTAGCTCGGCAATCATGCCACCAGTGCCTTAGGATTGTTCGGAGTCGAGACATTCGACAACAAGGACACACCCATCCTACTGCATGTCATGGTGACTAAAGCACAGATGAAGCAGGTAGGCATATCATTGCCTGGGCCTAGCAACTTAGACACATCCTCAATAGGAAAGAAGAGCCAAAGGAGAAGGAAGAAAAATACTGACGCAAAGGTCACACTTAAGAGTGAGGATGCAACAATGCTAGTGACTGGCAAGAAGTTCACGAATACAGAGGTCGAGACCACCACTCCAAAGACAGGAGAGAAAGGGAGTGCCAAGGTAGGGGAGTATCCTCACCCTAGCCGCCAACTCGAGGCAATAGCCAAAGTCAAGGAGTGGGTAAATGAATCCCAGGAGCACCTCAAGGACGCTAAGCCTATCTTAGAGGACGAGATCAAGGATCTCTCTAGCGTGAGCATTCCAATCTCACATGCATGACCAAGGTCGAGAGACTCACCCATGCCACATGTGGTGCCACCTAGGCCAAGCTTAGATGCTACGAGCCAGCTAGTCAATCAAGACCAATGGCCAAGAAGCACAAACCTAAGAGAAAGGCAAGCAACTAGCAACCTCCTCGTGGCGTTAATGACTACCCCAGTGACTCTGAGTTTAGGAGACCTGCTCAGTAGGTAGCACCCTATGCTATGGCAAGAATTGAAACACTGGGTGGAAGAACCGATGAAGCATGCTATCGCTGACTTGCAGGATCATGATGCAATCATGCAGATACTTAGCTTGATGTTGTACTCAGTGCCAAAGTCACTACATGTCAACTACTTTTGGAAAGGCATTGAGATGCAGCAATCTTGCCTATCCTAGCCCTAGGAGATGTAACATGAAAGGGAATCGTAGATACTGGGGCATGATTGAGTGTGTTGAACCATACTGTGCTCTAGGCTTAGCTAATGGAATGAAAGTAAGGCCATTTGGAGTCTTAAAGAATTGGCCAGTTAAGATCGCAGTGAGTATCCAGTTCTTTGTGAACTTCATTGTCATGAAGGGAGTGGACTACAACATTCTGCTAGGCCGACCCTAGATGAGGAACGCCTGAGTTGTTGAAGACTAGGGCAACGGTCTAATCTTCTTCAAAACTTGAAAGAGCAACTCATTGCTAAGGAAAAGGAGGGTCAAGAGAATGAGGATCGCTTAAGGCAAAGGCTAGAAGATGAAGCCCAAGACCTATGGCCGAGTAGCAGGGCCACAAGTTGCTCATCCAACAATATGTTGAGCTCCAGCAACGAATGGCATGCATGGAGAAAATGAATGCAAAACCACCAAGAAATTGACCAAGCATTAGAAGAACAACGCCAAGAACAGGAAGATGCCATGGTATTTCGATTGTGGCTAGCAATGGAGGAGCAAGGGAGACTAGAGAGGGAAATAGATATCATGTTGTCAAAGGAGAAGGAAGAGGCCATAGAAGTAGCCACTAGGAGCCTGCAGGACAACCTGTGAAATGCGTAGCAAGAATTGGAGGGACTGATGGCCATGGCCATGACCGAAAGAAGGCTGCACCAAGCAGACTTGCAAAGCCAAGCACAAGTCATTGAACATCTATTAGAAAGGCTCGTAGAAGCCCACTAGTAGTTCTCGGTGGCCGATCAAGGAAGAAGAATAGCTGAAGAGTAGCTGAACCACTGGGACAAAGAGAAGACCCAAATATTGGAAGTGTGGAATGAGCAACAACAGGTGGTAATGATGCTATCTCAAAAGATTAGAAAAGGCAAGAAAGATCTGGAAGAGAAAGCACAGAAGTGGGAAAGGTGCAATTTTGAAAGAGTGCAAGGATTGACAGATCACTTGGCAATGGTGGAGTGCGAGAGGGTGCTCACAGAATCCAGGGCTGAGGCCGTTGAAGTGTGCTCCGACACATAGAGGCAAGATTTCCTGAGAAAAGTGCTTCATGTCACCCAAGTTGAAGGCAAGGATTCAGTGGAGAGAATGAAAAGGAAGTTGGAGTTGATGACCAGAGCCTTAAGGTATGGGTTGCAAGAGCACACACTCCAAATTGTGATAGGCATAACCAAGGAGCAACAATGTAGCTACTTGTGACAAGTCGACCACTCCACTAATGGGCTTAGGGAACTTGGATTCGAAGAACAAGAGTAGCCCCATCCAACCCATGATGGAACAAGACAACAGACTTCGAGTAGGAATTTGAAGAAGAATCGCAAATCAGAGAGCCTGCCTGATCTACCCTCAGAAGAGCCAAAGGGTGCCCAGGTTCCCGAGCACATTATTGTTGCAAGAAGAAGAAGACGGGAACTCATGGAGCAAGCCTAGCAACGAACGTGAGCATGGCCACAATAGCTTCCTAACAAGCCCATGCCACTACGCGAGGATCACCATCCCATCAATTGGCCATAGGAGTTGACTATCTGGCAACAACAGGAGCTCCAATCCTGACCCTTCGAGGAGCAAGTTATGGAGGATGTTCAACCCAAGGAGAAGAAGCACAATACACGGCCTAAAAAGAAGCTTGGCTATAAATTCTTTTCTAACATTGCAAATGATACAAACCTCAAGAAGATGCTTGAGGATCGGATATTAAATAGCAAAGTGGAGTTCACTCTTTGTGAGATCTTGGGAACTAAGACATGATTTCATGTAAGAGATTATCAACATCACAAAGTGAAAGAGATAGATTGTGTAGATTGTTGAAGGATAGGAAATTTAGATAGAGGAGTTTTTTTATGAGAGTGGGAATGAGTTACATGAGGAGTGTAGAAATTACATGGCATAGCTGACAAAATTTGAGTAAGGAGTAGAGAACACATAGTAAATATGGGGATTTCAAATGAACCAGTACAAAGATGGCTTTGTCCACTCATGTGCTTCCTTTGTGAAGCTTAGATAACGATCCAAATAGATAATAAGTGAAGAGCTTAAGGGTAGCCATAAGAAATCTAACTAGGTGAAAGATAGATTGACAATGGCTTTGGAGGGGTCTTTCTTTTACAGCTTGGGAAGGTAGTCTAGTTGGCATGTCCGACAATATTATGAACCTTTCCCACTCAACCAAGGAATATTCCCTTTACCATCGTGATAACTCCCATAACCCAATGCATTGTACCTCGAGTTGCTACTAGCTTAACTACTCTATCAAACCCAACGGCTAGATCCACAAAGGTCACTGTTTTGCCATCCAATCATATAGACCTCATTTGACACATAAGGAGGATCCAATCAATGTCCATGCTCACACATGGCTTCTCTCATAATGGGGATCTTACAACTTAGAGCACCATGGATCATTGGTGACATCTTACGAGGATGGGGCATTGAGTATATCTAATACTCCACCTCAATATCCACCCACAAGTGAACTACATCCTCAACCCAATGTAGAGTCTTCGAAGATGAATTCGAAGGACATCCTTTGTAAGAGCTTTGGTAAATATATCTACTCCATTCTCCTCCATTGGACAATAGAGGTAGCTCTACTATCATGTCCTTGATCAAGTTACACAATAGTGATACTAGATCTCAATGTGTTTTGTGCACACATGAAAAACTGAATTTTTGGCAATGGCAATACAACTCTGATTGTCACATCTTAGCCCGATTGGATCTTCATTCTGTACTCCCATATGCTATAAGATCCTCCTTAACCATATTACTTCACATGTAGCAAAGCAAGTTGCCTTGTACTCTGCTTCGGTAGAAGACAATGGCATAGTTGGTTGCTTCTTACTAAACCCAGAGAAGATTTCTAAACCTAAAGAGAAACAATGCCCAAAAACTGATTTCTTGGAATTATTGTCACTTGCCCAATCTGAGTCAAGGTTCCTAATAAGAGCACTTCCGAAATTGTATGTGATACCATAGTCATGAGTTCCCTTCAAGTATCTGAGCACATACATCCTAGCTTTCCAATGACTTTCTCGTGGTTTATTTGAGAACCTGCTCAAAACACTAATAACGAAATTGATACCTAGGCTGGTGTTACACAAGTAGATGAGGCTACCAACCAACCTCCTATACCTCCTAATGTCTACTAGTACTAATGTATTCTCAATGGATAACTTTAGATTGATCTCCATTGGTGTAGCTATCTCCTTACACTCAATCATGCCAAATGCTTTTAAGATCTCCCATGCATACATCTTTTAAGAGATGTATATTTTTCCATAGACTTCAATCCTCAAAAAATAGTGCAACAAGCCCAAGTCTATCATTCCAAACTTAGAGCTCAAAGCCTTTCGAGTCCAATGGATCATATCTTCATAGTCACCTGTGATAAGAAGGTCATCCACATATATAACAATCACTATAGACTTCTCATCATCTTTGTGAACATACAAGTTAGTAGGCACATCTTTTAATCATCAAGCCTTTAAAAAAATTAAATATCTTCTAGTACCATGCTCTAGGGGCTTGTTTTAGCCCAAATAATGCCATCTTTAGCTTACAAACTTTTTTCTTAGAATGGGGGTTCTCAAACCCTAGTGGCTGAGCCATGTACATCTCCTACTTGAGGTCTCCATTCAAGAATATTGATTTAACATCCATTTGGTAAACTAGCCACTTCTTATGAGTGACCACTGCAAGTATTATGTGAACAGTAGTCACTCTAGTAGTTGAAGCAAATGATTCTTGAAAATCAAATCCTTTAACTTATGAAAATCCCTATGCAACTAATCTGGCTTTGTACTTTTCTAAATTGCCATCAACCTTGTACTTTACCTTCCAAACCCACTTGGTGCCAATAATCTTCCTTTTTTCTAATTGATCCACTAGCTTCCAAGTATCATTCCTCATTATGCTATCATACTTATCTTGCATAGCTGCTCTCCATGTTGGATCAGCAAGTACTTCTTCCAAGTCTACTAGCTCCTTTACTTCTCTCATAATCTCAATCACTATCAAGGCCATATTGACTATGTGATTAGAAGCCTTATTTGCTCCTCTATTCTCATAGACCTCTTTGGTCCATTTGCCTTTTCCTCAACTATGGTCGGCATAAGATTACTATGATCATAGAGCTGCTTCATCCATTGCACCAATGGCTTTTTCGATGGCATGATTGTAGGTTGATTAACCTTCTTCTCATCATCTAAAGATGATGTTTCCTCCTCCTTGAGAGTAGGGATAGCTCTTGGAATAGATTCATAGTGGACTACTTCCTCACTGGATGATAAAATGGAAAAACTTATATTCTCTTCCTCCACTATATGTGGCTACTCCTTAAGCACCACATCACGACTCGCTATGATCTTATTTGCCTCTTGGTCATACAATTTGTAACCCTTTTTCTCACCACACTATAACCCAAGAAGATAGATTTTGTGCTTTTTTTGGATTTAACTCGTTTCTCTTATCCTTTGGGACATGTGAATAACATTTATATCTCAAACTTCTAAAATATAAGACAGATGGTTTCTTACCAGAATAGGCCTCATGAGGAGTTTTGCCCTTAAGAGCCTTTCTGTAACTCTGATTGAGAATGTAAACTGTAGTATTAATAGTTTCTACTCAAAACTACTTAAGCAATCCCTTCCCTTAAGTATGCATCTTGTTAGTTCCATGATAGTGTGATTTTGGCATTCAACAATGTCATTCTGCTAAGGTGTATGAGGCATCATCAATTGAAGCTTAATCCCTTTTCTCTTGCAAAAGTCTTCAAAATCCTTTGAGTTAAACTCATCACCACTATTTGTTCTAAACTTATTCACACTTTGCCCTGTTTCATTCTCAACAAGTTTTAGCCATCCTTTAAACTTACCAAAATCTTGAGCTTTATCACAAAGGAAGTACACCCACATCTTTCTACTATAGTCATCGACGATCAACATAAATTAAGAAGATCCTCCCAAGACTTGAGTAGGCATTTTATCGCACGTCAGCATGCACCAACTCTAGAGGAGCCTTTGCTCTATTCTTTCTTTCTTATGGAAATACATTCTCTTTTACTAGCACATTATACAAGCTACATATGGTTTCTTCATTTCATTTATTGAGGGTAGGTGAGCAACTATACATTGCTTATGCATCTCCATTAACACTACAAAACCAATGTGACCAAATCTTTCATGCCAAAGTTTACTTGTGCCCACACCAGCGGTGGCTATAAGAGCACTTAGCTCATATAGGTTGTTCCTTTTTTCTCCTTTGCTATGACAACTTTGCTAGCACTATCGATGATTTCTGCACCTATCTTAGTAAACCTCACCTCATGATCAAGATCAATTATAGAAGCAACTGATATCTTAATCTCTGGAATATACAACACATTTGAAAGATTTTTGAGTTCGCCATTTTTAGCAACAAAGAAAATAGTACTTCTGCCCTCAGCAAGGTATTTTGTATCATTCCCAATTGTCACAATGATGGATTCTTGTAGAGGCTTCATAGAACTATAATAATAGACCTTTCTTACTAGTCATGTGATGAGAGGTACCACTATCCAATACACATGAGTCACATTGTAGATATTTCTTGCGCCAAGGAACATACTCCTCAATGGTCACCATGAATAACTCCAACTTTGCTTCAACTGTATTGGATGTCTCTTTTCCTTTAGTCTTCACGGTGCCATTCTTTTCATTTGCATTCTTAACATGACAATCTACAACAATTGCATGTCCTTTCTTATTATAGTAGAAGCACTCTCCTTGAAACTTTTTCTTACCACCCTTATTTTTTTTGTCACCATTGGTAGAGGAACCACCTTTACTTTTTGCATTGATGGAGAATGCAACATCTCTGCTTCTGCTACTTTCTCAAGCTTCAAGCTACAACTCCTCCTCCATTTAGTAGTGCACAAAATTCCTCAAATGTCAAAGCTTGGTGTTTCACATGAGTATTTAGGGCAATTAATCCATCAAAATTTGGTGGACAAATCCAAAGACACCTCTGAGCTAGCTTCTCACGTCTTTTGTATCCCAACACCAACCAACTGGTTGCGCAGATTCTTAATCTAAGTGATGAATACTTTAATTGTCTCTCCTTCAACAAACTTCTCTGTTGCTAGTTGATTCTCTAATTTTTGAATCCCTATTTGATTTCATGTTTTTTTTTGACTCCTTAATACATTCCAAGCCTCTGATTCCTTGGTTGTATCTTGAATTAAGATCAAAACACTACCAAAACATCTTGTAACTAAGGCACACAATGCATCTGCATTCCTTTGTTTCCAAGCTCATAGAAGATATGCATTTGGAGGAATCATAACACTTATATTTGATGGGTCGGTGATGATTTGTGGGTGTGGATCAATCCCCAGTACCATCTCCAAAAGCTCATAAGAATTAAGGATACTTGTGATTTTAGACTTCCACAAAATGTAGTTTGTACCATCTAACTTGCCTTCACTGAAGGTTGGTAGATGAATCATGTAACGTGTCCCCCTGTCTACTTGTAGGACACATCTTAGCAGCCCATCGGGAAGAGAGTCTAGAAAGCGTTGCCCGGCACTCCCAAGGAATGTCACGGGGTTTGCGATCTAGGTCCTCCCGAGTCTGCCACGAAGTAGAAGCATTCCGGTCATTCCCACTTAGGACCGACCTGAATCAAGGTTTTCCTAATGGTCAAGTTCCTAGAATGGTAGCTAGCGTCGAGCCTCAAACGACTACTTGTGCAAAACATCAGGGTCGAAGCGGATTTATACTGCACTTGGTTCAAGGAGAATGGGAAACGAGAGGGATGCGAAGCTCGACCTCTCTGCCCGAAAGGCATAGTCCCATTCCGTTCCCCTAAAACATCATAAATTGGGACTCTAGCTCTATAGTTTCTAGGTCATTGTTACCTCGCTGTCAAATCCTTTGAGAAAAGTTCCCGACCAACCGAGACCACCCTTCTGTAGGACGGACCTAGGGTCACATCCACCACACTTTCCTTAGGTTGCTTTAGTTATCTAATTACCTACCACATTTAGTTTGACAAGCAAAAACAGCTTCTTTAATTAACCAATTAATCACTGGTTCCTTCACGTAACTTAGGCACTGACATAGAAAAAAATGTCAAGCAAGTTCCTTTTCAACATTTGATCTTTATTTATCAGTCTTTGGAATACATCATATAATCCGCCTGAAGGCTATTCCAGCAATCCTCAGGGATCGCTATTCCAAGTTCTGCCCGTAAACTAGTATGCGAGCCTCGAGATCCCATCTCGAGTCACGTCGGCCTCTTGTGCAGAATCCAGAGGCAAGGGATTTATGGCCAGAGCCTCCCCTGGCACCCAAGCATCCTCCTGCTCCAAGTAGCACCCACAAAGAGACCTCTCGCGGCGGGTTCGGTCCACGTACGTGGCGGGTTCGGTCCACCCAAGTGTCCTCCTGCTCCAAGTAGCACCCACAAAGAGACCTCTCGCGGCGGGTTCGGTCCACGTACCCGGCACGGCTAACAACCCCCTTGGATAGGGTCAAACAGACTGTTGGAGGTAACTGATGTTGCCTCTTCCTCCAAGCTTTCAACCTAAAGCATTAGTTATTTTTCCAGTATTAGTTCCTTGAGCAAAGAAGTACAAATAGTGCTCCTAAGTGTACAATCACGAGCATTCCAGTGGTCGTTTGTACGATCAACTGCTAAGGTGTAAATCCTTCTCTCTGAATACATCCAGCATTTGATCCGGGATCAATCGCGACTTGGCGAGATCCCAAGGGTTTCATAAGCTGAGTTGCTTGTTTACCCCTTTTTCCTTGGGTAGGGTTTATACCTTGTTGACCCAAATTGTCACTACCTTAGGTATCCTTATGTCTTAGTCAATAAATCCTGGACAACCCTGTTGTCCTAACTTGGTTGGTCAATTGCTTTCTTGGCAGTTCGTAACTGCCCTAGCTTGGCAAATTAGTTCCCAAGGAAGAGTGATGTAGTAGGATGACTACTCACCCTCTAGAAAATTAAACTTGTACTTAGAACTCGCCAAACTTGGTCTAAGGAGTGGCAATACTATTTTGTGATTTAGACACAAGACCATATGACGTTGCAGCTCATAGCACGAGATAGGTGTCAGTATCTGACTTGTGGGATTATATCTCCCTTCGTACAGTCTTTCTTGATCAAGAATACATTTGATTAAGATAAGGGTTTGGGAGTCTTCTTGACCCAACCCAACCCTAACTCTACTAGGCCGATAATGCTTTGGCCCTAGGGTTCCTAAATTCATACAGAAGTCTCACTTGATCCTTAGGGTGAGAACCCTAGATCATTCTTGCATGGGCGTTTAAATAACCCTAACATTCCGTGAATGTGGGTAGGACCTTTGAGATCGGAAGTCTTGAATCGGCATCCCAAGTGCGATACTAGGCAGAATTTTATCATAGGTTAACCCTGCCTAGCACATTGAGGTGATCGTCATATGCTAACTAATCAGACCTTTATGAATTTCAAGTAAGCTACTTATTTACACGCGAATTACTTAGTTGATCTAACCAACCCATGATTAAAAATGATCTTCCTCTAAAGATGCAAATGCTTTCTTCTAGAGTTCGCAAGACTTTCCTTAAAAGATGGAAGTAATTGCAAGATGTATCATTCCATGCGAATATGCAATTTCAAAACCATAGACTTTTTGCCTTTATGCAACTAAAGATCTTTCTTTTCCTTGCCCTATACTATAGTGATTGACATTCAGAGCTAACTCTTCAAACTCTATATCGATGCATCGAATTCAAGCTTATGAAGATGCATCCTTTCCCAAATTCAAACTTGACAAAAGAACTCCATGCATGAGCGAATGCCATGAGTCCATCATTGATTTAATCCGTCCTTTATTACTTAACCCAACCTAGAATGTAACTACCATCGCATGCGATTTGCAAAGTACATAAATCCTTTTCATGCATTGCAACTATTCGGACATCATTTAATGGCCATCTATGATTATCTTATACACGAGTCACAACTAGGAAATTATTACCTAAGTGCATTATGTGTTATATGCGTTGTTCTTTGCACGATGCAACAAGGATGCCTTTAGACAGATCCACCTTTTAACTTATGCAATATGCAGTCAAGAACGCAACTACCCTTGACCATGCAAGTACTTGTCATGCTACTTAACTTGGTAATTCGAGCGAGTATATAAATTTTCCAATGTATTCAACTTGCCTACGAGAATTAAACATGCTTAATGCATCCTTTCCATGTGGAATTAATTTTCGGAACCTGGGTATTCAAAGTCGGGGCATTGTCCACTCTTGTACTCGGGTTGCAAGCTCCCGCGTGTCCTCCTCTTGACTTTTGCTTCGGAGCCATTGATGCAGTAGCTTTCGACTCAGTGAGCTTCCCCTTACGCGTTTCGAAATCACTCTACCCGAGAGTCTCCTCTTCCGCACAGGAAATGGGGCCTTGCAGTCACGGTTTTGAAAGACCCGGAGAAGGCACAGGTGAACAGGGCCTATGGAAGCCTTAATAGAAGCTTCCAAGATTCTGTCACAGGCAGATGATGTGGAGAGAGTGGTGATTGGGAATGATGATGAGGGAGGTGAAGTTGATGATGACGATGCTGATGATGATGATGATGATGACGATGATGGGGCACAGCAGCAGCAGGCGGCGGCAGTCCTGGCGGCGGTAGCAGGTGGGCGGCTTCCACAGGGCGGCGGGCAGCACGACAACACGATCCTCCTCCCTCCCTTCAAGCTTGGGGAGGGGGGGTTCATATATAGTGTGAAGGGGGGGGATGTGGCCACACAAGTGGCAATGCATGCTTCCCTCCCCCATAACACCTACTCCTCACATACTCATACTCCCTCTCCCTGCTATGCAACAGCTGAAGGGGAGGGTGGGTTAATAAATTTTTTTCTAAATAATCCATTATCTTTTTGTCCCATGAAGGGGTGTTCCCGCGGAGGCCTACGGTGGCTTGTGGTTTTCGAGCCATGGTTGCATATGCACTACGCAGAAATGGTATAGTAAATGCACGATGCTGGAGCACTTAGGCTAGTGTATCTTTATTGCGGGAGATTACTTTGAACCGCTTTTGCGAGATCAAGAGTCATTAATATTTCGTTGTGGAAATATTACAAATCCTCAGTGTTTGAATTATGGGTACAATAGCACCACCACTTGATGCACCATCTCCACTTCCTGATGCAGTAGATGACATTTCTCCTCTTTGATGTTGAAGCCCTTGTCTCTTGCATACTCTTCATACCTCAGTTGCCCCTAGGCTTTGACACTATGTAGAAATTACACAACACAATGGACAGAATCTAAGAAAGGAGTAGAGAACACGCAACAAATATGAGAAGAACAAAAATTACTCTAATTTCAAATGAATTGATATAAACATGGCCCTGTCCACCCATGCATTTCCACTCTGAAGCTTAGATGGTGATCCAAATAGATAATAAGTGAAGAGCTTAAGGGTAGCTAGAATAACTCTAACTACATGAAAGATAGATTGACAATGGCTTTGGTGAGGGATCTTCCTTTTATAGCCTAAGAAGGCAATCTAGTTGGCATGTTCAATGAACGTTTCTTAGTCGATTGATAAATGAAAGTTTTTCCTAATCCTAGAAAGTGCTAGGGAATATTCCCTTTACTGTTGAGATAACTCCCACACCCCGCAACTCGATGCTTTGTGCCTCAAGTTGCTACTAGCATAACTACTCTATCTAACCCAAAGGCTAGATCCACAAATGTCACCTTTTTGCCATCCAATCACGTAAACCTCATCTGACATACAAGTCAAGACGACCCAGCCAATATCCATGCTCACACATGGCTTCTCCTCATAATGGAAGTCTTACAATTTAGAGCACCATGGGTCATTAGTGACATCTTACTAGGGTGGAGCATTAAGCATATGTAATAAGGAGTGTTCATGTATGCTTAGATATTGTTTAGCAATAACAATCAGTCCATGATGCGGAGAGTGACACACTTATCTTGGTATCTTGTAGTCACTTTTCTAGGCCTCATTAGGCTAGGGCTTCTACGGAGACTATTGTCAAAATTGGCGAGAGGGCTACTACATGCATTGCTTTGCTAGACCATGGATCTAAAATTAATGTGATTGTATGCAGAGTTTATGAGAGTGAGAGATGGCCAGTGGATTTGGATCACGGCTAGTGCATGAGAGTAGCCAACAATACGCCAGGATATTTGTATGATGCATGTCCAAATATCAAAGTATCCATAGGTGATGTGCAAGAGGATTTTTATTTTGTTGTGCAGGATACTTGTTCATACAAAGTCATATTGGAACATGCCTTTAGTGCAAAGACCCACATGGAGACTAAGGTGATGGATTATGGCTCTACCTATGCACAAGTCCATAGCAAAGTTGGAATGAGAGTGGTTTAGTTTAGGAGAATATGTGTCAATCATTCGAGGAACATGGAATCTTTATGGGATGCTCCTTTATCAAAGGTACATATGGATTTTCATTAGATACCCTATTTTACCAGGCAACTAGGGTATGGGCTAGGCTCAATTCTCAACTCTTGACAATGGTGTATTTTCTTCTAGTTTTGTTGGTTTTTATGCAGATAGTTTAGTCTCTTATCAGAGGGTGTCAGATTTGTCCAAGACTACCAAGCAATATATGCAAAAGAGGAAAAAAGTATTGAGGGAGTCAGGAGTTTTACATGATGATGAGGGCATAGATGGCTTGTTTGATGTCTTGACTTGTGTAGATACAGTTGCAAAACTTGAGACATGCTGAAAATTGGAGACTTGGATTTTTCTAGTGATGTCCTAGTGCATTCATTGGAGATGAACTATGTAATTGCTACATTTGTACAATTAGAGTCTAAGATATCTCAACCTTATGAGTATATGTCATCTGAAAAGTTGTGTGGGATGCATATACCACATGATTTTAAAGTACACGAACAAACAGAGGCTAGAGAACTCATTAAGTACAAGATTATGGACAAGAAAGTTAAGCTAGTTGCAAGTCCACTACCCTTAAATAATGAGAGATCAAATAAGGAGCATTGCAAGGCAACCAAGTTTGTGAGATCGCGGACAGTTTGGTCACAAGTTCTCAATAGAGATATTAGCAAAGTTAAAAATTGGGAATGATGAGCTTTTGCTTCCTGTAGAGTTGTAGACACTTTGTTCTTGAGTATATTATGGATTGTGACAGGATTTTGACTAGATTAGAGGAGGTCAATTCAACCTTATCAAGAGTGAAGTCTATTTTTGGAGTAAATGAGGTGCTTATAGTTGAACACATATGTGGTTATTATGGTAGCAAGCCACCTCCAGCTAAGGTGGATGCCATAAAAAATAGTGCAAAGTTTTGTACATCAGTTTCTAAGGTGAGGATATTTCTTGGAACATGTGTGTTTTATATGATATGGATTCCACATTTTTCCCATGTTGCAACAAATGTTTTGTATTAGTTGCTTCACAAGATGCAAAATTTCTTTTGGACTAAAATTCATGCTAGAGCTATGAGAAAGCTCAAACAATTATTGCAGCTTGCTCCAAAGATGGATGCCATAAAAAATATTGCAAAGTTTTGTACATCAATTTCTAAGGTTAGGAGATTTTTTGCAACATGTGTGTTTTATATGATATGGATTCCATATTTTTCCCATGTTGCAACAAATTTTTTGTATCAATTGCTTCACAAGAGGCAAAAAATTTTTTGGACTAAAAGTCATTCTAGAGCTATGAGAAAGCTCAAACAATTATTGCAGCTTGCTCCAACTCTCAAGAAGACAGATTATACTTGTGGGAGACCTATGGTGGTCACAATTGACACCAGCTCTATTGGGATAGGATGGGCTATTGGCCAGGGTGATGAGGAAGGACATATGTATGCAATTCTCTTTAGAGAAAAGGTCTTGAATGAAAGGTAGCATAAGTATCCACAAATCAAATGAGAGTGTGGGGTATTGTGACAGCACTAAAATGTGATAAGGAGTATTTTATTAGTGCTTTGGTGGTCATGTGGAGACTGATTGCTTACCTCTTTTGGGAATGATTACTAGTTGTTCTACCCCTAATATAGTGATGCTTCGTTGGATTGCATATATCAAGTCATTGAATCCAAAGTTTAAGAACATTGCAGGAAGAGAGAATCCAGTGGTTCGGCTGACATGCTTTCAAGAGCTAGGCTTGAAGATGAGGAGTCACTTCTTTTGGAGGATGGAGAGGTTGAAAATTCAGCCAAGGTTGATCACTTGTCCTGTATCTTCTTTAGATGTTTTTGCAAAAGAGCTTTATTCAAGTGAGTGGTTGTAGATTGGATGGTACTTGAGTATGCTCACTCAACAAGCTAAATGGTTTGATATGGGGTACATGAAGATTAGGCATAAGGTCTCTGGTTATTTTTTTAAAAGGATGGGTTGCTTTGGAAGCATCCTAAGAAGAGAGGTGGAATTCCCTTGCGTGTAGTTTGTGACAAAGCTATGCAGTTGTAGGTTATGCGTGAGTTTCATGAAAGTGTATGGGTTGGTTGTAGAGGAGTATGGGTTACTTATGTGAAGATTAGTAGGCTGCAAAATAAGGACAAGTTTGATAACAAACATAGGCTACAACTTAAAGCAATGGAAGAGGGAGACTATGTATTGGATAATCAACATAGCATTGTTTGCAAGATGGTAAGAAGGTTGTTTGGGCCTTATAGGGTGATGCATACATATAATAATGCTCCTTATATGAGCTCACTGAGCTTGATGGGACAACTTTGAAGACACATATTGCGAGCAAGTGGATCAAAATATTCAAGAGGATAGATGAAGCTAAATATACAATGGAACATTTAGTTGAAAATGGGTATATAGCTCAAGAGCTTGATGAGGATGTAGTGGGGATGATATTGTGGAAGATGATGCTCTCTTAGACATTGAGGATGAAGAGGTCATTGTTTAAGGAGCTCAGAGGGGATGCAGATGAGTAGAAGTGGCTCATCCAAGGGATGAGTAGGTTTAGAGGGGGTGGATGTTGTGACGCCACATGTTCACACTCAAAAAACCTAAGATGAGCATGTTTAGAGGGGGTGGATGTCGTGATGTCGTGTGTTCACACTTAAAAAGCCTAAGATGAGCAGTTCAAATAAGGAGGTGTCACTTTTGTGTTGTTTGTCATTTCATCCCATTTTCTTTACGATTCTAGTAGTTAAATAAATAGAAGTAATGTCCCCATGCTTGGATGAAGCGGAATTTATGTTGGCATATTACAAGATAATTAAGGAAAAAACATGGGATGTATTATCCTATGCTTTGGTGCAAGTTGCTTATTGGTGGTATTATTCTCCACACCTTTATACCTTGTGCATTAAATCTTGGCCGAAGGGACCTTGGATGGGTTTGCCTTGTGGAATGGAAGGAGTATAAATAAATCTTTCTCTTAAGTATTAGTTAGAGTGCTAGCTTTAGGCTAGCTTTTTGCCATGCCTTGGACGTGCTTGTACGAGGAGAAAAAGAATACTTGAAAATCTTTGTCAATTATAGTCAACTAGCTTTTATGCAAGCTTTATGATTACGTGCTTGGGGGGGCACTAGCTTTTGGGAGCACAAGAGAAAAATTAGGCCATGACTGCATGGTTTTGATGGGGAAGGAAGGAGATTCATGGAATTGGAATGGAGTTGGAGGGAAGAAGACCATATGAAATTAGGGACGTCAATTGCTTTTATCAGACTAGCAATAGAACTAGAAAAGTGGAGTTGACTTCAAGGAAGGAGCTTGTATTGAAGAAGCCAATGAAAATATTGAAATGAAGAATATGAGTGATGATGATATGAGGAGGCGATATGCAACACTTGATGAGGAGGCTAACATCATGAGTTGGGTTGAGAAGGCAACTTGTAGCAATATGACTGTGAGTAGTGAACTTAGAGGAGGAAGCTACTAGAAAAGTTGAAGACATGACTATCATGCTTATATGATTCCATTTTTCTTAGTTGAGTGATTATCATGCTTATATGAAGGAGGAAGCATTGATTGAGCATCACGTTTTTGAGCTACATTTGTTTTCTACATATTTTATGGTGGAGTGACTACTACTGTACGATGGCATCTTTATGTCCGAAGCTTGCTATAGTTTGAATGAGGAAGCAGTTGGCAACTACATCTACCTTAGAAGGAACTAGCAGCAGATCAAAGCCAAGTTTGCAACATCATGACATCTCAAAATTTGAGGGCAACAATAGAAGGTGCCTCTAGCTCTAATGATGCAACTAAGCCAGTTGGGCACAAGTTGATAGTATGATTTTGCAGAAGACAATTTTAGCTTGACCCTTTGAACTACCTATCATGAGAGCTTTCACCCTCATCAAGTTAACTTTCATTAAATGCACATGAAGATGTATCAAAGGGCTCTACTACTACTTCTCTTATTTTAAACATCCACAAAAACATTCTTGTCCAAAGTTGAGTTGTCTTCCCCCTTCCTTTCTTCAATCATGTGCCATCACCAACTTCCTTTACGAAGAAGGAAGAACCATGACTAGAAAGATGAGTCATTATGACTAAAGAGTGAGCAAGGCTATATACTATTGGCCTTTTGGTGCTTTGATTGTTGCAATATTGGCTTAAAGTCATGAAGAGTGTAAATTGATCCAAGAATTTCTCTCTTCAAAGTTTCTCTTAGTTTCTAACTTTCACACTAGGTGCTAATTGAAAAACTTCTTCCGTCTTACTTCTCTTTGCATCCTCTGTGGATTTATGGCTTCCCCCAATCGTTGTTTGACAGTGCAAAGTTGATAGTTGTGAAAAACACGAATCTAGAGCATTGGTTATGGTGGCTTGAAGACATAAAGTTGAAGATAAAATGTCACACAAGTGAATTACGTCCTACGATTGAGACTTGGACTCATAAACATAGTCTTGTGTGGTTGGACAATGACTCATACACTTGACTGAAAGGACAAAAGTACCATTATATTGCATTCAAAATGAAAGGAAAGTACAATGCTTTATAGCTTCAAGATAGGTCCACTTTTCTGCTTTGTGCTTATGGGATTCTAGATAGCCTACATATCCTTTACCCAAATTGCTCCATACAAAGAGGCTACATTAGGCGTGATTGCCTAAATCTCAACACCCCTTCTCAATCGCAACCTAAAAGGCACAAAGTATGTAGAGGCTTTAGTGAGTCACCACCTGTAAAGTGTGGGCACACCATAAACATGGAAAACACCAGAGACTGTCACAAAAAAGGCTAAGTGTGGGTACCAAAAACATGGTGAACATCCAAAGGCTATAATAGGGGCCTCGCAAAGTGTACAGAGGCTATAATGCTAGGTTACATGAGGAGTTTACAAAGCTTATGACATAAGCATTAGGGCAAGGTTATACAAGGCTTCAAAAAAGTCTATCAGAAAATTGGGAATAGAAGGACTGGTGAGGCTTGTCCTTCTTCTCCTGATGGTCTTCTTCTTCTTCCTTTGCTCCATGATCTTCTTCTTCTTTTACAGTTGCAAGATAGGCCTTTTGAGACCTCTTTCTGGCATTACAGAACTTCTTAGTGTGTCTTGTCCTTTTGCAAAAGTCACAAAATAGCTTGTCCTTTTTTCCTTTGTTCCTGTTACTAACATAAAACATTTGTTCATCCTTAGAAGTACTTGGCTCTTCTTTATTTTTTATCTTCTTTTCTTCTTCCAATAGAGAGGTCTTAATGTCAACCAATTTAGCATTTGGCATGTTGATTAAAGTGGTTGAAACATTATCATAATTAGGAGGTAAACTTTTTTGCAAGTGACCAATACATAGATTTTCATCCATTTTTAGATTTATTCATGCAAGCTGGGTTAGAAGACTTTCCATGTAGTTCAGATGAGATGCTAGGGATGTATTAGGCTTCATGTCCATTCTAAAGAATTCAATTAGCAATCCATACTTAGAAGACTTTGACTAGGCACAAAACAATGTGTCCAATCTGTCCTAGGTGTCATGGGATGTATCACAAGCATCCACATGATGAATGTAGCTATCATCCAACTCAAGCTTTATAATGGATTGAGCCTTGTCATCTCCTTTTTGCCAAGCAAGTGCAAGAGTTGCATCTCCGGGCTTCTTCTCTTGTCCATTGGTGATGGGCCATAGGCCCTTCTTCATCAAGATGAGCTTTATGCGGGTTTTCCAGGTGTGAAACTTGACTCCTTTGAAGCGACATGTCGATGAAGTTTTGCCCATGTTGGATGGATGTATCAACAGCAAATCAGCACCAAATGCTCATATTTGAGTAGCAAAAGAGTTTATCTTAATTGTTCTAGCAAGCACAAGTGCCAAAAAGCACCAGGCTAGTATCAAGAGATACTACCTCTATGAAGAACTAGATGTCAAGCTTGATGATGATTCTTTGATGCTTCTCTTGTAACTTGAGTCCCCTCCTTGCTGGTTTGATGCCCAAATGTTTGCTCAGAATTGAGTTCACAGTGGAAAGAATTCCAGTAGGTGAAGTTGAAGTGTTTTATGAGCTTGAAGGAACTTGGCTATGGCTGCCCCTTTAGGGTTTCGGGATGGGGGACGTGATTTTCACTTATTGCACCTCACAAACATGGCCATTTTGAAAACCCTTTGAGTGGGCGAGAGCTTAGGTGTAGAGCTTCCAAAGCCCTATGGTGTCAGTGGCAGGAATCACACTATTGTGTGGAGAGAGAACAATTGTACGGACAGAACCAGGCGTAGATCAAGCAGCGACTCCAAATTCACACAATGGTGGAGTTGTGGGCCACCAATCTCTATGATTGAGGTGTCAGGAGGAAGTGTCCTGAGGTTAGAAGATATGGCTAGAAGAAAGCTTCGGCTGAGATGGCTTGGTTGAAGAGATCTAGAGGCTCCAAGGTGGGTTGTGAAAGGTGAGAAGGATCGAAGCTTGCACTCGAGAGCTATGGCAGGAGAGCAAGAGCAAGAAAGAGAGAGACAAGAAATGGGAACTCCAACAGTCACAATGTGTGACCAGGCCTTCCTTTATTCAAACTTTCACTAAAAGAATAAAGAATAAAGTGACGGTGACAGGCGCCCGCCACCACCTGCAGTGTGTAGTGGCGATGATTGTCTGTGTAGTAATACACATGCGGCTAGGCGGAGGCGCCTTTACCCCCAACAACCTCCCACTTAAAGGTGAATCTGCCCTAGGGAGGAGTGAAAATAAAAAGAAAAAAAGACAGTACAACATGTACACATGTACAACAGGATGAGGAAAGATGTCATCTCATCCCACATCCATCAACCTCCTGAGGAAGACAAAGTGCTCTGTAGAGAGGCTTTTCATGAGCAGATCTGCAGGATTCTGGTCAATCGAGATATTGACAAGATCAATAGACTTGTCCTCAACGACCCCACGTATGAAGTGATACCTCACCTCAATGTGTTTCGTCTTCGCATGGAAGACCGGATTCTTGGCTAACTGAATAGCACTCATAGAATCTGAATGTAGTGTAGGGGTAGCATCAATACCAAGGTCAGCAACCAAGTGACCCAACCAAATGGGCTCCTTACAAGCCTCAGTGGCTGTAACATACTCGGCCTCTGTAGTAGAAAGGGCCATGCATTTCTGCACCCTGGACATCCAAGAAACAGCACTTCCAGCATAGGTGAATACATAGCCAGAAGTGGACTTCCTACTATCTGTATGTCCTGCATAATCAGAGTCAGTGTACCCCACGACTCTTGTATCCTGGCTGCCATAGCATATGCACATATCTACAGTACCCTTCAGGTACCTCATGATACCCTTCACGGCATCCCAATGCTTCTTGCCAGGTGTAGCCATATAGCATGCCACAACACCAACTGCAAAGGCAATATCTGGACGAGTGGTGATCATGGCATACATAAGACTGCTCATTGTGGATGCATAGGGAATCTTGGCCATCTTGGCCCTCTGCTCAGCTGTCTGCGGACAATCAGCCTGTGATACCTTCACATAAAAAGGCAATGGACAGCCAATAGGCTTCATGTCCTGCATGCGGAAGCGCTCAAGGACTTTATGGATGTACTCCCTCTGTGACAAGTAGAGAAGTCCCTGATGCCTATCGCATCTAATGCGCATACCAAGTATGTGAGCAGCCTGTCCCAAATCTTTCATCTCAAAGCTCTTCTTGAGCTGAGCCTTAAAAGTATCTAGCTCATCATGAGCTTTTCTTGCTATCAGCATATCATCCACATAGAGTACCAAAATCAATAAAGAACCATCACGGGCTTTCTTTGTGTAAAGACACGGATGCATAGCACTCTTACTGTAGCCCTGTGACTGCATAAAGGCATCAAACTTATGATACCACTCCCTAGGTGCCTGCTTCAAGCCATAAAGACTTTTCTTTAATTTGCACACTAGGTGCTCCTTGCCAGGTTCTGCAAAGCCCTTAGGCTGCTCCATATAAATCTCATCATGCAAGTCCCCATGTAAGAAAGCCGTCTTGACATCCATCTGGTATAAATCCAAGTCAAGTTGAGCAACCAAAGCCAAGACTAAGCGCAGGTGGTCATCTTAACCATAGGAGAAAATACCTCATCAAAGTCTACACCATGCTCCTGCTTAAAATCCTTTGCTATCAATCTAGCCTTGTATGCTAGCTTGGGGTGTCCAAGGGTACTTTTCAGCTTGTACACCCACCTGCATGGCAAAGCCTTCTTGCCCTTAGGCAAGGAAACCAAATCCCAAGTCTCTCATTCTTATGCAAGGAGTATATCTCAGACTGCATAGCCCTCTCCCAGGAGTGACTGTCACCCTTGTGCACAGCCTCATCATAAGTGAAAGGCTCTCCTAAATCTGTAACCAAGACATAATGCATCGAGGGATGAAATCTATCAGGTGGACGTCTATCTCTAGTAGACCATCTCACGACAGGCTCTACTGCCTACCCAGCTACCTATCCAACACCCTGACCATGAGCATCTGCTGTAGCTATAGGTTGTCCAATTGGCTATGCGGGAGCTCTCGGCTCCTCCTGAAATATGACCCTGCGGATCTCAACAACTCTCTCAGGCTGCCTATGCATCTTGTCTTCATGGAAGACTACATCATGATTGTGGATGACTTTCCACACCTGCAGATCCTAGAGACGGTAACCCATCTCGCCTGCATCCCCATAACCAAGGAAAATGCATTTGACACTCTTAAGATCCAGCTTACTTCTCTTGTCCTCCTTGGGCACATGGAAAAATGCCTCACATCCAAAGACATGGAGATGCGCATAAGAGGGAGGTTTTTCAGTCCATACCTCCTCGGCAACTTGGAAATCCAAACCACTGGAAGGTGATCTTTTTATGATATGCACAGCTGTACTAACTACCTCAGCCCAAAAGCTCTGTGGTAGGCTTGCGTGGCTAAGCATACTACGTATACGCTCCTGGATGGTTCTATTCATCCGCTCAGCCAAACCATTCTGGGGGGGCTGTAGGGGGCGGTCAACTGACGCTTAATACCCCTTTCATCACATAACTGCTCAAAAGCACGTGAGACATACTCACCCCCATTATCTGTCCTTAGGCATTTTAGCCTATACCTAGACTGGTTCTCAACCAATGCAAGCCATCTTTGAAACACAGCCAAGACATCGGATTTCAGCTTAATGGGATAAGCCCAAACTTTCCGTGAAAAATCATCCATGAAAGTAACAAAATACTTGCCACCACCCATAGACTGACAAGGCATGGGCCCACAGACATCCGAATGTACCAATGCCAAGGGCTCACTCGTGCGTGGCCTACCAGACTTCTTATGCGTAGACCTAGTTTGCCTGCCAAAGACAATGCTCACATGAATCAAAACATGCATAATCAAGGGGCGGTAAGTAGTGCAAACCAAAAAGCATTTTCATTCCCTTCAAAGACATATGGCCCAAACAGGCATACCAAAGAGATACATGTGGGATAGAACCCACATACAAAACATGATCAAGGGAAGAAGCAAATACAATCAAGGGATAAAGGCTGCCAGCCTTGACACCTCTCGCAATCACAAGTCTGCCACATGTGATCTTCCATGGAGAGTCTCCAAAAGATACATGATAACCTGTGTCATCAAGCTATCCAGCTGACATGAGACTGCCTGTCAAAGCACGTACATGACGTACATCCTGCATAACAAAACTGTTGCTAGAAGAAAACTGCAGCCTAACATCACCAATGCCCACAATATCAAGAGAGCTGTCATCACCCAAGCGCACAAAACCCAAAACAATACGGTATGAATGAAACCACTCTCGATAAGGTGTCACATGAAAGGACGCACCTGAGTCCAAGAGCCAACACTGTGCATACATAGAGTGTATCTCTGTCATCTGCGAAGCACTAGAAGAAGCTGCAAGGATATAATCATCATCAACATCCTCAGGCTACATAACATTGATTTCTTCAATTTTAACACTGAACTTTGCAGGCACTATGCTGCAATCAGAAGACTTATCCTACACTTTGTCTTTCCCCTTATCTTTGTGCTTTTCATTGTGCAGTTCATGGCATTGTGGCCTAATATGGCCCCTTTTCCCACAATGGTGACAAGTAACATCTGCATTCCTGCCATGGGATTTACTACATGACTTCCCACAAGACTTGGATCAAGATTTCTGAGAATCCCGTCCATGGCCACTGCCACTACCATGCTTTCCATATCCATCATTTCTGCCTCTAACTATCATAGCATGCGACACACGAGAGGCATCCAAATTCTTATGGTTAACCTCTTCCTGCAAAAAAGCACTCTCAACATCAGATAATTTCAAGGTAGCAGTAGAGGCACATAATGCAGTGCGGAATATATCCCATGACTCATTAAGAGTACCAAGCAAGAATAGAGGAGTGACATCCTCTGCAAAAGTGATGTCCTGCGAAGTCAAGTTCTTGAGTATAGTATGGAACTAGCTCAAGTGAGCAAACATAGTCACATTCTCCTTCATGCACAGATCCATAAGTTACTTCAGCCAATACATCTGATTCGTTGGACTTTTCTTGTCATAGAGATTCTTGATTTTATCTCACAACTGCCATGTACTCTGTTCTTTCTCAAATACATTGTAATGAACATGTTCTGTGAGAGATAATACAATAGTGGACTTGCATAACTCATCAAGCTCAACCATTCCTCATCTAGCATAGTTGCAGGCGGATGCCTGCTCAACCTCAATGGTTTGATCTGCGATTTCTGCACCAACACCTACCAAATCTGGCTCTTTCAATAAGAGTAATTCGTACCATCAAGCTTAGTGATGTTGAAAATAGCATGATCAGTGGACGAACTCGCCATAATGTAGGTTGGAGGACTATAGATAGTTCAAAACTGCTTACTGTTTACTGTAGAAAATGACTAAAAAATCACCAAAATCGAGAGAAAATGGCGAGAAAAGTGTAACCAAAGCTGCTGCCCACCAAGTACTAGTGAAAGTATATCATTTCAAAATATTTCAGCATGAAAAATCCATGTTAGTCCGAAGTTATATGCTTGCTGTAATAAATGACAGCAGGGTACTGTGAGAGTCAATTTTTGCTGACCAAATCACTGCACCAAGTCAATAAATGACAACCAAGATATGACCAGCCATAAACGGGCATAAATCAACACCAAACAGTCATCAAGACCCTGAGCAAACACCCAAACATGTCACCAAAGCATCCGTCAGTGAGTAGGCATACCCTTTGGATAGTAGGGCAAAGTATACATAACACTGGCAAGACCTGACACCAGTAGGTGTATGCTCACTAGAGTGCAAAGCCCAAGCTTAGGTCAAAAGCAATTCCAAGATATCAGTGCATGAACCATGCAACATGTAAGTGTAAGGGATCCCAAAGTCTCAAGTATCTGCAAAATGCTCAAATAGCATAAACCTCCTGCTCAATGTCGGTCAAGCATGCAAGATGCTCCCACTGACTCAAAAGGCAGATAAACGAGCTCAACAGCTCAAGCAAACCAAGTCAAAGTACCAAAGACAGGTAACCAAGACAATGCCTCAATAGCATCCAAGGTCGTAATGGAAAAAGCCAAGTCGTAACAGAAAAATCCAGGTCAATGTCCAACTGCTCAAGGGAATACTCAAATGAATGTCGAGACGAGCTCAAACAACTGCCGTCCACAGCCAAAGCATAAAGCATTCACCAAGATATCATAACCCGTACTGGGTAGCCTAGGCATAAGCCATGTCATAGATGAAATGCTAGCTGCAAAGAAGTGATAGTCAAACCCAAATCAAGCTCTAATCTTAGCTCCAAAGCATTCCGGAGCATAAACAAGACATGTGGCATAGTCCAAATACATCATGACATCATACCGAGTAGCTGGGAGCACCCCATGACCAATAGGCATAACCCAACTGTAGCTGGGAGCACCCCATGACCAATAGGCATAATCCAAGCTCAAATCCATAGGCAAACCATAGGCATACATTCTCGTATGTATAGGCACCAACCCGGCATAATCGGGCATCAAATGCCAAGACCTGTAAGCATAAAGTTGAAGTAATAGGTGGCTGCCTTATTTTGGACAGATCTAGGATTGTTCAAAACAGTCAATGGCTGAGCTAAATCAGCTCCAAATGTGTCTCACATAAGAGGCATAACATCCACAAGTGATCCGGTATCAATAGACATCAGTAGAAGCATCACATAAGCCATATGCATACAAATACATGCTATCTCAAACCTGAAATCTGTTGCAGAATATTTTGTCATCAGAATTTGGTAAATCCGATATCACCATCGCATACGGAGCGTGCCAAAACCCCAACTTAGACTCTTACCTTGCCTGAATCGGGTTCCGAATGCCTGAGATATGACAAAAAGAGTGATTTTTGGGCCAGATTTTGAAACAGGCATACATGAGATGTGGCTCCTTTGCCTAGTGAAAAATGCACTTGCCATGCAAGTGGGTATACAAGTTGAATAGTATCCCTGAATGTCCCAAGCTAGCCTATACGGCCTGATTGGTTGCTAAGGGTTTTTAGTAGGAGCTTGGTGTTGAGTTCGATGAAGTCTTCTCTCTTGTCATCAAGATAACTATCCTACGCTTGGTTTTGGCTTTGGTTGCATAGCCCAATTTGGACCCCTATCACGTGGATGTCAAGACAACTTTCTTACATGGGGACTTGTATAATCAAATTTACATGTAGTAGTCTAAGGGGTTTGAGGAAAAAGGCAAGGAACACCTAGTGTGCAAGTTGAGAATGAGCCTTTTGCCCTTAAGTAGGCGCTTAGGAAATGGTACCACAAGTTCGATGCTTTTATGAATTCCCAATGATATACCCGTAATGATATGGATCTGTGTTTATACACAAAGAAAGGCTCGTGATGGCAGCTTTATGATTTTGGTATTATATGCTGATGATATGTTAATTGTTGGGAGCGCTCATGATGAGCTGGATACCTTGAAAAATCAACTCACGAAGAGATTTGAGATGAAGGACATGGGACCGACCTCACATATTCTTGGGATCTACATCATGCACGATGGCTCTAAGGGTCTCCTTTACCTGTCATAGAAGGAGTACATCCAGAAGGTTTTTGAGTAGTTTCATATGCAGGATGTTAAGCCTATTGGCTATCCTTTTCTTTTTCATGTGAAGGTTAGTAAGGCTGATCGTCCACAATCTGATGAGTAGAAGGTCGAGATAGCCAAGATTCCTTATGCATCTGTAGTGGGCAATTTGATGTATACCACTTGTCTTGACATAGGATTTGTAGGGGGAGTTGTGGCATCCTTATGGCTACACCTAGTAGCAGGCGGCATTGGGATACCATGAAGGGTATCATGAGATACCTTAAGGGCACTGCAAATATGTGTATATGTTATGGTGGCCAAGATACAGGAGTTGTGGGATACACTATCTCTGATTATGCAGGACATGCATGCAATAGGAAGTCCACGTTTGGCTATGCCTTCACCTTTGTTGGAGGCACTTTTTTAAAAATATCCAAGGTGTAAAAATGCATGGCCCTATCTACTACAGAGATAGAGATGTTGTAGCCACTAAGGGTTGCAAGGAGGTTCTCTAGTTAGGATGTCTAGTCACAGGCCTTGGTATTACCTATGTAGTCCCTACACTACATTCAGATTCTTTGAGTGTCGTTCAATTGGCCAAGAATCTAGCCTTCCATGTAAAGGTAAAGCACATTGAGGTGTGCTATCACTTCATCAGGGAGGGGGTAGAGAAGAAGTCTATCGAGCTTCTCAAGAACAATCTCTTGCAAAATGACCTATATGTGTGTAATGGTAATGGCATTACAAAACTGGGTGAATTGTAGCTCAATGACCACCTTGATGATGATGGCGACATATATTTCTAGGCTTTGTGTTGGATTGTTCATTTCGTCCTAGAGGATACACACCTTCTTTGCTATTGTGATTCCAGTTGTGCTCCAGGGGATCTAGAGTACCCACCCTCGAGGTTCAACCAAGACCTTGACCTCCTTAACCTACCACTTGGGGACTATATGAAATGAGACCTACATGGGGCAATATAATAGCCTCGAGTATATGTATAGATAATTATAAGAAAAAATCCAGAAGCTGCAATTCTAGGGGACGTGTCCATAGCAATTTGTGTAATGTGTTAGATATTTATTAATATGATGTTGTGAATCATGGAAGAGAAGTATATAAAATTATTTGTTAAAATTATACCATTTATGACAAGTTATTAGATACCCTCGGAGCGCCACAACAGGTAGAGCTTGAAATGCACGAGTCCATCCTTAGGAATTGAACCTAGCTTCATTGTTTGTAAATGCATGTGAGATTTCTCTTTTTTGGTGTGCCAACATCAAGGTAACAAGAGTATCTTCGTCCAAGCCTCGATGCACCACACCTCCCGTGTCACTTCAACATGGAGTTAACGAGAATATCTTCGTCCAAGCCTCGATGCACCACACCTCCTGTGTCGCTTCAACGGCCTGAACGACCCTCACCGCAACGCTTGCCACTCTCGCCATCGACAAAGCTTGAGGGTTCTCACATATATTCTCGTGCTAGTTGCCATGGGGCATCCGGGAGGCACCGAGGTGATTCACGTTCGTGAAAAACCTAGAAATGGTCGAAGGTTTTATTTATTGGTGGTTTCTTCCCTTTCTTCTCCAGAGCTTCTATAAATATCACAGTTCAGAGCTTCTGTTTCGTAGATACCAGCACGCCCGATGTGTTCTCCCCAGGGCATTCTCTCTTTTCCCTTCCTCCTTGGTGCTCACATTGATGGCTGTTTCGGGGCTCATTACTGTGGGAGCGCCTGCTCATGATTCTTATGTCCGTGTTTGCTTCTCTTGCGCTGTGTGCACATGCAAACGTTCATAAAACTTTCCCATCCCATTGTCACCACAATTGCAACAGTGTGTGTGTGTGTGTGTGTGTGTGTGTGTGTGTGTGTGTGTGTAAGGTGCAAGTTCTGATGGGTTGACCATTCTTACTGGATTCTCCTGATGTCGAACATTTATCGTGGAAAAGTTTCGTACTTGAATGTGTTTATTGTATCACTTATGGTCATGTGTAACATTCATTCACTTCTTTGTTTCTTGCTAGGTGCTCTTGTTATGAAATTAAGTTATTCTGTAGTCATTTACACCATGGATGTTCGACACCAGCACCAGTTGCCTACATCGAGGGATACTATCTACCATCTTTTACAGGAAAGTATTGAAAGTAAAGACCTGGCTTCTGGAAAAACCGCACATTACCTTATGGTGAACAGTGGACTTGACACTATTGCAGCATTGGCAGATCATCTCATCCGACTTTTTGCCTTGTTTGGTAACTTGCTGGAGGCAAACTTAGTGTTTTGCAAGGTCTCATGGCCTACTGTTTACACATGGCATGCCATCATCACGGCTTATCTGACACTTGGAGAAAGCAAGAGGGCCCTTGAGTTGTATGAAACCATGCAAGGGGAGGGTATTCAGCCAGACAAGGTGATGCTGTTAAGCATTTTGAAGGCATGTGGCAATGCAGCAGCAATAAAACAAGCTAGGCTGGTGCACAAACAATTGATCCGAAATGAATACATAAAAGATGCTATTGTTCAAAGTGCGCTGATAGACATGTATGCTAAATGTGGGCTGGTACAAGATGCACATCAAGTGTTCACGGAGTTCTCCAGACATGATCCTGTGTGTTGGGGTACGATTATTGCAGCTTATACCCATCATGGTGATGGTCATGCTGCCATTGAACTTTTTGAAGAAATGCATCAACATGATTTCCAGACTGATAGAATCACTTTTTTGTCTGTTTTGAAGGCCATTGGCATAGTTGGGAGTACAACCTTGGGGAAGTTGACGCATTGTCAAATAACAATAGACAGCTTGGAGTCTGATGTGGTCCTTGGAAGCACATTAGTTGACATGTATGCGAAATGTGGATGTCTAGAAGATGCATGTAACCTTTTTGAGAAGTTGCCAGATCGAAACCTAGTCACATGGAATGCCATTATTGCAGGGTATGTGCAGCATGGACATGGGCGCTCTGCTCTTGATCTCTTTTGCAAAATGCAGCAAGAGGGCTTAACACCAGGAAGGGTGACATTTTTAAGCACTCTAAAAGCATGTACCAGCACAGGAATGATAGAGCAAGGCAGAATATTGCATGGCCATATTATCAAAAATGGACTTGATTCTGATACAATGGCTCTAAACACCCTTGTTGATATGTATGCCAAGGGTGGATGTCTAGATGAGGCACACTATATATTTGAGGACATGCCATACAGAGAAGTAGTCTCTTGGAATTCATTGATTGGAGGGTACACCCAGAATGATCAGCCTCTGCCAGCCCTAGAACTATTTGATGAAATGCAAGAGGAAGGCTTAATACCAGATGGGATCACATTTTCATATGCATTAAAAGCATGTGGTAGTGCAGAAGACTTACATCAGGGCAGACGGATACATGAGCAAATTCTTAAGGTTGGAGTCAAAGTTGATGTAGTTATTGGAAGTGCTCTTTCTGACATGTACTGCAAATGCGGGAGATTGGACGAAGGGTGTAATATGTTTGAGGAGTTGCCTAGTCGGAATGTTGTCTCTTGGAATGCGATGATTTCTGGACATGTTCAGCATGAGTATAGTCTCCTAGCATGTGAGCTTTTCAAAAAGATGCAACAAGAGGGTGTAGAGCCAAATGATGCCACTTTTACTTGTATTTTAAAAGCTTGCAGTTCCTTGAATGCTATAGAGGAGGGTAAGACAATACATGATCAAATCATGCGCTGTGAAATGAAAATTGATGCGATACTTGGGTGCAGTCTTGTTGACATGTATGCAAAGTGTGGGGTCTTGAGGGACTCTCGGAAAGTGTTTGATGATTTACCTGCTCGTAACATTGTATGCTGGGCTGCTATAATCACAGGATATGTCCAGCATGGTATGTGCACACCTGCTCTTGAGCTATTTCAAAAGATGCACCAGACTGGCATAAAACCAGATAAGGTGATATATCTGGGTGTTCTGAAGGCATGTGCTAGCACAGGAGCCCTTCATGAGGGCAGATTAGTGCATGATCAGGTTCTGAGGAGTGAAATTGATCTACATGGAGCCATTGGGAACACTATAGTTGATATGTATGCCAAATGTGGTAAGCTAGTGGAGGCCCATAAAGTGTTCAAAGAGTTGCGAACACGGGACACAGTTTCATGGGGTGCTTTGATCACAGGTTATGCACAGCAGGGTGATGGTTTCTCTGCTATTGAACTTTTTGAGGAAATGAGGAAAGAGGGATTGGAACCAGAAACTACCACTTATTTGTGTGTCCTGAAAGCATGTGGTAGCATAGGTGCAATTGAACAAGGCAAACTTGTACATGAAAAGATCATCAAAAGTGGAATGCAATCAGATGTAGCCCTTGGGAACATGCTTGTATACATGTATGGGAAATGTGGACATGTGAAGGATGCAAGCAAAGTGTTCAAGGATTTGTCACACAAGGATGTGGTCTCATGGAACACACTAGTTGCGGGCTATGCTTTGCAAGGCCACTATGACTTAGTAAGGCAAAGCCTTCAGGACATGAAACAACACGGTTTGCAGCCAGATGACACGACATTTACAAGTATTCTTGCTGCATGTGGTCATGCAGGAAGAGCTAGAGATGGTCTTCAGTTTTTCAAAAGCATGAGCAAAGACCATGGCATTATGCCTACTATTGAACATTTCAATTGCATGATTGATGTGCTTGGCCGTTCAGGCTCTTTGAAGGATGCAGAAGAACTACTGCAAAGCATGCCTATTGTGCAGAATTATACTGGGTGGGTGTCTTTGCTAAGTTCTTGTAAAACACATGGCAACAAACAGCTAGGGCAGGACTGTTTTGACCAGATTGTTAAGTTGGATCCTGAATTTGCATCTGGGTATGTACTTATGTCTAACATCTATGCAGATGTTAACTTGCCTACCAATGTTGAGAAATTAGATACTCTACGGAAATTTGCAAGTGCATGGAAGAAACCTGGAAAAGCCTGTATTGAGATTGCAAACGGACTGCATGAATTTACTGTTGGAGACACACCTGATGTACACAGCAAGAATCTTTGTTTGAAGTCCGAGTCTTTAGAGAAGAAAGTCAAGCAGAATGGGTATGTTCCAAGTCTGCATTTAGTGTTAGAGCCAGTATTAGGAGAAAATAAGAGATCACAGCATGTTCAGTCTGTAGCATTAGGCTTCCTATCTAATTTGGAAGGTACAACAATTAGGTGTAGTAGAATGCTGCGACAATGCAGAAGTATTGCAAACACTAGCAAGGCGGTCCTCAAAATCAGGAGGTATGAAATTTTAATAAAAGGCACATCTTATTCATGGCTCTTGGCCTCTAACATAATGTTTTCAAGAAATAACAATATGGATGATTAGGATCAGTAGATGTTGTTGCCCCCTCCCCTGTAAGCTGCTGTCACCACCCCTTCAACCTGCCTGTTTGCCTTCTCTGCCACTGCTTCTCTGCACTGCTGCCTGCATCAACCCCCCGTGTGCTGCCCTGCATATCCTGCTATCACCTGCACCCACCTGCCTACCACGCCTGCCCTCCCGCCTGTCCTTCAGGATGCCCACCTGCCCCGTTGCCTGGCCTCCTGCCATCCTCCTGCTTGCCCTTCACCCCTACTCTCCAGCCACTACTACCCACCTGCACCCGCCTACCTCCCCCCTTGCTGACACCCCTGCGCCCCCACCTGCGCTGCTCCAGCCAGCACTGCCTGCTTGTGAGAATGAGCAATGAAAGCATAAAAATCACAACTGAACAACACTGAGAAGAATGAAAGTGAAAGAGTGAATACAAGAACTCAAACAGTGAATAAACTGGTGATGGAATCTATGACAATACAAGAGATGTACGATACAAACCACATAGGTGAATGGCACATGTGGTGATGAGTAGTACCACCACTCTCCACAAGTGGATGTCTATGACAATACAAGAGATGTAGGGTACAAACCACATAGGTGAGTGGCACGTGGTGACCAGTAGTACCACCAGACTCTCCACAAGTGGATGTGGTCCCATCAAACAAGAAGGGAGTGGAGTATATATAGACTCTAGGGTGAAACCGGAGACAAATTTGCTGCTGAACTGTCCATAAAGGTGCCCAATAAAAGCCTAATGAATAGTCTTAACACCCATGAAATGTACACCACTAACACCCTCTCTTAGATCATGGGTGGTTAGTATATATAAATACAAAATGAGGAACAAGCAGCCCCTAGTAACCATCACCATGTCCCATACCATAGCAATGATTTGTCAAAAACCTATACCACCATAGTAAATATAACAATGATGAGTGATGCTCGAAAAAAACACTCCAGCAACTTGAATGCACCATTAGAAATATGCAAAGACTCAAACTTTGGGTCGCGACTCCTAATCCAAAAGACATCTAAAGAAGTGCCAAGTTGATATCAATAACCATCAAACATTGATCATAGAATATGGAAATACTTGAATCTCCTTATTTGTCATCACTAATGCCTTGAAGTAGTACATCATGACCGTGGATTTCGCATCTTTGGCTAGACTATTGAAGTGTCCCCTT
This sequence comes from Lygodium microphyllum, assembly GCF_053477565.2. Classification (NCBI taxonomy): domain Eukaryota; kingdom Viridiplantae; phylum Streptophyta; class Polypodiopsida; order Schizaeales; family Lygodiaceae; genus Lygodium; species Lygodium microphyllum. The sequence goes on along the minus strand of NC_141141.1, from coordinate 110,914,737 downwards.
GTGGGAACAAACTAGGAGCAAAACACCACTCATTGCCCAAACCTCCCGTCATGGACATGAAAGTCAAGCTAGCTCTAGGATTTGAATCATGAGACCTATGTCGATACATCTAGAAAGCCTCCTTTAAGATCTATTGCATTGTATGAATTCATAATAGTCATTAACATGCTCGACCCTCACCCTCTATAGCTTGCGGGTATGTGAGGAGTATCACTCCACAACGATAGGATAGGGATATGTTTGCTCCGTGTGAAGTCATGCATCGAAAGATGCATGTCCCAGTAGAGATCAAGAAATGCTAGAACTTGCATAAGCACACCCAAATAGATCCTCTCTATAGTTGAAAATGCAAAACATTAATGCAAAACAAAAAAATGGAAGCGTGCATAAAAGTAGATCAACAAAAGCACAAAGTTTACCATAATTTAGAGTAGTCAGCCAATAGCATAATAACCTAGAGAGGTGCAACAACACAACAATAGATGGATTAGCCTTGGCAACAATAGGACCAATTCCTATGACACTAACAACAACCAAAACACATGTTGCAACCATCTTTAGAGTAGATTAAATAGGTCATCCAGTTTGTCAATGGTAAACAAAGGGGCGAGGCAACGAACGAAAGGTTTTAGATCTTTGGTAGTGAAAAATGCCAAGTGCAATAGCTCAGATGAGCAACAAAACAAGTTGCCCAACATAGAAAAGAGTCACCTAGTATGTAGTAGGTTTGGAAGCAACAAAATGCAACCATTTGAGACTTGAAATAGTAAATAATGGTAGAATAAGGAACAAAAGCTAGCAACACTAGTCGTCTTATACCATGTGAGAATAAGCAACAAAAGTGGAAGAATCATAACTATTGAGCAATGAGAAGCATGAATAGTAGAAGAGAGAATACAAGAACTCAAATAATGAAGGAATGGGCAATGAAATCCATCACACAATACAAAAGATGATGTGTATAAACTATCTTAATGTCATGTGTGGTGACTAATACTGCCTTCATACTTCTTGTCTCTTAGGTTCTTTAAACTCCGTGGGTGGGGTACCGAAATCAATGCCGTAAACTATGTGTCTCCCCGAAGTTGGTTAGCCACGTCTCATTTTGTTCTGGGATTCTTTTTTTTCGTGGGTCACTTGTGGCACGCAGGAAGGGCTCGAGTAGCTGCAGCTGGGTTTGAAAAGGGGATTGATCGCGATACCGAACCTGTCCTTTCCATGACACCCCTGAATTAGAAGGAAAAATCAGAAAAAATAGGTCGAGGGGAGAAAAGAATGAAACCCTTTGTACTTATTGTTCGATTGGAAGAATATTCATACTTAATTCATTGGTTCATCATATGTAAGATTGAGTATGCATCAACTGATTTGGGCATAATAGAAAATGGATCTCAAGTACATAAAGAAATACTTATTGGATTAGCCTTTTCTCCATTTCTGAATAATGGAGAATAAAAAGTGACCAGTACTTTTTATCTGTTTTTTTTTTCTTCCCCTCCCTCTTTTTTGAAAACCATTGAAGCTTAAAAAAAAAGGTTTTGTTCACGAGCACTCCTATCGGTATTTGCATTATTTTTTGCTTATGGAACATCCCTCTCTTCTCTTTTCTTGGAGAGGGACGTTTTAGCCTTAGTAAGAATTATTTGTCTTTAGTTTCTATTGGGAACACGGCTTTCAATAAGACAAAACCTTCACTCATGTGTGATTCTTTTACGTTGACGCGCGTATCATCTCACATGTTGGGAGATTAACGGGTGGAGTGGAAAAAAAAGTCCCTTCACTTATCCTCTGCAACTATCTTATTGAATGGCTCTATTCCATATAGCTAAAAAATATTTTTCTTTAGTTTTTCTTTCAATTTCTAACTATTTTGCGTTGGATTCCTCGCATCCATCCATTCATATCATCTCTCATTTTTTGGAAACTATGGGTGTATGATATAGAATTAGTATCTCAAAGAATTTGGGATATCAAAGTAAAAGAGTCCCGATTGATCGTGTCAGGACATTAGTATAGTGCTACTAGCAAAACTATCCCCTATTCTAATGTATAGTAGGAGAGAGAGGGATTCGAACCCTTGATAGCGTTTCAACACTACGCTAGTTTTCAAGACTGGAGCCATGAACCACTCGGCCATCTCTCCCAAATGAACATATTGAATATTTGGAATACGCATTGATTCTTTCACAGAAAATAGAGATTGAATCGGTACAAAATTCTCTCGACATACAGATAGGTATATATATATATATATATATATATATATATATATTGCATTGACATTTCTCTCGACATACAGATAGGTATATAATCGATAGCCGATCTCTTTAATATCACTTTTTTTAGCCAACTCTTCAATAATTTTTGATTGATCATTTGAAAAGAAAGAGTAAGACCATTCTGTGTTTTGAATAACGAGGGTTGGTGATACAAAAAGAGTTGCGCAAGCCGCCAGGGTAATACCAAACTCTTTGGTTCGATAGGAATTGGATCCTATTGTTTTATCGGTGAGCATTACAGCAAAAACAATTAAAACATTTATAGCTCCTACATAAATGAGCAATTGTGCAGCAGCTACAAAATCAGCGTTTAGTATAAGGTAAAATAGGGATATGCAAGTAAGAACCAATCCCGACATAAAAGCAGAATGAATTACATTAGTGAATGATACTACTCCCAAACTGCCTGATGGAATACCTAATTCTATTAAGATGAAAATAAACTCATGAATTGATTCAGATAAACTCGTTTTACATGATCATTCAAATAATTTTTTCTGTCTTCAATTATATTACTATATTGTATGAGTATCACATAAATTTTTAGTTACTTATTATTAATTTTATATTTACATGTGCATGCATAAATATACATGCACGTACATATAAATATAAAAACACGCATAAATTAACGAATGAATAACAATTAAGTATATAAGTTTGAATTCGTTAATTAAATTTTTTAAATTCAAATATATTCCCAATTGGTTTCAAATTTCAAGTAATAAGCAATTGTTAGGAAATTTTCAATCGATTTATGGAACCAATCTTTTGGTTCTTAACAAGTCAATTCATGGTATGTGTTGGGGGGGGGGGGGTGTTGAAAGTAACACTTATTCGACTTTCAAAATCTTCTTCCATTTTTTGGTAGTTTGTGGAGATAATCTGAATGCCAGAGTCTTGTTGAATAGAAAGGGGTAGCCGACCTAGAGCCACTTGGTCATAATTCAATTCGTGACGATCATATGTGGAAAGCTCATACTCCTCAGTCATTGACAAGCAATTTGTCGGACAGTATTCAATGCAATTTCCACAGAAGATGCAGACTCCAAAATCAATGCTATAATTTTCTAATCTTTTTTTCTTAATACTCTTCATTAATTTCCAGTCAATAACTGGCAGATTGATCGGGCACACCTGGACACAAACCTCACAAGCAATACATTTATCAAATTCAAAATGGATTCTTCCATGAAAACGCTCAGATGGTAAAAGTTTTTCATATGGATATTGAATAGTAACGGGTGACTGATTCAAATGATCCAGTGTGATTACAAAACCTTGCCCGATGTACCTTGCAGCTTGTACCGCTCGGTTACCATAATTTTGTAACTCAGTTATTATCGAGAACATATAATAGGCATTTATTCAAAAAATATATGTAATGAGAAGGTTCAATTAGGAGAAAGATTGGGAATACCACGAAACTTACATGTCCACAGCGGTTGGGGGCTCTACCGCAATGACAAAAGTTGAAGGGAAGCTGTCAGCAGATTTCCCAAAGCAACGGGTAAGAGAAATTTCCATCCAAGGTCTAAAAATTGATCTATTCTAACTCGTGGCAAGGTCCATCTAGTTAGGATAGAAGAAAATAAAAATAAATAAGATTTGGCTGATGTAATAATGATATTCACTACTACTTTAAACGCACCAAGGTAGACATCATAGTCAGCATTCATAGATAGAAAAAACTGATTAATTCTCGGATGGATAATAGTTGGTAGATCCCACTCGCCTAAGTAAAGAGCTGTTACAAATAGCGATGAAACCAAGAGATTTGGGTAGGAACCGACATAAAAGAATCCGAATTTTATTCCTAAATATTCAATTTGATAACCTGCTACTAATTCTTCCTCCGCTTCTGGCAAATCAAATGGCAATCTTTCACACTCGGCTAACGAAGAAATGAAGAAAGCTATGAACCCCCCCCCCCCCCCCCCCCCCAACACACACACACACACACACACACACACACAAACATAAAAAACATGCCCTCTCTTTCTTTCTCAGTTGATTATCATGCCTACCATTTAATTGCTTCTTGCCTTTGTAGCAATGTTCCCCTTGGAACTTCAATAGCTCACATTGGTAATCCTCAGAAAATACGCAATGGAAATATATGGTTCAATCTCGGCGCACTCCACATGGGCCCCTCAATCACACACCTTGTGAGTTGTCGTCTCCAAGAAATGACTTTAAACAATTTACACAATTGAGAAGGAGCTGGAGGAGACTGTGGTCTTTGGATTGGCTTCGATCCACCTTGAGCATTGACACCTTGTGGATAGCAAAGGTGGTGTTAATGGGTAATACATTTTTATGGTGTTAATGGGTAATACATAAGAGCTTATCGATATCTCTTTGGTTGTACATGCTAAGAAAGTCATTTGCATGGTTCTATGTATAATGGGTTCTTAGTCTCAAACTTCCGACTTCTCCACTGCTTCCCTAGTCACCCTCTTCCTTGGTCTTGCAAGCAATTGGATACAACCAATTAGTAGAAGGCTTTGGACGACTCTTTAGCACAATGCTCCTTGCCTCACCAATGCATTGATAAAAGTAGTACTCAACCTCAATGGTAGATAAACTTGTAGATGGCTATAAATAAGAGACCCAAGAGATTGCACCAATGGTGAAAGTAAAGACAAAATATGCAATAAACCTCTTAGAGTCTACACTCCCTACAAATCAACATCTACATATCCAAGAAGAGATGTATATTTTCTTCGAAAGCATATGCATATAGCCCTATTGCCATTCAAGTATGTCATGATACTCTCCATTGTCTCCCAATGCTTCTTGCTAGGGCTTGCCATATATCTACTAGCCATTCCCATAGCATAGGCAATGTCTAGACGTGTAACAACCGTGGTGTACATCAAGCTACCAATTGCAAATGCATAAGGGACCTTGGCCATTTTAGCGTGCTACTCATCTAACTTGGGGAAATCCTCTTGACTAAGATTCAAATACGGAGGCAATGGAAAACTAATAGCTTTCCCCCTCCCAATATTGAAATGCTCCAATATCTTCCCAATTTATTCCTTTTGGAGCAAATAGAGTATCTTTTTGTCTCAATCCTGCATAATGTGCATCCCGAGAATGTAACTAGCTTCACGACAAAGGTTTCATGCAGCCTTTTCTTAAGTGTATCCACATCCATGACTCACTTCCTAGCAATCAAACTTTTAGTATACCCTTGAGACCACATAAAGGCATTGTTACAACCCTAAGTTTATGTAGAATGCTAACAGGATTGCATTGCTACTATAGGTATGCAACAAATTGCACTATTGCATGAGGAAATAAACATAGAAAGTAAGAATAACATTGCAAAACATGTGAATGAGACCACTTAATCTTTTATGATAGCATTAGAGAGACCACGAAAAAAGAATACTATAGGAACATAGTGAAAAATAGGCATAAATTGTCAAAGCTTGATTTTATCATAAAAACTCATAATTTCATATAGTGTAATCAACAAAAACAAAGGAGAATCATGTATTTCCAAGACATGCTTGTTGTAATTACATCAATTACTAATCATACGACTTTTAAAGTCCATTTCCATAGCAAGACTAGAAAGATGACTAAGGTAAAATACTACTGTAAACATAATACTAATGTCATATGTGAATATGATGTTAGAGCCTAGGCTAACACTTGGCACAACTCAATGGTTGAGACCCAAACCTTTAGTTATAGTCAAATGGCTTATCAAAACAAACATGTCTAAAGAGTAATGGCTATCAAAACAAGCATATGAAGCATTGCATCTCAAAATGAGCCACAAAGAGAGATTATGAACAAAGCCCCTGTAAGTTGATTATTATCCTCATGGACTTGCTTTCATTGGCACTTGTCAAAGGCATCTTTTGGACCTTTTGAGCTCTTTTTTTTGCCATGATAGGGACTAAGGAAGAAGGTTGAGAATCAAGAAGTGAAAGAGCTTGGTTTAATGGCAGCACCACATGAAGACAAGAAGAAGACAAAAATTGCGGGGCTAAGTTGACTTTTGCTTTTGTTGCCATTCTTTTCCCCACATTGACCATACTTTGCCTCAAACAATTGGTGGTCTCACATAAACACTCCCACTTCTCTATATCCACTGGACGGAAGCATGTCCTTAGGATTCTTGAAAGATGTGACTTCACATGCTTGAAAAATATTCCATCTGATTGATAGTTAAAAGTAAACTCCTCCAATTCCTCATGAGAAACTACAATTACATGCACATTCTCATGGGTCATGTCACAAAGTTCATTTTGCTTGAAAAGTAAAAGACCCATAAAAGAGCACGTCAAGTACGTCATAATGACTTTTAAGAAGTAACCCTCACTTTGGCCCCAATTCATATGAGCAACTCTTCTTTGCAAAATATGCCACATGATAAGAAAAACCCACATTACCTACATTGCAAAATATGCCACATGATAAGAAAAACCCACATTACCTACATTAGGATTATGGTAAGATCATGCAAACTATGCACTTTCCGTAGTAGGAATGAAGGTTTTTTTGCCCATTCAAAATAAGTAAATGCCACCTTCATCAGTAAAGTGTCACCAATGAAAATACAATTAGATATTGGCAAAGTTTGAAAACTATTTCTCCCAAGGGACTTGCAAATTACAAAAATATCCATAAAATCCCCCACTACCACTTCAAGGACTACATCAATGACTTGAATCAACCCGCTACTTGTTGAACTTGTGAAACCTTGTTTGCCTCATCATGACTATGGGTTTAATAATGTTACCTAGGTGTTTAATAATTAGGTTCAATTAGTCTCCTTAGCCAAAAACCATTAACTATGGGTTTAATAATGTTACCTTGCACTGTAGCCAAAATTAAAGTACCTTGGTCTATATCTTTTGCAATCTCATAAGGGCCCATGTAATGAAGCTTTAGCTTACTTGGATGTTTACCAAGCTTTGAGTTATAACAATTACAAAATCTCCTTCCTTGAAAATCTTTTCTTGACATGCTAGTTAACCCATGCTTGCCTTCTTGAATGCAAAACTACTAACAAGTAATGAGCAATGATTCTATCCTCCTCCGATTGCATCAACTGGTATAACTTGCTATATGCACTAGTGTAACCTGCTATGCACTGACTCCTTTGGAGATAATTTGTGAGTTATAACAACTCTCAAGTTGGGTCCGATCTCTTGACTGTGGTTTGCCCTCTTGCATGTAGACAATGCATTCTTTGGCATATTAATATGTATCATTTAGCACTATAGGCCACCATCAATGTTCTTGGAGGATCTTTTGCCTAATATGAGCTAAATATCCCAGGTACTTGCTATGCCATTTGATTTGGCCAACCTCATGAATTTTTGCATTGTTATAGGGATTGTAGTGTTTTGGAACTGATTGAATTGTGGGTCAATAGCCATTCCCTCTTCTAAAGTGATATGTCCAAGCAATACTCCCCACTCAACAACAAATATCTATTTGAAGGGATTCAATGACATCCCAAAATTTTGGCATATTCAGATCATAACCTAAGATGTTGAAAATGATCCACCTTCTTTATAAAGACAAAAATCATCAATGAACACTCTCATAATGCTGTAAGGTACAGATAATATGTCTTATGAGCTACTCCCTAGAATTCAGGTAGATCATTTTTTAGCCAACATTCATGATTGTAGTAACAAAGGCTCCCCATTCCATGATAGATGACGTCTTTTCTATATCTTTAGGGTGCATTCTGATTTGATTATGACCTAAGAAACCATCAAGAAAACATCAATTACTATAGTAGCATTCAACTTTCTATAGTACACATACTTGAGTTTTTCCATTCTTCTTTGGGACAACCACTATTGGTGACAACCATGTAACTTCATTAATAGGTTTGATGAAACTCACTCTAAGAAGCTTGTCAGTTTCTTCCTTTACTTACTTCACATAATTAGGGTTCATATGGTACCTCTTCTAGATAATTGACTTGGCATCTACTTTCAAATTGATTTTGTGTTGGTATACCAAAGGATCAAAAGCTTTCATATCCATATATTCTCATGCAAATATATCTTGGAGCTCTTAAAGTTGTGCTAGTTGCTTTTTGTAGTCCTCCACAAAAATACTCATTTTGATTGGCTTAGAATCTATTACCTCCTCCAAATCTTATACATCATCCTATGAAATTCTTGTTGATTTGTTCATGGTATGCTCAAATTTTAGTTTTATGCTTGTTGATTGGCTTTCTCTAGAGCCTCTTCAATCTCTGTTTGAGAATTAGCCTGCAATTTCTAAACTTCCTAATCAATTTCTTGATTTTCTTGCATGGTATTAGTAGTTGTTTGCTCAAATTGTTGTTATAAAAACAAATCTTTCCTCCACTTCTACTATACTACTATTCAAATTATATCTTCATTGAATAACACAAAGCATGGTGATATATATACAACTTCTATTAACAATGACACCATACATGTGATATTCTGACTTTATTTTCAATCTTCTCGACTTCTCACAAATTGGACTTGAAGAATTCTAGATCATTAGATAGAGACTTTAAGTCCTGAGCAAAATGGTTCGAAGTTTCATCACCCGACATTTTCCCGGATTGATAGGGACTATAGCCATCCGTACAGGAGTTACCACACGAACGCAAGTCATGGACCATAAGTCAAAATTGATCAAACACATTTAAAACTTAGCAAAGAAAACAAGTCTCAAAGCTTTAGGAAGAAAAAGAAGAAGAAAACACCCCCCCTCCCCCTTTTTTTATAAACGGCACATGATGACCCCAATTTTGGAGTCCCTGATTATTGAAGAAAAAACATGAATTCTCATTTTGTGTCATAGCATATAACTCCAGCAATCTCCCCCTCTTCTCACTTCGACAAGAAGCTTGGATTGAAGCAAGATCATTTGAGAGCCAGGTGAATCAGTCGTGGAATTTCAACCAGCCTCTCTGGACCTCAAAGATCAAATTGCCAGCATCAGATTGCTGATTTGCCAAGATACCCTTCATAAAGAGCTCTTCTCCTTGGCCACAACCCTTCTTCTTCAATTTAGCTATAAATACAAGGCATAAAGAGCAGTTGGAGAGAAGTCTGAGCAAGAGAGGAGAGGCCCTTCTCAGGATTATAGAGAAAAATGGAGTGGGGCAAGAGAAGCACGAGGATGGGAATTCTTGTCACGAAGACAAGGAGGATACTCCACGAGCTCTTGGAATCGAATCCTCCATCCCTTCTACCTTATGTCCTTGTGGAATCAAGACTCTTCTTGATTTTCCTAAAATCCTAATGTTTGCCAACCCCCATCAATCCACTTGCAACGACCCCAAGCTCTCTTGCCAAAAATCCCCTCTACAATCTCGTGATTAAAGACCATGGGCCCAAGAAGAAAGTTATGAAGGTCGTGGAGGTAGGAGCTACCAATAACGTTATAGATATAATTACTACAAATAGAATGATGAGTGCTAGGATTAGAAATGAAGTTGCGAATACCATCAACCAAGCACTCATCATGGATCCCGAGGTACTATATTTTTATAATAAAGGCAACTAGCAGGTCATCATCCCATGAATTGGTAATAAAAACTGCATTTGTAAAATAGGATTTTTATTTATCTTTTAAAGGAATTCTTAGCCACAAATTTCCAAGGGTGATTTGGGTTTATATAAGATGTACCAAGGAGAGTACAAGGAAGGTACTGTGTCCCTAAAAGACTTAATATTTTTTATTTGTATAGATCTAACAAAACCTCTAATGGATAGTCACGGACACTAATTCTCGATATATAAAAGACCTTGAGATGGAATTGTTGAAAAAAAATACTTTTCATAATAAAAATAACCAAGATTTCTTTTATCACAAGCAAGGACCCACGAAGCCCCAAGGAAGTTATTCTCAAGAATACAATTCTTGTTTAGATCTAGTCCAAACTAGATCCCAAGAAAGGGGAAATCCGAGAAGACTATTAGAAGGTATTGCCACTTATGCTAGTTTTGCCACTTATGCTAAATTTTACCTTGACATTTTTTTTTCAAAAAGAAAGATTTGTCTTGGAAATAAATTTGTTGATAGTTTATATTTAATGCATTTGAATTAAGACGTTTGTGATTGTAAGTTAGGTACTAATATTTCCTAAAAATCATCAGGCTAAGAGATGGATGACCAAGTACAGATCATCGATTGAGGCAGCATTTCAGTGAGCATAGAACGCCGACCGAGGCAGTGTTCTTGATGGCACTAGAACTCCCCAAGGCCAATGTGAATAAAAGCTACTCCAATAGGTTTTTTTTTTCGCGTTAGTGAGTATAGATCAATCATGATGCAAAAGGTCTTGTCGTAGGGAACTCTAGTCAGCAGGAGGAGGTGAGGATACTAGGGGGCTCTGGTCATAAACTCCTTAGGCTCTTACGAATTGCCAACTACCCTTCGAATTCTAGATAGTATCCTGGAAGTTCCAATACTAGTTGAGGAACTGAACTTGGAGAGAATAATACCTTCGAACAGAAAACATGATAAAAAGTTATTTTTAAAAAAGGAACTATTGGGAAGGAATTTCTTTACTCTATTTTTGTGTCGTGAATTAAAGGTGTGTAACAAATTTGTATCAGGAGATAATTCAAGGAAGTTATTTTTATGTGTTGAACCTAAGGTGGTAGGTAATTAGATAATTAAAAACACTCTCTCAAGGGAAGCGAGAGGATGGACCCTCAATGACTCCAGACCTATGGTTGGGTGGTCTTGATAAGCCGAGAGCTTTCCTAAGAAGGAATAAAAATCACATTTTTGATGGACCATTAGATATCAAAAAGCCTAACTCGTATCACTTTAAAACCATGGGCAGAAGGGATCAAAGTGCCATAGGATGGAATCTCAAACTGCTGATACTAGTCAACTATTAGTAGTTGATTTGACAAAAAAAAGACTTAGGTCAATCCTCGTGGGAATGACCGAAACTGCCACTGCTGCAGGGTAGACTCAAGCGAGCCTAGTTAGCAAACTTCGAGGGTTTTCATTAATATCTGGGATGGTCGTATCAAAGTGCACGTTGATATAGGACATGGCGTAAGTAAATAAAACTAGTTATAATTATAGCATAAAATATATTTTCCTTAAATAGTGAAAATATTCTCTTGTTAATATATGTTCTTGATTTCTGGTAGAAAGACGAACCTTGGGAACGATTCTTGATTTTCCAAGTTATGTTTATGTCAACGATGCACTCCTCTAGTTTCAGCTAGAGAAACAGATGATGCGAATATTAGATCAAATATATAATCTTTCACCCTTGTATTACAAAATATGATGGATGTTAAGGAGAGGGTATTGTTACATTGATGCAAACCATCTTGCTTACCTCCAGAATAATTTAAAGAGGCTAAGGTGGAGGGAAACCCTTAAGATTGCCAAGATTTATCTCTTCTATGAGGCTAAAGTAAACTCAAACATGTTCATTAGAGGGCGACATGTCAAATTAAACCGGTACTTTTATGAGGAGGTTACAAAGGTTATACTGAATGATCGAGTCATGGTTGTAGGATGCTCCAATTGCTGCAACTACAAGAAAGATGGATTACCCGATCTTCCCCTAAAATATAGATTTCTGGATATCTATTCCCAGCATCCTAATTACTATGCGATGGATGTGTCACAATGCCATGCCTAGATTGTGGTAGAGAAACCTTTTCCAAGAATAATATGGGCTCACGAACTACTTGAATAATGTATTCCCTTCCTATTAACGTAAAGAATTATTTTTGTCCATCCATTTGTCTCCTTGTTGATAATTAGAAATAGTGGAAAGATATTATCCGTTTGATGAGATTTTATTTTTGATTAAAATTAAAACTCTCTTTTAAAGTGTAAGTATGGTTGGAGAGAAAATTGATCATAAAATTGCATAATTCCCTAGAATGTCACCCCGAATCTCAATATTACAGAAGCTTAAGAGAAGAAATTTCTTCTCAAGGAGTACAAGCCACCAGAGTTTGATGGTAAAGGGAGGGATATTCCAACCGAAGTAGAAACATGGATAGAATCTATGGAAGACTATCTCATTAATGCAGGGAGGCTACACCGTCAAATCAAGCCATGATAGCCAAACTAAAACTCATACGAGATGCCCATCTTTGATGGAAATAGTGGTCTAAATCTGCCCCCTGTATACATGTCTTAACTCGATGAGACCATTGGATTTACAGGATGAGTTCAGGAGATCAAACAAAGGCCAAGGAATGCAAAAATTTGGAACAAAAATAGTTAGAATAAGGGCAACTTCCAGGGTTATGCAAAAAGAGCCTAAGGGCAGTACCAACCAAATAAGATGAAGAAAGCCAAATCAAATGCAATGGGAAGATTTATATCCACAAGAAAGAGCAATGAGGCTCCAAGGTGCTTCTATTGCAAGGAACCAGGACATTTCAAGAGACAGTGCCCGAAGCTTGGCCAAGGTTAATTTCACGAACAAAGCCAAGATGCCAAGAGGGAAAGGTTGTTGGAATAAACCTAAAGGAGGTCAGTAATGATAAAGCTATCACAATGGAATTCGATATGGAAAGAGACAAATTACACACCACTCCCAATAAGAAGGGTCCAAATCACCAATTCTTAGTAATTCAAACACCAGCAAATTAGGCAAGCTTGTACTTGCAAGAGGTGCCAAGTCTGGCAGCCTCTATATCTTTCAGGATGAGCCACCTGCTCCCGTTCAGCCCGCCGCTCCATGGCCAGCTAGACAGCACGTAGCATCACTTGATTCTCATGGCCCAAATGCTAGACATGATGTCCGTCAGGCAGTATAGCAACCTGTGACTAATTCAGCTTTGATGATGCTAGATGATCGACATCCTTGTTCTGGTCTCTTGGCACATGATGTACTTGTGCCTCCCTAAATCTTCTCATAAGAGATTTGGCCTCTCTCATTTTACTAGAGAGGTTTGTATTTTTGCATGCCCATGTACCTTGCATCTGCCTTACCAATAGCATGGAGTCTCCAAAAGCATTCAACCTCTCAATTGAGTTACTAAGACACCAACAAAGACCATGAATTAAAGCTTGATATTCTGCCTCATTGTTAGAGTGGACACCTTCCAAGATGATTCCTTCACCATAGATTTTCTCTCCTAAAAGGAGAGAAAACAACAATGCATGTGGCTGCCTTATCCTTAGTTCTCTTGTAGGTTTTCATAGATGACTTTTGTATTTACAGCTCAAGGAACATACATCTACACAAGGTTGATGAAGGATTTACTCGCTTAGCTAGGTTGGGTGGACAACTAAATAAGGATAAATGTCACATTGGGGAAATCAAGGTTACACTACTAGGGCATGTAGTGTCAATTGAAGGAATTGAGGTAGATCCAAAAAAGGTAGAAACATTGCTAGCTCTACCTCCCCCAACATCCATCAAACAATTAGTCTCCTTCTTACAAAAGCTAAGATATTTGGGTAGATTTATACACTTACTCTCTCAGGGCATATAACCCCTGCAGCAACTGACACGCCAAGAAACACTTGTATGGAGTGAACAAAGTGAAGGAAATTTTAAGGAGATAAAGAAAATGTTGGGGTCACTTCCTATAATCCTCCAGCCTTGTTGGGAAGAAACATTCTTTGTAAACCCTAGCGTGGGAGAAGACCAAGAGGATCTTCTGGTCAAATCTATTACTAGTGGCTATTTAATATTAGTTGATTCTAAAGTGATGTGAGTCAATCTTTCTGGTTTCTAATGGTCCATCAAGTGCTATTTTTATTCCTTCTTAGGAAAGCTCTCGGTTTACCGAGACCATCTAGTCATAGGCATGGATCCATCAGGGGTCCATCCTCCCACTTCCCTTAAGAGAGTAGTTTTAGTTATTTAATTACATACTACCATTTTAGATTCAACATATAAAATCGGATTCCATCAAAGTAGAGGCTATAAGCATCTACAAGAGTCTTTATGGATAAGGGTGGTGGAAGGTCCTTTCCTTTCACTGTGAGATTTTTCTCATAGCACCTGTTTGTCAAAATATCAGCCAGGCATGCTCGAGTTGTTTTTTCAACCTGCACTGTATAATCAAACTCTTGAAGTCAGACCACCCACTTTGCTATTTTGTCAGAGATTTTCATATGTTGTAGTGCATAGGGAAACATATCCTCCACAATGATGATCACAAACCTCTTTGGAAGCAAATATGGCCGAAATTTGGTCACTGCAAACATGAGGGCCAACACTAGTTGTTTCATGGAAGTGTAAGCCTTCTTTGAGGCTTTCATGAGGCGACTGGCAAAATACACAAGCCTCTTGAAGGATGTTTTTGGATCTTTTTGTAGGAGAGCAGCACCAATGGCCTCTAAACCCTTTTGAATTTTAATCGATTGTGGAAGTACCCACTCTTTCGTATCACCAAAATGTGCAAAAAGACTAGGCATAAAAACTACTCTTGCACCTAGTTTGCTTGTGGAGTTAGCAGATGGCAAAGAAGTTCTATCAACACAACAAACTAGCAAGGTCAAATTTAGCTTGGGTGGCAATTCTTCCAAAATGAGCTTCCAAATTATGAACCTCATGGCTTATGAATGTCAGTTAGTATGGATTGGTTAATTTCAAATAAAGCCCATATCCATTGCGGAAAGAGCCAAATCACATTTTCAAAACTCAAAGGGAGAACAAATAACCACTTAGGGAGAAGCAGCGAACCCTAAGGTTTAGCTAGCTAAAGCTTCCTGAATAATAAAAGGGCTAAAGAAAGGATTTCCCATCTATCTAATTAAACTCAACAAGGCCGAGCAAGATAGTGAAGCCAAGGATCAACTATCTTGGCTAAAAGAATACGCGGATGTTTTTCTAGAAGACTTGATAAAACTTCCACCAACAAGGGAAATAAATCACAAAATTCAAATCATTCCAAGCATTTCCCCCATTGCCAAACGGCCCTATCGAATGTCAATTACTAAAGCCATTGAGCTAAAAGAACAATTGTAGTAGCCATTAGACCAAGGATACATCCGGCCAAGTAATTCACCATAGGGAGTCTCGATACTATTTCAGAAAAAGAAAGACAAAACACTCTGCCTTTGTATTGATTACTATGGATTAAACTAGGTGACAATGAAAAACAAATACCCGATCCCAAGGATAGATGAGCTGTTGGACTGACTCTAGGGAGCAATGGTCTTTTCAAAGATCGATCTCAGCCTATTATCAAATAAGAATTAGGGAGAAAGATATCCCCAAAATTTCTTTTAACACAAGGCATGGTCATTATGAGTTTATTGTGATGTCATTTGGATTAACAAATGATCCTACCACCTTCAAGAGGTTGATGTAAGACATTTTCTGACCCTACCTTGATGATTTCATCCTCGTCTTCTTTGATGATATCTTAACATATTCTAAGAATGAAGAAGACAATGGACCACAGCTATGAGTAGTTCTTGAAACAATGAGAGCCCACAAACTGTATGCTAAAAAGAAGAGATGTGGCTTCTTCAAAAAGCAAATTGAATATCTAGGATTCATAGTATCGGTAGATGGCATTTTAGTGGATCCTACCAAGGTCTAAGATATACAAGATTGGCCATCCCCAACAATGGTCAAGTAAGTACAAGGCTTTCTAGGGATAACGAGTTGGTATAGAGTCTTCATTAATGACTATGCCTCAATCACCATGCCTCTCATTGACCTTCTCAAAAAGCAAGTCTCCATTACATGGACATTCGCCGAACAATCTAGCTTTGAGAAGCTTAAGCAAAGTTTGGTAACTGCCCCTATCTTAAGGCTACTTGACCTAAGCAAAGAATTCAAAGTCATAACTAATGCAAGCTCTCTTGCTTTGAGTTGTGTGCTTATGCAAAAAGGATATCCAGTAGCCTATGCTTCAAGAAAATTAAATATTTATGAAAGAAACTATGCCACACATGATCTAGAATTATTTGTTGTAATTCATGCCTTTAAATTACAGAGACATTACCTACTTGGTAATAGGTTTTCTCTAGTCACTGATCATAAAATCCTAAAGTGGATTTTTACTCAACCAAATCTCAATATGAGACAACGCCGATGGATTGAGACCTTGCAAGAATTTGACTTTGAAATCAAGTATGCACCATGCAAGGAGAATGTGATTGCAGATGCCCTAAGTTGTAAATCATTCCTTAATGCTTTAATCCTAGAGGAACCCTCTAGGGCTGAAAATCTTACTACAGTGATTTCAATGCTTAGTAACCCTCTCATAGAAATGGCTAAAGAAGAGGTAGTGAAGGATCCAAGCTATCATAGATTGTTAAAAGAAATTTCCGTCAAGGATTCAAATCCAAAACTCAAGACTAAGTATCAAGATTTTTCCATAAATGAGGAACTTGCCTATTACAAGACAAGACTATGTATTCCTACAAGTCATGAACTCAAAAGGAAAATACTCTTGGAAGCTCACGATTCTCCATTTTCGGGTCACTCTGGTTATGCTAAGACTCTTAACATAGTCAAAAGAAGCTTCTATTGGAAAAGACTCAAGGGTGATGTACTCAAGAATGTCACTGAATGCATAAATTGGCAACGAGTTAAGGCCAAACGTGTCAAGTTGCCAGGAAAGCTCTAGTCACTTGACATCCCTCAAATGAAATGGGAGTATATCAGCATGGACTTAATAGTTGGATTACCCCCAGTACAAGGAGGATATAACTCCGTAATGGTAGTCATTGATATGCTAACAAAAGTTATTCACCTTATTCCTGTAAAAACCAATTATAAGGCTTCCGATATTGCTAGGCTTTTCATTAAGGAAATTTTCAGGTTACATGGATTACCCTAGAGAATCATTAGTGACCACGATTCTCTCTTCACCTCAAACTTTTGGAAGAGTTTGTTCAAAGCTCTATGAACCTAGCTCTACTTCAGTACTATTGCTTACCATCCCCAAACTGATGGTCAAACATAGCAGATCAACCAAGTTATTGAAGACATCCTGAGAGCTTATTGATATAGGGAATCTAAACAGTGGATCCAATACCTACCCTTAGTTGAATTCACCTACAATGCATCATACCATCAAAGTATTCAAATGACTCCTTTTCAAGCACTATGTGGGCAAGATTTTCTTACACCATTAAATTTTTCCAATCCTACCCAACGAGTAGAAGCATCCAAGAAAATGCTGGAAAAAATGGATTGGTCTGAAAGCTATAAGGCAATATATTCAAGCCGCCAAGGATCGACACAAGGCATATGCCGATCAACAAAGGCAAGAATGCATTTTTAAAGAAGGTGACATGGTTTTCCTATGAGTTCGTCCAAATAAAATTTCCTTATCTTTGGGGGAATTCAAGAAGCTAAGTCCTAGGTATTGTGGGCCACATAAGGTGCTAAAGTGTCTAGGACCAAATGCCTACAAGCAGCAACTCCCTAATAACTTGAAAGTACATAATGTATTTCATGTTAGTCTATTGAAAGATTATGTTCCTAACCCAGACCATGTACTCAACGACCAACAAATTGTGATGCGAGTCAAGGAGTTCTCAAACTTCAACCAAAAAAGATACTTGACATGCAGGAGAAGACTCTAAGAAGCAAAACCCTTAGAGAGTATCTCGTCCATTGGAAAGACGGTAAAGAGGATGCCACTTGGATTGACAAAAAATCACTATAAAACCAATATCCCCAATTTCATTCAAGATGAGGACATCTTGATTCCTCTAAGTGGAAGAGGATGTGATATTCCACCTTTATTTTCAATCTTCCCAACTTCTCGTAAATTGGACTTGAAGAATTCTAGATCATTAAATAGAGAAAGTCTCGAGTAAAATGGTTCGAGGTTCGTAACTTGACATTTTTTCCGATTGATAGGGACTCTAGCCATTTGTCACTCATAGAAGTTACCACAAGAACACAAATTATGGGCCATAAGTCAAAATTGATCAAACACATTTAAAACTTAGCAAAGCAAACAAGTCTCAAAGATTTAAGCTTCAAAGGTTAAAAGCTTTAGGAAGAAAAAGAAGAAGAAGAGGGAAACGACGATGACAAGTCACCCCCCTTTTTTTTATTCAAAACAATGGTGCATGATTATCCCAATTTTGGAGTCCTTGATTTCTGAAGAAAAAGCATGAATTCTCCTTTTGTATCATAGCAGATAACTCCAACAATCTCCCCCTCTTCTCAATTCGACAAGAGGCTTGGATTGAAGCAAGATCATTTGAGAGCCAGGTGAATTGTTCATTTTATCTCTCGTAGCCTCTCTGGACCTCAAAGATCAAGTTGCCAGCATCAGATTGCATCTTGAAAGCTTCTAGATTGCCGATTTGCCAAGATATCCTCCATAAAGAGCTCTTCTTCTTGGTCACAACCCTTCTTCTTCAATTTAGCTATAAATACAAGGCACAAGGAGCCGTTGGAGAGTAGTCTAAGTAAGAGAGGAGAGGCCCTTCTCAGGAGTATAGAGCAAGAGGGACTGGGGCAAGAGAAGCGCGAGGACAGAGATTCTTGTCACGAGGACAAGTAGGATACTCCACGAGCTCTTGGAATCGAATACTCCATGAGGACAAGTAGGATACTCCACGAGGACAAGTAGGAATTCTTGTCACGAGGACAAGTAGGATACTCCATGAGCTCTTGGAATCGAATCCTCCATCCAGGTCAACTCTATCGGCTCTAGGGCAAGATAACGGATTGCTATGGAGATGCGTGTGTGAGCACGAAATGCATGATGTACTAGTTGAGGCTCATGGAGAAATTGTGGGACACTTTAGTGGAGATACGATAGCCCGCATGGTGATACAGTCTCAACTATGGTAGCCCACACTTTTTCGAGATGCGGCATGATTTGTGAAACACTATGACAACTGCCAACAATGAAAGGTGAGAAGGATTGAAGCTTGCAATCGAGAGCTATGGCGAGAGAGCAAGAGCAAGAAAGAGAGAGACAAGAAATGGGAACTCCAACAGTCACAATGTGTGACCGGGCCTTCCTTTATTCAAACTGTCACTCAAAGAATAAAGAATAAAGTGATGGTGACGGGCGCCCGCCACCTGCAGTGTGGAGTGGCGGTGACTGTCAGTGTAGTAATACACAGGCAGCTAGGCGGAGGCGCCTTTACCCCCAACAACCTCCCACTTAAAGGTGAATCTGCCCTAGTGAGGAGTGAAAAGAAAAAGAAAAAAAAGATAGTACAACATGTACACATGTACAACAGGATGAGGAAAGACGACATCTCATCCCACGCCCATCAACCTCCTGAGGAAGGCAAAGCGCTCTTTAGAGAGGCTTTTCTGAGCAGATCTGCAGGATTCTGGTCAATCGAGATCTTGACAAGATCAACAGACTTGTCCTCAACGACCCCACGTATGAAGTGATACCTCACCTCAATGTGTTTCATCTTCGCATGGAAGACCGGATTCTTGGCTAACTGAATAGCACTCATAGAATCCGAATGCAGTGTAGGGGTAGCATCAATACCAAGGTCAGCAACCAAATGACCCAACCAAATGGCCTCCTTACAAGCCTCAGTGGCTGCAACATACTCGGCCTCTGTAGTAGAAAGGGCCGTGCATTTCTGCACCCTAGACATCCAAGAAACAGCACCTCTAGCATAGGTGAATACATAGCCAGAAGTGGACTTCCTACTATCTGTATGTCCTGCATAATCAGAGTCAGTGTACCTCACGACTCCTGTATCCTGGCTGCCATAGCATATGTACATATTTGTAGTGCCCTTCAGGTACCTCATGATACCCTTCACAGCATCCCAATGCTTTTTGCCAGGTGTAGCCATATAGCATGCCACAACACCAATGCAAAGGCAATATCTGGACGAGTGGCTATCATGGCATACATAAGATTGCCCACTGCGGATGCATAGGGAAACTTGGCTTTCTCGGCCCTTTGCTCATCTGTCTGTGGCAATTAGCCTGTGATACCTTCACATAAGAAGGCAATAGATAGCCAATAGGCTTTATGTCCTGCATGTGGAAGCGCTCAAGGACTTTATGAATGTACTCCCTCTGTGACAAGTAGAGGAGTCCTGATGCCTGTCATGTCTAATACACATACCAAGTATGTGAGAGGCCTGTCCCAGATCTTCATCTCAACGCTCTTCTTGAGCTGAGCCTTAAGAGCATCTAGCTCATCATGAGCTTTCCTTGCTATTAGCATATCATCCACATAGAGTACCAAAATCAATAAAGAACCATCACAGGCATAAAGGCATCAAACTTATGATACCAGTCCCTAGGTGCCTGCTTCAAGCCATAAAGACTTTTCTTCAATTTGCACACTAGGTGCTCCCTGCCAGGTTCTGCAAAGCCCTTAGACTGCTCCATATAAATCTCATCATGCAAGTCCCCATGTAAGAAAGCCATCTTGACATCCATCTGGCATAAATCCAAGTCAAGCTGAGTAACCAAAGCCAAGACTAAGCACAGGGTGGTCATCTTAACCACAGGAGAAAAGACTTCATCAAAGTCCACACCATGCTCCTGCTTAAAACCCTTTGCTACCATTCTAGCCTTGTATGCCGGCTTGGGGTATCCAGGGGCACTTTTCAGCTTGTACACCCACTTGCATGGCAAAGCCTTCTTGCCCTCAGGCAAGGAAACTAAATCCCAAGTCTCATTCTTATGTAAGGAGTCTATCTCAGACTGCATAGCCCTCTCCCAAGAGTGACTGTCACCCCTGTGCATAGTCTCATCATAAGTGAAAGGCTCTCCTGCATCTGTAACCAAGACATAATGCATCGAGGGTTGAAATCTATCAGGTGGATGTTTGTCTCTAATAGACGAGCTCTGTTTCCTGCCCAGCTGCCTGTCCAATATCTTGACCATGAGCATCTGCTGCAATTGTAGGCTGTCCAACTGGGTGTGCGGGAGCTCTCGGCTCCTCCTGAAATATGACCCTGCGGATCTCAACAACTCTCTCAGGCTGTCGATGCATCTTGTCTTCATGGAAGACTACATCATGACTGCGGGTGACTTTCGATGCCTGTGGATCCCAGAGACGGTAACCCATCTCGCCTGCATCCCCATAACCAAGAAAATTGCATTTGACACTTTTAGGATCCAGCTTACTTCTCTTGTCCGTGGGTACATGGCAAAATGCCTCACATCCAAAGACACGGAGATGCGCATAAGAGGGAGGTTTTCCAGTCCATACCTCCTCGACAACCTGGAAATCCAAACCACTAGAAGGTGATCTGTTTATGATATGCACAACTGTACTAACTGCCTCAGTCCAAAAGCTCTGTGGTAGGCCTGTGTGGCTAAGCATACTATGTACATGCTCCTGGATGGTTCTATTCATCCGCTCAGCCAAACCATTCTGGGGGGTGTGTAGGGGGCGGTCAACCAACGCTTAATACCCCTCTCATCACATAATTGCTCAAAAGCACGTGAGACATACTCACCCCCATTATCTGTCCTTAGGCATTTTAGCCTATACCTAGACTGGTTCTCGACCAATGCAAGCCATCTCTAAAACACAGCCAAGACATCAGATTTCAACTTAATTGGATAAGCCCAAATTTTTCGTGAAAAATCATCTATGAAAGTAACAAAATACTTGGCACCACCCATAGACTGACAAGGCATGGGCCCACAGTCATCCGAATGTACCAATGCCAAGGGCTCACTCATGCATGGCCTACCAAACTTCTTATGCGTAGACCTAGTTTGCCTGCCATAAAGACAATGCTCACATGAATCAAAACATGCATAATCAAGGGGCGGTAAGTACTACAAACCAGAAAGCATTTTTATTCCCTTCAAAGACATATGGCCCAAACGGGCATGCCAAAGAGATACATGTGGGATAGAACCCACATACAAAACATGATCAAGGGAAGAAGCGGATACAATCAAGGGATAGAGGTTGCCAGCCTTGGCACCTCTCGCAATCACAAGTCTGCCACAAATGATCTTCCATGCAGAGTCTCCAAAAGATACATGATAACCTGCGTCATCAAGCTTTCCAGTTGACATGAGACTGCATGTCAAAGCAGGTACATGGCGTATATCCTGCATAACAAAACTGCTGCCAGAAGAAAACTGCAGCCTAACATCACCAATGCCCACAATATCAAGAGAGCTGTCATCACCCAAGTGCACAGAACCTGAAACAGTACGATATGAATGAAACCACTCTTGGCAAGGTGTCACATGAAAGGATGCACCTGAGTCCAAGAGCCAACACTGTGCATACATAGAGTGTATCTTTGTCATCTGCGAAGCACTAGAAGAAGCTGCAAGTATATAATCATCATCATCAACATCATCAGGCTGCATAACATTGATCTCTTGAATTTTAACACTGGACTTTGCAGGTACTATGCTGCGATCAGAAGACTTATCCTGCACTTTGTCTTTCCCCTTATCTTTGCGCCTTTCATTGCGCAGTTCATGACATTGTGGCCTAATATGGCCCTTTTTCCCACAATGGTGACAAGTAACATCTATATTCCTGCCATGGGATTTGCTACGTGACTTTCCACGAGACTTGGACCGAGATTTTTGAGAATCCCGTCCACGGCCACTGCCACTGCCATGCTTTCCATACCCATCATTCCTGCCTCTAACTGTCATAGCATGCGACACATGAGAGGCATCCAAATTATTATGGTTAATCTCTTCCTGCAGAAGAGCACTCTCAACATCAGATAATTTCAAGGTAGCAGTAGGGGCACATAATGCAGTGCGGAATACATCCCATGACTCATTAAGAGTACCAAGCAAGAAAAGAGGAGTAACATCCTCTGCAAAAGTGATGTCCTACGAAGTCAAGTTCTTGAGTATAGCATGGAACTGGCTCAAGTGAGTAGACATAGTCACATTCTCCTTCATGCGTAGATCCATAAGTTGCTTCAGCCAATACATCTGACTCGCTCCCACAACTGCCATGCACTCAAATACATTGTAATGAACCTGTTCTGTGAGAGATAATATAATAGTGGACTTGCATAACTCATCAAGCTCAAGCCATTCCTCATCTGGCATAGTTGCAGGTGGATGCCCGCTCAACCTCAATGGTTTGATCTGCAATTTCTGCACCAACACCTGCCAAATCTGGCCCTTCCAATAAGAGTAATTCGTATCATCAAGCTTAGTGATGTTGAAAATAGCATGATCAGTGGACGAACTTGCCATAATGCAAGTTGGAAGACTGTAGACAATTCAAAATTGCTTGCTGTTTACTATAGAAAATGACCAAAAAATCACCAAAATCGAGAGAAAATGGCGAGAAAAGTGTAACCAAAGCTGCTACCACCAAGTAGTAGTGAAACTACATCATTTTAGAATATTTCAGCACAAAAAATCCATGTCAGTCCGGAGTTATATGCTTGCTGTAATAAATGATAGCAGGGTACTATGAGAGGCAATTGCTGACCAAATCAGTACACCAAGTCAAGAAATGACAGCGAAGACATGACAAGCTATAAACGGGCATAAATCAGCACCAAACAGTCATCAAGACCTTGAGCAAACACCCAAACGTGTCACCAAAGCATCCATCAGTGAGAGTAGGCATACCCCTTGGACAATAGGGCAAAGTATACATAACACTAGCAAGACCTGACACTAGTAGGTGTATGCTCACTAGAGTGCAAAGCCCAAGCTCAGGTCAAAAGCAATTCCAAGATATCAGTGCATGAACCATGCAACATGTAAGTGTAAGAGATCCCAAAGTCTCAAGTATCTACAAAATGCTCAAAATAGCATAAACCTCTTGCTCAATGTCAGTCAAGCATACAAAATGCTTCCACTGGCACAAAAGGCGAATAAATGAGCTCAATAGCTCAATCAAACCAAGTCAGAGTACCAAAGACAGGTAACCAAGACAATGACTCAATAGCATCCAAGGTCATAATGGAAAAAGCCAAGTCGTAACAGAAAAATCCAAGTCAATGTCCAACTGCTCAAGGGAATACTCAAATGAATGTCGAGACGAGCTCAAACAACTGCCATCCATAGCCAAAGCATAAAGCATTCACTAAGACATCATAACCCGTACTGGGTAGCCTAGGCATAAACCATGTCATAGATGAAATGCCAGCTGCAAAGAAGTGACAATCAAACCCAAATCGAGCTCTAATCTTAGCTCAAAAGCATTCCAAAGCATAAACAAGACATGTGGCATAGTCCAAATGCATCATGACATCATATCAAGTAGTCGGGAGCACCCCGTGACCAATAGGAATAGTCCAAATACATCATGACATCATACCGAGTAGCCAGGAGCACCCCGTGACCAATAGGCATAACCCAACTATAGCATAAATAGCTTCAGCCCTGAAGTTTCCAACAGCATATAACCTCTGTAAACAGAGCAAATCAGTGCTTAATCCAAGCTCAAATCCATAGGCAAACCATAGGCATACATTTCCGTATGTATAGGCACCAACCGAGCATAACCGGGCATCAAATCCCAAGACCTGTAAGCATAAAATTGAAGTAATAGGTAGCTGCCCTATTTTGGACAGATCTGGGATTGTTCAAAATAGTCAATTACTGAGCTAAATCAGCTCCAAATGCGTCTCACATAAGAGGCATAACATCCACAAGTGATCCGATATCAATAGACATCAGTAGAAGCATCACATAAGCCAAAGGCATACAAATACATGCTGTCTCAGACCGGATCACTTGTGGATGTGAAATCCGACATTGTGACTGTTGGAGTTCCCATTTCTTGTCTCAGACGTGAAATTTGGCAAAAGAAACGTGAGCTTTCTGGGGGGCTTACTGTCTCACATGTCAACAATGGGGCCCAAAGGGGGCACAAATGGGGGCCAAAGAAGGCCTACACCAAGCCTCAGCAAGCCTTGATAGGCTGGAAGCAAGATCAAGATGAAGGAAGCTCCAAGAGGTGTGAGCTATGGCTGCCCACAACCTGTGAAAACCCTGTTTACCTAGACCTGTGGACTAAAGTAAAACTCTGAAATAATGAAGCAATACCTCAATGTCAATGCCCTGATGGTGCCTCAATAGGTCGAGAAGAAACTCGGAAAGCCGAGGAGTGACGGGAGCTTAAGAGAATGAGCTATGGCTGCCGGGAAGGAGATCCAATGCGAGTGGGGAGTCAATGGGAAGCTGAGAATGCCACGAGCCAAGCTTAAGAGTCGAGAAGCCGTGCTCTGATACCAGTTGAAAGGTGAGAAGGATCGAAGCTTGCACTCGAGAGCTATGGCAGGAGAGCAAGAGCAAGAAAGAGAGAGACAAGAAATGGGAACTCCAACAGTCACAATGTGTGACCGGGCCTTCCTTTATTCAAACTGTCACTAAAAGAATAAAGATTAAAGTGACGGTGATGGGCGCCCACCACCTACAGTGTGCAGTGGTGGTGATTGTCAGTGTAGTAATACACAGGCAGCTAGGCGGAGGCGCCTTTACTCCCAACAAACAAACCAAGGCAACAATTTGCAAGGATAAAATAGAGCTGAGTCCCATCATAGCATGACAACCATTCGAGAAATGGGGGATCGACTTCATTGGGCCTATCAATCTTGTGGCTCAATATTCACAAGCCCAGTATATTATCATTGCTAGAGATTATCTCACAAAGTGGATGGAAGCTCAAGCCACTAGTAAGAACGACGCATGAACCACTGCTAAGTTTTTATGGGAGCAGATATTCTCTCAATTTAATGGCCCCATCAAACTTATCAATGATCAAGGCACACACTTCATCAATGAGGCGATTGCTCATCTCCTGTTTGCCTTCTTGATCATCTATCATAAATCCTCACCCTACTACCCTCATGCAAATGGCCAAGCGAAATCAACAAATAAGATTCTAATAAATGTCATGACCAAGGTAGTCTCTGCTCTTCGCGTAGCGACTAGGATAACAAACTAATGGAAGCCTTATGGGCCTATTGGATAGCCTATAAAAAACTATGGGATAGACCCCCTTCAGGTTGACTTATGGAACGGAGGCAATTCTAATTGTAGAATTCTTCATCCCTAGCTTGAGAATTTCCATTCAAGAGAGATGGGGGAAGGAAGCATGGACGGAATGTTTAGTTGAGCAAAAATGCTTATCGAAAACTTGGCTTCTAGCTACCCATGTGTTGAATTGTGAAAAGGCACAACGTAAGAGCTAGTTTGACAAACATGTTAAGTAGGGAGATTTCATAAAAGGAGACTTAGTACTATTGTACTCAATTAAGGGACATAATCAAAAAAAAAAGTTTAGGGGATTATGACCTTTCAAAGTTCGCACCATAAGCCGAATTGGTAATGTGGAACTCAAAACCTTGGAAGGTGAGGCCATACACTTCTTTAATGGCAGCCGCACAAAAAAGTACTACCTCCCCATGCATCCACTTCACAAACCTCAGATACTAGAAGCCCATGCCAATGTACTCGTAGCCACCATTATAGAGATTGAAGCAGAGGATGAGGAAGCAATAGCTTCGGTTTACCTAAGCATGACCATTACAACTCAGCAGACACATGCCATTGATGTATTGATTGATGAGGGTGCTGACTTTAATGTCTTGACTCACAATCATTGGACTGAAATAGGCAAACCAAAATTATAGCACACTAATGCCAAACTCAACCCATTTGGCAACTGATCTGAGAAAGTGCAAAGTTATAGTCACTATTGAGTCTAAAAGCTTGCCCATGATCTTTTATGTGTTACCAAACATGAAAGATGCAGGCTCGGAATTGATGTTAGGACGAACCTTTAAGAAGTAACCCCACTATAATGTCGACTACTAGTCATAATGCATCCACTTGGCCATTGGCAACTCACGACTTGTCACAACTTTCAGCAAGGGCTGAGCGATCCCATCATAGTCCGCAAAGCCACCATTAGAGAAACCCACCATTGAGCCTAAGGAGGGGGAATTGTAATTCTTCATCACCCACCGAACCTTAGCACTACCAAAAAGCCAACCACAAAGCTAAAACCCTTGAAGAACAACTCAAATGGGTGCCAAAATATCCAAGACTGTCGCCTAAGAGCACCCAATCATGTACTCGCAAGGCTAGAAACCTTCCCTCAAAGCCTAGGAGGCCTCAAAGAAACTACGGCCATCGACAAATGTTCAAGCCGTGATGGATTGCCAAGATCTTATTGCAAGCGCAAGGCTATTACGAGGGTAATATTTGGATTTGGGTACCTTAAGCCAAGACGGCCAAGGACACTACTCAAATGCTGCCCTTAAGCTTGACCACACAAAGCATCATGACGAAAAAAGCATCAGTGTCACAAAAATCTTTGGCCACAAGGCCCATTACCCTTCCAAAATATAAACCCATCAAGACTCAATAAGTCCATCGATCCAAATCACATATCTTGCTACTCATAAACCACCTCAACCTTACCCTTTTAGTATCCCAACCGCTGCCCAAGCATCTAGTAATGCACCACCCACTACATTGGCCACGCCTATCACATGAAGGCCACACCGCTAGCCAAAATTGCAACTAGAGCTACACCCATTAGCTCCTAAGTTGTCAATCCCAACCAAACCAAAGCCACCTGCCAGCCTTAGACCCTCTTACCAACGGAGATCCATTCTAACCTTGGCTGCAGACTTAGCCAAGAATACAGGCAACAACTTGGTTGCTTGTCTCAAATACTTGGATGCCATGTTTACCATGCTAGATAAAAGCTACGATGAGCTTGACCTAGGTCTTTTGGATGAGCCTTTAGAAATGGAAGTGCAAACACTACCTTGCTCATGGGAGGAATCACAATTCATGTTCATCAAAGCTGCCCAGGTAGCCAAGGAACTTGGAGCCCCAAAAGGAACACCAAGGAAATAGGGTTTCTATTGCAAGAAAATCTCTCTTGTAACATCAACAACCATCTCTTTCATCTTTTATATAATCACAACAAAGAAAATAACACCAGGAACAAGAAATCTTCACATAGCTTCATAGAAACAATTCTCGCATGGCTTTATCTTTAACAAAATCCATCATTCTCTTCATGTTCTTCATAAAATCCTTTGATAGTATTAGAAAACACAAAAGAATTCTCCACTTTGAATGGAAAAATGTCACATATGAGTCATCTTAAAAGTTTCTACAGCTTTCTCTCATAATCTCTCATATGTAGATACATTGTTTTGGCATAAAATTGGCTATCTTTGACTCTCTCTCTCTATATCAATAGTACATTATCTCCTCACTAGAATACTCAATAATCACTCATAAGAATCCTTCTTTGGTCATGGATGCCCCTTCCAAAATGTGTGTCTGACATGAAAGGTCACTAGAGCCACTACAGTGACTCTTCATAGCTCATCACTGTCACTTCACTCCAATCTTCTCTTGAGTCTTCATAGATGCTTCTTCCACTTCCTTGAGCTCTTTTGAACTTACATTAACCTATTTCCAAGGCTAGAAAACTTTCCCAAAGTCACACAAACATTCCGCAGAACACTTATAGAGGTATACTGAACATAACAGAATAGGAACATAGGCTCTACAGAAGCTCAACAGAGGGCTACAGAAGGTCAACAAAAAACATCAGAACCACATAACTCATACTAAAATCATTATGCACTATCAAAAACCATTCAATTAACTTTTAAACATTCTCAACTTCCATCAATCCATTACTCCATCCTTCATATCGAAGAAAATCAAAACAAAACAGAAGCTATCAGAACCAATCAAAACCTCCATAGAACCTATAAGAACATCCCAAAGCCTCATATCTCTACTGAGAAACATCATGAGCTTCAAAAACATAATCAATCTCATAAAAAACACTCTCAAACTCTTCTAAAATAATCAATCATCACTCAAAATCCATAAAAAATGAACCATTTAGGCCTTAAAAATAACAAAAATCAACCAAAAAACCAAGTCATTTTAGCATTCAACATATCTCCACACTTAATAAGGGAGCATACTTACAACCTAAGAAAAAGAGAATACAAGTTAATTACAGAGCTCAACTCGATCTTCTTTAGCATCTTCAATAAACCACCCACAACCACGACCCCCCCAACTTATAACTTGTTTCTAATAAAGAATACAATGAAAGGAAAACACCTTTATCCATTAACATCTCTTATAAATAATAGAAAATCATAACAAGTTCTTAAAGGATATAAGAGGTTATGCATAGATAATGTTAGAACTTCTCCAAAGCAAACATCATTGCTAGACACTCACGCTCTGTCTCATGGTGTAGTCTCACTCTCTATCGGTTACTTTTTGACTTGCATAATAGATTGGTTGATCTAACTTAGAGGGGCCCTTTTGGCATAAGACTGCACCTAGGCCTTCAACTGATGCATCAATGTGCACATGGAACTCCTTCGTCCAATCAGGAGGCTGCGGGATGGGTGCTTCAATCAAACACTACTTCAGGGTGTTGAATGCTTCATCACAATTAGTGGTCCATGTAAACTCGGTATCTTTTCTTAGGAGTTTATACAAAGGGGATGCCTTTGTCGCAAAATGCGCAATCTGTAGTCAGCCCACATGGCCAAGAAATCCCCTCAATTGTTTTAGGTTGGTTGGGGTTGTTTACGCTCTTTCTTGATACTTGTGAGTGAATTGTACAGGTAGTCCTTTAGATTTTCACCTCCTAGAGTACTTGTAGTAGGATTTTGAGAAGCTTCTGTTATTAGTGCATATACTGGTTGGATTGATCTAGGAGGTTCTTTGTTCTAGTTCTGATTTAGAGCTCTTGTCGAGACTTGGAGTTGTTGATTTAAGTGGGTAGGATTTTACTGTTGTGGAGTCGCTATTGGAGAAACTGTTTGGGACCACTACTGTTGTGGTTGAACCATCATTTGAGGTACTATCATTTGCGGTCACTGTGAATTAGGTGCAATGTACTCGGGAACTATTTGCTTCTAGGGGTAGGGGTAGGGAACTATCCCTAGGAATACATTTGGTAGGTATACCATTCCTGGCATGGGAGAAGGTAAGACTCCTCTTCCTAAGGTCATTGACAACCTTGCTTCAACTTCATCATACAATCTTGCACCTTCCACTACAGCTTGCAGATTGATTGGTCTTCTCAATTCCACAAACTTGCAAACTTTTGGTTATAGGCCTCTGAGGAAAACTCCCTTTTGGATGACTTGATCCAATGGTCCATGTCTTTAGTATGGATTCCATTCGTGAGACATAGGCTTCTACTTATTCACCAAAGGACTGACTTAGGTTCATGAACTCCTCTCGCATTTTCTCTTCAAAACCTTCACGCCTAAATTTAGTAAGGAAGGCCAGCCCCATGTGCCAAAAGTTCCTGCTACTTGTCTCTCATACCACTAAAATGCGATGCCTTTGAAGGTGGCAAGGAATATTGCTAACCAATGCTTGAGGGTTCTGGCATTGTTAGCCACACATGCTATCATAATCTTTGCTACATGAAGATCAAGATCTTCATTATACTCTCCCTTAAAAATGGGCAATGGGACTACATTTGCTGGCATGTCATCAATATTTCATGGATAGATTTGACTAGGAAGGGGACCTTGAGTTGCCATGGGGAATTCTCTAAAGAGTGCTTTTAAGGCTTCAAAGGAGGCTTCTGCTACAAGATCATTCTCGGCCTTGATTTTTGCCTTCTCTCTTCTCATGTACCTTTGGACTCATTCTAGTTCTTGCCCTTTGATTGTGCCATTCATAAGGGGATTAGCTCCAATCAGTTGGTCTATACTCAACAGAATAGAATCAAAGGAGGCTTTAGTCTCTGGAGGACTCTCTGGCCAACATCTCTTCTAGTTCTTGCTTTTCTACGTCTCTGAATTTATCCTTTAAATCGCTATAGAGGGGGAGATATTCCATTCTGAAGGTATCAAAACTCATTCTTCTGAGGATTCTTGTTGTGCCATCATCATAATAATGCCATCTTTTGATGGTTTCAATAGTGTATGTTGTGAAGAATACTATATCCACCAACTTCCAGTGGGTTGCTAATTGGACAAACAGGAGACTGTCAGTGCACCATGCATCCCACGTGTCCTATTGTTGAGTATCCATGAATAAATGCTAACTCTTTTCTTTCTTGTTTTCATGAATCTCCACTGACCATGACTCTTAAAGCTTCTTCATAATCTCCCACTTAATGATGTTTGGAAACTTCTCAATGAATGCCAGATCTTCCATGGATGGTCATTCTCTCTGTTTCTGCACTTTAGCCTGTTCCCAAACAATTTGCCACCGAGATGCACATCTGTGTTGCTTCAATTGAAAGAGGAAATAGTCCACCACATAGAGCCTGCATCATGATGGTAATGTTTCCGCCATTGTGGGATGAACTTCTTGTGGAAAGTGGCTTTGGTAATGAGAATCTTCAATTCTTCAGTGGTAAAAGGAACTTTGCAAATATCCATTGAATTCTTCTTTTCTTGGCAATGCCATTTCCTTCATTTTCGACCTCTTTTGATGCTTGTTGATGGTAGTGTTCCTCGGTTGTGCACCAAAAACATGGAGCCCCAAAAGGAACACCAAGAAAATACGGTTTCTACTATAAGAAAATCTATCTTGTAACATTAACAACTATCTCTTTTATCTTTTATATAATCACAACAAAGAAAACAACACCAGGAATAAGAAATCTTCACGCAACTTCATAGAAACAATTCTCCCACTGCTTTATCTTTAACAAAATCCATCATTCTCTTCATTTTCTTCATATAATTCTTTGATAGTCATAGAAAACACAAAATAATACTCCACTTTGAATGGAAAAATATCACATATGAGTTATCTTCAAAGTTTCTACAACTTCCTCTCACAATCTCTCATATGTAGATACATTGTTTTGGCATAAAATTGGCCATCTTTGACTCTCTCTCTCTATCAATAGTACATTATCTCCGCACTATAATACTCAATAATCACTCATAATAATCCTTCTTTGGTCGTGGATGCCCCTTCCAAAAGGTATGTCTGATATGAAAAGTCACCAGAGCCACTACAATGACTCTTCATAGCTCATCACTGTCACTTCACTCCAGTCTTCTCTTGAGTCTTCAGTAGCTACTTCTTCCACTTCCTTGAGCTCTTTTGAACTTACATTCACCTCTTTCCAAGGTTAGAAAACTTTTCCAAAGTCATATATACATTCCACAGAACACTTACAGAGGCATATAGAATAAAATAGAATAGGAACAGAGGCTCTACAAAAGTTCAACAGAGGGTTACAGAAGGTCAATATTAAACATTAGAACCACATAACTCATACTAAAACCATTCCACACCATAAAAAACCATTCAATGAGCTTTCAAACATTCTCAACTCCCATCAATCATTAACAATCAGAAGCTATCAAAACCAATCGGAACCTCAATAGAACCTATAAGAACATCCCAGAGCCTCATATCTCTACTGAGAAATATTATGAGCTTCCAAAACATAATCAATCCTAGGAAGGATTCTTATTCTTTCCGCAAAGCGGAGGGGGTAAGGTGAAAACAAGTCAAAAGCAAAGGGAAACAAATCAAAACCAGTTCATGATTAAGAAAAAGGGTCATAAAATTTGGGATGTATGAACTGCTTGAGGGAGAAGTTTAATCCTATAATTAAGCATTTCAATTTCGCAAGTAGGGCATCTTTTTCCTCTACAAATAATTGTTTTAAAAAGCACTAATGGTGAACATGGCTTCATGATAGGCACTCAGCATGGCAGGCCAAGAGAAAGCCAACAAATTTATGTTTTTAGAAAAAGAGCATGCAAAATATGGCCTTGTTGTGGAAACAAGGACCTTTAACCAGTTCAAGTTCAGGCACGTCTAGAACTTGGAGGATGTTGCCATGGAGGAACAAGTGGTAAAGCAGATTGTCAAACAATGCCATCTACAAAAGTATATGGAAGAAGTTGACCAAAAGCCGTCGACTACGAGAAGTGTGCAGAATTTCTCCGGACCTTTAGTAGAAACTGCGGCACTGTGACAGTGCAGGAGAGAGAAGAAACCCGCCAAGTCCAGATCGAGTTGACCCCAGAGTTGGTGGAGGAAGCATTGGGCCTACCCAATAAGGTGGAAAGGTGTCCAAAGAGATATGTATACACCATGTTAGGAATTGGACAAGATAGATGGAGATGTGTCTTCAAGAAATAAGTAGATTACAGTGAATGTTTGAAGGTTCAAGAGGTACTTCATGGTCAATCATAGGGGTTTGAGAGAGAAGAATGTATGGGGGTTCAAGAGCTTAGACTCTAGAGATGGTAGAGATAAGAGAAGGATTGAAGGTTTCAAGCCAAGTTCTTGAAGATATTAATGGAGCTTCCAACTCCATGTTATTAGCAAAGATCACAAGAGTATTATCTCATAAGTTCTAGCTCAAATCAAGCTTGTTTTCTTAACTGTAAGAGCAATCACAAATTATAAAATCAAGTACAATAAGCTGTCATGTATCATAAACAACTCTGCATCCCATCATTCATACGTGATGCCATAGCATGAATCAAATTTGCATGATTACATTCAATGTAGACTGTTAGGGACAAAAGCTTATGAGTCAATTACAAGGCTTGTAGGGCAAAGAGACTTGCTTCAAGAGAGCTTCAAATTGAGTTCTTGATAAGGATAAGTTACCAAAGCCAAGCAATAATAGAAAAAGCTCCTCTTAATTCAACTCAAAGCATCTATGAATGATCTACAAACATTGCCTTGCCATAGGAGCACATAATACTTGCATATTTTGACAAGATGACTTCTATAGAGTAAGAAATGAATTGAAAGAACAATGTTGTAGTTAATTCTCTGAATATGGATGAAGATATCAGTCCCAAATCAGCCTAAATATCTTCTGGAATTCACATCTAATGATAGCATAAACTTCCCCTAACATAGTGTCGGAGCGTTTGGTGTCAAAAGTCCACCACGGGGGCAAGAGATAGCAAAGTGAAGGGAGATTCACGGAGAGGAGTAGATGGAAGAGAAGGGGTTTGAAGAAATAGAAGACGTAGAAGAATACTCACAAAAAGAAATAGAAAATGTAGAAGAACACTAACTGAGATGAAGCCTGTCAGTTTATTTCTACATTATGAGAATATTAAACTTTAATAGACAAAAACGTGTATAAAATAATACCTTCCTCTATGCTGCTCAGATCACCAATCTGATGCCTTCATTGGCTCCAAAAGGAGGGTAAAATACTAGGACACCTTGCCAGAATTCAGCCAAATCACTCCTTCTTCATCTCCCAGTTTGGAGTGTTGTTCACTGCCTGAAAACAGTGATCGCATGTCGCACGATTTTGCCTATCTCTCTTTTTACATAAAATCCTCTCAAATTGGCTAAAAGCTATATGTTTTCTTTTACATGTCATCCTAATCTAGAAGTTGTCTACATTTTGATGGATTTCTACAAGAGATAATATCTAAAATATCAAAAATTGGCTAAAATTTGTCCAAAAATCTAATATTTTTGAACCATGGACACTTACTAATGTCTAAAATGGCATTGGCTCTCTAAATCAATAAGAAATCCACACTCTAGATTTTATTACACAATGTGCATGTAGCAGCACGACAACGTGGTGGTTCACACAAACGATGGCATTAGCTTGGCAAACATTCCCGGTCCCAAAATCTAGCTCCAAGCCAAAATGATGCACACATTGTTCTCCAGCCAAAGATATAATTCAATAATGAATCGAATCAACGTGCTTATGCTAGAGAGCGTTGAAGCAGGATCCCTTGACGAAGTGAACCTAAATGGCTTTGTGTGAAAGACCATTGAGTCTTCATAAAAAGCATTAGCAAAGGAGGGAGCCCAGCAGGAGAAGAGTCC
Source organism: Lygodium microphyllum (assembly GCF_053477565.2). Classification (NCBI taxonomy): domain Eukaryota; kingdom Viridiplantae; phylum Streptophyta; class Polypodiopsida; order Schizaeales; family Lygodiaceae; genus Lygodium; species Lygodium microphyllum. The sequence continues at coordinate 110,879,790 of NC_141141.1, read as the reverse complement.
CCTGCTACCAAGGCAAAAAGAAAAGCATCATCTTCAAAGGCCTCTAGCATTGGATTTGGTGGGGTCTTGATAGCTATAATAAGGGAAGCCCTGGGAGAAGGATAGGGTGAAGAAGAGGGAGTTAGAGAAACACCACAAAGGTCACCTCGTCACCCCATGAACAACATCCACACTCTAGTGAAAGGATGATGAGTGAGGATGAGGAAGGAGAACAAGAAATGCAAAGTAGCCAATGAAAACCTGTAACGTGTCCGCTCGTCCACCTGTGAGACACGTCTTAGCAGCCCATCAGGAAGAAAGTCTAGAAAGTGCCACCTGGCACTCGCAAGGAATGTCACAGGGTTTGCGATCTAGGTCTTCCCGAGTCTGCCCCGAGCGGAAGTATCCGGCCATTCCCACTTAGGACCGACCTGAAGTCAGGATTTCTTTCCTGTCAAGCGAAGTCTCTAGGAAGTAGCTAGCGTCGAGATCTAGATGAACCACTTTGCGTAGGAACAACAAAGTGGAAGCGGATTTATGCTGCACTTGGTTCATGAAGAATGGGAAATGAGAGGGATGCGAAGCTCAACCTCTTTGCCCATAAGGCATAGTCCCATTCCGCTCCCCTAAAACAACATAAATCGGGATTCTAACTCTACTGGCTCTAGGTTCTCACAGTTTCGTTGTGACATCTTTTGAGAAAAGTTCCCAGCTAACCAGGACCACCTTTCTGTAGAACGGACCCAAGTCACATCCATTGTATTTTCCTCGGGTTGCTTAGTTATCTAATTACCTATCACATTATGTTTGACATGCAAAAGCAGCTTCCTTAATTATTCAATTTAAACACAGGTTCCTTCACGTAACTTAGGCACTGACACAAAAACAATGTCAAGCAAGTTCCTTTTTCAAATATCTGATCTTTATTTATCATAGTCCTAGAATACATCAAGTATCATGCCCGAAGGCCATCCCAGCAATCAATAGGATTACTACTCCAAGTTTCGCCCATAGACTAGTACACGGGCCTCGAGATCCCATCTTGAGTCACGTCGGCCTCTTGTGTGGGATCCGGAGGCAAGGAATTTACAGCCAGAGCCTCCCTTGGCACCCAAGCGTCCTCCCGCTCCAAGCAGCACCCTCAGAGAGACCTCTCACGATGAGTTCAGTCCATATACCCGGCGCGGCTAACAACCCCCTTGGATAGGGCCAGGTAAGCAGTCGAATGTAAGTAAATCTGCCTCTCCCTCCAAAGTTTTAACCTGAAGCATTAAGTGTTTGACCTTGAATTAGTTCCTTGAGCAAAGAAGTTCAAACAATGTACCTAAGTGTACAATCACGATCATTTCTGTGGTTTTTCGTACGACCAACTGCTAAGGTGTGATTCCTTCTTCCTGAATGCTCCTAGCATTCGATCTTGGATCGTTCGCAACTTGGCGAGATTCCAAGGGCTTGGCAAGCTAGGTTGCTTGTTTCCCCTTTTTCTTCGGGTTAGGGTTTGTAACCTACCGATCCTAATTATCCTTACCTTAGGTCTCCTTGTAAGATAGATCATGGACAACCCTGTCGTCCTCGGTTGGTCATCTTGCTTGTTATCTCCTAGATACCTTGAAGAACCTATGTGCCTTTATCTTTGATCTTAATTGATCAAGATTGGCTATCCCCTTGACCATGGTTAGTCAAGATGGTTCTCTTTAGAAAAGTTCCTACTCCATCTTAAGTATAATCTTCTCAAGCCCTCTTAGTAATGCTCACATGCACTAAGCTTTTACCTATCCCTCTTGAATTCACCAAGGACTTTGACATGGGACTCATGGATCTCAGTCCCATTTGGTAAAATACAAACAACGTTGAATTTTCCCATCAACTTTAATGCACACAACGTAATGCTATGCCTTCATTTCAATGCTCACAATTTTGATATAATCCATACAATATTTTATGCCACACATGCGAAGGTGCTTTCTGATCACACATGCGAAGGTGCTTTCTGATGATGATGAGGAGGGAAGGGGGGTTTTTTCTGATCACAAGGGGAAGGGGAGGAGGGCTGCATTGCCTGACAATGAGGAGGGGGGGTGCTGTCCATTGATGAGGGAGGAGAGGGGCTATTGCGTGGTGCTGACGACCACAAGAGGGGGAGGGCGCTGCCTGACGATGAGAGGGTGGAGGGCTCCCCTTTATAATGGGGAGGAGGGCTTCACGAGGGGAGGGAGACAGCCGTTAACAGCGGCCACCCTCCACCTGGGGGGCTGCATGCCTTCCCTTCCCTTTCATTACTCCCTCTCTTTCACTCTCTCCCCACCATGTAGTCGGCAGGGGGAGAGAGTAAAAAAATTTGTGTTAAATTTTTTAAAAAAAATTTAAGGGGGAGGGGGGGGTTCTTATGGGGAAGGTACGGGGGGGGGGGGAGATATTACATCCTCTCCCCCTTAGAGGAATCGAGATGTCCTTATCTCGAGAAGACCTGGGGGTATTGTTGGTTGAGAGTATTTTTATCCATCCAGGTGGCATCCTCTTCAGGATAATCTTTCCACTGGATGAGGTATTCTCTCAAGGTCCTTGATCTCAAATGCCTCTCCCTAACATCTAGGATTCTATTAGGCCGTAGCTCAAGGACTCCTTGGCTAGGCATTACAATTTGCTGATCATCAAGTACATGATTCAGATTAGGTAGATACTTTTTCAATAGGCTAACGTGGGATACATTATGAATCTTTAAAGTTGCAAGCAGCTGTATTCTGTAAGCATTAGGCCCTAGGAACTTGGTGATCTTATAAGGTCCACAATACCTTGGACTTAGCTTCTTGTACACTCCCAAGGACAGTGAACTCTTTTTAGGGCGTACATGAATGAAGACCATATCACCTTCGACGAAGGATCTGTCTTGCCGTTTCAAGTTAGCGTAAGCCTTCTGTCTATCCTTGGCAGCTTGAATGTCTTGTCTTATTGATTTGATTTGATCATCCATGTCTTCCACCATCTGTCTCAAAGCTTCTACCCTCAAAGTTGGATCCGAGAAGTTCAAAGGCGTACGACAATCATGCCCATACAATGCTTGGAAAGGGGTCATCTGAATACTCTTTTGGTAAGAAGCATTGTAGGCAAACTCAACCAGTGGTAAATATTGAATCCACTTTTTGGGTTTGTGACAGTAGTATGCCCTAAGCATATCTTCAATGACTTGATTGACTCGTTCTGTTTGACCATCAGTTTGGGAATGGTAAGCTGTACTAAAATAGAGTTGAGTTCCAATAGCCTCAAAGATAGCCCTCTAGAAGTGTGATGTGAAAAGAGAGTCACAATCACTAATGATTCTTTTGGGTAACCCATGAAGTTTGAATATTTCCTTGATGAATAATCTTGCAATGTCTGAAGCTTTATAGTTCATCTTGACAGGGATGAGATGTGTGACCTTGGTGAGCATATCTACTACAACCATAATAGAGTTATATCCTCCCTGAACTTGGGTAAGCCAACAATGAAGTCCATACTAATGAACTTTCATTTCATTTAGGAAATGTCAAGTGTTTACAATTTCCCAGGCATTTTAACATGTTCTGCCTTAATGCGTTGACAAGACAAATATTCCGTGACATATTTGAGTACGTCTCCCTTGAGCCTTTCCCAATAATAGCTCTTTCTGACCGCATTAAGGGTCTTGGCATAACTAGGATGTCCTGAGAAAGGGGAGTCATGGGCTTCCCACAGTATCTTCTGCTTGAGATTTTGGCTTGCAGGGATACATAATCTTGTCATAAAGTAGACAAGCCCACTACTGATGGATAATTCTTGATACTTCGTCTTTAGCTTTGGGTCTTGATCCTTGATGGGGATCTCCCTTAGCATTTTTTGATAGACTGGGTCATGATATGCCCCTTCTTTTGCTAGCTCAAGAATCGGGTTGTTTGGCATTGATACCTTTGTGGCTAGAGACCTTGCTGTTGATGGATCTTGCAAAATAAGAGAATTTAGAAATGCCTCGTGACTGCGTGCATCGGCAACTACATTCTCTTTTCCAGGTCTATATTTGATTTCAAAAGCGTATTCTTCCAGCACTTCGATCCATCGACGTTGCCTCATATTAAGCTCATTCTGGGTGAAGATCCATTTAAGACTCTTGTGGTCCGTTACTAAGGAAAATTTGTTACCTAGCAAGTAATGTCTCCAAAGTTTGAGAGCATGAATGACAACCAACAGCTCCAGGTCATGGATAGCATAATTCCTTTCATGGCTCTTTAATTTTCTTGAAGAATATGCTACGGGATGACCTTCTTGCATAAGTACACATCCTAAAGCAAGTGAGCTAGTATCAGTTACCACTTCAAACTCCTTACTAAGGTTAGGAAGTTTCAGGATGGGTGCTGTACTAAGCTTTGCTTTAGTTTGTCAAAGTTGGTCTGTTCAACAGGTGACCATGCAATTGTTACTTGCTTCTTTAGTAGATCAGTCAGAGGTGCTGCAATCAAAGCATAATCTTTGATGAAAATTCTGTACCACCCTGTCAACCCAAGAAAATTACGTGTTTCTTTGACACAAGTTGGTGTTGGCCATTCCAGAACGTCTCTGACCTTAGCTGGATCTATTGAAATTCCGTCTGTTGATACAATGAATCCCAGATATTCAATCTATCGCTTGAAAAATGTGCACTTCTTCTTCTTGGCATAAAGCTTGTGTACTCTCATTGTTTCAAGAACAATGCAAAGCTGGAGTTCATGATCCTTTCCCTATTTTGAGTAGACTAGGATATCGTCAAAAAAGACAAGTGCGAAGTCATCAAGATAGGGCCTAAAGATATCCTGCATTAACTTGTTGAAGGTAGCAAGAGCATTCGTCAGCCCGAATGACATCACTAGGAATTTGAAGTATCCATACCTTGTACTGAATGCAGTCTTCGGAATATCTTCTTCTTTGATCCTTATCTGAGATCTATCTTTGAGAAGATCTTCGCTCCTTGAAGATGGTCAAGTAATTCATCTATTCTTGGAATGGGGTATTTATTTTTTATGGTTTCTTGATTCAACCCTCTGTAGTCAATGTATAGGCGAAGCGTTCCATCTTTCTTCTTTTGGAACAACACTGGAGCTCCCCATGGAGAATTGCTAGGATGGATGTAGCCTTGATCTAACAGTTGCTTGAGTTGCTCTTTCAGTTCGATAGCTTCCGGAATGGACATTTTATACGGCCTCTTTGCGACCGGTGCAACTCCTCGCACAAGTTTGATTTCGTGGTCGACTTCCCTTTGGGGAGGAAGTTCCGTCAGATCTTCAGGAAATACGTCTACATATTCCTTTAACCATGAAGGTTCTTCTCCAAATTCCTGATTTTGATCTAATTTATTCAATTTAATCAGATAGACAGGTAGGCCCTTTTGAACACCTTTTATTATCCGTGTTTTGATATAATCCATACTATATTTTATGCCACACATGCGAAGGTACTTTCTATGCATGCAATCTTAACATTATCCTCTATGCAATTATTTACACGATCTATAACCTTCTTGATTGATCTAACTTTATGTGTTCATTGTATGAGTCTAGCTGCACTTTAATCTTTTCTGCAGATTATTACATGTACCTTAGAATCCATCTTCCGATATGGAGATGCACTTTGCTTCTTTCGATGTCCTCTGAAATGTATTTTTGCAAGAACTTGTGCATGGAGCAATGCACTTTATGCAAGAATTCATGCAAGATTTTTTTTTGGGCAATTTACGATGCAATTACCTAATCAATTTCACCTATTATGATGCCATATTACAACGAAATTTATCTTGTTTGTTACAAACATCACAACTAAATTCATACCAAGGCAATTTCCCATCAATCGCGTAATCAATGTGATGCATGTAAATATGATTTTCACCATGATAATTATAATCTATGATTTAAAAATAGAGCAACCTGGGTTTGGAGTGATGTCTTGATTCCAATGGTATTCACGCCTGATAAACTGTTCGCGGTTGCGATGGCATCTTGATTCAAACCTCCATCCACACTTGCAGAATTATTGCCGCCTCTCCTTGAGTAGAGAAAAGATAATGAAGGGGAGGGGTATATTTTCAGAAATGTTGAGAGGTGTGTGACCTCTCTTTAAGGAGGGGGGAAGAATCTTCCAGAAACTTCCCTCTCTCTCTCTCTCTCTGTGTCTCTCCCTCCCTCCCTCTCTCCCTCTCTCTCTCTCTCTCTTTCTCTCTCTCTCTCTCGCTCTTGTGATGATGATGAAGGGGGGGGGGGGGGGGGGCTCCGCTGCTTGACGACGAGGAGGGGGCGCTGTCCATTGACGAGGGAGGAGAGGGGCTGCTGTATGCTGACGACCACCAAGGGGGAGGGCGCTACCTAACGACGAGGGGGGGAGGGATCCCCTTTATAATGGGGAGGAGGGCTTCAGGAGGGTAGGGAGACGGCCGTTAACGGCCACCACCCTCCACTTGGGGGGCTGCATGCCCCCCCTTCCCTTTCATTACTCTCTCTCTCTCTCTCTCTCTCCCTGCCATGCAGTCGGTAGGGGGAGAGAGGGAGAGAGTAAAAAATTTTGTGTTAAATTTAAAAAATAAAAAAAGGGGGAGGGGGGGTTCTTATGGGGAAGGTATCAGGGGGGGGAGAGGGGGGGAGATATTACAAAACCCAAAAAACCAAAGAAGAAGGATTTGCAAGAGAAGGCCAAGGAGGAAAGCAGGAAAAAAAAAGTAAAATTACAAAAAGCTAAAAGAGAGTCTAAGAAGAAAGAGGAAGAGAGGAAGGAGAAAGAAACGAAGGATTCGGAGAGATTGGAGGAAGAATCAAGAAAATCTGAGGAGGAGAGGAAAATGAAGGCAACAGAGGAAGAGGAGTTGAAAAGGAAGGAAGATGAAGACATGGCTTTGGCAACATGCCTATATATAGTGCAACTATGCAGGCATGACAAGTTGGGCACAATGAGTCCACCTAGAGATGAAGGCCCGAGCTCAAGCACACAAGCACCAGAGATCACATCAATCACATTGAAAGAAGGCAAGGGCAAGGCCCCAATTGATCCCACCCCTACCCTCATAGTGCATGCCAATCCCACAATCATATTTGCACCAAGTTCCATAGTCAAAGTGGATGCTACCAACCTCATGGCCTAGGTACGGTACTTTGTTAATAAGGAAATGGTCCAAGGAATGGGAGAGGGTACCCCCATAACAAGAACTAAAAGACTGGCGGCAACAGATGCCAAGTCTAGGTAGGATCCCAAGAGGCAAAAGAGGGAAACCTCCACAACCTCCATTCCCACGATAGAGCTGCCACCTATAGACTATGACGACTACATCAATGAGCTCCTCTAGCAGGAAGATAAGAACATCAATGAGCTCCTCTAGCAACTCAAGAAGGCAAAGGAAGATAAGAACATGGTACTGGCTGAACTAGAGGCAAAAAAGAGGCCATGAATGCATCACAATTAGAGAAAACTCGTCAAGTAGCCACGTGCCAAAGGGAGATAAGTGAGCTAAAGGAGCAGCTGCTGCGAGCTAAGCACAAATCAAAAATCGAGCGGGCATGCAAGGTTGGATGAAGAGACTCAAGCCCTAGTGAGCTTGCAACGCCATAATGATGACTCGTAGAACTCTATGAAGACTTGCAAGGGGAGATGGAAAAGGTCCATAAAGCCATGGAAGAGTTAGAGGTGGTGAGGGAGAAAAGGGCATGTAGATGTTGAGAGGAGATCAAGAAATTGAAGCAAGAGGAAACCAAATCCAGGGATTGCCCTCGTAGTATCCTTGTGCCTGCAAGAGATCTTTGGGAATCCAGCGCAGCGTGGTTGTGTGTCTATGGCGATAGCACCTAGACTGCCTTTTAGGTCGAGACGGTTGATAATTTTGACGTTTAGGATCATACTTGGGTGGTCTACCCAGATGTGGTTTTTGCCGTTCTGGCACCCATAGATACTTGGACTCTTTGGCCTTGTGAGTGCTCTTGGTGGGTTTGGGCCTGGGGTCAGGAGCCCAACACTAGGCCGTAGTTTCCATCTGTTCAGACTCGGTTTGAAGCATGGTCGTAGGGGTTTCTACCGGTGGCTTCGTAAAGGTGGGGGAATTAAGATAGCCCTTGCTGAAGGTCGTCACTATGCGCACGTTGCCGATAGCAAGATGTATGCGGTTTAGGTTGTAATCCACATTACAATTGGTTTGCTTCTTGAAAGTGCGACCCAATAGCGACACATTACCAGCTCCTTTAGTGTCAGGTAACACATGGAAGAAGGCTGGTAAACTTTCAGACTTGATGGAAACAACCACCTTGCGCTTCCCTAGGAGTGGGTAAGCGGTACCCCCAAACGGGGTGAGTTTAGCGTTAGTGGGCTGTAGTTGTGGTTGACCAATGCGTGTCCAATGGTCATGTGTTAAGATGTTGCAGTCGGCACCTTCATCAATCAAGGCTTCGAAAGAATACACCGCTCCTGCTGCAACTGTGATCCGCAGGTACGCCGGTGCCACTACTTCTTCGTCCTGATCTGTAAGGTTAGTTATAGTAGCCATGCGAACGTTCAGTGGGGGTTCTAGCATGGGTAATGGATGTGAAGGAGGATAGTACTTCTTAATGCGGCTGCCGTTCAAAAAGCCTATTCCTTCACCGTCAAGTGTCTCCAACTTGACATTCCCGATCCTACTGATCATGCGTACTCTGAAAGGCCCTAGCCCCCGAAACTTCATCTTCTGTTTATGTCCTTTTACAGCAGAACAAGGTCCCCTTGTTCGAAGTCTCGCTACTTGACATGCTTGTCAAACCACATCTTTCGTCGCACCTTTTCACAAATTAGAGAGTGAGTGGCAAGGAGTCGGGTCTCCGTTAAGCGCTCGAGTTCCACCAAGCGGTTGGTCCAAGCCTCTCTTCCCTCCCAACGCTCATGGATTGCTAGTCTCAAACTAGGGATGAAGAATTCCAAGGGCAAAATGGCTTCAGTTCCGTACGTTAGCCTAAAGGGCGTCTATCCTACAGCCGTTTTATAAGCTGTGCGATAGGCCCACAAGGCCGCCATTAGCTTGTTGTCCCAGTCACTTCTTGAAGTAGACATGACTTTTGTAAGCACGTTGACTAGGATTTTATTTGTGGATTCGGCTTGGCCATTAGCCTGAGGGTAATAGGGAGAGGGCTTCTGATGAACGTAGAGAGCAAGTGGGCAATCACTTCATTAATGAAGTGTGTGCCTTCGTCGCTTACAAGTTCGATTGGACAGCCAAACCGTGAAATGACCTACTCCCACAAGAACTTTGCGGTGGTCCTAGCATCGTTCTTCCTCGTGGCTCGTGCCTCTGCCCATTTCGTTAGATAGTCAGTCGCCACTATGATGTATTGAGCTTGGGAATACTGTGCTATAGGACTAATAGGTCCGATAAAATCGATGCCCCATTTTTCGAAGGGTTGTCGGGCTATGACAGGGGTCAACTCCATCTTGTCCTTTTGCATAGGCACTTTGGTCCTTTAGCACTCATCGCAGTGCTTTACAAATTTAGCTGCATCACGGAATAGGGTGGGCCACCATAGCTAGGATTGTAGCACCTTTCGGGCTGTTGTGTCCCCGCTAAAGTGTCCTCCAGTGATATGCATCTGCGCAATAAACCGTCTTGTCCCAACTTGTAGAGTTGGCAGTTGGTATGGATGAATTTTCAAGATAAGTCTCGCCAGCCTGGCCTTCTCAATGGGTCGCTCTGGTAGTCCATTTTCTAGCACTTGCACTATGTCATCGGCCCAATACGGCGTTAGATCCGCTTTAAATAATTCTCGTTCACTAGACAAGTTAAAAAGATGGGTGTCTGGCAATTCGTCAGGCACGCCTTGCCTAGCGGCTTCTCCTGTGGGTATGCGGGACATGTGGTCAGCCATGTAGTGCTACTTTCCTTTTCGTACAACCACAGAGAAGTCAAACTCCAGTAAAAGGAGTAACCATCTAGCTATGCACCCTGTAGCGCGAGGCTTGTTCACAAGATACAGTAAGGCTTGATGGTCAACAAAGAAGACAAAGGGAGTGGCCAACAGGTAATGCCTAAATTTCTTTACCGCAAATACCATGGCCAACCCCTCCCTTTCTGTCGTGGAATAGTTCATCTCGGTCTCTATGAGTTGCCTACTGGCAAACCTCACCGGGTAACCCAAGCTATGTTCACCAGGCTGACATAGCACGGCTCCAATAGCGAACTTAGAGGTGTCTATGTGTACATGGAACGTTACGTTCCAGTCTGGGGCTCGCAAGATTGGTGTAGTCATAAGAGCCTTTTTCAACTCCTCATATGCGCGCTGGCATTCCTTCGTCCACTCAAAAACTATCAATAGCTTATACAAAGGTCTAGCTATTAGTGCATAATTTAGCACAAATCGTCGATAATATCTAGTGTGTCCCAAGAAGCACTGGACTCCCTTGTAGTTATCGGGTGGCGATAGGTCAGCAATGACTCTGACTTTGGAAAAGTCAGTAGCAATGCCGTTCCTAGACACTACGTGCCCTAAGATGCATCCGTGTTTTACTCAGAACTAGCACTTCAAGGGGTTCAACGAGAGGTGGTACAGCCTACACCTTTCAAAGACAACTCTCAATTTCTCCAAGTGTTCGGCCCAACTAGAGTGTAAACATAGGTCGTCTACAAACACTTCCAGTCTGTTGAGATATCGAGCTCCACTCGTGATACGCCAGGGTGACCGTTGTATATTTATGTCACCGACTTGTCAGTTGCAGACGCGGTTGGTACACCGCCCATGAATAATAGCTACATGATAGCTATCCTTATCTACTCTAGTTCGTGGCTCAGTTAGTATGCCACCTTAGTTAGTTGAGTTTGGTTTGAGACCCATATATAGGGTTCTTCTATTTCTTTGTACTTGAGTTCTTTTGGCTTACACAACTAAGAAGAGGAAAACTGTTTTCAGCCTCCACCCTTGTGTGTCTTCCCCCATTGTGCAAGCAAGAAAGCTTCAAGCGAGACTCCTTCCTTCTCTCCCACAATCTTGACATGGTATCAGAGCCTTGTTCGTGGTAAGGAGCTCAAGAAAGCAAGCCAAGCTCGCGGTGGTCTGGTAAGAGGAGCAGTGTTGCTTTCATTTCCTGTTTTGGGAGCAGATCTCTGCAGGTAGCACAGCCGAAAATTGCAGGAGTGCATTGTCTCAGGTTGAGACGCCCTTCGCGGTGAAGCAAGAGGGCAGTATATGCTGCGGGAAAGGGCTTTAGCCCTTGGCGACCTTGTTTTTTTGATTTGAGGCCATTTCGGGGCCTGTTTTGCAGACGGAAGTTTTCTGCACGCACTCAAGAAAAGGCTCAGTTTTATGCTGTGCGACCACTGTTCTACAGGTCGGTGAAAAGTTACTGTAGAAATTGCATCGTATGCTTGTGCGCAGAGACATTGGGAGTTTCAGAATCATCCTTGGTTCCTGTTTATGCAAAATCGTCACTAGGAAGTGACTGTGTGGTCAAATACCACTTTCGCCAGTTTTGCAGATTTGCCCTTGTGAGGGTGAAGCTGTGTTTCTTGCAGTGACAGAATTTCTTGCAGTATTCTGTAATGGCGTCTGATTCTCTTTCACAGATTGTCACTGAAAAGCTTGACAAGAACAACTTCCAGGCATGGAAGTTTAGAATGACGAATTTCCTTATGGGAAAAGGATATTGGGAATTTGTTGCAGGAAATGAAGAAGAACCAGTTCTTCCTGATGTTCCCAATCAACAACAAATGCAGGCATTTAAAACATGGCATGAGAGAGCCAGGAAAGTTATGTATTGGCTGTCTATCAGTATTTCAGACTCTATGATTGTGCATATTCAGGATGCAAGTACGCCAAAGGAGGCATGGGATACTTTGTCAAAAATGTATAGCACAAATACGCAAGCCAGGAAAATGCAGCTCAAGCAAGAGTTGCATAATGTGCAAAGAGAAAGTATGAGCATCAACGACTACCACATGAAGGTGAAGAAGATTGCAGATGCACTTGCTTCCATTGGGTCGCCAGTGGAAGATGATGATTTAGTTTCCGTGACCTTGAATGGTCTAGGAAAGGATTATGCACAGTTTCGGACATCCATTTCAGTTCGTGAAAGATTTCCTGATTTTGAGGAGTTGATTGCTCTTCTAATTTCTGAGGAACAGAGAAATGGTGGTGCATCTTCTTCAGGAGGAACTTCAAAAGAAGCTGTCTTCTACTCAAATGCTGGAAGAGGTAGAGGCAGAGGTAGAGGAGGCCGATTTGGAGGCCGTGGCAGAAATCAGAATATGCAGCAAACTCAAGAAAACCAGTCCTATGGAGGAGGACGTGGTAACTCTAGAGGCAGGGGGAGCCAAAGAGGTCGTGGTGGATGGCAAAGAGGCCAAAATGCAAACAGTAATGTTGAATGCTACTACTGTGGTAAAATGGGTCATATGGCTAAAGACTGCTATAAAAAGCAGAATGACATCATGAATGGAAAACTGCAACAAGGGAATTATGCATCTTCTAGTAGACAGGGTGATGACAGAAATGAGCATTTGTTCATGGTGCAGCACATGAACAATTCTATGACAAGTGCAGAAGAAAGCAATGATGTATGGTATGTTGACTCAGGTGCATCAAACCACATGACAGGTCATGCAGAATGGATGGAGGATGCAAGGAAAATGGAAAAACCAGGATTTGTGGAGACTGGTGATGATACTGCACATCCTATTGTGCAGATTGGAAAAATTCCCTTGTCTATGCAGGGTGGGAAAAAGAAATACCTGTCCGATGTATTTCATGTCCCGAATATCACCAAGAATCTGGTTTCAGTTGGTCAAATGGTTGAACAGGGCTTGCAGGTCAGATTTAATCCTCATGGATGCTTTGTTGAGGATATGAAAAATAAAGGTCGCTTGATAGCAAAAGGAAAGAAGAAGGGCAGAATGTTTACATTGGATGCAGACATGTCTGAATTGAGTGCAGCAATGTTTGCACATGGGACCGGTGTAGTTGCAGATATTGATATCTGGCATAAACGCATTGGTCATGTTAATGTACAGCGACTTAAATCAATGCAGGCCCAAAATATTGTTACAGGATTGCCCAAATTCAAGGTTGCAGAAATGCATAAGGTATGTGAAGCCTGTCAGTTTGGAAAACAGGCAAGGAAACCATTTCCTAGACATGTTCAAGAGAGTGAGAAGCCATTGGAATTAATTCACTCTGATGTGTGGACAACTAAAGCTGCATCTCTTGGAGGCTGTCATTATTTTGTCAGTTTTATTGATGACTATAGCAGAAAATTTTGGGTGTATTTTATGAAAAAGAAAAGTGAAGTTTTTGGGCATTTCAAAACTCTTAAAGCTATGGTTGAAAAAGAAACAGGCTTGCAGATAAAATGCCTAAGGTCAGATGGAGGGGGAGAGTACCTCTCAAATGAGTTTGCAAAGTTCTTGCAGGAGCATGGCATAAAGCAGCAATATTCATGCAGTTATACCCCACAACAAAATGGAATTGCAGAAAGGAAAAACAGGCATATTGGAGAGGTATCTCGTGCCATGCTCAATGAAAAAGACTTGCCAGATTTTTATTGGGCTGAAGCAGTTGCTACAGCAGTCTACATAATGAACAGGACTCCCACTGCAGCAATACATGGAATGACTCCAGAGGAGAGGTATACTGGTAGGAAACCAGATATTTCTCATTTGAAAATTTTTGGTTGCATTGCCTATGTACATGTGCCAGATGAGCTGAGATCCAAGTTGGATCCAAAAGCTGAGAAGTGCATCTTTATTGGTTACTCTCTGCAGCAAAAAGGGTATAGATGCTATAACCCTTCTACTCGTAAGTTTACAGTGAGCAGAGATGTTGTTTTTGATGAGATGAGTAGCTGGTATAAACCAGTAAATGTGATTGATGATGAAGATGCACAAAATGGTAATGCTACACAGAATTCACAGCAGCAGTCACAAAATATTAGTGGACCTGGAGCGTCCTCTAGCAGTGGTTCACATTCTTCGCCATGGACAGGCAGATTGAGATCAGGAGAATCTTCTCAAAGCAATGCAGATAGTGGTATGCAGGTATCACGAAAAGGAAAAGAGAAGGTTGATCAGCCCATGTTTGATGTGAATGCAGGTCACTCTTATGTGGATGGTGAATCCAGTGGCTCAGAACAGAGCATTGATGATGAGTTGGGTATTCCTTCTATTGTTACACCTGGAGTAAGGAAGACCAGGGATGTTTTGAGAGCACCTGGGAGTGAACCTACTTTGCGCAGGTCTACGAGAGCTAGGTATCCTGTGGATAGGCTGAAATATGATGGATTTACAGCCATTCACTATGCATATATGGTCAAAGTGATACAGGAACCAGAACCCACATCTTTTGAGCAAGCCATGGGAAAAGAAAAATGGGAGAAAGCCATGGATGAAGAAATGGATGCCTTGGAAGAAAATGCTACATGGGAGTTAGTACCTTTGCCTAAAGGTAAGAATGCAATTGGCTGTAAGTGGGTTTATAAGGTGAAGCACAATGCAGATGGTTCTGTGAACAGATACAAGGCAAGATTAGTAGTCAAGGGGTATGCACAAACATATGGCATTGACTATGAAGAAACATTCAGTCCAGTTGCAAGGATGGCAACTGTAAGAGCAGTCATTGCTATGGCTGCATCAAAGGGATGGTCTTTACATCAGATGGATGTAAAGAATGCCTTCTTGCATGGTGATTTGCAAGAAGAGGTCTATATGGAGCAGCCACCAGGTTATGTGCATGCTGTTCATCCTGAGTTTGTTTGCAGGTTGAAGAAAGCCTTGTATGGCTTGAAGCAAGCACCTAGAGCATGGTCTGACAAGATAGGACAGTATCTTGTCACTATTGGCTTTCAGATTTCCAAGGCAGATTTCTCACTTTATGTGAGAAAAACAGAGAAAGGTATTATGCTACTTGTCATTTATGTTGATGATTTGATTATGACAGGTGACAGTGTTGAAGATATCCTTCATGTGAAAATGCTATTGAAGCAGAAGTTTGAGATGAAGGATTTGGGAGAGCTGCGTTATTTCTTGGGCATTGAGGTGATTAGATCACCAAGTGGGATACAGCTCTTGCAGAGGCAGTATGGATTGGACATGCTGTCCAAATATGGGATGACAGGCTGTAAGCCTATTTCAGTTCCTTTGGAGCAAAATGTGAAGCTGAGCACAGATGCAGGTGAGCTTCTAGAAGACCCTACTATGTACAGACACATAGTAGGAAGTTTGATTTATATGACTATTACCAGGCCAGATTTGAGCTATGCTGTTGGATTGGTAAGTCAGTTTATGCAGGCTCCAAGGAAACCACATTTGGATGCGGCTAGACGCATACTCAGGTATGTGAAGTCCACATTGCAGTATGGACTATTTTATGAGACTGGGGTTCAGATACAGTTGCATGGATACACCGATGCTGATTGGGCTGGTAGTATTTCTGATAGACGATCTACCAGTGGATATGTATTCTCTTTTGGGAGTGCTGCAGTCACTTGGAGCAGCAAGAAACAGCCTACAGTTGCCTTGTCGAGCACAGAGGCTGAGTACAGGGGTGCAGCAATGGCTGCATGTGAGGTAGCTTGGTTGCATAAGCTACTTTATGATATGCATCAGTCTACAGATGGGCCAGTTGTCATTTATTGTGACAACATGAGTAGTATACACTTGGCAAATAACCCAGTCTATCATGCTAGAACAAAGCACATTGAGGTGCATTATCACTATGTGCGAGAGAGGGTTTTACTAGGTCTTATTGATCTAGTTTATGTCAGCACAGAGGATCAGGTAGCTGACATATTCACGAAGGCATTGGGCGCAGAGAAGCTGCGCAAGTTCAGAGACCTGCTTGGTGTGCAGGAATTGGGATTGAGCTCGAGGGGGAGTGTTGAGATATCGAGCTCCACTCGTGATACGCCAGGGTGACCGTTGTATATTTATGTCACCGACTTGTCAGTTGCAGACGCGGTTGGTACACCGCCCATGAATAATAGCTACATGATAGCTATCCTTATCTACTCTAGTTCGTGGCTCAGTTAGTATGCCACCTTAGTTAGTTGAGTTTGGTTTGAGACCCATATATAGGGTTCTTCTATTTCTTTGTACTTGAGTTCTTTTGGCTTACACAACTAAGAAGAGGAAAACTGTTTTCAGCCTCCACCCTTGTGTGTCTTCCCCCATTGTGCAAGCAAGAAAGCTTCAAGCGAGACTCCTTCCTTCTCTCCCACAATCTTGACACAGTCCGCGTCTAAGCATATCTTTAAAGATAGTGCACATCAGGTGTTGGAAAGTTGCAGGTGCGTTCATTAGCCCAAAAGGCATGACAACCTAGGCAAACACGTCCCATTCCGTGGCAAAGGCAGTCTTGTGCCTGTCGTCAAGGTGCACTTGCACTTGATTGTAGCCCGAGAACCCATCCAGAAAACTGTAGGCTTCCTTCCCTGCTACCCTCTCAAGCATGTGCTCAGTGTAAGGTAAAGGATAATTATCCCTGTTTGTAGCGGCATTCACTTTTTTGTAGTTCACGCGCACTCGGATTTTTCCATTTTTCTTCATGACAATCACGATAGGTGATACCCAGTCCGTGTGCTCGATCTCATATATGAAACCTGCCCTCATGAGTTTATCAATATCCTCCTTCACTGCATGGGTGTGCTTGGGATTCATGGGGTAAGGTCGCTGTTTCGTTGGCACTGCATCTGGAACCATTGGGATGTTATGAGTCACGACCCTAGGGTCAACTCCCTTGAGTTCATCCAATGTCTAGGCAAATACGTCAATGTACTCTTGCAGGAGCACAACGAGTTTGGTCTCTTCCTCCTCCCCCAAGTCATCTGCGACGAACACCGGTCTTGGTTTTTCACCTTTCCTAGCCAAGTTAACCTCTTTGACTTTGGCGGGTCCCTCAATCGGTTCACTAGTCTGACCTTGTCTTTTTGCACCTAACAGAATCACCACTCTGTCACCCTTTTTAAATTTTGTAAACCGTTTGGGCAGATCCTGTGGTTTCCTCTGCCTTTCCGCTTTTGAGTCCCTTGCTTGCTTCCTGGCCTCTTCTTTTAGCCTCCTATGCCTCAGGTGGACTGGCAAGTCTCCCTTGGTGTGTTTGACCTTAGAGGGTTGCGGTATCTTGGGATTACTCTCAGTGCTAACTTCCGATTCTGAGTTGAACTCGCATCCCTTACTTAAGGAAGGTATTTCCCCAGGGGGTCGTAGTTCCGTAGGTGAATCTGTCTTGAGCACTGGGATTACCCATGGTTGTGCTACTCCGGCTTGCTCGTAATCCACGGCTCCTATTCATTCTAGCCAGGATCTGTCACACTCCATTAGCATGACTCCTTTTTCGTTCCGACTGACCCCTTCTTTCCTAGGCCTCAAGTCTGCCCTGATTTGTTCTATCGCATTTCCCTCCGTGTCATACTCTATCGTGTCTACCTCTTCTTCACTCTCTTCTCCCGTAGAGTGACAGTCCTCATACTCCTCATCATCCAGGTCTTGTCCTTCTAACTGCTCATCATCCCCTAAGCTTCCCTCTTCAATCTCCTTGTCGTCAGTAACTAAAGCCCAGTTATATAACAAGTTCAGATCGTGGACCTTGGTCCATTTCCATTCTGGTCTAGCTAAAAGGTCACGTAGAGGTTTTAAGTTAGCAGCCAAATTTCCGTCCAATTTATCGGTCAGATACTCTACAATTTCTTGAAGCTCTAATTTGTTGTTAGGGATACGGGACGAGGCCAGTTTGCCTGGGTTGAGTGAACTTCCTGCCATCATTCAAAGCGGCACAACTGGCTCCTCAGTTGGCATGGTTGCAGCTTTAGCAACCTGCTGATGTGGTCCTTCCTCATCCAAGAATGGTAGGTCAATGGTTGCCAAAATGTGCATCCAATCCCTCTCATCCTCAGGGCAAGGAATATATCTAGCGAGCGATTCATAGGGCTTGGTCGTTTAAGTATTGCCTTTTAGCATAGCCGATATGGCAGCTAGGTCAACAAGTGTCGTCATCCAAGTGTCCATCTCTACCCTCACTGCACTAGTTCTGTTCCCTAGGAAAATCAATCCATTGCCCCAGTCCTCTATGACTCGTGCATTCCTCATCCAAGGTTGGCCTAATAGTATGTCGTAATCCACTCCCTTCATGACAATGAAGTTTACCAAAAATTGCACACCGGCAATCTTTATCGGCCAATTCTTTAAGACCCCAAATGGTCTTACCCTCATTCCGTTTGCTAGCATGACATTGAATCTAGCAGTCTCTACAGGAGGGTTTCCCCATGTCTCTAGGACCGCATGGTTTAGCACACTAACACCGGCGCCTGTGTCTACAATTCCTTTTCGAGTCATGTCTCCTAAGGCTAGGACGGGCAAAACTGCGTGCATTTCAGTGCCTTTCCAAAAAGCATTGATGTGCAAAGACTTAGGATCTGAGTGTAGAGCTAGACTTGGGATCCGTGTAACTGCATCATGATCTTGTGGATCAGCACCCGCAAGCCTTGCGTGTCCCTCGATCAAGTCTTTTAACTCCTGCCACAAGGAGTGATTTTGCCTAAGTAGATCCTCCAAGCTTAGAGTTACTGGAGTGGACAGCAAAGTTGTGAGGAGGCTATTGGACCCTTGTCTTCCTCTGAGGCTAGCAGTTCTAGGCCATGCATTCTATCTGCCCTGGTAAGTTTCCCCCCGGCCTTGCTGCTGAGTTGCTCCTAGTGGTGCAGGTATGCTCCCAGCCTGTGGTTTTGTGGGTGAGACTGGTGTGCTAACACTGGAGAAGTCATCCATAGGGTCTTCCAATATGGGCTCAGCATCCTCGAGGTGCTTTTGGGCATCCTTGACCCATTCCTTGACCTTGGCTATAGCCTCGAGTTGACGTTTGGGGTGGGGATATTCCCCTACCTTGGCACTCCTTAGGGCTGCTATCTTAGGAGCTGAGGTCTCTGCCTCTGCGTCTGTGACATTCTTTCCCATTACTAGCGTTGTCGTTTCCTCGGTTTTAAGGGCCATCTTCGCATCGGTTCTCTTTTTCCGTCTCCTCCGGCTTTTCTTCCCTATTGAGGTTGCATCAAGGTTACTTGGCCCTGGCAAGGAGATGCCTGCTTGTTTCATTTGAGCTTGCGTCATAGCATGTAGTGGGATGGGCGTATCCTCACTACCAAAAGTTTCAATCCCAAAGAGCCCCAAAGGCACCGATGGCATGTTGGCAGTGCTCGTTGATGGCTTCCGCCTAGGACAGTCAGGAAATAGATGTGTGATTCCACACTCTGTGCATTGGAGATCCGCTTTGTCTTTGTTAGCTTGTTCTCGCTCTGGGCAGCGTGATGAAATGTGGCCTAGATGGCTGCAAGTTGGCTGCAAGTCCAGCATGTGATTGGATCTTGGGTAGGCCCTCCAAAGCCTCTGCCTCATCCTCTTCCTAAAGCCATCACCGGCACTGGAATAGTCCATCAGGACTGGGTTGCCCTCCTTGTCGTAGGATATATACGGATTGACATATGTCTCTTCCTCATTAGGCTCCTCCACAAAGTGAATAGGAGCATCGCTAGGTGGGTGAGTCACAAAAGGCCCTGGTGGCCTGGGTATACCAGTTGGGTTCATTTCCAGCCTAGGCACAACAGGTCTTGAGTCCGTGTGCTGGAAGAGCTAACTGGGTTCCCCTGCCAAAGAAATTAGGTGGCCTATTACCTAAGTATAGAGGGTTGTACTGCTGCGTGTATGGGAATCTCCTCGGCATTCTGCAATGCACTGCATCATGTCCGAATCTATCGCAATTTGAGCACAGCCGAGATCTAGGATCTTGGCACTCCACTGGGAGGTGATTGCCGCCACAGTACACACATTGTACATGCGATCTCACAGGCTTTCTAACAAGCTCTTGCAACCGTGCAATTTCCATTCTCATCTCTGCCATCCCTTGGTCATGGTCTACACTCTTTCCCTTGTCCTGCGTGCTAACAGTTGCTTTTTCCCCTAAGGTGGTTGATCTCTTAGGGTCCCTCTGGCTTGCACTATCTCGGTTGGTAGTCCTCATGCTTCGTTCCCTAAGTTGATCATCTACGTGTATTGCCTCCTCGAAGACTCGAGCTAGCACGTCTCGTTGTAAGGTGGAGTTATTGGCCAAAGTCTTGTAGAGCTCCTCACTCCGAATCCCATTCATGAACACTGTAGACACTACCCTCTCGGTAGGTCGCTCATTGGCATGGATTCTCTTGTAGAGGCTGCACACCTGAGTGACATAATCCCTAACGTCCTCCTTCTCCCTTTGACTAATATTCATCAACCTAACAATGAGGTTATCCGAATACCCTGCCTCCGAAAACCTCTTGATGAAGAGGCCCTTAAGGCGAGCGAAGTTTGTACGTTCTGCGTCATCCAGACTAGAGTACCAGGCCCTCCCCTTGTCGCCTAAGCACAGGCCAAAGGCTTGAGCTCACTGCGCAGGGTCAGTAAGACTGTTCGCCTCACATACTTGCTCGAACTGCTCCATGAAGCTGTACGGGTCATTGCTAGGTTCGTATCGAGCTAGTTGTTTTGCTAGTATGGGGATTCTAGCCTGCCCTTTAGCCCCTTGCATGACTCCAGGTCCTGACTGTAGCGCGGTGGCTAGGGCAATAGCACTCTGTTCCACGGATGTATTGTCCATGAGTCACTTTGCCACCAGTTCACTCAACGTCATGCCAGCCTCTGCCGCCCGTTCCCTCTCTACGTTCGGTCCAGACTTGGCTGCCCTAGCTAGGTCTAGTACTCGTCTAGCCTCGTACATGTCCACGTCTTGCTACAGCCTTCTAGCCCTTTGCTCATGGTTGTAGGCAATTATACCTTCCAGTGCTCTCTTGATAGCTCTTCTCTCTTCTTCCAGGTTAGCCACCACTTCCTCTACAGATCTACCTTGGATCACGGTCCTGGTGAGTAGATCATAGTCATGGACCAGTTCCTGGACCGAGGTTGGAAATTCTCCTAACTCTAATTGGTCTTCCCCTTGTTCACCTCCTGATCTTGACATTGTTTCTGCTTCCAGCTCCACGAGGTTGTCAATGAATCCAATAAGCTCCGACAGCTTCCACTCCCCTATCTTGTTGCTTCCCTTGTCTTCGTGTTCTCTCTAGGTACTACTAGTAGGGTGCTCAGGCACCTGTCTAAGTCTTGGGGTCTTCTCCTACTAGTGGGTTCCTTAATGTTATTAGATATCCAGATGTGTTCCTTGTTATTCGAAAGCAGTGGCGATCCTTACCCACACATTGTGCTTAGTGCTTTCGTGGTGCTTGGTGCGAAAACAGGCTTTTCTCTTTTCTTGCTGTGCAGGTTTAGTGGAGCACAAGAGTGAAGTGCCGATGCAGAAAGAGTTTAATGCAAACTCCACCTTGTTTCTACCCACGTTCCTAGCCTAATTTGAGTTCCCAACTCGGTTCCCGGCTATCCTACGGTCTTTCCACAACCCTAAGTTCGATTAGTCTCTGTGGTTCTAATGGTCAAATTGGGTCTTGGGGGTGTTCAGGGTTGCGTCCTAGGGTCAGGTTTGTGGCAAGGCCAACAAAAGATCCTTATCTTTTTCTTCTAGCAAGATGGTCCGATTTTGGGAATCAGATAGGGCTGGTCCGACTCTGGGAGTCGGACGGCGGTCCGATTCTGGCAAATTGACCTGTTTGGTCCGGCTCTAACAGTCGGACGGGGTTGGTCCGATTCTGGAACTCGTCCGACTCTGGTGGTCTGATTCTAGGAATCGGACCAAGAGGGTGGTCCTACTTTCGAAGTGGTCCAACTATGGACTGGTCCGAGTCCAGCTCCAATGGTCCGACTACGATGGTCCGATTCTAATGGGCAGTCCGAGTGCCACGTGGCACATCCAATCGGATTGGTCCGATTCTGGCGATCGGACCGGTCTGATCCGACTCTCTCAGTCGGATGGGATTGGTCCGATTCTGGGAATCAGACAGTCCGACCCCAGGACTCGGGTGGTCCGATTCTGGGGATCGGACCACTGCGAGTTGGTCCGACTGCGTCGGCGGTGGAGCCCCAAGAGGAACACCAAGGAAAAGGGAATTCTCTTGCAAGAAAATCTATCTTGTAACATCAACAAGCTTTTTTATTAGGGTTTATATGATCACAATGAAGAAAAGAACACCAGGCATAACAAATCTTCATGCAGCATCATGTAGATCTCCCACGGATTTGATAGAATCAACCATATTCTTCAACATCTTCATAAAATCCATCAATAGAACAAAGAAAGAAAAGGAATACACCATCTTTGAATGGAAATACATCACATATTATTCATCTTCAATGTCTTCATAGTCTTCTCTCTCAATCTCTCACATACAATCACGCTGTTTTGATAGATTTGACTTTCTCTAACTCTCTCACTCTCTCTCTATCAATAGTACATCATATCCTCACTACAATCACTCAATAATAACCCTCAATAATCCTTCTTAGGTCGTGGATGCAACTCCCAAGAGGTATGTGTGATATGAAGAGGCACCAGAGCCACTACAGTGTCTTTTCATAGCTCACCACTGTCACTTCACTCCAGTCTTTACTTGAGTCTTCAACAGCTACTTCTTTGACTTCTTTTAGCTCTTTTGCACTTGTATTCACCTCTTTCCAAGGCTAGAAAACTTTCCCAAGCTACACTCTCATCCAACAGAACACATACAGAAGCATACAGAAGGTCTACAGAGGCTCACAGAAGCTCAACAAAGAGTTACAGAAGGTCAACAGAAAGCATCAGAACCACATAACTCATACCAAAACCATTCCAAACCATCAAAAATCACTCAATAAGCTTTCAAACTCAAACCCTATCAATCAATACTCCATCCTTCCTTACAGAGAGAAAACAGAACAAAACAGAAGCTCAACAGAAGCTATTAGGACCAAACAGAACATATCAGAACATCAACAGAACTTCACATCTCTACTAATAAACATCATGAGCTTAATAAAATCATTCCAACCTATCCAAAACACTCTCAAACCACTTCCAAACCAATCAATCATCTCATAAAATCAACCATTCAACTCTCAAAATCAACAAAAATCAGCCAAAAAATAGGTCATTTCAACACTCAACATATCCCCACACTTAATAAGGAAGCGTCCTCGCGACCCAGGAAAAAGGAAATACAAGTTCATTCAAAAGCTCAACTTTGATCTTCAATAAATCTTCAAAAATAGTCCATCCAACCACGACCCCAACTTATAACCTGTATCTGATATAAAGAATACAACGAAAGGAAAACCCTTTATACATTAACACTTCTTATCAAACTGGAAATCACAACAAACTTGTAAAGGATATAAGAGGTTTCTTCTTCTGCATCAGCATCTTCAACTATCCAACCAGCAACACCATCACCGCAATTCTCCAAAATGTAGCTCGCACGAAAGCAAATCGAATAGGCAACCACCACGATCTTATTACATAAATTAACCCACAACACAAACACTACACACAACACCATCTGAATGACTCCTCCAAAAAGAGAGATTTATCATTAAAAAGCATCCACAATACATGGCAAAGGTATCAATGAAGATGATCCCTCTTGAAGGATTGGTGATTTCGAAAACGATCCATGGACAAGGATTCATCTACAAATGTCTTGGGAGGATTCTGAAAAAATTGAAGGCAGCACATCCTTTCCAATAAGACAAGGTATCTGCTAGGCAAACAGAGGGCATAAAAGTATAAGACATCCAGTTGCTGGGAATCAATGCTCACATTGACATTCATGCACAACTTTGGAATAGGCTTTGAATCATTATGAGAATGCCTATGCATATACGCCAGGTACCAAGTAAAATGAGCAGTTAAGCGCACAGAAGGATCTGCAGACTGAGAATACTGCTGAGCAAAATGCAGATAATTCTGATAAGCCTGACTAGCACTTATCCATTCTTCGGGGATCAATGGCCAATTGATTTGAGGTCTAGTAAGGGAATCATTTGAACTCCAACCTCTTCTTTGAAGAATCTTCTGATCAAAACCCGGATACCCACTAACCAACTGAGGAGGATTAGGAATAGAAGTGTTAGGAGACGGAAGGGGAACTAATGAAAGAGGATGAAGCAATGGATAGGCAAAATCATAAAATGAAGAATGGATTAAAGATGGATTTGCTGAAAATTGAGGAGATTCTGTTAAGAAAGGTGTTAAAAGATAAGCAGGAAAAGTTGAGAGAATGTCAGGGGATGGGGAAGGACAAGGATCAAGAGGTAGGAAAACTCGATCTTCAATAAAAGAACAATGGGTAAAAATAGGAATTTGAGGAGATCCTTGAGGTTGGAAAAGAAGGGGTAAAATGACATTTGGGTTAAATTGAAAAAGGGAAATATAAGCATCATACCTATGAGCCATTTGTTGATAATGAGTTAGGCATGGTAAGGATGGTCCTAAAGCTGATCTACAATGATAGGCTTCAAAGAAAGAAGTATCAAATGGGGGTTGGTTGGAGAGATAGGCTAAAAGATCCACCCTCAGTTGGTTAGTGTTCTAGGCATGAGCTGAAGCTTTGACCTGACGGTGATTCAAAATGACAGCATCAACCATAGTGTGCCATGAAAACTCAGGACACTCAGCCACCTTTGAAGAATATCCCTGGAACAACTCATCAATCCTCAACTCCAAATGTCGGACATACAAAGAAGCTTGCAATACCACATCTCCGACATACCAAGCTAGATCTTCATCATCTGGAATCAGTAAATCACCCCTCAAATACATATAGGACAGAAGCATCGTATCTGGAGTGACAGAGTCTTCAAAAACCATCCTCACGACTTCTATCAGCAAATCTGATGACCAGGCCCCACTCCATCCATCCTCTGGAATAGGTAAATCCATCTGGAAAGTTTTATATAGAAGGCAAACTTCTGTTGTTGATAATGAACAAAAAAGGAATGATCTGGTGGAACATATTCTTGATACTCTATCAAAAGAAGACCATAATAAATCCATGCGAGATTGCAATCTTTCCACCTTAGCTTGGAATAAGGGACGTAAGGTAGCCTGTCTCTGAAGAGCTGCCAAGTCTGCAGGGGATAAAAGAGAAACTGGTTGCACAGGACTCTGTGTATTAGACCGAGACTGAGCCAACTGATCTTTGAGTTGCTGGATTTGAGCATTGCTCTGGTCTAAAATAGCTGTGGTGGATTTAAACTTCTCTGCTTGGGCAGCTATCACCTCCTTCATCTCTTGACTCTCCTTCTGTAACTTATCCCTCTCCTCTGTTACGGCAATCGCTTGAGACATAGCTTCTGCCAACTCAGCTTTCAACTTAGAGATTTCAGCTTTCTGAGTATCCACGAGCTTAGTCTGCTGCTCCATTTGCGCACAAAGGTCACAGAATTTCTCCTGAGCAGAGGCTAACTCAGTATTGGTCTTATTCAATTCCTCCTTAGACTGCTGAACTTCATCATAAAATGAAGAATATAATTGCTGGATACAGGCAGTCATCGAAAGTTCAATAGAACTCTGGATATCCTTGCACAGGAACGGAATAGCATCTCCTGTTACCAAGCGGTGAACAGAAGGAATAGTAAGTTCTAGCATCCCATCTCTATGGGCTCTAAAAAGATTTGGCATTTGAAGGAATGCAGGCAAGCTGCTGCAAGACTGGGCAGGAATTGTCACTGGAATTGGAGGAATAGGCACTGACTCAGCCACCCTCTTGAGGCGTTTTCTCTGAATGACCAGGGGAGGAGGAGAACCATCATCCTCAATTATCACATCATCATCTTCATTATGAGGCGGAGGAGGAACTTCTGGAGGATCAATTGGAGGTAAAGGAACTTCCTTTGCAGGGGCAGCATGTAGCAAGAAGACATAGAGGAAGGACCCAAATGTAACATTAGTCACATTTCCTCAAGTAGCTCAGATAAAGTGATGATCCATCTTGGAGAGGAGGTAGGTACTCCAATCAATAGTTATGCCTTTCAAAATCATTCGTGAAGCTGTAAACAACTCCTTGGAAAGATAATGAGATGGGGATTTTGCAGGCATGAACCTGTCCTGAAGGAATTGGCATAGCTGTTTCCATAGGGGATTGGAAATCATGAAGACACCCACTCCTGACGTGGTAATGACCTTCTTCGGATCAAGAACATCTTGAGTCTGCTTCTGCAACAACTTCAAAATATCGTCATTGGTGAACAATTGTCTGGCAGCAGGGACAGACTCCCCACGATATGGCAGACCAAGAGCCTTGCCTAGACTCTTCGGGGTCAGAAGAACAGTAGTGCCACGGACTGGACCAGACCTCTTACTGTAAGAGGTTAAAAACTCATCACAAATGGTAGGATCATCTGGAACCAGTGGGAAAGAAAGGCTCACGAACTTGGACAAGCCCACTTTAGCGACAACGTCTGAATCCAGTAACAAAGAATAATCATGTATAGCCAAAGGAACATACTGGATCGGGGGAGGAGTACGAGAGGGCGCCATTCAGATGGTTACACACACACACCACAAACACAGACAAACAAAGAGAATGCTTGCAAAGCAACAGACAAAAACCAAGGATAAGATATCAATCAATGTGGTAAAACATGACTCGACCAACTATCCCCAAGCAAACCACAGCCTAGAAAAAATTTGACATGACCTCTACACATATGCGACCGAAAGCTTCATGCTATGCAACATGCAAACACCCAAATCCCTGTATCAGGCAATAAAGAAAAAAAAACTACACACCGTACCCTTAACCGTAACAAAGAAACAAATCAGACTACCAAAAGAAACGGACATCAAAACTGAACCATAACTTGACCATCAGTGGCAACTAATAGATTTGTACGTGCCCATCTCACGAAGCGAGTTCATTAAAAAGGGGAAATAAGTGCAGTGAGGGGGAATTAATTTAATGAAAGGTTCATTTTATGAATTATTAAGAATGGGTGAATTTTTAATTAAGTGATAAACTTTAACAAGAAAACGGCGGTTCCTTCTTAAAATTTTAATTACCAATTATTAGGTTGGAGCGGTGCATTAATCCGAATCCCGGACTTCGATACCCAGACTCGGTCTCTAAATGCAAATTCATTTATTAAAAATTAAGGTGATGTGGAGCGGTGTATTTTTAGGGTTTCGGGTTTTGGAAATTAAAAATCCGGGAATATACCCAAGAATGGACTGCGTGTCAGCTGCTGTGAACAACCGGCTGCACACCACCGCACGAACCAGCTAACGCGCTTCCCTGCGCGTGAATAGCCGCTAACGGACGCCCGCACCCGAACATGAAAAACCACAAACAGCCACACGCGCACGCACACCGCACAACCACCGCGTGTGGGACAGGGGGCTAGGGGCTGAAAAGGGGATCTGCAGTTTCTGCATGTTTCTGTGGTTTTCGGTTGGTTTTTGCTGGTTTCTGCGGGTGGTCGTTGGAGAGGTCACGACGGGGGGTACGGGAAAGAGGGTGAGAAGGGGGGCTTAAGAAGGGGTTTCTGCAGGGTGGGAGTGGGGGGATTGTAGTGTGTGGGGGGGAATGGGTGGGACTGGGGGCTTATGGGGGGGTAAGGGGGGTTGGGTAAAGGAGGGGGGAATGGGGGGCTTGGGTGGGGGTGTTATGGGGATGTGGGGTGTGGGACACGTGGGGGGGGGGAGAGGCGGCGAAGAGAGAAGATGACGGCAGAGGTTGCCGTGCGAGGTGGCCCAGGCGGCGAAGCAGGGAGGCGGGGCGGCTGTCAGCAGCCAAGGGGCGGGGCGTCGACAACTAGGGGCGGGCGGGGGCATAAGCCACAGGCGTAGCGGTGTGGCAACTGCTAGAGGGCGGCGGGCAGAGTGGCAGTGGCGGCGTTGCTGCATGCGGCCATAGCAAGGGAGGGCGGCGACAGCAGGAGTGGCAGGGGTGGCTGCGACAACGATCGGGGCAACTGGCGACTCAGGCGGGAGGAGAGGAGGGAGGGAGGAGATGAGGAGGAGGAGGGAGGAGATGAGGATGGAGAAGAGGAAGAGGGGACGCAGGGAGATGGAGAGAGGGAGGGAGGTGGTTGGGGGGGAAAGGGTGTCGGGGAGAGAGAAAGGGGGGTGGGGGGGAGATAGGGGAGGGTGGCCGTGGGAGAAGGGCGCCTGTGGGGGTGGGGGGGGAGGGTGACCATGGGGGGTGGGGAGAAAAGTGAATTAAAATGAATAATTAAAATAATTAAATTAAAATAAAAGAAAGACGTGACCATGTCCCGCGCGCGTGCGCGGGGCGGGGTAAAAAAAATTTGCCGTGACGGGATCGAAATAGCGCCAGGATGTCAGTACGGGGCACGCGGATGCGACCGGGGCGTGTGGAGACGCGTAAAATCAAAAACGAGCGCGTTCACGCGCGGGACGAGTCACGTGAAACACATAAAAATAAAGAAAAATTAATATCTCACAATCCGAGCATCGAAACGAAATGTCCTAAAAACAAAAATTATGCAGGACGGTAGGGGAAGACAGAGGAAATGTGCAACGGGGGTTCCGGGGGAAAGACAGGGCGTTCACATGCAAAAAACACGAAAAACGGCCCCGAAAACGCAAACGAAAATTAATATCGAAAGATCCATGCATCGGAACGAGGTGCAAGAAGAAGGAAAAATGAGCAGAAAGACAATCCTATCACATCAAAACATGGTTCCGACTGAGATTAGATGCGTTCACATGGGAAAAACCCAAAAAACAGACTAGAAAATAGAATCGAAAAATAATATTGGACAAACTGCTTGCCGGAATGACATGCAGTAAAAAGGAAAAATGTCCACAGGAAGGGGTTGCACAGGGTTGTCATGTTAGAATGAAGTTCCGGTTGAATTAGGAGGGGTTCACATGCGAAAAACACCAAAAATACACCCGAAAACACATGTAAAAATTAATAATTAAAAATCCAAAAGTTGAAAGAGGGTGGAGGAAAAAGAAAAAAGGTGGGGGAAAGGCATGGTGGACACGGTTGTCAAATCAAATTTGAATTCCGATACAAATTGGGCAGGTTCACATGGAAAAATATCAAAAAGACGTACGAGAAAGTCTCGAGAAACCGCAAAAATTAATCTTGGACAAACTGTGCATCGGAAGGACACAGAGTAAAAAGAAAAGATGTCAGGGAAAAGTCGTTGTTAGGGCTATGATGTCAGATCACGGTTACGAAGCAAGAAAAATGGTTCACATGGAAAACCGGCTAATGTGCACAAAATGCTTCAAAAATTAATAACTCGAGAACCGTGCACCAGAACAGGGGTGGAAAAAAGGAAAAAGGGTCAGTTCAAAGGGATGAACAGGTTTGTAAAGTCAGATTGGAAGTCCGCTGAACGTAGGGTGCGTGTACATGAAAACACATCAAAATAAGGGAGATAGAGAAATGGAAGAGGAACAGCCCCAAGGGAGGGGTGACAGTGGACGGGTGGGTGGGGAAGGGACCCCAGCAGGGTAAAAGCAAGTCATGGCATACATGCATGAGCAGGTTGAGGCATATGCAGAGGGGTATGCAATGTAGACGCGCAGGGACGCG
This sequence comes from Lygodium microphyllum, assembly GCF_053477565.2. Lineage (NCBI taxonomy): Eukaryota > Viridiplantae > Streptophyta > Polypodiopsida > Schizaeales > Lygodiaceae > Lygodium > Lygodium microphyllum. Next base: position 110,850,393 of record NC_141141.1, on the reverse strand, counting down.
TCCCCACACTTAAAACCTTAACGGATAGGGTTAACCGAGCAACAGGGACCTAGGACCACTCAACAGACCAACCACGAACGGCCCCACACTTAAAACATGATCGTCACTGAGAAACAGAAGGTGTAGGGTTAGAAAAACTTGGCCCATATTGTAGAGAATCAAGGTTGATTGTTGATGGCACGTCCTGTGTTATTGTCGACTGCAGGAGGTACCAAGGCATCTTCACAGCACACGTCCTTCGTGGCAGGGACCATGCGGCAGCACCCAGGGAGGTAGTTGGTTGAAGGAATCACAGGAAATTCGTCGATGGCGAGGGATATTACACTCAACTCACAATCACTCATATGGAATGAAAGAGCAATCACTCACCCCATGACTAATATCACTCGAGAAATAATGATTGAAACCCATATCTCACACCCGGTTTAGGAAAGTGACAAGGGAATGGTGCAGAGGGAGTACACCAGGGTGCACAGTTGATGGTGCATTAGTGCATCCAACCCGTCAGGGCATAGGTGCAAGGAGGAAGGCAAGGGAGCCTTGCAGTGTTGTGTACAGAACAGGGTGACGTGTCATGTGATGATGGTAGAGACCCACCCCGTGGGTGCATAGGGAAACGGGAACATACCTGACTCCAAGTGTCATAACGTCCCTCAATCTCACCTCTCGAGAATTGATTGAAGAAACTCCAGTCACACTCAGCCCACCCTCTGTCTCATGCTGTGCTGAAAGATACAGACGGCAACCATGCCCTGAAACCCGTTGATGTTATCCTCACGGTCACTTGTGCAAAGGTTGTATGCCTGTGCGCATTTGATGGTGCAATTGTGCATCCCGCCCTGTGCCGGCATACAGTGCGAGAAGGAAGGCCAGGGAGCCTTATGGTGCAGTGCACAGAAATAAATTGTGCTTTGTGCATTGAGAGGCCCATCCCATGCGTGCAACACTTCATTCACACTGCTCACCTCTCATTTGATTTGAAGGGAAAGACTAGTCACTCGCCCCACCCTCTGTCTCACACTCTGATAGATACAGAGGGCAACCATACTCACTTCCCCATCTGGTTAGGATGAAAGCTCGCGTCACTCAATTGTTTGTCGATGAAGATCGCGTCGTCAGTTGTTGAAGAGGCGTACCCAGGGAGGTATCCATCAAATCGAACGTTGTGTTACATAGGACATGTCGTCTGCTAGAGGACAGTTAGACGCTCTGCAGAGAGGCACAGGACACAACGTACCAAGGGAGGCAGCTTCGGAACTGGATCTTGGGGATGTCGATTGATGAATCCACTTTCTGGACTGCTGGGTGTTGCCACCTTTTCCACAGCCAGCTTCTCGCCCAAGGGTGTTTACCACCTTTTCTTGGAACGAGGCCTGCTATGACAGGGAATTTCTTCCTTTTCTCCCATAACAATTTTGTTTTTCTTGTTTTTTTTTCTTGTTTTTTTTCTTTTCTTGTTTTGTTGTTGTTTTTTTTTCTTTTTTTTTCTCCTAGTCCCGAGGGTGTCTCCACCTTTTCTAGCACTTCATCTTTGCCTTTCTTATACAGTGCACCGCCTAACAGGGTGTAGGGGGCTGATTCTAACATAAGCTTCTTCCTTTTCCGACTAGAAATGCCAGGAGGGTACTGTTGGGTTGCCAGCAGATTGGCAATGTCTGCATACCAGGGGATTACAGTTTCGACCAGAAATAGGGAAGCGTCTGGGAGGTCCGGATCATCCTCCTCCTCGTCTACAGTTTGTGGGATATGCGACAAATGATCAGCCAGAACATGGGAACGACCAGATTTGGTAATCACCTCAAAGTCAAACTCCTGGAATAAGAGCAACCATCTCATCATTTGTCCTTTCACGTTTGCTTTGTTCATTAGGAAGGACAGGGCCTCGTGATCCACATAAAATTTAAAGTGGGTAGACAGTAGGTAGTGGCGAAACTTCTCCAGGGCAAACACCATTGCCAAGCACTCCAGCTCTGTCACTGTGTAGTTCCGTTCCCTATCAGTGACTTTTCGGCTTGCGTAATAGATGGGTTGATCTAACTTCGAGGGGCCCTTTTGACATAGGACAGCACCTAGCCCTTCAACTGATGCATCAGTATGTACATGAAACTCCTTCGTCCAATCAGGAGGTTGCAGAATGGGTGCCTCAATCAGACACTGCTTGTGCAAGGAGGTTGCCTTTGTTGCAAAATGGGCTATGAACCTTCTGTAGTAATCCACATGGCCTAGGAATCCCCTCAACTGTTTGAGGTTGGTGGGTGCTGTCAGAGCTGCAATCTTTTCGATCTTTGCAGGGTCTGTTGATATCCCTTGTGCAAAGACAATGTGGCCCAACAGAACTCCATAAGAGACCCCAAAGATGCATTTGTCGGGGTTGAGGGGAATCCCATACTCCTGGCATCGATCAAAACATTGTTCCAGGTGTCCCCAGTGTTCACAGATCAAACTATAGACACAAAAGTCATCCAAATATACCTCAATAAAGTCGTGTAGATGATTTTGGAATGCGGACATCATGACTCGCTGGAAGGTAGCAGGGGCATTGCAGAGCCCAAACGGCATCACTCGGTAAGCGTAGGTCCCCCATTCTGTGGTGAAGGTTGTTTTGGATTGATCTTCTTCTGCTATTTGCACTTGGTTATACCTGCTAAATCCATCCAGAAGGGAATAAAGCTCATGTCCTGCCATTGTGTCCAACAGTTGGTCTGTGAAAGGAATTGGAAAGTGATCCTTCTTGGTCTTGGAATTCAACTTGCGGAAATCCACACATATACGAAGCTTGCCATTCTTCTTGGGTACTACTACGATGGGTGAGACCCATTCACTATTTGCCACTGGATAGATGAACTCGGCTTCCAGAATCTTCAACAGCTCTGCTTTCACCAATGTTGAATAATTCGGGTTCATTCACCTCTATTGTTGCCGTACTGGCTTGGCATCAGGCTCCAAGTAAATATGATGCTGACATATTGTGGGATCAATCCCCTTTAGGTCTTTGTAAGACCACGCAAACACGTCCAAATTCTCTTTCAACAAGTTGTACAAAGTTGACAACTCCTCCTCTGGTAGGCTATTACCCACCTTCAAGTGGTGTTCAGTGCCATCTGTATCCACAAAAGTTAACTGCCTTTCACCTTCTACTTCATGGATGAAGGTCCCACGGACTACTTCTGGATACAAATCCGACTCCTTCAAGGGCCTGGTGTCCTCTTTTGATGTCCCACTAGACCCAACTTCTTCTTTTGGTGGAGACTTAGGTTGCTCCTTGAGATGTTGAAATGGGATTAGAGCCGTTTCGGGTTTGGTTTCAAGATTAGTTACCTCTTGGCTTGAAGACTCATCTTCTGATGACACGTCCAGGAACATCACATAACATGGACCCTCTGATGCCTGTTGGAATCGTGAGACTGGTGCTTGTTGGCACGGTGCATCATCATCATCTTTCTTTGGCAAGGATGGTTGAGGACGGCAAGAGCCACTGCTGAAAGACGGCTTGTTCTTCTTTAACCATTTCTTATAAAGATTTTGCATATGAGAAAATCCATTTACCAGACCAAATGGTACCATCGCCATTCTGTCCCACAGCATGAGCTCGTCTGCTTCCGATACTTCTGGAACTTCTTCTTCATATGTATCCTCTTCAGGTGGGATAGACTCTTCCGTCTCGCTTCCATAACCTTCTTCTTCCATATCATCTCCATCCTCTTCGGTCTCTGTTTCTGTCTCTGTCTCTGTCTCTGTAGGAGCTTTGTAAGAGAAGAACATGTTCTCTGTTTCATCTTCTACCTCTATCTCTGGCTTTGCTATGGCCATGTAACAGGGAGAGCAATACATCCATGCTTCTATCTCACTGTCAGAAGTGATTTCGGAAATCGTTCCTGGTTCAGGCATGAAGTATTCACCCATTAATAATGGCTTTGCATCTTTTGAGAGTTGGCTTACAGTATCCACTATTAAGGAATGTGCCACTGTTTTCTTGGGAAGGATCTGTTTGACAGCATCTTCGTCTGCTGATGTTCCATCTATAGCCGCATTAGGGGAGTCAGAAGATAATTCCAAGGAGGTGGATCCATGTCCTTTTTGAGCACCATATAGCTTTAGAACCACTTTATTAGGTCCTCTACCCAAGGTCAAGGTTCCTTTGAACCAATCCGTCCTTGCTCTGGCTTCAAAAAACCATGGTCTGCCCAGTAACAGAGGGTAGGATGTACCATAAGAGTTTGGCTTCACCACCAGATAGGTTAGCCAATAATCTTTTCCAGCCACTGTAGTCTTCACATACGGGAGAATGCCCAAAGGCTTGATTCTGCTCTGATCCGCCAATCTGATGAGCCATTGGGTGGGTTGCACACCTTGTAGGCCTAGATCCTTCATTGTCACATCCGTCATAATGTTCATTGATGAATCACCATCAATCAGTGTATTTGCAATGAAGCAACCTTCAATCCACACGCCAGTCTCTGGGGTACTCGGATCTAGGAAGGCGTTAGCCACATCCACTTCTTTTACAGGCTCTGAAGCTTTGTTGGACTTTGTTGCTGTTGAAGGAGCAATCCTTAAGCCATGTCTTCTTGTCAGTATACCTTTGGACCTTTTTCGGCAACTGGGAGACAACATCAATAATTGTCGGAATGTGAGGTTTGGTTTAAAGGTATCTAGATCTCTGACTAGATCGTATTCCTTAATAGGATCCATTGGCTTCTCTAACCGGTTAGGGAATGGGGCAACATCCATTTTCATTTTCCTTTTTTCTTCCAACAGGGGCATCATGGGAACTTCTTCTGCCACTTGTGGCACTTCCTCCTCTTCTATCTCCTGGACCTCTGGTCCTGTTTCTGGAACTATCTCTGGGACTCCTTGTGGCACTATAGTGCTCTGTACGGCATTGTAAGGATCTGTTCTGTTCTGTTCTTTTGTTGGAAGATTTAACTTCACTGTTCGGGCAGGAGGATTATTTTCTTTTTGGATAGGTGGTCCCTTCTTCTTTGCATGCGTGATGGCAGCAACTTCCAATTCCACTAAATTGGAGGTAGGCTCTTGGGCCTTGGACGGATTATCAATAGCACTGTTTTTCACTGGGGTTGGGCTTGGACAGTCTTTTGCAGTGTGGCCTTCTCCTTTGCATCAACTGCATAAGGGCTTGTAATCCACTGACCTTCAGGGATTTGGACAATTTGGTGAAATGTGTCCCTTTTCTCCGCATCTGTAACACTTCACTTCTGATCTCTGACCACCGCCAGACTGTCTTCCTCTGTAACTTTGAGAGGGAAACCTCCTTGGACTGAAATTAGGACCAAAATCTCTAGGCTTGGGTCCAATATCCTGTGTTGTCATTTTGGATTCCAGCAAGTTGAATCTTGCGTCTTCTTCCTTCCTTCTCCTATCATGCATCTCCTTCAGAGAGCAAATATCCTCTGTATGGTTCTTCCGCAAACAATAGGAACAGAAAGCTCCAAGAATGGTTGGTTTTCGTGTACATTCAGTGGCTAAATGGCCTTCTTGATGACACTTACCACACCAAGTATTTGACCGCATCACATCTCTTCCTGCTCCTGCAACGTTGGATATGCTGGCGGTATTCACTTTCGGCGTCTGTAGCTGCTCTGTAATCATATCCATCAACTCCTTTTTGATTTTTGCAACTGAGTTGGATAAATAATCCTTCAAGCTTTCTCCTCCTGAGGTACTGGCAGTAGGGTTTTGAGGAGTCTTTGTAATCACTGCATAAACAGGTTGGGCTGGTGCAGAGGGGTCTCTATTCTGATTTTGATTGAGAGCTCCTATTTGAACTGTTGGTTGTTGGCTCCAGTTGGTAGGATTCCACTGTTGCTGCTGATTTGGCATTGGGGAAATTGGTTGGGACAATTGTTGTTGTGGTTGAACCATCATTTGAGGCATTGATTGTGGCCACTGTGGATTTGGTGCACTGTACTGTGATACTGGGGGCATCTGTTGGTAGGGGTAGGGGACTGTCCCTGGGACTGCATTTGGTGGGTACATCATTCCTGGCATCAGAGGAGGTAGGACTCCTCTTCCTGGATTCATCGCCAATCTAGCTTCCACTTCATCGTACAGTCTTGCACCTTCTATTGCAGCTTGCAATGTGGCTGGTCTTTGTAGCTCCACAAACTTACGGACTTCTGGTTGTATTTCTCTGAGAAATACCCCCTTCTGAATGCCATCATCTAAATTATGGTTAGTCCATCTCTTTAGGATGGATTCCATTCGTGAGACATAAGATTCTCCTCTTTCTCTAGAGGACTGACTTAGATTCATAAATTCCTCTAGCATCCGCTCTTCAAAACCTTCACGCCTGAATTTAGTGAGGAAGGCCAACTTCAGGTCGTCCCATGTGCCAAAAGTTCCTGCTGCTTGTCTCTCATACCACTGAAACGCCGCGCCCTTGAAAGTGGCGGGGAATATTGCTAGCCAATGCTCAGGGGTTCTGGCATTGTTAGCCACACATGCTACCATAAACTCTGCTACATGAAGATCGAGGTCTTCATTGTACTCTCCCTTAAAAACTGGCAATGGGACTACATTCGCTGGTCTGTCATCAATATTTCCAGGACGGATCTAGCTTGGAAGTGGACCTCCAGTAGGAGGAGGAAGGGCTTGATGTGCCATTGGGACTTCTGTAAAGAGTTCCGCAAGGGCGTCAAAGGCGGCTTCTACTACGAGCTCGTTCTCAGCTTTGATTTTTGCCTTCTCTCTTCTCACGAACCTCTGGACTCGTTCTAATGCTTGCCTCTTTATTGCGTCATTCATTAGGGGGTTGGCTCCACTATGATGTTAGTGCTCCACAGAGGGATAACAGAAGGCTTCAGTCTCTCTGGAGGACTCTCTTGCCAACATTTCTTCTACTTCTTCCTTTTCAACGTCTCTGAATTCTGCTTTCATGCCACTGCACAGAGGAAGGTATTCGGTTCAGAAGGTGTCAAAATGCATACGTCTAAGCATTGTGGTGGTGCCATTATCATAGTAATGCTAGCTTCTGATGGTTTCAACAGTTTATGTTGTGAAAAACACTCTGTCTACCAATTTCCAGTGGGTTGCTAATTGAACAAACAGAAGATTATCAGTGCACCAAGCATCCCATGTATCTTGCTGTTGAGCATCCACAAACAAATTCAAACTCCTTTCCTTCTTGTCTTCGTGAACCTCTACAGACCAAGACTCCGGAAGCTTCTTGACTATTTCCCACTTGATGATGTCTGGAAACTTCTCAATGAATGCCAAATCTTCCATAGATGGTCATTCTCTCTGTTTCTGCTCTTCAATTTGTTCCCAAACAGTTTGCCACCAAGATGCAAGTTTCTGCTGCTTCAACAGGAAGAGGAAACTGTCCACCACATAGAGCATGCATCATGATGGTGATATGTTTCCACCATTGTGGGATGAACTTCTTGTGGAAAGTGGCTTTGATTATGAGAAATTTCAACTCTTCAGTGGAAGAAGGAACTTTACAAACATCCATTGAATTCTTCTCTTCTTGGCAATGCCATTTTCTTCATTTTCAGCCTCTTCTGGTGCTTGTTGATGGCAAGTTTCCCCGGCTGTGCACCAAAAACATGGAGCCCCAAGAGGAACACCAAGGAAAAGGGAATTCTCTTGTAAGAAAATCTATCTTGTAACATCAACAAGCTTTTTTATTAGGGTTTATATGATCACAATGAAGAAAAGAACACCAGGCACAACAAATCTTCATGCAACATCATGTAGATCTCCCACGGATTTGATAGAATCAACCATATTCTTCAACATCTTCATAAAATCCATCAATAGAACAAAGAAAGAAAAGGAATACACCATCTTTGAATGGAAATACATCACATATTATTCATCTTCAATGTCTTCATAATCTTCTCTCTCAATCTCTCACATACAATCACATTGTTTTGATAGATTTGACTTTCTTTGACTCTCTCTCTCTCTCTCTCTCTCTCTATCAATAGTACATCATATCCTCACTACAATCACTCAATAATAACCCTCAATAATCCTTCTTAGGTCGTGGATGTACCTCCCAAGAGGTATGTCTGATATGAAGAGGCACCAGAGCCACTACAGTGTCTTTTCATAGCTCACCACTGTCACTTCACTCCAGTCTTTACTTGAGTCTTTAGCAGCTACTTCTTTGACTTCTTTTAGCTCTTTTGCACTTGTATTCACCTCTTTCCAAGGCTAGAAAACTTTTCCAAGCTACACTCTCATCCAACAGAACACATACAGAAGCATACAGAAGGTCTACAGAGGCTCACAGAAGCTCAACAGAGAGTTACAGAAGGTCAACAAAAAGCATCAGAACCACATAACTCATACCAAAACCATTCCAAACCATCAAAAATCACTCAATAAGCTTTCAAACAATCTCAAATCCTATAAATCAATACTCCATCCTTCCTTACAGAGAGAAAACAGAACAAAACAGAAGCTCAACAGAAGCTATCAGGACCAAACAAAACATCAACAGAACTTCACATCTCTACTAATAAACATCATGAGCTTAATAAAACCATTCCAACCTATCCAAAACACTCTCAAACCACTTCCAAACCAATCAATCATCTCATAAAATCAACCATTCAACTCTCAAAATCAACAAAAATCAGCCAAAAAATAGGTCATTTCAATACTCAACAGGCGGCGGGTGCGATTCCGACGCGTTTGAATCCTTCCTAATGCCTGCTGCACTCAATCACCACAGATTTTCCATATCTGATTAGAGCATTATTGGAACACACCAAACTCACCTGAAGCAGCACGAATCGAATGCGCCTAGAATCGGGTTCGCGTTTCCTCGTCCTGTGAACCAGAAGCTCTCTCTCTCTCTCTCTCTCTCTCTCTCTCTCTCTCTCTCTCTCTCTCTCTCTCTCTCTCTCTCTCTCTCTCTCTCTCTCTCTCTCTCTCTCTCTCTCTCACAAGGCCAACTAAAGAAATGAGGTCTGTCCTGGCCTCCCAAGCCTCTTAAGGTCCTTTCCCAGCACTGCAAAACCTTACAGCCAGTTCCCTGTCCCTGTTTCACCCAGAAAATTGAATCTGGTCCCCTGTTTTCCTGTTTCCAGTAGTAGCCAGAACCTCTATTTTCTCTTTTCTTACCCTAATCTAACCTTAATCTAGTGCAGCCAATATGAAAAATAGAAATGCAGAATAGTAGTCCTAATCTAATGCTTCCAACAAACCCAAATACTTACTTGTTCCACGGATTAAACCCTCCTAAATCTCCTAGTTATCTCGAGCACTGGTTCAGGCTGTAAACCCTACTTCCATGCTCGATCTGATGCGTGCGGCGCTCAAGGCTCGATTCCGTCTGTCTCAGCAATGGAACCAAAATGGAGGTGAGTTTCAAGCTCTACCCGGAGACCTACGGACCACTTATTGCTCAAGTGTTTCGAACCGAGCGGCCATGGCTACCTCTCACATAGCCGATGCGCAATGCCTACCTTACGGGTGTAGTGAGCTTACCTTGATGCTCAATCGAGTACCCTCCTCTTTCTTGCACACCAGTAGCTCCACAATCCTTGAGGCAAGCTCAAGCAACCTCAATCCCTCTCCCATGAACTTCATCCTCCATAGCCACGCACGAGACAAGAGAAGAGAAGAGAAGAGAAGAGAAGAAGAGAGGAGATGGAGAGCTTCTTCTCCAAGATCCCTCACTCTCACACAATCACTCCCTCACTTCCTCACACTCTCTCAATCCCTCTCTCAAGCACAAGCAAGAAGGCAAGAAACAAGAGAAGAAGAAGAAGAAGCTTTGGCCACACACAAGAATGAGCTTCCCATTCACTTTTCAACTTTATATACATGCCTTATTTTCCATGGGCGATCATCCCCCTTTTTTACATGGCCGGCCATTAGCCTAGGCCCATTTCCTCATTTCTCACCATTCTAGTCTATCCTATCCCCAACTAATACATACAATTTGCACAGGAGTGAGCCTGGCACTCTTTTACAAGGTTTTGGAAGTGTTTTCGCACTTAACGGTGTGCTTTTTATTCTTTTACTCTCCTTGGGCGACTCCAAGACTTCTTGAGGATTGTGCCTGTGCATTTAATTTTTTCTTGGGTCTAGTTGCCATTTAAGGTGCCTTTTATTTTTCTCTTTTTCCATTTCTCGCTCCTCTGTGCTGCGGTAGACATCAATATTCGGTAATACAGACACCGGCTAGTCACCAAGGTAAATCGTTTAAAGTTTTGATTGACTGTGGAAGTGCACACTCATTTTTTTCACCCAAGTGTGCTAAGAAGTTAGGAATAGATACAGTAAATGCATCAAAGCTACTTGTGGAATTAGCAAATGGAAAGGCAGTACTTTCTACACAGCAAACTGCCAAGGTAGAGTTTAACCTAGGAGAAAACCTTTCAAGTATGAGGTTTAGATTAATGAACTTAGGAGCCTATGAATGTTTACTAGGAATGGATTGGCCGATTCCCAATGATGCTCATATCCATTGTGGAAAAGGTCAAGTCATATTTCAAGATTTGAATGGTAAAATGGCAACTACACAAGGTGAAATAGGGAAACCTAAAGTTCAATTAGCAAAAGATTCTCAAATTGTGAAAGGCTTGAAGAAGGGATTACATGTTTAGTTGATCAAGCTTAACAAGATAAATCAAGACATTCAGGCAGAAGAAGAACCATCCTAGTTAAAAGAGTACATTGACACATTTCCTAAAAAGCTAACTGAGTTACCTCCGGAAAGAGAAGCTGATCATGAGATCAAACTTGTTCCAGGAGCCACTCTAGTGGCAAAGAGACCTTAAAAAATGTTTATTCCTGAAGCTATCAAACTAAAAGAGCAACTCAAGCAACTGCTAGAACAAGGGTATATCCGGCCAAGTAATTCACCATGGGGAGCCCCAATATTATTCCAAAAGAAGAAAGATGGAACTCTCTGTCTTTGTATCGAGTACCGAGGGCTAAACCAGGTAACAGTAAAGAATAAGAAACCAATCCTGAGGATAGATGAGCTTCTTAATCATCTACAAGGAGCAAATATCTTTTCTAAGATTGATTTTTGATTAGGATATTATCAGATTAGAGTCAAGAATGAAGATATTCCAAAGACCGCCTTCAACACAAGATACCGTCATTTCAAATTCATCGTGATGTCATTTGGGTTGACAAATGCTCTAGCTACCTTCAACAGGTTAATGCAGGACATTTTTAGACCTCATCTTGATGATTTCGTTCTTGTATTCTTTGATGTCATCCTAACTTATTCTAAGGAGGAAGAAGATCATGAACCACATCTTCGCATTGTCCTAGAGGCAATGAGAACACACAAGTTGTATGCCAAGAAGAAGAAATATGCCTTCTTCAAAAGGAAGATTGAATACTTGGGATTCATAGTGTCTGCTGAAGGTATATCAGTAGATCCTGCCAAGGTCAAGGATGTTCAAGATTGGCCACCCCCAACCACTATCAAGGAAGTGAGAAGTTTTTTGGGTCTAACAGGATGGTATAGGGTATTCATAAAATAATATGCTCAAATTGCAGCACTCTTACAAACTTACTCAAAAAGCAAGTTGCCATTAATTGGATGCCAATTGAATAGTCTAGCTTTGAGCAACTAAAGCATAGTTTGGTAAACTGCTCCTATCTTAAGGCTACCTGACTTAAGCAAGGAATTTGAAGTTATCACAGATGCCAACTCTCTTGCATTGGGATGCGTACTAATGCAAGAAGGACATCATGTAGCTTACTCTTCAAGAAAATTGAAAACCCATGAGAAGAAATATGTTGCTCACGATCAGGAGTTGTTAGATGTGATTCATGCTCTCAAATTATGGAGACACTACTTTCTTGGAAATAAGTTTTCCTTAGTCACATATCATAAAAGTCTTAAGTGGATTTTTACTCAGCCTAATCTTAATATGAGGCAACAACGTTAGATCGAGATTCTACACGAGTATGACTTTGAAATAAAGTTCAGACAAGATAAAGAAAATATAGTAGCAAATGCCCTTAGCCTAAAGCCTTCCTTAATGCTATTATCATTGAAGAACCATCTAGGACAGAAACTCTAGCTACAATGGTATCAATGCCAACTAATCCTATCATCGAGTTGACCAAGGATGAAGCAAATAAGGACCCAGACTATCAAAAATTATTTTGGAAAGTTCAGAATAAGAAACAAGATCCCAAACTCAAGATTAAGTATTAAGAATTCTCTATAGATGAAGGCAAAGGACTTGTTTATTTCAGAATGAGACTATGCATTCCTTTAAGTTAGACTCTCAAGAGAAGGTTACTTTGGGAAGCACATGATTCTCCTTTTTCAGGACACCCAAGGTATGCAAAAACCCTTAATGATGTCAGGAAAAGATATTACCGGCAAAAACTCAAGGGTGATATACTTAAGTATGTCACTGAATGTCTAAATTGCCAAAGGGTAAAATCTGAATGTGTCAAGTTACCAGGAAAACTCTAGCCACTTGACATTCTCCAAATGAAATGGGAATTTATTAGCATGGACTTTGTAGCTGGGTTACCTTTTGTACAAGGAGGATATAACTCAATAATGGTGATAGTAGACATGCTAACAAAGGTTGCTCATCTTATTCCAACAAAAACCAATTACAAAGCTTCAGTTATTGCTAGAATTTTTGTAAAAGAGATTTTTGGGTTACATGGGTTACCTAAAAGGATCATCAGTGATTGTGATTCTCTTTTCACATCACACTTTTGGAAGAGTTTATTTAAAGCCATTGGAACCCAAATTTGTTTCACTACTGCTTATCATCCACAAAGTAATGGGCAGACGAACGAGTTAATCAAGTAATTGAGGGTATTCTGCGTGCATATTGCAACAAGGAACCTAAAAGGTGGATTCAATATCTATCCTTAGTGGAATTTGCCTATAATGCCTCCTGTCGAAGTATTCAGATGACTCCATTTCAAGCACTATATGGTCAAGATTGTCCTATGCCACTTAATTTTTCCAATCCTACTCTAAGGGTAGAAGCCTCGAGAAAAATGCTAGAAGAAATGGATGATCAAATCAAGATTATCAGACAGGATATTCAAGCTGCCAAGGACCGACAAAAGGCGCATGCTGATCTAAAAAGGCAAGAAGGAATCTTGAAAGAGGGAGACATGGTCTTCATCCATGTCCATCCAAAGAAGATTTCTTTGTCTTTAGGAGAATTTTAGAAGCTAAGTCCAAGATATTGTGGACCCTATAAGATTCTCAAGTGCTTAGGACTAAGCGCTTACAAGGTACAACTCCCTGAGAATATAAAAATCCACAATGTATTTCATGTTAGCTTATTGAAAGCATACGTAGCAAACCCTAACCATATCCTTGATGATCAACAAGTTGTAATACCTAGCCAAGGAGTCCTTGAGCGACAACCTAACAGAGTAATTGATATAAGGGAGAGAAAATTGAGTAGAACCCTTAGAGAATACATTGTCCAATGGAAGGATTATCCTGAAGAAGATGCGTCATGGATAGATGAGAATTCTCTTCATCAATAGTACCCACGGTTTCTCTTGAGATGAGGACATCTCAATTTCTCTAAGGGGAGGAGGATGTAATATTTCCAAGCAATAAAAGTTAGTTGGTTAGTTCAAAAGTTAGTTAGTTAATTAATAAGTTAGTAAGGTTACTAACTAAAGTAAAAAAATTAACTAACATTAATAACTAAGTAACATAAAAAATAAATAAAATCAAGAGTCATAATTCGATATTTTTTATGAATTAACAAGGACCATAGCCACCCTTTATGGAAGTTACAACATGAACAACAGAGATGAGCTATATTAATCACTAATGTTAATGTGTATAATAAGGATGGTCTAAAAATATTAGATTTTTGGATAAGACTAGAATATTTTAGATATTTGAAATATTATCCTTTAAAAAAAAGATATTGAGATTTCTAGAACTGGATGTCATTTAAAAGAAAAGACAAGTGATGTGTTAGTTAGTTTGAAGATTTTATGAAAAAGAAGAGAGAGAGAGAGATTGGTGAAGTCGCACGCGTCACGTTCGCAGTTTATAGACAGAAAACAACACTTCCAACAGAGAAAATAAGGAGTGAACTGAAAGCTTTCCAATCAAGTGTCTTGAGGTTTTACCCCCCTTTCGGAGCCAATGGAACCATCAGATTTATGATCTGAGTATCAGATCACTGATCTTTCCAAGATCCCCCTCCACAAAGAGCTCCACTTCTCAGCCACAACCCTTCTTCTCCAATTCACTATAAATAAGAGGCATGGGGGGGTAGTTATAGGGACATAAGGAGACCCCGAGAGGCTGCGAGAGAGAGGTAGAGAAAGAGAGGTATAAGGATACCCCTTCAAGAGGCTGTGAGAAGAAGCTTGAGAGAGAGAGAGAGAGAGAGAGAGAGAGAGGGAGGGAGAGAGAGAGAGAGAGAGAGAGAGAGAGAGAGAGAGAGAGAGAGAGAGAGAGAGAGAGAGGAAAAGAGGAAGAAAGTTAGCTCAATTCCCTTGTCTCGATCTTCAACTAAGCCATATTCTCTTATGCTCTCTCATCTCCAATCTATTCCACCTTCCCTATCTCTCGAACCACTCGTGGACGATGGCTCCAAAGCGACGAAGTGGAAAAACCATAGGGACCAACGCAACCGGACAAGCAATGGGTATTGCCAATGATACGGGAGTGCCTGAGGTTGTTGGAGTTGCCACTACCAATGGAACATCGGGTGTGGCTAATGCAAGCACGAGTAAAGACAAAATTCCTAATATCGTCATACTACCAAACCAGGTTATTCATTACTAGATTATTATTTTACTATATAAAATAATTACATAAGATATTAGCTTCCATGTTCTTCACTCACACGAATTGATAACTCATCTAGAAAACATATTAGTAGAAGCATAAAAAATTAGTCATTATGAATTGTAGCTAGATTAATTGAGGTTCTAAGTCATAGAATCATGTTAGAATTAATGGCCAAAGGTTATTATACATATGTCTTTACGTGCATTCAATACAGTGATGGCCGAATATGACAAGGTTAAGAGTTGACTAGAGATGGTTATAGAAACTGATTCTCTATTTAAGAGTCCTATAAGTCATCTCGTTGAGTTATTGGCACAATATATTTCTTTAAGGAATTTCGCTTATGTTGGGTAAGATAGCCCAAACGGGAAATTCGTGCCTTGCTTAACATGGTATAAGAGATGTACTCAACACTTCTTTATGGGGAGGAGAACCCTCATTAGAATGTAAGGTTATCTTAGGATAAGGTCTACCTTGGCTATGTGAAGCTGTGAATTGCATGATGGGGTAATTGTCATTGCATCATTTGATATACATTTGAAAGGATTGTTTGTGTTTGCTAGAATCTAGATCTCTGATTGAAATTATTTTCAAACATAATAAAAGGAAGGATCACGCTAGGCTATCCCCAAGCTAGCGGTGAGACCCTACTCCAAGGGGGTCATGATTATCACTACGAGAGACTTGGACCGGCTTTGTAGGCGAAAGGTCTGTCAATAGGGATAGTCTCGGACGGCAGGAAATGTAGGTGCCAGAGGGGGCTCTAGCTGTAAATCTTGCATTGTTTCCAGAATCTGACGAGCCCGCTCATGACCCAAGATGGGATCATGGAACCCTAAATACTAGTTATGAGGGTGGAATCTTGGTGGACAGAATATCCTCATGGAATTCTGTGTATCTTCTGCTGGGATGGAAAGATGGAAATTGTAATAAGCTTCCAATATAATAAAGAAGTTTGCCTTACTATTCGAATTGTATGCGTGTCAATGAGATAATTTATGAGAAGGAACCTGTGACTTAAGGGACTAATTAAGGAAGCTGGTTGTATATGTTCCAATAAATGTGCTGTAGGTAATTAAAAAACTAAAGATGACCCATCATCAAAGGAAAGCGAGTGGGTGTAACCCCTGATGGTGGGTCCGTCCAATGGTAGGGTGGTCTCGGTTAGCTGGGAGCTTTTCTAAATCGGCAATAGAAATATGAAGATGGTAAATTGACCAACTAGTCGTTAGGTAGAACCGACTTGCATTGTTTTAGGGGGATGGAATGGGATTTTGCCTTATGGGTAGGAGGGTTGATGTACCGCAATCCCCTCTGTCTCCCATTCTCTTTGAACCAAGTGCAATGACAGTCCGCTTCAGATCGAGTAACCCTGTAGAAGTGGGACTCGAAATTACTAACATTAGCTAGCTGCTAGGAGACCCATCCGATTTTAGGAACCCAAAATTTTAGGTCAATCCTAGTGCATTTGGAAGGAACTCTCCTATTGTGAAGAAGACTCAATAGGGCCTAAGTGACAAACCTTGTGATGTTCCAAGAGAGCACCGAGCGGCATCATTTTTGGAAAACTTGCTGATGGAATACTAAAAGGTGTGCCGTGGATTGAGACTAGCGGACACCTCACATCTCGCAAGGAAAGCAAGAGACACAATGTAATTCATTTTATAAGAATGTATGATTTTCTCTTGTGCCAGTGGTAAAGTCTGCATGGACATAGGTGAAGGGATAAGACAACTTGAAGGGAATAAGGAAAAGCCATGTTAAGCTCACATTGTAGCAACCTCAGAGGGTGCGAGGAGATATTCGTTCAACACCATTGTCAATTTAAAAAATGGATACATCCATTCACTATTCTCCAAGGATTCGTCCAACACATATCCACTCAAGGTCAACTTTAGGGAGGGACCCGCCCCAACTATAGCTTCAATTTCAAGGGCCGATCCATCCAACACTATCCCCTACAAGGGCTTGTATACAAACTCAAAAAAGCCATCTGGCTATACCCATCCCACCTTCCAGCTACTATCCATCAGTGCGAAGGGACTAGCACTAGGCTAGGAAGGGGGTTAATGTTAACCTTAGCATAAGAAAAAATGGAAAAAAGTGGAAAGGCGCAAGCCGGGAGCCAAAAGAGGTAGCCCAGAAGAAAATTGGACACAATGGAAGAAGCAGGAAGGGAAACACACCCACATTGTTTTTCAGCACTTGAAGCGCACTTAAGAAAAGCTAAAAGCTTGATTCAACAAGGTGCACAAAAGAGTACACGCACACACAGATGAGATTAAAACAACCTTTAGGATTGATTGTGGGTTATACCATTTTTTAGTGATGCCATTTGGGCTAACCACAACCACCTTCCAAGGTCTAATGCAAAAACTTTTGTAGCCTTTCCTCTTCAAGTTTGTTCTAGCATTCTTCAATAACATATTCATTTACAACAGTGTCAAATCTCACTCCTAAGTAGCGCATGTGCATGGCTACCCTATAAAACTATAATATTGACATCATGCATACATGAACATAGGATAATATAGTGATGAAATCTCTTTTCTAGGATGTGGGGATGTAACATTTTAGCCATGATTGAGTTACATAGTGATTGGGTTAAAGAGCTACATAAAGCCTATCTTTTGGATGAAAAGCTCGACCATATATTTCAAAAATTACAACAAGGATTAATGGAGGAAAACTCACATTTTCAGCTTAAGAATGCCTTCATCTCTCTCAATGGAAAAATTATTATTCCCTCTTCTTCTCAATTCACCTTGGAAGTTATAGAGGAGATACATTCTTCCCCTATAACTAGACACTTAGATGTATTCAAGACCTATGATAAAATCAACAAAATATTTAATTAGAAAGGATTGTGGAGAGATATGAAGGATTTTGTCATGAAGTGCATTCCATGCTAACAAAATAAGGATAGCACTCATAAGCCAGGTGGTTTATTGCAGCCATTGTCCATTCCTTAAGGAAAGTGGACACATATAACCATCCATTTTATTGCTAGCTTGCCTATGACTAAAAATGGATGGAACTACATCTATGTGGTGGTGGATAACTTACCAAGGTAGCCCATTTTATTTCCATGAGGACATAGTCCACTGCCTAGTCAGTTCATGAAGCATATCTTTAAGTTACATGTATTACCATAGGTGACAATGCATGACAAGGATACAAAGTTCATGAGTGACTTTTGGCAGGCGGTATTCAGCTCCATGGGTATTAAGTTGGCTATAGCCTATCATCTATAGATTCATGACCAGATAGAAATGGTTAATAAGCTATTAGAAATGGTTAATAAGATGTACAGTATATGTGGGACTCCTGGTTACACTTGGTTGAGTTTGCTTATAACAACTCTACCCATGTCAATATCTGAGTTTCTCCCTTTGAGGCTTTGTATGGCTATAAAGTGCCCCTTCCTAGAGTTATTTTCAATGAGAAGATAAACCCTCATGGGAACGAGGAATTAGAGAGTTTCTCCCTTTGAGACCTTGTATGGCTTTAAAGTGCCCCTTCCCACAATTCTTTTCAATGAGAAGATAAATCCTCATGGAAATTATGAATTAGAGAGGATGTAGACTAAGATTGAGAGCAAATGAAGATGTATGCTGATGTGAAGAGGTGCCCTAAGGAGTTCTAGGAAGGAGAGTTGGTTTTTTTTAAAGTACCCAAGTCTCGCTACTCTATCTTGCAAGATGGTTCTAGCAACAAACTTGCTCACAAGTTTTATGGACCATACAGGATACCAAAGTGCATATGAGACTTAGCATATAGACTAGAACTACCCTCTTCCACTAGGATTCATAATTTGTCTCATGTCAATCAACTCAAAATATTTTATGGCACTCAAGTTGATACAATAGATGAGCTCCATCCCATTGACGAAGAAGGTCTCATACAGTACATCTGTGTAGGAGATCATAGAATAGTACGAGAAGAAGCTTTGCTCTAGGTCTATCATTGAGTACTTGATTAAATGGAGAGGATTTCCACTTGAGGAATATTCTTGGGGGCATGATTATATTTTGGATGATTTTTCCTATTTGTAATGAAGCATAGCTCCAGTTAGGCCAAAATTGGTGTAGATTGAACCTAGATAATAGTCTGTTTTAGACTAGTTTTCATTTTGTCCAATTTTCAATAAAGTGGCATCTACATAAGGCCAATGTGTTACTTTTATCATTTCAAAATGCTTGTGAAGAAATTCATTTATACCTTAGATTTTCACATTGGCAAATCCCACCATAAGTGGTGCGATTGAGTCACATGCTTAGCATTGTTGTAAGAAAACTCTAATGTGGGTAGATGACCTTTCCAATAAAATTATTATATTTACTTACATTGTCATGCATGCATGCATCACATGTACACATGGCTACCATAGTCTCCATAAATATAGAAATTTGGAAAAGATTTGTTAATCTCCTAGCCACTCAAGAGGATAGCCCATTTTAGCACCACATCAGTATCTTTAGGTAGAATGATGGACTCTATGTTTAGATTGACCTTGATGAGTCCATCCACATTGATTACCAATCCTTTGATCCTTTGGTCTATGTACCCTTCTACTTATCTCTTGGCATCTTATGCTCCAGCATTGGCTATCCTAACCCTATCAATATCTTAGTATGCTGGCACTATTACTATAAGCATTAAGCTATCTTGTGAGTTTTGTTTGCTTAGAATCATTTCCCTAATTTACTCCCTTGTTTCGAAGTAATTTTTGTCCTAAAAAACAAAAGTGAAAATTAATTTCTTAAGTGTATAGATGTTTTTCTAGGGAGAACCTTCTCTAAGTCTATTCTTTTACTTGATCAAAACGTGTTTAAGAGGAGTTTATGAGCACGGGATGAGTATGGTGATCATGAAAATTCAAGATATTTTCTAGCTCATGAGGTTGAACCAATGGCTCAATAATATCTAATAATACCTTGTCCACTATATTATGGTCATTAGACAAAGTCACTTTCTCAAGTCACTAACATGAATTATTAGATGGACTCTACTTGAATATGGAAGACCTAGTTTGTAGGTCGCTTTGCCAACATGCTCGAGGGTTGTGAACGGGCAACAATGGCTTGAAGAAAACTTAGAATTGGTTTGGTTTGCATATCTTTTGAATGTTTTGAAACCCATAAGTAGACCTTGTTACCCTCTTTAATAATGGCCATACATCCATGTTCATCTACATATATGCCATCTTGATCTTGCATAACATTCAAGCATACCTCTTCTATCATTTCAAAATGATTGTGGAGAAATTCCTTTACGTGTTGGATTTTTGCATTGGCAAAGCACACCTTGAGTGGTGGATAGGATTGGAATCTATATATATGCATGAATGGGTGACTAAACCTTGTAGTCACATGCTTAGCACCATTGTAAGCAGACTCTAATACAAGTAAATAATCTCCCCATTTAGATCATTGTTTACTTACATATGCTCATAGCATATATTCTAGAGTCCATTGGTATGTTACCTAAAGATACCAACATGGTACTAAAATAGGCTATTCTCTGAGTAGTTGGGAGGCAATGCATGTGTGTGTGCGTGACATTGGTATCAAAGCTTGCCCCTAGGGCATATCACTACCATTGCCCCTAGTAGATATAGAAAGGAAATGTCTATTAAGCTCTTGGCTACTCAAGAAAATAGCTTATTTTAGCATCATGTTGGTTTCTTTTGGTAGACCTATGGACCCTATATTTAGACTGACTTGGTGAGTCCATTCACATCAATTACCAATACTTTTACCATTTGGTCAATTTACCCTTGTGCTCATTTATTGATATCCTATGCCTTAACATAGGCTACTTGTTTGACTCCTTAGCCCTCAATACCTTAGCATTCCATCCTATTACCTACTATCAATATATTATGGTGGCTAAAGTGTTCTACGAACCATGTCCACTTAAGATCCTTGTCTTGATATTACTTCTCCCATTTTGGAAGAGTTTTTTTCCTCAAATTTATCCAAGTAGAACCTTCTTTAGTTCTATCTTTCCATGTAAACAAAACTTTTTCATGATTAGGATGGCATGTACAAGGCTCACAAAAATCCAAGGTTCATTCTAGCTAATGAGATTGAACTATCAGTTCAATAATACCCAGCAATACCCCTTGGTTGATTAGACTATTGCCATTATCAATTTGCATTCACAAATGATTGACATGAAAGACTAGATGTACACTACTTGAGGATGGTGGTGGATATAGTATGCAAGCAACTTTTCCAACACATTTAAGTATTTTGGATGGGCCACAATACCATCCGACTCCTGCACTAAGTCTAGCTGTGGTTCAAGAGAAGAAATTCCTTCTCAAACAAATTAAGCCACCCGAGTTTGATGGCAAGGGAAGGACTATACAAGCCGACGCCGAGATCTGGATTGAGTCCATGGAGGACTATTTTGAGGCAGCAAGAACTGCACTTGTTAACCAAGCCATGCTCGCCAAACTTAAGCTTACAAGCGAAGTGAGACTTTGGTGGAAACAGTGGTGCAGAGGCCAAGTGATCTCGAAGGGGACAATCACTTGGGATAAGCTTAAGGAAGCTGTGCGAGGGAGGTATCTGCCACCTACCTATCGCACACAAAAGATGAATGAATTCTATGACTTGAAGCAGTTAGAATTATCCTTGGAAGCATATTATTCGAAGTTTGTTTCACTCCTAAAGTATGCACCCCCAATGGATATGACACAAAAAGTGTCAAAATTCTATGTTGGGTTGAATCCACCCATAAACACTCGATTGGAATTGATGCACCCAACGGACCTACAAGACACACTCATTCGAGCTGCTCCAATAATACAGGAGGTGCAGACCAAACCAAGGAACAACAGGATTTGGCCTTACAAAGATCAGAATAAGGGCATGTCTAAGGCTCAGACTAAGAGAGCACAGGGTCAGAAGCAGGGCCAAAGAAAGAAAGCTAGGGCCAATGCTATCAACAACTTTGTTCCAACACAAAGCAATGATCGCAACCCACGTTGCTTCCATTGCAACGAGCCCAGATACTTCAAGAGGGAGTGTCCCAAGCTGGGCAGAGGACATTTTCAGGGGCAGTTCCAAGGTCAAAATAGAACCACTCATGGCCAAGGAACCACCAGAGGGAGAACCTCCAGTGTTTCCAACAAGGAGCTGGACAATGAAGAAGATACATCCATGGATGCTGACATTGAGAGGGCAACGGTTTACGCCACTCTTCACAAGAAGAGTCCAAATCACCAATTTTGGTGATTCAAACTCCATCAAAATATCAAGGTAAAAGCTTCAAAACCTTGATTGACTGTGACAGTACACACTCCTTCATTTCACCAATCTGTGCAAAAAGATTAGGGATAGCCACAATAGATGCACCTACTTTACTTGTGGAATTAGCAAATGGTCGTGAGGTCACTTGTACTAGGCAAACTGCTAAGGTGAAATTCCTACTGGGTGGGAAGCCAACTTCTGTGAGATTCAGGGTAATGAACCTAGGTGTCCACGAATGTTTACTCAGAATGGATTGGCTAATACCCAATGATGCCACATCCACTGTGCGAAGGACTCAAGGTGAGGTTGGTAAGCCAAAAATACAGTTGGCAAAAGCAACACGGATAATAAAAGGTGTTCAAAAGGGTCTACCTGTCTATCTGATTAAACTGAATAAGCCAGATCAGAATCAGGAATCCGGAGAAGAACCTTCATGGTTAAAGGAATACGTAGACGTATTCCCTGAAGATCTGACGGAACTTCCTCCCCAAAGGGAAGTCGACCACGAAATCAAACTTGTGCCAGGAGCTGCACCGGTCGCAAAGTGGCCGTATAAGATGTCCATCCCGGAAGCTATCGAATTGAAAGAGCAACTCAAGCAACTGTTAGATCAAGGCTACATCCGCCCTGGCAGTTCTCCATGGGGAGCTCCAGTGTTGTTCCAAAAAAAAGAAAGATGGAACGCTTCACCTATGCATTGACTACAGAGGGTTGAATTGGGCAACTATAAAAAATAAATACCCCATTCCAAGAATAGATGAATTACTTGACCATCTTCAAGGGGTGAAGATCTTCTCAAAGATAGATCTTAGATCTAGATATTATCAAATAAGGATCAAAGAAGAAGATATTCCGAAGACTGCATTCTGTACAAGGTATGGACACTTCGAATTCCTAGTGATGTCATTCGGGCTGACGAATGCTCCTGCTACCTTCAACAAGTTAATGCAGAATATCTTTAGGCCCTATCTTGATGACTTCGTACTCGTCTTTTTTGACAATACCCTAGTCTACTCAAAACAAGGAAAGGATCATGAACCCCAGCTTCGCATTGTTCTTAAAACAATGAGAGCACACAAGCTTTATGCCAAGAAGAAGAAGTGCACATTTTTCAAGTGACAGATTGAATATCTGGGATTCATTGTATCAGCAAAAGGAATTTCAGTAGATCCAGCTAAGGTGAGAGATGTTCTGGAATGGCCAACACCAACTTCTGTCAAAGAAATACATAGTTTTCTTGGGTTGACAGGGTGGTACAAGATATTCATCAAAGATTATGCTTTGATTGCAGCACCTCTGATTGATCTACTAAAGAAGCAAGTAGCAATTGTATGATCACCTGCTAAACGGACTAGCTTTGACAAACTAAAGCAAAGCTTAGTATCATCACTCATCTTGAAACTTCTTGATCTTAGTAAGGAGTTTGAAGTGGTAACTGATGCTAGCACACTTGCTTTAGGATGTGTACTTATGCAAGAAGGTCATCTCGTAGCATATTCTTCGAGAAAATTGAAGAGCCATGAAAGGAATTATGCTACCCACGACCTGGAGCTGTTGGCTATCATCCATGCTCTCAAACTTTGGAGACATTACTTGCTAGATAACAAATCTTACTTAGTAACGGACCACAAAAGTCTTAAATGGATCTTCACCCAGAATGAGCTCAATATGAGGCAACGTCGATGGATCGAAGTGCTGGAAGGATACGATTTTTGTCTAGCCACAAGTGTCTCTAGCCACAATTCTCTCATTTTGCAAGATCCATCAATAGCAAGGTCTCTAGCCACAAGTGTATCAATACCAAACAACCTGATTCTTGAGCTAGCAAAATAAGGGGCATATCATGACCCCGTCTTATCAGAAAATGCTAAGGGAGATCCCCATCAAGGATCAGGACCTGAAGCTAAAGACGAAGTATCAAGAATTCTCCATCAGTAGTGGGCTTGTCTACTTTAGGACAAGATTATGTATCCCTTCAAGCCAAACTCTCAAGCAGAAGATACTTTGGGAAGCCCATGACTCCCCTTTCTCAGGACATCCTGGTTATGCCAAGACCCTTAATACGGTTAGAAAGAGCTATTATTGGGAAAGGCCATCCCCTCCTGGAAAATCTTTTTCCTCAAAGTTGAAATTACAATGAATACATGGATGAATACATGTAATAGGAGAGAATATAGGACACAAAACTTATGACAAACTCTAAAAGTGGATCTTCAACGAATGGTCTTCATAGGATAGGAGATCTGCCATGAAATAGTGAATCTAGGCTGAATAGGATAGCTGTAGAAAAATGTTCATAACTTTCAGCAAGAGTATCCAAACAGGGTATATGAACACTAGAAACGAAGTTCATAACATAAGGTATTAGCCATAACAAAATTTTCCCTATTTGATGAAGTTATACTGATTAATTTTCTCACAGAAAATTAATACAACAAACTGTCCCCTATCTCCAACCACATGACATTCTCCCAAAATCAATCCGGATCGTATGGGATTCCACAGTAATAGTAATCTTCAGCCCAATGAACCCAATCCCACCCAGATCAAAGGGTATTCCATCATAATAGCCATCTAAGACAGGAAAATCAGCATCAAAATTGTCAACACAATATTGACCACCACCTAGGTCAAAAGGATAAGAAGAGTCCTGCCCATGATTTGTATAATCAGCTCCATATACCTCAAAGTCATCAATATCACCATCATTTTCAACAAACATGTGTGTACCGTGATAGTAGAGATCATCATCATCAATAGACTGATAAGCATCATGAGAAACTTCAAAGGATTTGTAAGACTGTCCATCTTGGACTTTACAATCCACTTCCTCTTCAGCCTCTTTAGCTTCCTCTCCATTATCCAGAAACTCTATGACCATCAACACTTTAGCATTCCTTTTATTTCATATATCTTTATGATTAGAAGATATTGGTTTAGTACATCTAAAACATAAGCCTTGTGCATGTAGTCCTCTAATATCATCATTGGTTAAGATCTTTCCTCGAATAACATCATGCTGGCCACTATAACTGTCATATTTCTCATGATAAAATGGTTTTCCATAGTCATGACCACATTCATTTCTACTAACATAATGATGATGTCCAAGAAACAGTTGATCATCATCATAATATTGACTATGGGATGGCTGATCATCATAGAGGTACTGATCAACATCATGCCCATGTTCACTAACATAATGCTGCTCATATCCAAGATCATGATCATATACATGTTGCTACCCATTCATGTATGACTGTCCATTTGAATGCATATCAAAAGAGTTGAAACCTTTCTTAATTCCTTGTGGCCTTCCCACTTGATTCCCATTCATGTATGACTGTCCATTTGAATGCATATCAAAAGAGTTGAAACCTTTCTTAATTCCTTGTGGCCTTCCCACTTGATTCCCATTCATGGAAGTGTGTCCAAAATGACTGTAAGGGTGTTCTCGCTTTTGAAGCTGATCATAAACATAATGATCAACATGTTGTTGACCAATGCTCATTGTACTCATGATACCTTGCATATTCTTCATAATCTTCAGTGTAGTCCAAACAATGGTATCAATCACCTGGCATTTGCTACTAAAAAGCTTGTTGTTGTTGAATCTACATTTGTTCATATTGTTGTTGATATTGTTCATACCATTGATAATACTCTTGATACTGCTGTTGATACCACTGATCAACTGTAGGAACACTTTGTTGTTGTACAACAAAATGAGGTACCATTTGCTGCTTCTGTTGCTGTACACCAAGCATTGCAACCTGCTGCTGTTGTGCTGAACCTTGATGAGAATATTGTAAAGACTATTGTGAATAAGCAGGAGGCTGTTGTGTATATGGCTATGCCTGCTGCTACTAAACAACTTGTCTGAAGCTTAAGTAACCTTGCTTAGAGCTTCATTAAGCTCTTCAAACCACTTTCAAACATGATTTGCTGCAGTAAAAGAAATATGTACATTCAACACCAACATCAAATCTGAATATGAGACCTTTGGAGAAGGCATTCAATTGCACACCAAAAGCATGTCATGTCGGACATAGTGATAGTTTGAGCTTATGTTCATGATCTAGCGCATTAGGACAATTCTGTTACCACTACTGGTGGACCCCAAATAGTCAAACAAAGCCAATATTTGTGCAGTCAAGTCTGCACATTCTCCCCTTTGAAACTTTCCCATTTACAGCCTTGGACAGCAGTCCAACATCAGGTATCATGATAAGATTGAGTAGACATTTCTTAAAGCTTCCTTAAGCTCTCCACTTGTTGCTTAGTAAGGCAATTTACTGCAGTTCAAAATCTGAGGATAGCATAGGATGCGCTAACTCACAACAGATTCCATGCTTTTGTGACTACTTGAAGTAGAGATTGCTTAAGCTCCTTAGCACATCATCACTCCATTTACTCTTTACCAAATGATTAAGAACCCATAGCTCCATCCTCTTGCTGTCCACATAATGAAGATCATCAAGAACAACGATGCAAATATCAAGATGAATAAGCGTGAAATCCGGATTGATGGCAAGCCAATGGGGTTGTTACCAGGCTCCTCTTGATGGAAGGATTCAAAATATGGAAGCCTTTCAGGTGATAGAAGGCATGGGAGAAAATTTGGTAGTTAGACTATTTTCTTTTGAGAGTTCTCAAGGTGACCTATGCAAAGCAATACATCTTTCCATGGATGTCTGATGTTGCTGCCACAGGTTTAGTGAGCATCAATTCATCCTATTAGAAATGCTTCATATATTTACCTTTGGATCAAACTTGTCACACTGGATTTATTGCAATAAGGTCAAGTTTTTCCATATCAAGAGCTCATGTCTAAGCCATTTGCTTGAGTAGATAGTCTTCCATCATGGTGACCATGCCCAATGATTGATACATTTTTTTTTCTTTTCTCAAGAAACTTGGCAAACAATGCAGGCCAGTAAGATTCCACTTGACCATTAACAGCCTTCAGTAACATTGCAATCTTCTCAGTCATGATGCTAATGCCATCGTCATGCAGGATAAGAGCTATGTAGAGTGCTGCTGTCAAGCTGGGAATACCATTTTTCCGCTGATGCTTCCTGTGATGAAAGAAATCCTCCCTACCCAAGACATATGACAAGACATCTTGTACTCAAGTCCATTTACAACATGAACATTGATCATAGCATTTAATAGGCTGTTCTCAACCTCTGCAGGGCTCTGATAGTAAAAAAATGCTTTTAAATGGTTTTAAAAGGGTATATATAATTTTTATAAAATATTTAATTGAATAATTATGAGATATAATATTTTTTAAATGAATTATATATTGTTTTAATTATTATTTAAAAAAAAATTCTAAAATTTTTGAAATATTTTTAATATATTTTAAAAATAAAAATAGTTATTTTAAATGAAAATTACATTATTTTTTAATAAAAATCATGTTTTAATTTAAAAAAATTAGGATCTTTTATAGAAAACTTGAGAATATAGTTTTGGATATTTTATGAAATGTTCTTGGGGTTAGAGAAAAAGAAAATTAATTTGATGTTATTACTTTGAACATTATTAATATAAAATATGGTGTGTCTAACTTTATGCAATTAAAAGTGTTGACGATGTATTAAGTTATACCATATGGGACAAGGAAAACGTTTATAAAGAAAATTAGAGTTTATGGATTTGAGGAATGTTAAGTTGATTTGATAATAAAAGGAATTAGATAGAATTATTGGGTCTATGCTCTGAAATTAATTCCTAGAAAAAAAAATCCCAGGTTTAGTATTTTAGTATCCAGTACAGAGATAGAGATGAAGTGCGAGAATATGCAAGTTTATTGAGTTCTCGATATTAGATTAGTTAGACTGCTACGAACGAGTGTCGTAAATAGTGAGGAAGGTTTAAATAAATAATAGAAATTAGTTACCAATATCACCTATTTAGTGCAACAACTCCTAGGAGAGTTGGCATGACAATCTAGTTAAAAGTGGCTTGGTCTTTGGCCGGTCAATATTCAATCTGCTTCTTGAAGAAATCACATTTCTTCTTTTTAGCATACAGTTTGTGGGCTCTCATTGTTTCACTATTCATAGATGTGGTTCATGGTCTTCTTCATTCTTGAAATATGTTAAGATATCATCAAAGAAGACGAGAACAAAGTCATCAAGGTAGGGTCGTAAAATGTCTTGCATCAACTTGTTGAAGGTGGTAGGAGCATTTGTTAACCCAAGTGACATCACAATAAACTCATAATGACCGTACCTTGTGTTCAAAGCAGTTTTAGGGATATCTTCCTCCCTAATTCTTATTTGATAATATCTTGATCTGAGATCGATCTTTGAAAAGACATTTGCTCCCCAGAGTCGGTCAAGCAACTCATCTATCCTGGGAATTGGATATTTGTTTTTCATTCTCACCTGGTTTAATCCATGGTAATCGATACAAAAGTGGAATGTTCCATCTTTCTGTTTCTAAAATAAAATCCGGCTCCCCATCGTGAATTACTTGGCCGAATGTATCCCTGGTCTAATAGCTTCTTGAGTTGTTCTTTCAGCTCAATGGCTTCAAGAGTCGACATTCAGTAAGGCCGTTTGGCAACGGGGGCAGAGCCTAGAATGAGTTGAATTTCATGATCTACTTCCCTTGTGGGTGGGAGCTCTATTAGGTCTTTTGGAAAAGCATCCACATATTCTTTTAGCCAAGATGGTTGATCCTTGGCTTCACTATCCTGCTCAGCCTTGTTGAGTTTAATTAGATAGACGGGTAATCCTTTCTTCAATCCCTTTACTATTCAGGAGGCTTTAGCCAATTAAACCTTAGGCTTTCCTGCTTCTCCCTGAGTGGTTACTTGTTCTCCCTTTGAGTTCTAGAATGTGATTTGGGCCTTTTTGCAATGGATATGGGCATTATTTGGAATTAACCAATCCATTCCTAGGAAACACTCATAAGCCCCCTGAGGTTCATAATTCGGAAGTTCATTCTAGAAGAATTGCCACCTAAGCTAAATTCTACCCTACTAATGTGTTGTGTTGATAGAACTTCTTTGCCGTTTGCTAATTTTATGGTCAGCCTAGCCTTTTTGCACATTTTGGTGATATGAAAGAGTGGGTACTTCCACAATCGATTAAAATTTGAAAGGGTTTACCTTGATAATCTATTGGTACTTGAATTACTGAGAATTGGTGATTCGAACCCTTCTTTATTGAGAGTGGCATGTACTCAGGCTCTTTCCATATTAGATTCCATTGTGGGATTTTTATCATTATTGTCATCCTTTAGGTTTATTCTAGCACCCTTTCCCCTGACATCTTCACTTTGCCTATGAAACTGACCTTGGCCAAGCTTTCAGGCATTGCCTCTTGAAATGTCCTAGTTCATTGCAATAGAAACACCTTGGAGTCTTATTGCTCCTTCCTATGGGTATAAAGCTTCCACTACATTTGATTTGGCCTTCTTCGTCTTGTTTGGTTGGTACTATTCTTGGGCTCTTTTTGCATAGCCTTGGAACTTGCCCTTATTCTGACTGTTTCTATTCCATTTTTTTTCATTTCTTGGTCTTTGTTCAATCTCCTAAACTATTGGAGCTGCTCGAATCAATGCATCTTGTAAATCCAATGGTCTCATTGATTCAAGATGCATATTCAAGGGTGGATTTAGACCATTGCAAAATTTGGATACTTGTTGTGAAACATCCATTGTCGGTGCATATTTTAGTAGTGTTACGAATTTGGAGTAGTAGGCTTCTAGGCTTAGGCTTAGCTACTTTAGATTGAAGAACACATTCATCTTCTGGGCTTGATATATGGGCGGAAGATATCTTCCACGTAGCGCTTTGTTAATTTTGTCCCAAGTGATAGCACCTTTGGGCATTCTTTGGTCCTTGCACCATTGTTTGCACCAAAGGTGGGCATCTTCTGTGAGTTTTAGTTTGGTGATCATGGCTTGATTTGATGGTGTAGTCCCTGTAGTAGTGAAATAGTCTTCCATTAATTCTATCCATGTTTCTGCTTTAGTTGGAATGTTCCTTCCTTTACCATAAAAATTTGGTGGCTTGTATTGCTTGAGAAGAAATTTCTTCTCTTGGGCTTCCATAGTATTGAAATTTGGGGTGATGTTCTAAAGATGATGCAATTTTATGATCAATTTTCTTTCCAACCATATTCAGAAAAGAAAGATATTCACTTTGCTTACTCTACCTCATTAATTGAGGAGGGGAATTATGTACTACTTGTCCTTCCGAACAATGATCAGGGTCTATGCTTCAAAAGAGAGTTTTACAAAAAAGTCTATCCACTATTTTTTATTTATGAAGGAGACAAACGGATGGACAAAAATAATTATTTGTGTCAATAGGAAGGGAATACATTATTTGAGTAGTTTGGGAGCTCATATTATTCTTGGAAAAGATTTTCCTACCACAATTTAGGCATGTCATTGCAATACATCCATCACATAGTAATTAGGATTCTAAGAATAGATATCTAGAAATCTATATTTCAAAGGAAGATCAGGTTATCTGTCTTTCTTGTAGTTGCAACAACTAGAGTGTCCTACAACCATGACTCGATTAGTTGGTATAACCCTTGTAACCTCCTCATAGATGTACCGATTTAGTTTGACATGTCACCCTCTAGTGAACATGTTTGAGTTTACTCTAGCCTCATAGAAGAGATCAATCTTGGCAACCTTAAGGGGTTCCATCCACCTTAATCTCTTTAAATTATTCTAGAGGTAAGCAAGGCGGTTTGTATCAATTTAACAATACCCTCTGCTTAACATCCATCACCTTTCGTACTATAGGGGTGAAGGATTGTATATCTGATATAATATCTACATCATCTAGTTTCTCCAACTAAAGCTAGAGGAGTGTATTGCTAACATAAACATAACTTGGAAAATAAAGAATCATTTCCAAGGTTTGTCTTTTTGCCAAAAATCAAGAACATATATCACCAAGAGAATATTTCACTACTTAAGAAAATGTTTTTTTTAAATAAATATAACTAGTTTTATTTACTTGCATCGTGTCCTACATCAACATGGGGCTCTGATACCAACTGTAACATGCCACCCTAGATATTCTTGGTGGTACATTCTTAGTAGCCCATCAAGAGATGTCCTAGAAAGCTTCGTTCGGGATTTTGATAAAACCCGCAAAGTTTGCTAACTAGGCTCACTTGAGTCTACCCTGCAGTGGAAGTTCTGGTCGCTCCCATGAGGATTGACTTGAGCTTTGCTAGTCAAATCTATTACTAGTGGCTAATTAATATTACCGGATTCTAAAGTTATGTGAGTAAGCCTTTCTGGTTTCTAATGGTCCATCAAATGCGATTATTCCTTCTTGAAAAAGCTCTCAACTTATCAAGACCACCTAGCCATAGGTCTAGATCCATCCTCTCGCTTCCCTCATTTAAGAGAGTAGTCTTAGCTATTTAATTACCTACCACTTTAGGTTCAACATATAAAATCATCTTCCTTGAATTATCTCTTGATATAAATTTCTTACACGTCCTTAATTCAAAACACAAAAACAAAGTACAACAATTCCTTCTTAATAGTTCCTTTCAAAAAAATGACTTTTACAATGTCTTCTATTCGAAGTATTATTTTGTCCAAGTTCCATTCCCCAACTAGTGTTGGAACTTCTAGAATACAGTTTGGAAATCGAAGGGTAGTTGGCAATTCATAAGAGTCTAAGGAGTTTATGACTAGAGCCCTTGGTATCCTCACCTCCTCCTGTCGACTAGAGTTCCCTACGACAAGACCTTTTGCATCATGATTGGTCTAAAGTCACTAACATGAAACAAAAAAGAAAAATTCCTTGGAGTAGGTTTTATTCACGCTGGCCTTGGGGAGGTCTAGCACCATCAAGAACACTACCTTAATCGACGTTCTGTGTTCACCAGAATACTGCCTTAGTCGATGATATGTACTCAATCATCCATCGAAACAAAGTGGCAAAATAACTTTGAAACAAATCAGCATAAGTAGTAATACCTTCCAATAGTCTTCCTGGATTCCCTCTTCCTTGGGATTAGTTTGGATTGAATTTAAGCAAGAATTTCATACTTGAGGATAACTCCCTTGGAGTTTCATGGGTCTTTTCCCGTAATAAAAGAAAATCTTGATTAGTTTAATTACGAACAGTATCATTTGGCAATTGCATCTCAAGGTCTCTTATATACCGAGGATTAACATTTGTGATTGAGAGATTTCATTTGATCAACACAAAATTTAGAAATATTAAATCTTTTAGGGACACAATAGCTTCCTTGTGCTCGCATAGGTTCATTTTGTATAGACCCAAGTTAACCCTTGGAATTCGTAGTTAAGAATTCCTCAAAGAAATTATATGCATGAATCGAATAAAATCTTATTTTTCGCATGCAACTTCTGCTGCCTATTCATGGGATAAAGGCTTGATAATTGCTTTTATTTTAGAAAATTAGTAGATACATGATTGGTGCTTGGTTGATGGTATTCACGAATTCGTTTATAATCCCTGTACTCACCATTCCATTTGTAGTAATTGTGTCTGTAGCATTATTGGCAACTCTTGCCTCTGCGACCTTCGTAGCTTTCTTCTTCGAGGTCATGGTCTTTAATCGTAAGATTGCAAAAAAAGGGAATTTGGTGAATGTGCTTGGGGGTAATTAGATTGAAAAAATTTTGATTAACGAGGGGAGGGGGGAAGTGATCACCAAAGATTTTGAGAAACCAAGAAGAGTCTTGATTCAACAGGAAGGAATAGGATAGAAGGGATGGAGGAATTGAATTTGAGAGCTCGTAGAGTATCCTCCTTGTCTTCTCTCGACGAGAAATTCCTATGCTCGTGCTTCTCTTGCCTCACTCCCTCTTGTTCAATACTCCTGAGAAGGGCCTCTCCCCTCTTGCTTGGACTACCCTCAATGGCTCCCCATGCCTCTTATTTACAGCTAAATTAGAGAGGAAGGATTGTGGTTAAGAAGAAGAGTTCTTTATGGAGGGGATATTGGCAAAATCAGCAATTTGATACTCAGACCACAAATCTGATAGTTTTGTTGGCTCCAAAAGGGGGGTAAAACCCCAAGACACCGAAGTGCTATTTGTTGCGTGTAAACTGTGATCATGATGCGTGTGCTTTTGCCAATCCTTCTTTTTGCATTAAATCTCCAAAAGTGACTGAAAAAGCCACTTGTTTTTTTACATGACACCTTGTTCTAGAAAATTTTATATATTTTTAGGATATTTATAATAAAAAATATAAAAAATATAAAAAATATACTAGTTTTGTCCAAAAATTAGTATTTTTGGACCACTAATGACTAATATGACTCATAAGTCTCATTCATGCAGTAACTTCCGTGACGAGTGGCTACAGTCCTTGTCAATTCAGAAAATGTTGAGTTATGATCTTTGGGTCTTTTTACTCTAGATCTTCTTTATTTAATGATTTTAGCATTCTTGAAGTCTATTTTGCGAGAATTTGGAAAGATTTTAAATTAAAGTCGGGATATCACATGCTATTTATACTATCACCCTAGATGCTTGGACATGATCAAAGATTCCTAATACTCTTCGCCTTTAAGGAAAGATTCATGGGAAAGATGTGTTTATCTTGGTAGATAGTGGTAGCACACATAGTTTCATAAATAGAGCAGTCATGGATAGGCTAAAATATTTTGCCACTAATTTATAGCAACCACTGAGGGTGCAAATTGCTAGTGGGAGTGAAGAAATTAGTACTCAAATATGCCCAGCTATACATATTCAGCTTATTGAAAATTGTTGGTAGAATGTAGACTTAATTGCACTTGACATAGGGCCAATAGACATTGTGTTGGGTTGTGATTGGTTGAAGACTTTGGGCACCATTTTTATGGATTTCTCTTTGCTATATAATATGCAAATTTTTTGTGCTAGATAGCTTGTTCACTTGCACGAAATCCAAAATGTAGTGAATGTTAGCTCATTATAGCCAAACAACTTAAGAAAGAGTTCAAGAAATGCTCTCAGATTTTGTATTGCAGTTAAATAAGGAAAATACAGATCAGTCCAACAATGTGCAAGATAATTCAAATTTAAAGGCTCTTCTTGATGAGTACAGTGATTTGTTTCAGCTACCTATAACACTACCTCCCAAGAGAGCGGTTGACCATCCCATTGATTTGGAACCACACTTTAAGCCAGTGAATAAGCCTCCTTACAGGTTGTCCAAATGTAAAAGAGGAGAACTGGCCAAGTAGGTCAAGGATTTATTGGATATGGGTTTCATAAAGCCCAGCTCATCTCCCTATGCATCACTTGTCTTGCTAGTCAAAAAGAAATATGGCTCATTTAGAATGTGCATAGACCATAGAGATTTGAATAAGATCATCGTGAAGAACAGATACCCTATCCCCAGGGTGGATGACTTGTAAGATGACTCAGAGGTGGAAGGGACTAAATATATTTCAAAAAGATTGATTTGAGATCCGGCTACCATCAGATACACATGTGTGAAGGGGATGAGATTAAGACAACATTCAGGACTAATTGTGGGCTTTATCACTTCTTGATTATGCCCTTTGGTTTGACAAATGCACTTGTCACCTTTTAGAGCCTAATGAATAAAATACTTCAACCATTTTTATTTAGATTTGTGTTGCCATTTTTTAATGGCATTCTCATCTACAATCGTTCATTGGAAGCTCATCTATTGCATGTGAGGCAGGTATTTGATGTACTTAGACATCATAGACTCTTTACTAAGTAGCCAAAATGTTCCTTCATGTAGACTGAGGTAGAGTATTTGGGCCACATTGTTAGTGAGGCAGACATTAGAGTTGATCCAAAGAAAGTGCAATGTGTCAAAGATTGGCCTACACTTGCAAATACCACCTCTTTAAGAGGATTCTTGGGTCTCTCTTCATTCTACCGTAGATTTATTTGACATTACACCACTATTGCAACTCCTCTCACTGATATATTGAAGAAAGAAACATTTTTTTGGGATGCCATTGCAAATAGAAGCTTTAATCAGCTAAATGGTTTGCTTACTTCAAAACCAATCTTGGTTTGCCCTGATTTCTCCAAGGAATTTACCATTTAGTGTGATGCCAATGGACAAGGTATTGGCGCAGTATTGTTGCAAGAACTTGGGGTAATAGCTTTTGAAAGCCAGAAATTTGTTGAAAATGAGACCATAATGAATGTTTATGATCAGGAAATGCTAGCTATTCTTCATGCCATAAAGAAATGGCACCATCACTTGTATGGCAGAAGGTTTAGAGTCAAGAGTGACCATAAGGTCCTCATATATTTCTTATCTTAGTCCAACCTTACTCCTAAGCAATGTAGATGGGTGGCCACCTTGCAAAATTATGACTTTGACATTACCCATACTCGTGGGAAAGACAATGTAGTGGATGATTCTTTGTCTAGAATGTGGGCATGTAAAGTCTCTGCCATCATGGAATTGCATAGTGATTGGATACATGAGCTTCAAGAGGCTTACCTATTGGATGCTAATTCCAACAATATATTTCAAAAATTACAGCAAGGCCAATGTGCAAAAAACTCTCCATTGCAGCTAAAAAAAGGGCTTTTATGGGTTAATGGAAAGATTGCTATCCCTCACACTTTCCCATTCAAGTAGAAGGTCATGCACGAAATGCATTCATCACCTACAGCTAGTCATTTGGAAGTGTTCAAAACGTATGACAAAATTGCCAATAGTTTTCATTGGAAGGGCCTTTGGAGAGATGTTAAAGAATTTTTCTTGAGCTACATGCCTTGTCAGCAAAACAAGGATAGCACATTAAAGTCGGGTGGGTTGCCACAACCATTGCCTATTCTCGAGGGCAAGTGGACTCATATAACCATAGATTTTATTGCATGTCTACCTCTCACCAAGAAAGGGTGGAATAGCATCTATGTGGTGGTGGATAGGCTCACAAAGGTAACTCATTTTATCCCCACTAAAGCCAAATTTACTGCATCACAAGTAGCCAGCCAGCTTACTGCATCACAAGTATCATGGAGAAACCCTCAATGATGCAATCATTGGCAACTATGGTGTCAATGCCTAGCAACCCTATCCTTGAACTAGCTAAGGAAGAAGCTAGGCATGACCTAGAATGTCAATCATGTACAAGTGTATCCTAATGATAGGCATAAGACCGCATTCGCCACTCAATGGAGTATCTTTGCCTACATAGTCATGCCATTTGAATTGACTAACGTGCTAGCTACCTTTCAACGATTGATGTGCACTATATTCAAATATATGCTTAGGAAGGAATTAGAGGTCTTTGTGGACCACCTATGTGCTCACTCTACTTGGGGGGAACACTTAGACAAACTCGGAGCAGTCTTTGAACGATGTCGACTATATCGTCTCTCATTGAATCCCTTGAAGTGCCAATTTTGAGTAAAGCACGGATGCATCTTAGGGCATGTAGTGTTGAACAATGACATTTCCACAGACTTCTCAAAGGTTAGGGTTATTGTTGATCTTCCACCCCCAATTGATTACAAGGGTGTTCAATGCTTCTTAGGCCATACAGGGTATTATCGGCGATTTGTGTTGAACTATGCATTGATTGCTAGACCTCTATACAAGCTGTTGATCATATTCGAATGGACCGACGAATGCTAACACATGTATGAGGAACTAAAAAGGGCTCTAACCATGGCATCAATTCTACGAGCCCCAGATTGGACACTCATGTTCCATGTGCACATTGATGCTTCAAAAAATTCCATAAGAGCTATGTTGTGCCAGCCTGGTGAACACAACCTAGACTACCCACTGAGATTTTCTAGCAAACAACTCACTAAGACCGAAATAAATTACTCAACAACGGAGAGAGAGGGCTTGGCCATGGTGTTTGTTGTAAAAAAATTTTGGCATTATCTTTTGGCTACGCCTTTTACCTTCTTTGTTGACCATCAAGCCTTGTTATAACTGGTTAATAAACCTTGCACTACAAGACACATCGATTTATGCTGGCTGCTTCTACTTTTGGAATTTGACTTCTCTGTGGTGGTACGAAAAGGGAAGCAGCACTACATGGTTGACCATATGTTTCGCATCCCACAAGGGAATCTGCCAGGCAAGGCATTGTAGACAAACTGCCAGATGCACATCTATTCAGCTTGTCTAGTGAAAGGGATTTGTTTAGAGCTGACATGATGCCATATTGGGCAAATGACATAGTCTAAGTGCTTGAGTATAGACTACCTAAATGACCAATAGAAAAGGCCCGCCGACTTAGGCAGCTCATCTTGAAGATCCAACCCTAGCTGATAGAATGCCAACTCTACAGGTTGGGGCAAGATGGATTGTTGTGCAGACGCATGTGTGAGCATGAAATGCATGATGTACTCATAGAGGCACACGATGGAATCACAAGAGGACACTTCAGTAGAAATACAATATCCTGCAAGGTGTTGCAGTCCCAGTTATGGTGGCCTACTCTTTTTTGAGATGCTGCACGATTCGTAAAGCATTGTGAGAGTACCAATGGACTAAGGTCCCTATTTGAAAGCAGCACATGGAGCTAACCCCAATCATTGCACGACTCGTGTGTGGGTCCTTAGCCTTACGAGGGCATGAGTGTCTACTCCTAGGTGGTGGTCCTTGATGTTTAGGTATCCATTTGAGCTGGGGTTTGTGGGCTTTAGCATTGGGTTCAACAGGTTCCTAGCATTGAGGCTTGGCAAGCTGTGATATGTCCCGAACCCCCTCCTTAGAATTGATGGTGGGTTTCTCTACCGGTGACTTTGCGGACTTGGAAGGAGTCATGCCGCCCTTGTTGAAAGCTGTAACTATGTGGACATTGTCCATGGCTAGGTGGATACACTGCAACTCATAGTTGACATTGCAAAGAGCTTGCTTCTTAAAAGTTCATCCCAACAACGACTCAATGCGTGCATCTTTAGTTTTGGGCAACACATAGAAGATCATCTGCATGCTTTCAAACTCGATAGAAACTGCAACCTTGCACTTTGCTAAGAGTGCGTATGATCGGTCCCCATACAGGGACTGAGTTTAGCGTTAGTGGGTTGTAACTGCAGTTTTCCAATTTGGGTCCAATGATAATGCGCTAAGACATTAAAGTCAGCTCCCTCATCGATCAATGGATTGATGATGCATGTGTGCTTAGTAGTGATCATTATGCTTAGGTAAGCTAGTTCTATAGATTCCTCATCCTCATCGTCCATCTCAATGATAGTGGCTAATTGTACTTTGACAGGGGATGCTAGCATTGGAGGCTCATGCGCAATGGGTGCATGGGAGGGAAGTACTTCTTTATGCAATTGCCATTGAAGAAGCCTATGCCCTCACCTTCTAGGATTTCGAGTTCTACGTTGCCAATTTGGCTAATGGTTTGAACTCTGAAAGGATTTAGCTCCCAGAACTTCATTTTTTGTTTATGTCCTTTGATTGAGTACATCAATACTAATTTGCCCTATTCAAAGTCGTGCTGCTTGACATGCTTGTCAAACCAGCATTTGCATCTTTCCTTCTTGCATATTAGCACATGGGTGGCTAGAAGCCGGGTTTTCGATAAGCGTTCGAGCTCAACCAAGTGTTCTGTCCATGCCTCCTTCCCATCCCATCTCTCTTGAAGGGCTATCCTCATGCTAGGAATGAAGAACTCTAATAGTAGAATTGCCTCAATACCATAGGTCAACCTAAAGGGAGTCTAACCCATAGCCGTGCAGTAGGCCCACAAGGCCACCATCAACTTGTTATCCCAGTCACTGGAAGAAGCACGACTACCTTGGTCAGGACGTTCACCAAGATTTTATTTGTGGATTCAGCTTGGCCATTTACCTGAGGGTAATAAGGCAAAGATTTTCAATGGATGGTTAGGAAGCTAGATAGGAGATGAGCTATCACTTCATTGATAAAGTGTATGCCTTGGTCGCTAACAAGTTTGATGGGGCAGTCGAATCATGATATCACTTGCTCCCATAAGAACTTGGGAGTGGTCCTAGTGTTATTGTTTCTCATAGCTCGTATTTCTGCCCATTTTGTAAGATAGTCAATGGTGACAATGATGTATTTAGCTTGTATGCCATAGGACTAATGGGTCTGATGAAGTCAATACTGCATTTTTTGAAGGGTAAACCTAGGAGGCATAACAAAATCTATTGATATCAATGAATGGTCAAGCCGTGATGGGTCCCAAAGACCTTATTGCAAGCACAAGGTTACTATGAGGGTAACACCCATGTCTGGGTACCTACAAACAAGATGGCCAAAGGCACTCCTCAAAAGCCACCCTCAAACTTGACCACATGAACCATCCCATCAAGTCCAGCACTCAGGCCACAAGAAAATCGGGCCGCTAATTCCATAGAATCTTCAAAGCCTAGTGTTAACTCCAAGCCAAGAAGGCAGAAGAATTCCCAAAGCCGAGAAGGCGAAAGAATGAATGAAAAAGTGGGAAGAAGATGGAAAATGAACAAAGACACGCATGCGGCCTCTAAAGCTAAGCCGGGGCCAAAAATGTAATTTTAAATGAAAGACACCTTAAGAACTCTAAAAACTCTTGTAAAAGAGCACCAAGCTCCCTCCTGTGCCACTTGTAAAAGAATAGACGGGTATAGACTTAGGGCATGAAGCAAGAAGAGGGAATTAGAAAAAGGGACCTTGCCACAATGGCCGGTCATGTAAAAAGGGATGGGCGTCCATGGGGTTTTAGGGTTTGTATATATAAAGTTCAAAAAGTGAATGGAAGCTCATTCTTTGGTGTGTGGCTAACAAGAGCTCTTCTCTTCTTCTCTTCTTCTCCTCTTCTTGCTTGTGTGTACTCTTGAGAGAGGGAGTGTGAGAGTGTGAGGGAGCGAGTGTGTGAGAGCGAGGGATCAAGAGGGTGAAGCTCTTCACCATCTCCTCTCCTCTTCTTCTCTTCTCTTGTGCGCGTGGCTATGGTGGATGGATCTTGGAGATGGAGGAGGCTTGAGGATGCTTGAGCTAGCATCTAGGATCGTGGAGCTACCGGAGTGCGTGAGAGAGGAGGCAACTCATTTCGGCATCAAGGTAAGCTCTCTATACTCGTAGCATCGATGGCGCGTCGGCTATGTGAGAGGTAGCCATTAGAGCTCGCTTGGAATGCTTGAAACAATAAGCGGTCCGTGGGTCTTGGCGGTTGAGCAAAAGCTCCCACATTTTGGTTCTGTTGCAGAGACCAATAGATTCAAGCTTGAGCGCTTGCGCGCCTCATATCGAGCATCGAAGTAAGGGATTCACCCCCGAAACGGAGCTTGAGATAGGTAGGAAGGTTGGGTGTTTTGATCTTCGAAACAAGCAAGTATTTTGGGTTGGTTTATTTGTTTGATGATTGGAAAATAGGGAGAAATCATTTCTATTTGTTGCTTTCGATTCTTGTTGCATTTAGTGTAGGATAGGATTAGGAAATCGAACTAGGAAAGGGTAGGGTTTACTGTTGCAAAACAGGGCAAAACAGGGCATAAATCATGCAAAAAATGCCAAAAAGCTTGCTTGGGATGCTTAATGTCGGCAAGTGAGTGATTGGGAGCATCAAAGCCTGACCCGGGAGGGGGTTTAAGAGCCAAGAGGCTAAGGGAGATCTCATTTGCAACCATTGCAGTGGAGAGAGAGAGAGAGAGAGAGAGAGAGCCCGCAAAGATTCGATTCGATCTCGTCATCGGAGAGCCTACCACTCACCCCAGGTATACCAATCACTTCCCTTGGTGCCTTAGTTGGGATCTGGAAGTTTGTGCTTAGAGTGATTGCCTGAATCGTGAGATTTGATCGAAATCGTCGTCGCGCGGCATTCATCGCGCCGCGTTTGGCCCAGGACCCAACTCAGCCCTCGGCCTAGAACCCGACTCGCCCCGTCCGAGTCACGCCACTCGGACGTTGGCCCACGAAAAACTTTTTGTACTCGAACCAGTGCGATTCGGCCCGTTCGAGTCACCCACTTGGCCCCTACCATTTGGGCCGAGTGTGTATTTGCCTCAATTTCTTAGAAATTTGACCTGACCCAATAGCAACGAAAACTATTGCAAGCCCTCTTGACGCTCAGAACTTGATTCTGGCGCATGGAATAGACAAAATCGTGAGGTGCAACTGCTTAGCAGTTTGAGTGGGCTGTCATGATAC
The DNA here is from genome assembly GCF_053477565.2 of Lygodium microphyllum. Taxonomy (NCBI): domain Eukaryota; kingdom Viridiplantae; phylum Streptophyta; class Polypodiopsida; order Schizaeales; family Lygodiaceae; genus Lygodium; species Lygodium microphyllum. The sequence continues at coordinate 110,809,298 of NC_141141.1, read as the reverse complement.
CTAGAAACCTAGAGACCTAGAGGCAACCCACTGAGCCATAAAACCCTGATTGGACCCAAAAATGGGCAAGGCAACGTAACCGAAAAGCCCTAAATCCCGTCAAGACAACCAGAGAATTGATCAACAAAGCCTATCAGTCCCAAAACTAAGCGGTGATGCATAAGACGCTTAGAGGCTGTTTGCCGCACTCACCTTGAATTTTCACACTTGAAGTGCACTTAAGGAAAACTGAAAGCCTGATTGAGCACAAGTGCACTAGAAATAACACACACACTTAGTGGAGATAAATTGAGGACTGTATTTAATAAGTCAAGGAACTCATTCTGATAAGCCACTCAAGGAACCCATGAATAGGAGAGAACTCACAGACAGAGAAAAACCATCAAAATGCGAAGTAGGACCAAGCAAGTGGCATAAACGAAGTGGATTTGACAAACCTACTCAACTTGATTGGTAGCTTGGTGGAGCACAATAACTCGATTATGGTGGAAGAAAGCTCAAACCGCAGGTCTAACGAGGAACTCCACTTAGGCATCTTCCCAGAGGCTATTCAGCAAAACTAGTCAGCAGCTACAATGTGCACGCCCGGTATGAGCACCGCGGTCAGATAGTAGATGCTATCATCGCAGACCTAGAAGAAGAGAGAAAGCTATCCCACAAGGCATTGCAAAGCATAGATGCATACAATAGAGACTAGTAGGCCAGGAGTCAAAAGCAAAGCATGGAGTTGCGTGAGGTGCAGCAAGTGCTGAACTTAGCCGGTAGAAACCGAATGGATCACGAGAGAGCCCTAAAAGGAGGCTTAACGCTGAGCGAGCTTCTTATGAAGCGATTGTTAGACAACACCACACCAGAGCAAAGTGCCGCAGCATTGGCAACTCATTGCTGGCAGGATTGGGAGCAACCCAAGGCTCTAAGAGCCAATCTAAATCCCAATAGTCGCAAAGCAGCTTGACAAGTACCAACCCCACGATGATCCATACAGCTTTGTAGAGTATTTTGAGAAAGTTTGTGAGGCCAATGGTCTCAACGACCTGACTCAGCGCTCTCAAGCATTTGGGCTCTGCTTAGGTGACAAGGGCAGGACTTGGTATACAAGCTTAGATGCCGCAGAGCGAGCAAATTTCAATGGCCTCAAGAATCTCTTCATTAAGAGATTTGCCGATCTTGGATACTTCGACAATTTGCTAGTACGATTGATGAATGTCAAGCAGAAAGAGAAGGAGGACATTCGCGATTACGTATCCCATGTGAGGAGCCTCTTCAAGAGAATCCCTACTGGCGAATGACCGACTGAACTAGCAGTTTCAACTGTGTTCATCAGTAGAATTTGAAACAAGGAACTATATAAGGCTTTGGTAGCCAACTCGAGCTTGCAATGAGATGTGCTAGCTAGGGTTTTTGAGGAATCCATCAGAGTTGATGATCAGCTGAAAAAGAGCGGAGCTCCAGGAGCCCCAACTCAGAAGAAGCCAACTCGCGAAGTCAAGATGTCAAGATGGAGATAGTCAAGCTGCAAGACTTGTGGAGACGACCAACGCAACCACATGTCCAATGTGTGTACTGTGGCGAAAACCATTTTTTGGCTGAGTGCCAAGACCCTCGGTCGAGACCTTGTGCTAACTATGGCAGGTTCGGTCAAGACATCGTGCATTGCAGATTGCACAGAAGACTTCCTACTCCCAACCATACGGTCATCCTTACCTAGCAAATAGGCCGCAGTCACTCTTCAAAGGGGAGTCCCATTGGCCCTTGCTGCGCCTAACGACATTAAGCCGGTTGTCCCTAGGGTGGATATAAACCTTACAGGTATACCTAGACCACCTGGTCCCTATGTGACCCATCCACCGAGTGATGCTCTAATCCACTACGTGGAAGAGCCAAACGAGGAAGAGACTTACTTATACCCTTATGTCTCTCACGATGATGAGGGCAACGCAGTCCTTATGGACTATCGACCGGTACCAGTGATGGTGTTGGGGAGGGGATGAGGTAGAGACCTAGGAGGGCAGACGTAGGATCCAATCATCTGTTTGACTTGTGGTCACCCGGGTCATGTCTCGTCACATTGCCCCGAGAGGGAGCAGCAGAACAGAAGCAAAGCTAACCTAAGGTGCGTTGAGTGCGGAATCACCCATCTCTTCGTCAATTGCCCAAAGTAGAAACCTTCTATGAGTTCAGCCAACGTACCATCTGTTCCATTGGGGTTGTTTAGTGTCGAGAACCTTGATGGGGAGGCCACACCCATCCCGTTGCAAGTCATGACCCATGCCCAGATGAAGCAGGCTGGCATATCACTACTGGGACCCAGCAACCTCAATGCAGCCTCGATAGGGAAGAAGAGCCGCAGGAAAAGGAAGAAGAGGTCAGAGGCTAAGATCGCACTGAAAACTGAGAGTGCTACAACTCTTCCTATTGGAAAGAAGGTCATAGATACAGAGGCAGAAACTTCAGCCCCCAATACGGCCAAAAAGGGAAGTGCCAAGGTAGGGGAGTACCCACATCCGAAGCGCCAACTCGAGGCCATGGAGAAAGTGAAGGACTAGGTGAAAGAGGCCCAAGAGAACTTAAGGGATGCTGAGCCCATCCTAGAGGATGAGATTGATGATCTCACCAGCATGAACACGGCGGTCTCACCCCCTTGACCAAAGTCAGGAGATGCAACCGCACCGTAGGCAGCACCCCTTAGGCCAAGCCTTGATGCTGCAAGCCCAAAAATGAGTCATGACTGTTGGCCAGGACAATCCAGTTTAGGAGAGGGACGAGCAGTTGACAGCCTCCTTACCACGCTAGTGACCACCCCTGTGATGTTAAGACTGGGAGACTTACTTAAGCAGTATCCCACCCTATGGCAAGACCTCAAGCAGTGGGTTGAGGGGTCATGAGAACAAGCCACGGATTTGCATGATCATGATGCAGAAACACAAATACTGAGTCTAACGCACTCTGTGCCAAAATCCTTGCACATTAATGCTTTTTGGGAAGGCACCGAGATGCATGTAGTGTTACCAGTCCTAGCCTTAGGCGACACAACAAGAAAGGGGATCGTAGACACGGGAGCTGGGGTTAGTGTGCTGAGCCATGCAGTACTACAGTGCTGGGGAAACCCACCTATTGAGACCTCTCGGTTTAATGTCACATTAGCAAATGGCATGAGAGTGAAGCCATTCTGGGTACTTAAAAACTAGCCAGTGAAATCGCAGGTGTCCAGTTCTCTGTCGACTTTATAGTCATGAAGGGGGTAGACTATGATATCCTGTTAGGCCGACCCTGGATGCGCAATGCCAGAGTTATTGAAGATTGGGGTAACGGCTTGATCTTCTTAGGCAACAGGACGAAAGCTGTGAGGATAGAGATGACACTTGGAAGACCTCGCCAGTTGACTTGGATGCCATCTCCGTGATGCTCCGTGATGCCGCATGATTTGTTAAGCATTGCGATGAGTGTCAATGGATGAAGGTCCTGATTCGCAAGGATCAAATGGAGTTGACCCCAATCATTGCATGACAACCCTTGGAAAAATGGAAAACCGACTTCATAGGACCCATCAGTCCCGCTGCATAGTATTCGTAGGCCAAATACATCATTGTGGCCACAGACTACCTAACGAAGTGGGCAGAGGCAAGAGCAACACGAAAGAACGATGCTCGAACAGCTACCAAGTTCTTGTGGGAGCAGGTGATCTCACGATTCAGATGCCCCATCGAACTAGTCAATAACTAGGGGACACACTTCATCAATGAAGTGATAGCGCATCTCCTATCCACCTTCCTAATTATCCATCGGAAATCCTCTCCATACTACCCCAAGCAAACGGCCACGCAGAATCCACAAATAAGATTCTTGTCAACGTCCTAACTAATGTAGTCTTTGCCTCACGCAACGACTGGGATAACAAGCTGATGGCAGCCTTGTGGGCTTACCACACAACTTATAAAATAGCTGTCGGACAGACCCCTTTTAGGTTGATCTACGAAAATGAAGCAATTCTCCCCGTAGAATTCTTCGTGCCTAGCCTGCGAATTGCACTTCAGGAGCGATTGGAAGTAAAGGAGGCATGGACGCAATGCCTAGTTGAGCTCGAATGCCTCTTGCCTTCTAGCAACTCATGCACTCATATGTGAGAAGGCACGACACAAGAGTTGGTTTGACAAGCATGTCAAGCAACGCGACTTCAAACAAGGTGACTTAGTGCTCCTATACTCAGTTAAGGGGCATAAGCAAAAAATGAAGTTTAGGGGTCTTGGACCTTTCAGAGTCTGTGCGATCAGCCGAATAGGCAACATCAAGCTTGAGACTCTAGACAGTGAGGAAATAGGCTTCTTCAATGGCAGTCGTGTCAAGAAATACTATCCTCCCACGCATCCTTTGCATGAGCCACCAATGTTGGAATCGTTTGTCAAGGTACAAGTAGCCACCATCACCGAAATCGATGATGAGGATGAGAAAACCGTGGACTTGCATACCTGCACATCACGGTCACTACCAAGCGAACACGCGTCTTCAATGCCTTAATTGACGAGGGAGCGGACTTCAATGTCTTGACTCACGATCATTGGACCCAACTTGGCAAACCACCACTACAATCCACTAATGCCAAATTAAGCCTATATGGGGGCCGCTCATACTCACTTCTCGGCAAGTGCAGGGCCGCCATTTATATCGAGTCTGAGACTGTACCAATGATCTTCTACGTGCTGCCAAACGCCAAGGATGCAGGCATGGAGACGCTGCTAGGGCAATCCTTCAAGAAGCAAACTCGTTGCAATGTTGATTATGAGTTGCAATGCATTCATCTAGCCATAGGCAACATTCGCATTGATACAGCTTTCAACAAGGGCTACGTGATCTCACCCTAGTCCGCACGGCCACCAATAGAACTATTAGCAGCCAAATCTAAGGAGAAGGGTAATGCTCGGCCACCACACACCACCTCTCAAGAACCGCTGCTCATGGCAGCAAAAGCTAAATCTCACAGCCTAGTTTTCAATGGAGGCCTAAATAGCCGAACCACCGCCTAGGAGTCGTCGCACACAACCTTCTAACACCCGAAGCTCTAAACCTAGGACACCAAGGCGCAGTTACAGAAATCGGCGCATAATCAAGCAAAGGTGGGCCCCTAAAGCCCTCCTGCATGCACAAGGCTACTATGAGGGGAATGCCTGGATATGGATCCCTAAAGCTCACAAAGCCAAGGGCACCACTCGTATGCTACCCCCAAGCCTGATCACCCGTAGCCCCATAGAACCTCAAAACCATAAACAACAGTGCTCCCCAGGCCCACATCCATCAAGCTCATCCACACACATGCCCAAGAGAGTCGAACAAGCGTATCGGCCCAAACGACAAACATTGTCACATGAGCCATCACCCGCTAGAGCCCATCCGACTATAATGATCCACTCTGAAGGCAACAGTCCATCAAAAGTAGCTACTACTTCCCCAGCCCTAAGCCAAGAAGCCCAACCACAACCTCAAGAACACCTGCAACCACAACTATCCATTGTCAAAGGCTCTAGTGCTATCAAACCCCAACCACGAGCACATCTTAAACCCTCCTATGAGCGGAAATCATTTTTGACACTGGCCTCAGATCTAGCCGAAGATACAGGGGATGGCGTGGTTGATTGCATTAGATGGCTCGATGCCACCTTCAGAGAGCTAGCTCTGAGCTACGATCGCTTGGACTTAGGCTTCTTGCCCGAGCCTTTTGCAACTGAAGTTCACACGATGCCTTATTCTTGGGAGATGTTTGAACTTGCATTTGCAAAGGCAGCAAACTCCACTGCTGTATTGCTCAACAGTGAGATCTCTAAAGAGAAAGCCCTCAAACAGTGCCTCATCATGTCATATGATCAGCGAACCACTTCTGCCACCATCACCGACCAAGAAATTGCAGAATTATCCAAACTTGCTGAGACTGAATCCCCATTCTTGAGGCATTGGTACACTCTTAGGTTGCAATGGAAAGCAGAAGGGTACTGAGTCATGACAAACACTGAGCAGCGCTGTGCAATCAAAACAGCGGAGTATGACCCCACTTATGTCATGCCAACCTCGTATAAAGTGTTAACCACTCTTCGCGACTGCCCCCTGGAAGAGCACATCAAGAGACACCCTTACCTCGATCGCCTACTAACTGAGGAAGAGCTACATATTGCTAGCCGCGTCACCTCAAGTGACTTTCTAACAGATTTTCTCACTTACATTACACACGTGGGCACTCGACCTTTTGATCTAGACCATACAACTTAGTTAGAGTACAACCCCGATTTCTACACTTAGTTCCTACATCGGTAACTCCTAGGCCCATTGCAGAATGTCCTCAACCTCCAAAACCTTCAATCCTAGGAAGGATTCTTCTCGAGCTGGGAGGGGAGGGGAGTGAGGTGAATCAAATTAGAACCAAGGAAAATCAAGCAAAATGCATAAACACGTAAACAACGAGCGAGGTAGGAAAATGGCAAGAGAACTTTGAAGTAAAGGGCAAAAAGTTAAAGTCGGAAGGGAAGATTCTACATTGCATAGGATTTTAATGCTTTTTTTCAATAAACATATAGAGTCTTTCCTTTTAAACTATGACTTTTCTTGAGAATTGTTAATGTGGAAGCACTAATGGAAACTTGGGATTATGACAGGAACAAAAGATGTCGCAGCAAGACCGCGCCCACCGACTTCTGTTCACGGAAGAGGAAAGAGCGCAATACAGAATCACTCTTGAAAGCCACGCCTACAACCAGGTTAAGTTCCAAACCATTCACAATGTAGAGGGTGTGGTGGCCAAGGAGGAAGCGGCCAAGAGAGTCATTGAACAATGCAACTTCACCAAGTACCTCGAAAATTTTTTGCAAGAACCTGACCACACAAAGTGTGTGGAGTTTCGTCAGGTCTTACAATCCTGACAATGAGTGTGGCACCGTCATGGTAGGAAGGGGAGAAAATGTCAAACAAGTACAGGTTCACTTAACCCCTGCCTAGGTGGAGAAGGCATTGGGACTGGAGCCAAAGATAGAGAAGAAGCAGAAGAGGGATGTGTACGCCATGCTGAAAATGAAAAAGGAGGATGTGCTAACTAACGACGGCATCAGCATCTAGGACATCCCTGATGTGGAAGCCAGACTGCAAGCAAAACTAGTACATGCACTCTTCTCTAGCCAACGCTACAAAGCCTTAATGCATCAAATCAGTGTGCCTGTGCTAGAGAACGTAGCGGCTCACACCCTGCATGAAGTCGACTGGAACGGTTATGTGTGCAAAACCATCGACCAGGAGCACTGGCTTTAGGAAGCACACCAAGCAGGAGGAGAGTCCCTAGCTTCTAAGGCCACGAAAAGAAAGAAGGCCTCGTCCAAGGCCTCGTTTATTGCCTATGGAAGCATTTTGACTGCGCTCATCCAGGAGGCAGTGAAAGAGACACAAGATGCAGAAGAAGGAGAAGGAGAAACACCTGACATGTCACCCCCTCACCAGGACCAAGAGAGGTCCAGTGCGATAGGATTGAGATTGATAAGGAAGGGCAGGAATAAGAAGAACAATCGGGCAAAAAGCAGGCCAAGAAACCTAAGAAGAAGACAACACAAAAGAAAAAGAAGCCGGATGAAGGCCGCAAGAAGGAGAAAGAGGATTTGGAAAAGGCAAAAAGACAATCCCTCAAGGAGGCCAAAGAGAGGGAGAAGAAAAAGAAACGGGAAGAAGAAAAAACAAAGGAAGAAGTCAACATGGCTAAAAAGGTGTCAAAATAGGAGGCCAAGAAGAGGAAAATGGAAGAATATGAAGAAAAAGAGAAACTGGAGGAAGAGTACAGGAAAGATAAAGAAGAAAGGCAAAGAAGAGTTGTTGAGAAAGAATAGGAACTAAGAAGGAAGGAGAAGGAGGACTCAGACAAAGCCACACGACGGTCCATTGAGTAGCAGTGCAGGGCTGATGATCCAGGAGCCTGGAGTCCGCTGAGGGAAGAAGGGCCTAGTTCTAGCATGCAGGTACCAGAAGTCACGCCGCCTACCGCCATCTTTGAAGGCAAAGGCAAGGCCCTTCTCCATCCTATCCCCACCCTCATGGTGCCCTCCACCGAACCAACCACCCTCACCCCTAGCATCCCCACCAGCATGGAGGTCTCCAACTTCGTGGCCTGGATGCAATATTTTATCAATAAAGAAATGGCCCAATGAAAGAGCATGGAGACCACGGCCACGGGGCAAAAGAGACCAGCTGCAGATGCTGAGTCGAGACAGGACCAGAAGCGTCCGAGAGTGGAAGCCTCGACCACCCCAACCCACACAACAATGACGCCACTAGCCAGTTATGACGAGTACGTCACTGAGTTGCTCTCCCAATTGGAGAGTGCTAAGGAGAAAAAGAGGATAGTTGTGGCTGAGTTGATGGCAGAAAAGGAGTCAGTAGCCGCTTTCCAGCTTGAAAAAACCCACAGAATAGCCATGCAACAATGACATATCTTTGACCTCAAGCAGGAGTTAAAGGCCAAGGAGGACATGGAAGAAAGCTACAAGTAGCGGCTCGAGGATGAGAATCAAGAACTGGTGCAGATGCAGCAAGAATATAAGCTCCTCCTGATGCAACATGGGAAATCAGAGGCAAAAACCGCCAACGTCGAGCAAATGATGGAGGAATTGAATGCCAAAGAAGAGGAGAGAAAGCAGGAGAGGGAGCAGCAGCAAAAGGAGATCGAGTCTATGACCGATCAACTACACTTGGCAAGGAAAGAGCATGAGAACATGAGCAAGGAACTCAAAGCCCAGGAGCAGAAGCTCGTAACCCTGGCACAGAAGCATGGGGAAAGCATGGAAGAAATGAACAAAAGAGCAAAGGAATGGGTAGCGCAGATTGAAAAAAGGGTGAAGACACTGGCACGACGCCTTGCTTCGGTGGAGAAAGAAAAAATCCTTGCAGAAAGTAAAGTAGACGCCGCCTAGACAGCCTCAGTACCCAACAACATGCCTTCAGCAACACACTACTAGACACGACCTGCCCAGAGGGAAAGGAGTCATTGGAGGTGGTGCGGAAAAAATTGAGCATCGCACGTAGATCCCTGCATGCGGGGCTACAGATGCCACCCCAACCTACGGAGGTTAGGCTGAGCCTAGAAGAGCAACAGAAGTACCTACTACTAGCTAGCCTAACCCCCCAGGAATTGGATGCACTGGGCTTTGAAGAAGGAGCGTAACTAGAAGACTGGCAGGGGGAGGAGACTGACCTTGAATTCGTTATGGGGAGAATCAGAGAAGAGGTAATCCTACAACCCCCCTCGCCGCATGTCCAAGAACAGCAATAGATTGATCCATCTGCGGAAAGACAAGCCGCACTAAGGGAGAGACGAAGAAAATTAGTTGAAGAAACCAGGAAGCAGCTAAGAGCCAAACTGGTTGTGCAGCCGTCCGCACCCCTCTCACCGTGCCCCGATGACCTCCCTGTTGGATTCCATGCGGAGCTAGTGATTTGGGAACGGCAAGAAAAAGAAAAAGACCCATTCACCTTCAGCTTCCTCATACCTAATAGCCTGTGGAGGGTCTTACCGATCAAGGTGATGGAGAAGGTGATCGCGACTGGCAGCTGACTAGGACAGAAATGGCTGGAAGAAAGGGAGAGGACCCCCACTCTATGGGGAAGGAAAGAAGCAGAGTTTTGGCAAAACAAGGTATTAGAAATACCACATATTGTACAGGGCTAAAACTGCCAACCCCTATGGAGGAGGAGAGTATGCGACATTAGCATAATCGCCTGGATGGCTTTTTGTAACACCCTGCCCTATGAGAGGAACGACCCCACATTCATGGCGTATCCTCATAGGGTAGGTGTAGATTTTGTTGCCACCCTCCATGGGCGTCATGATTTCCCCATCATCTACAACTCCAATGCCACCTCCTTCGAACATGCCCTCCTTTTCAACTCGGGAAGCCTAAATGATTCCATGATGCATTTTCTCGTGGACTTCTCTTCATGCCCCGATCGAGCCTTTATAACTACCTATAATTATCTTAGGTTACTTAAGTTACTACTCAAACATGACCCAACCCCACAAGAGCGTGGCCTACCTCCCCTCTTTTTTGACCCTGACGCCATTGACAGCTGTGCCATGGCACGTTTAATGATGAGAGCTAGCCTTCTCCCCTCCTTTTTCCTAGCTCTCCTAGAGGATATGAATGATAGCCAGTTCACTAGGTGCAACACTCCCTTCCTCTCCTCCACCTCCCTCCACGTTTGCATGAACCTCAAAGGATACATGCAAAGCCATCAATTTGCTTGACCTTGGATTCTTGGAGCTTACTTGAGTTATTTATTGGTCTGCTAGAGTTGTATCTTGGGATGTACTTGATGTCTTACATGCTTATGGATGCTACATACGGATGCTCTACTGCCTACATGTTCAGGATGTATTATTGATGTATTGTCTTGGACTTATGTCATTGGCACTGTGTCTTGCCTTGGCTTGAGATTTTGAGCTCATACATATGGATTTTGTGCTAGTGGGAGCATTCTTAAATGCTTATCAGACATTGAGCAGGTGGTACTTTTATGCATTGAGTCGTTACACGCTATTGAGCAGTTAAACAGACACTTGAAACTTTGGGACTTCTTACCTTTTGGGATGATACATCATATGTCTTGGTTCACTGTATGCTTATGAGCTAAGTCTCAGTTTTGGATCCGTATCTTTGTGAACTGACACCTACTTGTGTCAAGTTTTGGTAGTGGCAGGAACACTTTGCCCTGTTGCCTGGGGGGTGTGCCTACTCACTGGCAGAAGTTTGTATGACATACTTGGGTGTTGGATTCATGCTTATCGACCGTCATATGCTTATGCTATGCCCGCATGATGCTGGCTTTGGTCTTGGCAGTATCTGATTGCCTTGGGATCCGATTTTGGCACTATTAGCTCTCTTTTACTAAAATCTAAAATTTATTACAACAAGCATATATGTATGGACTGACATGGATTTTTCATGTTGAAACACTCTAAAATGATGTACTTTCACTAGTACTTGGTGGGCAGCAGCTTTGGTTCCACTTTCTTTGCCATTTTTCCTTGATTTTGGTGATTTTTTGGTCATTTTCTGCAGTAAATAGCAAGCAGTTTTGAACAGTCTACAGTCTTTGAGCCTGCATTATGGTGAGTTCGTCCACTGATCATGCTATTTTCAACATCACTAACCTTGATGGTACGAATTAATCTTATTGGAAGAGCCAGATTTGGCAGGTGTTGGTGCAAAAATCACAGATCAAACCTTTGATGTTAAGCGAGCATCCGCCTGCAACTATGCCAAATGAGGAATGGCTTGAGCTTGATGAGTTATGCAAGTCCACTATTGTATTGTCTCTCACAGAACTGGTTCAATATAATGTCTTTGAGGAAGAACAGAGTGCATGGCAGTTGTGGGAAAAGATAAAAAATCTCTATGATAAGAAAAGTCCAGCGAGTCAGATGTATTGGCTGAAGGAGCTTATGGATATGTGCATGAAGAAGAATGTGACTATGTCTGCTCACTTGAGCCAATTCCATGCTATACTCAAGAACTTGACTTCGCAGGACATCACTTTTGCAGAGGATGTCACTCCTCTTTTCTTGCTTGGTACTCTTAATGAGTCATGGGATGTATTCCGCACTATATTATGTGCCTCTACTGCTACCTTGAAATTATCTGATGTTGAGAGTGCTCTTCTGCAGGAAGAGGTTAACCGTAAGAATTTGGATGTCTTTCTGTGTCTCATGCTATGACAGTTAGAGGCAGGAATGATAGATATGGAAAGCATGGCAGTGGTAATGGCAGTGGACGGGATTCTCAGAAATCTCAGTCCAAGTCTCGTGGGAAGTCACGTAGCAAATCCTGTGGCAAGAATGCAGATGTTACTTGTCACCATTGTGGGAAAAAGGGCCATATTAGGCTACAATTCCATGAATTGCGCAATGAAAGGCGCAAAGATAAGGGGAAAGACAAAGTGCAGGATAAGTCTTCTGATCGCAGCATAGTACCTGCAAAGTCCAGTGTTAAAATTGAAGAGATCAATGTTATGCAGCTTGAGAATGTTGATGATGATGATTATATCCTAGCAACTTCTTCTAATGCTTCACAGATGACAGAGATACACTCTATGTATGCACAGTGTTGGCTCTTGGACTCAGGTGCATCCCTTCATGTGACACCTTGTCGAGAGTGGTTTCACTCATACCGTACTGTTTAGGTTCTGTGCGCTTGGGTGATGACGGCTCTCTTGATATTGTGGGCATTAGTGATGTTAGGCTGCAGTTTCCTTCTGGCAGCAGTTTTGTTATGCAGGATGTACGTCATGTACCTGCTTTGACATGCAGTCTCATGTCAGTTGGACAGCTTGATAATACACGATATCATGTATGTTTTGGAGACTCTGCATGGAAGATCACTCGTGTGGCAGACTTGTGATTGCGAGAGGTGCCAAGGCTGGCAGTCTCTATCCCTTGATTGTATCAACTTCTTCCCTTGATCATGTTTTGTCTGTGGGTTCTATCCCACATATATCTCTTTGGCATGCCTGTTTGGGCCATATGTCTTTGAAGGGAATGAAAATGCTTTGTGCTTTGCATTACTTACTGCCCCTTGATTATGCATGTTTTGATTCATGTGAGCATTGTCTTTATGGCAGGCAGACTAGGTCTACGCATAAGAAGTCTGGTAGGCCATGCATGAGTGAGCCCTTGGTATTGGTACATTCGGATGTCTGTGGGCCCATGCCTTGTCAGTCATCTATGGGTGGTGCAAAGTATTTTGTTACGTTCATAGATGATTTTTCACAAAAAGTTTGGGCTTATCCCATTAAGCTGAAATCCGATGTCTTGGCTGTGTTTCAAAGATGGCTTGCATTGGTTTAGAACCAGTCTGGGTATAGGCTAAAATGCCTAAGGATGGACAGATAATGGGGGTGAGTATGTCTCACGTGCTTTTGAGAAATTATGTGATGAGAGGGGTATTAAGTGTCAATTGACCACCCCCTACACCCCCCCAAAATGGTTTGGCTGAGCGGATGAATAGAACCATCCAGGAGCATGTACGCAATATGCTTAGCCATGCAGGCCTACCATAGAGCTTTTGGGCTGAGGCAGTTAGTACAGTTATGCATGTCATAAACAGATCACCCTCTAGTGGTTTGGATTTCCAGGTTGTAGAGGAGGTATGAACCAGAAAACCTCCCTCTTATGCGCACCTCCGTGTCTTTGGATGTAAGGCATTTTGCCATGTGCCCAGGGACAAGAGAAGTAAGCTGGATCCCAAGAGTGTCAAAAATGCATTTTCCTTGGTTATGGGGATGCAGGCGAGATGGGTTACCATCTTTGGGATCCGCAGGCGCGGAAAGTCATCCGTAGTCATGATGTAGTCTTCCATGAAGACAAAATGCATAAGCAACCTGAGAGAGTTGTTGAGATCCGCAGGGTCATATTTCAGGAGGAGCCGAGAGCTCCCGGACAGCCAGTTGGACAGCCTACAGCTGCAGCAGATACTCATGGTCAGGGTGTTGGACAAGCAATTGGGCAGGCAGTAGAGCCTGCCGTGAGATGGTCTACTAGAGACAGACGTCCACCTGATAGATTTCAGCCCTTGATGCATTATGTCTTGGTTACAGATGCAAGAGAGCATTTTACCTATGATGAGACTATGCGTAGGGGTGACAGTCACTCTTGGAAGAGGGCTATGCAGTCTGAGATAGACTCCCTGCATAAGAATGACACTTGGGATTTGGTTTCCTTGCCTACGGGCAAGAAGGCTTTGCCATGCAAGTGGGTGTACAAGCTAAAAAGTACCCCTGGACATCCCAAGCCGGCATACAAGGCTAGATTGGTAGCAAAGGATTTTAAGCAAGAGAATGGTGTGGACTTTGACGAGGTCTTTTCTCCTGTGGTTAAGATGACCACCTTGCACTTAGTCTTGGCTTTGGTTGCTCAGCTTGACTTGGATTTATACCAAATGGATGTCTAGACGACTTTCTTACATGGGGACTTACATGATGAGAATTATATGGAGCAGCCTAAGGGCTTTGCAGAACCTGGCAGTCAGCACCTAGTGTGCAAATTGAAGAAAAGTCTTTATGGCTTGAAACAGGCACCTAGGGAGTGGTATCATAAGTTTGATGCCTTTATGCAGCGCAGGGCTACAGTCGGAGTGCTATGGATCCGTGTCTTTACATAAAGAAAGCCCGTGATGGTTCTTTATTGATTTTGGTACTCTATGTGGATGATATGTTGATAGCAAGGAAAGCTCATGATGAGCTAGATGCTCTTAAGGCTCAGCTTAAGAAGAGCTTTGAGATGAAAGATCTGGGACAGGCTGCTCACATACTTGGTATGCACATTAGATGCGACAGGCATCAGGGACTCCTCTACTTGTCACAGAGGGAGTACATTCATAAAGTCCTTGAGCGCTTCCGCATGTAGGACATAAAGCCTATTGGCTGTCCATTGCCTTCTTATGTGAAGGTATCACAGGCTGATTGTCCACAGACAGATGAGCAGAGGGCCGAGATGGCCAAGATTCCCTATGCATCCGCAATGGGCAATCTTATGTATGCCATGATAGCCACTCATCCAGATATTGCCTTTGCAGTTGGTGTTGTGGCACGCTATATGGCTACACCTGGCAAGAAGCATTGGGATGTCGTGAAGGGTATCATAAGGTACCTGAAGGGCACTGCAGATATGTGCATATGCTATGGCAGCCAGGATACAAGAGTCATGGGGTACACTAACTCTGATTATGCAAGACATGCATATAGTAGGAAGTCTACTTCCGGCTATGTATTCACCTGGTCGTTTAGTTGCTGACCTTGGTATTGATGCTATCCCTACACTGCATTCAGATTCTATGAGTACTATTCAGTTAGCCAAGCCAAGAATTCGGTCTTCCATGCGAAGACAAAACACATTGAGGTGAGGTATCACTTCATACGTGGGGTTGCTGAGGACAAGTTTGTTGATCTTGTCAAGATCTCAACTGACCAGAATCCTAAAAATCTGCTCACAAAAAGCCTCTCTACAGAGCGCTTTGCCTTCCTCAGGAGGTTGATGGGCGTGGGATGAGATGACGTCTTTCCTCATCCCGTTGTACATGTGTACATGTTGTACTATCTTTTTTCTTTTTCTTTTCACTCCTCACTGGGACAGATTCGCCTTTAAGTGGGAGGTTGTTGGGGGTAAAGGTGCCTCTGCCTAGCCGCCTGTGTATTACTACACTGACAGTCATCGCCACTGCACACTGCAGGTGGCGAGCGCCCGTCACCGTCACTTTATTCTTTATTCTTTTAGTGATAGTTTGAATAAAGGAAGGCTCGGTCACACATTGTGACTATTGGAGTTCCCATTTCTAGTCTCTCCCTTTCTTGCTCTTGCTCTCCCGCCATAGCTCTCAAGTCCAGCCCTTGATCCATCGCTCCCTTTCACTCTTCTTCTCTTCTTCTCCTCTTCTTGCTTGTGTGTGCTCTTGAGAGAGGGAGTGTGAGAGTGTGATGGAGTGAGTGTGTGAGAGCGAGGGATCAAGAGGGTGAAGCTCTTCACCATCTTCTCTTCTCTTCTTCTCTTCTCTTCTCTTGCACGCGTGGCTATGGTGGATGGAGCTTGGAGATGGAGGAGGCTTGAGGATGCTTGAGCTAGCATCTAGGATCGTGGAGCTACCGGAGTGCACGAGAGAGGAGGCAACTCGTTTTGGCATCAAGGTAAGGTCACTGCACTTGTAGGATCGACGGCACGTCAGCTATGTGAGAGGTAGCCATTAGAGCTTGCTTGGAACACTTGAAACACTTGCAACTAACAAAATGCCCAAATCTAGTCCTACTAGTACCCCTCAAGCCTCAGAAGCCCCCTTAGTAGCCATCGTAGCCCAGCCTATTGAATAGGTGGCCAAGCCACAACCTCAAAAGCAACTCAAGCCGCAACAATCTGCTTGAAAAGTACAACCTCTCCCTTAAAAATTAAATGTATAGCCAGCTCAGATTCAAGAGCATTCACAACATCGCAAAGAGGTCGTGACCAATGAGAGGAGGCCACCATGAGGATTGTAAACTAGTGCAACCTCACCAAGTACATTGAAAAGTTCACCACACTAAGTGTGTGTAATTCCTAAGGACATATAACCCTAACAAGGAGTGTGGGACGGTATCTGTGGGAAGCATAGAAGGAATCAAGCAGGTGCAGGTCCCACTTAGTAGGGCCTTGGTGGAGAGGGCATTGGGATTGGAATGAAAAGTGGAAAAGAGGCAGAAAAGAGACGTTAATGCCATGTTGGGGATGCAAAAGTCAGATTGCAAGCCAAGGTGATCCACTCCCTCTTCTCCGACCAAAGGTGCAACTTGCTCATGCATAGGACCAACGTGCTTGTGTTGGAGAGCATGGCGGCTCATTTGCTAGATGAGGTGGACTAGAATGGCTACGTGCAGAAGACCATAGACCAATCCGCTAAAGCACTAGCCCTAGGAATCACACAAGTGGACGGGGAGTCCCTAGCATTGAAAGGAACCAATAGGAAGAAGCCTTTGTTGAGATTCAGACTCACTGACAGCCTCTTTGTATGGAGCTTCAGGGCCAAGGACATGCAGGCTTACCTATCCCATATGCACAGTGGTGCCTACTGCAGTTTCCTACTTTCCTATAAAGCATTGTACTTGCTTCCTTTTCTTAATGCAATGATAGTACTTTTTTCTTATCAGTAAAGTGTCAGTGTCATTGTCCACATACAAAGATTGTGTTTATGAGTCCAAGTCTCAATCTTGGAACCTTATTTGATTGTGTAACAAACAGTGTCTTTGTCTCCTCCATCATGAGTTTACTCTTCTCCTTTCATCCACCATAACTAACTACCATGCTCTAGATCCATGTACTTTCACAGTCTTCATCCAAAGCCTCATTTATAGGGTATGGAGAAATCTTGAATGCCCTTCTCCTCCAAGAGGCACATGGAGGAGAAGAGGGAGCAGATGAAACACCCGATAGGTCAACTCCTCATCATGACAAAGAACAATCAAGTGAGAGGACAATTAGCGAAGAGGAGGGAGAGCAAGAAGCTCAATCCAGCAAAAGGAAAGCAAGGACGCCTAAAAAAAAGACGATGCAGAAAAAGCAAGATGAAGAAAGGAAGAAAAAGGAGGTAATGGACCTGCAGAAAGCCAAGACAGAGACAAAAAGAGCCGAGAAAGAGAGGAGGAGAAAGGCCATTGAACGAGAGGAGGAGTCGAGGAAGAAGGAAGAGGAAGACATTGAG
The DNA here is from genome assembly GCF_053477565.2 of Lygodium microphyllum. Classification (NCBI taxonomy): domain Eukaryota; kingdom Viridiplantae; phylum Streptophyta; class Polypodiopsida; order Schizaeales; family Lygodiaceae; genus Lygodium; species Lygodium microphyllum. The sequence goes on along the minus strand of NC_141141.1, from coordinate 110,792,067 downwards.
CTGGCCAAACAAAGGTCAATGGAGTAGCAAGGCCAACAAGGTGAGATGGACACCTTAAGCCCAAGGAGAGAGGAGGGCCCGGGTTCAAGCACTCAAGTACTTGAAGGCACACCAACCGCAATAGTGCTGGAGGGCAAGGGCAAAGCCCTCGTCCACCCCAATCTGCCCCTCATGATGCACACCCCCGCAACAGCAATGCCCACCCTAAGCACCCTTTCCATGGTTGATACCACCAACCTTATGGCATGGGTGCAATATTTTGTTAACAAGGAACCAGCTTAGGCAAAGAGCACGGAAACCCCGACTGTAGGGCAAAAAAGACCAACAACAACAACAACAGATGCCGAGTCAAGGCTGGATTCTAAGCGACGAAGGGTGGGAGCCTCCACAACTCCCATCCCCACAACTGTGACGCCACCCACTAACTATGATGATTACATCGCGGAGCTACTCTCTCAACTGGAGAAGGCCAAGGTGGAAAAAGGACATTAGGAAAAAAATGAACTCACAAATGGGCCTTTTAGCCCCCCTCTCTCCTCCTTAAAACAAGGAAAAGATGAGAGACGAATAGTAACATAATCCTCTTCTCTCTCCACTTTTGCAATCTCGTTTTGCCTTTTTTATATTATCTACAAAGATATAATCAGATTCCTTCTCTCTCCTCATTCAAGAAGTCTTTTTCAACCAAATTTTATATTAAAAAAGGAGTTAGTTACGAGAGTGTGGTGCTTCGTTTTCAATGAAAAATGATCAGTAGATACAAGGTAATTGATTTTTTAATCAAAAACAAGGAAAATGAAATTTTGAAAGTTCCTTTTAAGATATCTAGGAGATTTTTTATATTCTAGATTTTGGTCAAAAAACAAACCAATTGGTTGAATTTCGTGTTTTTTTTGAAGTGTTTTTGAAGGTAAAATAGAAATATCTAAAATACGAAAAGTCTTGGACATCCCTACCCTTTGAGCTATTTTCCCCCATATCTATACTCTCTCATGGCTCTATTGTGACCTCTTCTCTGTGTTTATGCAACCTTCATTAACAGAGTGAATTATGTGCACCCTCCTTTCCCTTGGCACCTTTGTGTGCCTCTCTATGCATATCCACTCTACCTCATGTGACAACCAAGTAGGCCTCGTTTCTATTAATAGTAAAATGAATAGGAAAGAAGGAGTTGCATATTGAGGTAGAGATTGAATATGCCCCATTATTCAAAAGAACCCAGCGTACCAATGTCAACCCTCAAGTTTTGCAGAGTTACATGCAAATGGGATTGAAACATGTGGATTTATGGGTTGATGGGGGAATCTACCCGATTGACCCTTTAAACAATAGACCTCCAACTTTCTCAAGAATCACAAATTTACTGAAGTATGTGTGTGAGGGTGAATGGGTTGCTCGGTTACACTAGGCAGATCAATGATCAGGCGTTCAAAGTATTTACAACGTGCCAAGCAATCATAAAAATTTATTTCAATGATCAAGACAAGTGGTATAACTGAATGACACTATAATTCAATAGAATAATCAAATTATTTCAATGTAGGACACTATCCATGATATTTGTATCTCATACGAGGAGGAAAAGGCACAATTGAACGACTTGAGAAAGATCAACAGCAAGCTAACACATGAGTGCAAACGAAAGAAGAAACCAATGAATGAGTTAATTGTGAATAGCGGCCAGTGGAATCAACATATCAAAGCATGTAAGGTAGCTCAAAAAGAGAACCTAGGTGAGGTTGAGGTTGGATCATGCATTAGTAGATTGTTGAAGGCAAGTACATTGGAAAATGCTTTGAGAAATCCTAAGTTTAAGGCTATTAAGGAAAAGGTGATTGTGTGCACATTAAAAGATGTGTCAAATGAGTTCTTAGCTATGGATGCACAATCTATTTGTGACAGGGCCGGTATTAGCACAATGACTTACTCAAAGATATTTAAATGTGTGAAGGCTAGGTTTGGTCATGTGCTAAAGAGAAATAGGATCGTGACTCTTCCTCAATCTTTAAAGTTAATAGAGGCCCGATGGCAACTTAATACAAAGGTTTTGAAGCTAATAGGAGATGCCATGCATGTTCAATGCATGGAAACATTAAAGATTGGGACCAAAAATGCATGTGAGGTGAAGTTCACCGAACTCAATAATTACTATTTAGATTTGTACAAGGTATAGTTGGTAGCAATGGTAATATACTACAATATGTCTATTAAGGAATGTAATGGTAAATTGTAGTTTATTATAAAATTAGATGAAAGTGAGGTCATCAAAAAGGAGTAAAGCTTGAAAGAGTTAGTGTAACCCTGATAAATAGAGCTTTACAATACGACAAGAACAACCCATGGAACTTTAGTGTTCAATCCAAGCGCCATGTGTGGTGGCTCGCTGCATTTGAAGTTTCTAAGGAAACATTTGAGGTGTTACAGCTGTTCTTTATGCACACAAGCATTCCAAGCATCATCGATTGTCAAGAACATGGTGAGATGCTCTCGATTGAAGAGTATGTTCAATACTTGGTTGAATATCATCTTGCAGGAGACTTGAAAACTTTAAAATGCATGTGTGGAATCTCCAATGGTGCAAATACAAAGAATCCATGCCTATATTTCTTAACAGAGAGGGTGGAAGGAAAGGATGGAAAGAAGAACTGGCAAAGCGTGACAAGTGCTGCACCGACGCGCAATAGAGAAGATCCCACTTGGAAGCCCATCTTCAACATTCCATTATATCATATTCACATTTGTTCATTGCATGTTTTTGTAAGAATCATGGAGAAACTTGTATATGAATACATTTTCTTTGCTTATAGGATGAAACTAGAAAAAGAAGTTATTGCAATGTGTAGGAATGTGGAGCGAGTGCTATCAAAAATTGGGCTACACAAGCATCAAGTGATGATTGAAAAAGATGAGAAGAGATCAAGAAAATCTGGTAACTTGCCAAAAAAGCCATGCTTTGGAGGAGCAAAGGCTAGAAAGTTTCTCTCATCACCCATCAATGAGCAAGGGAATGTCATGGTTCGTAGGCCGCAGGACTACAATGGGTGGAAAAAGTTCCATTTTGTAGTTCCTAATCGAAGTAATGGAGGAAAAACAAGGTTGGCCAAAGCTAAGGTTTGGATAAGTCTTAACAAATTGGCTCCCTCACTTCACAAGATGGTGTTTAACAATGATGATAAGCAAGAATTTATCAATCCTGTGCATAGCTTCTATGAAAATATGGTGGAAGCGTGGGACAAAAGCTCTATCACACATTACATGGTGCATACTACTAAGTTAATATTTTAAAATTGTATGAATTGTATAAACTGTTGAGCATAGTTTTACTCATGTGTGATATGTGTCTTTGTAGCATATCCTTGAGGCACATGGGCCATAGTTTGCAGAAAAGGGAAGCATCGGAATTTGGCCCACACAAGGGATGGAAAATCACATTGGATAGAGCATGGTCATACTAAAGAAAAATCCATAATGGTGGAGGGGTGAATGGTAGCAATCCAATGATCCAATTGCTATCTTGGTGGTATAGGATTATAGTAGCGGATGAAGCTAAACTCTCGCAAAAGAGAGCAAATGAAAGTGCTCACGAATTGGCTGTAGAAATTATGGAATCACGTCGTGTCACTAAAAGAGTGTGTTATGAAGCCTCAAGTGCCAAAGAAAACCATGCCAAGTGGCTAGAGACAAGGCTTCGACAAGGCAGAAAATGGGTCCGAAGAGAGCTAAGATAGTAAGATGAACAATGTGTTCAGTGTGAATGCAATTCATAGTTTAAGAGAGAAAGAGAGAGTGTGCATCTATGTAAATGAGTCTTACAGTTTAGGGTTATATAAAAGAGGGTTTCACTTTCTATCTTATTCATTGAGTTCTCACATCTCTTATACAGGAAAGATGTCTAGGTTTAAGGTAGTTGTAAATAAGCTTCCCCTCAAAGGCCCATATTGTGTTCAACCCCTTAGAGCATCTACTAGCTCAGATGCACCCCCTTCTCAACCGAACCTAACTTCCTCAAGCCACCCGCACAAGGGTCCTCCTCAGCATCCCCACAAGAAACGCAAGTGGAAGTCGGGTACAATGGTCTTGAGAGAAATTAGGAGGTATCAATGCTCTTTTGATCTCATCATTCTGAAGTGTTAACCGTTAACCATCAGACAAACAAGGTGGAAAATCTGAAAAATATAAAGCAAAAGATAAAGGCCAAGGCAAAGTGGAACGGAAGAGAAGGCATGCTAAGAAAAATATGGAAACACAAGAAGCGCAAAAAAGTCCTAAATAAGGGAAAAAGGCACACAAGGAAAAGTGCAAGTCAATACTTTTGTAAAAGAGTGCAAGCATATCATGATTTAATTTAAGGAGCGTCGGGCTCTCAACCGTGCAATTTGTAAATGTTGACGTGTGGCAGGAAGGAAGCTAGGAAGATAGGAGGACAATGGGAAAAAGGGCCTAGGCCACGGCCAGCCATGTAAAAAATGGGATAAGGGGATGACCGCCCAAAAGGGATTTAGGGTTTTGTATATAAAGTTGAAAAGTGAATGAGAAGCTCATTCTTGTATGTGGCCAAAAGTGGCTCTCTTCTTCTTCTTCTTCTTCTTCTTCTTCTTGCTTGCTTGAGCTTGTGCTTGAGAGAGAGTGTGTGAGAGTGTGAGGGAGTGAGTGTGTGAGGGTGAGGGATCGGGGAGGAGAAGCTCTCCATCTTCTCCTCTCTTCTTCTCTTCTCTTCTCTTCTCTTGTCTTTCTCGTGGCTATGGAGCTTGGAGCGTGGAGCTTGAGGATGGATCTTGCTTAAAGCTTGCACTTAGATCGTGGAGCTACCGGAGTGCGCAGGAGAGGAGGTAACTCGATCGGCACGGAGGTAAGCTCACTACACCCGTAGATATGGATGGCGCATTGGCTATGCGAGATATAGCCATTAGTGCTCGGCTTGGAACGTTTGAAACAATAAGCGGTCCGTGGGTCTTAGCAATTGAGCGAAAGCTCCCATATTTTGGTTTCGTTGTCGGGACCAATGGATTCAAGCCTTGAGCACTTGCACGCTTTGAATCGAGCATTAAAGTAGGGTTTTCCCTGAACCGATGCTTGAGGTAGATAGGTAGGAAGCGAGGGAGTTTGAAGAGGTATTTGATCTCCTTAGCAAGTAGGTTTTTGTTGTTTTGGACTTGGGAAAGTATGATGGAGTAGTATAGGTATTTTCCTTATGATTTTTTCTTGCATTTAGGAAGGATAGGAGCAAAACATTGGAGCAAACAGTAGGGTTTTTTGTTGTTTTATAACAGGCTGAAATAGGGAAAAGAAGGGCAAGAAATGAAATTTTGGGTTAAATGTTAGTAAGGGAAGCAAGATTAAGGTGAGTGCAGGCCTGGACAAGGTGATAAGGGGCCAAGAGTGGCAAGAAAGGCCACATTGTGCATTGCAGGGTTTCACGAGAGGAGAGAGGAAGAAAGCTTCATTGAGTGGATCCGATTCGATCTGGCCATCCGAGAGTTATTTGCCCAGCCTAGGTAATTCTACACCTTCCCCTACATGAGTAGGTTGGATCTGGAGCTGCTTGACCAATGGGAAGGCCTCCAATGCTCGGCGCGGCAAATTTTGTGAAGTTCGGCGAAAAAATGCGCCGCACTCAGCGTGTCCAAGTGACGGCGATTCTGGGCCGAGTCCCAAAATCGGCCCTCGAATCGCTCGAAAATTTGGCCCTCGGCCCTCCCGACTTGGCCCACTACCACTCGGACCACTTGACTTGGCCCACTACCACTTGGCCCACCTGACTTGGCCCTCGGCCACTCGACCCTTGGACAACCAGACTTGGACTGGCTGAATTTGACATTCGGACCAATTACATTTGGCCCTTTCTACTCGGCCCTCGGATGGGCCGAATTGGGCACTCGGCCCCTACAATTCGGACCTGTTGGGCCGAATTTATATTTTTTCAAATTTTAACCTGAAGTCAGTGAAAATGACCAAGAGACCATATAGAGCTGAAACCATATCACTAGGCTGAAACTTAGAGCAAGTACTTCAAAATTTGGTTATAAATGCTCTTTCAAATCACGTATGGAATTTACCGTAACGGCCCTACGGGCCGAGGGGGATTGCCCCCCCTGGACCCCTACAGAGGGGGCTCTGCCCCCTTCGCACATCCCCCAAGTAGGTTGGAGAGAAGATGTGCGTCGTGACAGGTCCTCCAAATTGGACCCTAGTGTGGTAATGGCTCTACATGAGCATGGATTCTCACTTGCAAAAGAGCAACCAAAAGCCCATACCCGAACAGAGACAAACGGAGACCCTAGAACCTCAATGGGCCAATCTAGCCAACAAGGGTAAAAAGGCCACACTACAAAAACACGTACTTGTTGCATTCGGACTGCATCTGGTCAAAGCGGAAAGCAACAACATCAAGCTACAACAGCGAGGATGACGAGATATGACAGTCCTAACAATAGATGCACCTTGAATAGCACTGCACATGCGATGCAAGACATTAGTGGAGAATCCACATCTGGTTGTGCAATTGGGGACTCAAGGGCATTTGTCAAAAGGCTTAAATTTACAAGCCAAGACCCGGAAGACGAAGACATAGTACCACCTACTTATCTTAGGGTCAAACTCACTGCGAAAAGAGAGTACACTATCGATGCTCTGATTGATGAAGGAGCAGATTTTAATATCTTGACCTATGAAGCATGGACCCTACTAGGCCAATCAGAGCTCACACCGACTAATGCAACTCTTAGCCCTTACGGGGGACACCCACAAGCACTCATAGGGAAGTGCAAAATCCTTGCAACAATTGAAACTGAAAGCTTGCCTATCCTATTTCATGTTCCTCCAAATAGTGCTAATTGTAGGAAGGAAACCCTCCTAGGAAAACCCTTCAAAAGGGCGACCAAGTGTGAGGCCGACTATGTAGCACATAGAATACACTTGACACTACCCTTGGGCAATATGTACTTGGAGTCATAGAAAAAAACAAGGTCCTCTACAAGCTGCTTAGTTGTGCACCTCTCAAAGAGCAATCTATCAATTTCAAGGTGGTAACACTTAAAAGAACCTGTGAAACTCTCAACATTTTGCCATTCATAGCAATCTGAAGGGTATACTTCTATAAATACGAGACAAGTTGTTACATAGATATCATGAAATTTGTCATTCTCAATGAGTTGCAAATACTTACTATTTGCAATGTTTCATTGAAAGGGCATAGTGGACGCAAACTTTTTTTTTTTGCATGAATACATGTTGAATATTATCCTCTGTTACAATGTGAGAATCATTAGGAAAAAAATGAACTCACAAATGGGCCCTTAAAAATAATATAGTTTAAGATCTGGGCCTTTGGATTGTCCAATAAGAAGGCTAGATGTTGACATCCATGGAGGGTGAATCTTCTCTCTCCAAATCTTGGGTTTTCTATTTAAAAAAGTGGTAGTGTGGGATTAAAAAAGGGAGAACGAATAATACACAAAATTTGAGTTTCTCTCACCTCGTATTTCCTCCCTTTTTTTGGAGAATTTTCAATTTCGATTTTTTCCCTCTCACAAAATCAGTTTGACCCAAAAGTTGAGCAACAGACCACTTTCCCTCTCTTCTCTATACTCATGAATCTTCGTCTCCATTGAAGCTCCCTGCTGAGAGTAATCAGGGTTTTGAGCATTCTGTTTACCTTTGCATTTTCTTCTCCATGCAACTCCAGATTTTGGGCAAAACACAGGTGCCCATCTCTCTTTGCATTTTCTCTTGTTTGCTATTTTTTCAATAGGGTTTAATGTCGTTTCTTACTGTTATTGTTGTTTTATTGCAGAGGTTGTTTGGGGCAGGAGACAAAAGTGCTCATCTCTCTCTCTCTCCCCTTTCTTTTCCCCTCTCTCTATGTGTTGTTTCTCTTTTATGTTGTGTTTTCTATAGAATTTTATGTTGGTTCTAATTGTTATTTTCTTGCAGTGTTTATTTGGAGCAAGAGGCAAAGGCGTTAATCTCTCTCTCTATTTGGTTTTTTTTTGTTGATATCTTTTCAATACAACATAATGTTAGTTCTAACCCTTGTTATTATTTTATTGCAGAGATCATTTTGGGTGGCATTGCATAAGTGCTCATCTCTCTCTCCCTCTCTCTTTCTCTCTGTGTGTTTCCTCTTTTCTATTGTTTTTTTAGTATACCTTCATCTAAATACTAACTCTTGCTATTGTCTTTTGCAGAGATAAATTTGGGAAAGATTGGATAGGTGCTCATTTCTTTCTCTCTCCCGTGTACACACACTCTCTCTTTCTTCCTCTCTGCATTATCCCTTTTCTACTATCTTTACAATAGGGTTTGATGCTAGTTCTAACTTTAGGATCAATTGTTGTTGCAGCACTTAACACAAGGTAGAGCAGAGATTCTATAGCTCAATTTATAGGTAATTCTGCCATATTTTGTGGTGCTAAAATTTATTCATTTAATTAGTGACTTTTATATTTGATGGGATTGATGTTTTCTTATGTCCATCATTTGCAATGGGTTTTGATTAGTAATGATTCAATCTTATCCTCAGCAGATCAGCTTATAGGTAAATTGGCCCTGTTTTGTATTGCTTCTATTCATAATTTTTTTCCTAAAAGAGATTCACGCAAGTATTTTTATTAAAAGGGATTCATGCAGGTGTTTTTTTGTACATGCAAGTATTGTACAAGGTTTAGGTGAAGCATATAATTCTCGATCGACTATTTTAATGTGTCATTCACATACCACACATTATTGTCACACTTACACAATCACAAGTACAATACTATGCATTGAATTATGTTAACGTATGCGAATAATAAATATTTATTTATAGGGACAAAGTAAAGTATCTTTTATTCATCAAGAAAAATAAATGTGATGGCTGCTAGTGATGGTAGATACAAAAAGCTAATAGCCAACAAGAACTCTCAATCCTTCCTTGACTTTTTCATTGGTGAAGAGGAGGGGCCAACTTCCGATGAAAATATAAGTTCCTTCTTTGCTTCAAAAATGATGTGCTTCCCCTTTAGCTCTTTCTCTGGAGAAGGTCAAATTTCTAACTACCATATATTTTTATGCGATGAAACTTGACAGTAGGGTGTGTTGAGTCTACTGGAGTCCACTGGTGAAATCTTGGCAAAAAATGATGCATGTAACTACCCTGTCTGAAGTTTGGCATCTGGGGACACTTTCTGGACGCTAAACTTCAAACAGGGCAGCTGCAGGCATCATTTTTTGCCACGATTTCACCGGTGGACTCCAGGGGATCCAACGCACCCTAGCATGAAGTTTCATCGCTTTCTAATAACTCTAGGTTAGTCGCTAAGTATATTGTTTGATTTGACTTTTCCATTCAGGACATACTGTATATAGATGAGTTTGCATCAAGGCAAGGAGGAGCTCGACATGCGGATCAACGGAAGGATTTAGCTCTGAAGGAGTACATTGGCAACCTTGTTGCAAGTTTAGTGGTCTTGCATAAGAAGTGCTCACCAGGAGAATAAGAAATAATCATGAAAATTTGAGCTGCTTTGACCAAGTTTGGACCTTTTCCAGCGATACCTGTGACATCTAGCTTGGAGAAGGTGGTGCTTATTAAGCGGTCAAAGCTTCTTTACTTGTTTGACCAAACATGTGGTGGAGCAATATGTGTGCTTGCTACATTAGGTGACCTTGCTAAAGTGTCAGATATCTTCATTTCCTCGTGTGTCAGGGAGGCACCTCTTTGGGCAGAGGGATCTACAAACTCGTTGCTAGGAAACTGGGGCCTTGGTCCCAACAAATCATGCTGTAGTGCTTCAAATTCAGCATCCGGCACAAGGTAATCTTCTTTAACCGAGGTAATATGCTCATGTGCTGCTATGATGGCACTCACAATACCTAAGCTTGTGCCATCATATCTTCCAATCTCTACCATTTTCGGATGCACATCCATGTAATCATAATCAATCAGGTCTTCCATCGAATCCCTGACTAGGGTGGGAAACAACTCTTCTTCCTTCATTTCCAAGTATTGCAGCACATCTGATATAAGCAAGTATTATACACCATCTACTTCAATGGCCATCAAGGAGGCAAGGCTGGGTTTGTCAACTTGTGGCTGTTTTGAAGAAGATGGCACCATGAGAGCCAACCCTTGCTCTGCCACCACTTGATGTTCCTCTTCAACATTTATGAGCTCTTGAATTGGTTCTTCTCCCGTGTATGCGATAGCAACAACCTCTAGAGTTGTATCTTTATCACTCTCCTCCTCAATGGGTGTATCCAATGCAAGGAGGTAAATTGCCAATACACAATCACACTCCACGAGATCCAAAGGTGATGTACCTAGTGCACTTCCCATGGAACAATGCATACTATGTGCGAATGATCCACATGGGCCAAACACCTATTCACCACTTTTTGGTGATACTTCCCTGCCTGAAATACCATGAGCTTTTCCAAAGGCACCCAAGTCATGTCGGATCCCTCGATGGAGTATGTACAGGTAGCAATGGTGCTCACAAAGTCTTCCGAAACCTGAAGGAGGGGATCCAGCAATGAGAGCACGCTTTCAAGATTGAAGTTCTTAGAGAAAACTTGGAATATCTCATCACCCTGGTTGGCAAAGATAGTCTCGTGGATCCACTCATCAAAGTGTGCACGAGCATCCATCATAGCAGGTAGGAGGAATGTGGTGGATATAAAGAGATGAAGAGAGAAAGTGTGAAATGAAACAATGAAACAAGAACTAAACTAGTTCTACCTTAAAAACCTTAAGTTTTAAACCATTAAGGGTTGCTCGCATACAATATTTAGTTATGGTTTTACTTATGTCTTTGTAAAGTTTACATGCATATGTAAATGTGTTGATATGGAAAGTATATAACAAGTGTATGATTTTACCATAATTTTTAAATATTGCAAGTTTGCAAGCGATAATATTCTATTGACCAAAAAAATCCAAAAATTTATAGGTGTTGGATATTACAACTTGTGGTGTTGGGATTTTTAAGGAGACTCTACAATTTCTAAAATATGTGGAGCCACACACTTTCCACTGGTAACTGTATCCTCAGCTCAGCTTCGAATTTTTCTGCCATCTAGTTTAAAATAGAAGCTAACAGGTGGATTCTGCATTAACATTGTAACATCCTGGCGCATTATACTCAAGGGCCAATCATCCTCCATTTGCAACACTTGGGGCTTGTGGCCCTCACAAATGACAATAACATCCACAGCTGCACTTTCACCTATGTCTTGATCAAGGCACAACCATTTACCCTTGAGCATCCTCCATTTATGATACTTGAACACTAGGCATAAAGCCTGTCGTGTGACAAAGTACTTGTAATTGGAAAGGAAAGTTAGCCAATTCATCCCAAAGTAAGATAATAGTCAACTAAGAGAGAAAAATTTTACCTGAAAGCCATGTCCCTTGTTGTAACTCAACACTCCACTGTGTCAAAACTATGAGTTATTTTTTATGTCCAAGTTTTGCCTAGAATCCTTGTTACATAAACCTCTTACAAAGCAATCTACCAATTTCGAGTTGGTAACACTTAAAAAACCTGTGAAACTCTCAACATTTTGCCACTCACAGCAATCCGAAGGGTATACTTCTGTAAATATGAGACAAGTTGTTACATAGGTATCATGAAATTTCTCATTCTCAATGAGTTGCAAATACTTACTATTTGCAATGTTTCATTGAAAGGGCACAGTGGGCGCAATATGTATTTATTTTTTCATGAATACATATTGTAGAAACGCCTCTGTTACAAGGTGAGAATCAACATTCCTTTATCTAAAAGCTAAAATTTTACCCTTCCAATGCTTTGATACATCTGCAATTGCAAATGCTTTCACCCTGAAAGCTCCCTTCATACTTGGATGCATATATACCCAAGATGAGCAATGATACGTATCAGTGATCCAATTCCCTTCTTCATCTTTTCTATTATATACTTCTATCGAGAGAATGCTGGTTCTTCTCTCAGGCATTATAACCTATGCATTAGATGTAAAGAACTATGTAGTAACCCTTAAATAATAAGCATTTTAAGTCTATCTAGTAATCACCAATATGCCATACAAATCAACATGGCATTAAGAGATGTTTACCCTTTTATAAAAAGACATAAACATTGATATCGAAATACATGTGGATACATACATCAACACAAAGTATAGATTCAATTTCAAGGCATCACTTTAATCATACCATTTACATGAAATATAATGAAAAGAATAGCACAAGAATACTTAGAGAATTTTGCCAAAATAAATTTTATTATAATGAAGAGGAGTCTGATTTGACTCAATACATTGTATGAAATGTGGGTATTATAGAGTAATTGTTACAAGGATAGCAGCCACATGGCATGCAAATCTTAATAGGCACATTGGATTGATACCTGAGATATTCTAAGACTCAACAAATTTTGTGTTATATGGATGATATGATACAAGAGTTTCATGGATCATTGCCAATTGGCATGGAGATGGCAAATGGACACATAGGACCAACAAAATAAAAGGATTTTTGAACCATCGACTTCCAACAGATCCATATTATCCAGCACAAAGGAATCACTCAGCACATCCACATGCATTAACATAATTCAACGTGTAGTACTGCACTTGCGATTGTGCATAAGCAATAACGTAACTTGTATCCGTACGTATTACTACTTTCGATGCATTCATACGTTAAACAAAAATTAAGAGTCATGCGTTTCAAGAAACAAAACAAAACAACTTTACTCAATTATTTGAATTCATTACACATCGCATGAGATATTATGTATATATAAATAAATATTTCAATGTGGCAGAGTATACAAAATTTTTTACCCTTCCAAGATGCTATGGTGCTATAACACTCATTACAAACCTTGCATCATTAATCTAGTAAACTATGGGAGAGTCCCCTTGCAATGTCGAAGCCTAATGATAAATTTCATGTCTTTATCTGTGATTGTGACACGCTTTGCATGGATGGCTGCAAGTTGTGTATCATCGAACAGGTCGATGAGAAACCCCTCTGCAACTATTTGTAGGGCTTCCATAGCTGTAGCAATCCACCTTCCTTCTAGTGGGCCATCCCGCACTCGCGCCCAAAATCTTCCCATTCCTTTCAGCTTCAAGTCTTGCATGACTTTCTGAACAGCCTTACGAAAAGAACTTTGCATAATGAGAAGCTCGTATCCGCGTTGGATTCTCCTTATCTCTCGAAGAGCGACAATGCCCAGTTTCCATCTCTTCTTCTTCTATGGTGGTCCTTGTGCTTTATGGGGAGCACCTGTTGCTACACTAGAGGAGGCTCCACCTTGTGCTCTAGGTGGCGGGCCTTGGCGTGAGGTCTTCCCGGGGCCAAAACGGTGACATACTTGCTTGGTGCGTGCCATGCAAGCTCCAGGAGGGCAAGACGGAGAAGAGACAGAGATTGGGGATGTGAAAATGGAGGAAGCAAAGAAAGCAAGATGTGAAAATGAGAAGAAAAATAAAAATTTTAACCCATTTAAACCCCAAAATCAGTTTAATACAGCTTCATACGCATTGTCCATCATGTGATCGTAAATCCATTACCTTTTATCGAAATACGACGAAACTTCACAGCGTACTCGTTAGGTGGCGAAGAGCCCAAATTATTTTTTTTTGAAAAAAAATGTCTATAGACCCTTGGGTGTTTGGAGCCAGGCAGACCCGTGGTCCGAATTTTGGCGTCTGGACCCACTTTCCTACCAAGAAAGTGGCTCCAGATGCCAGACTTTGAACCAGGGGTCTGCATGCATTTTTTTTTAAAAAATAATTTGGGCTCTTGGCCACCTAACAAGTGCGCGTGTGAATTTTTATCGCATTCCAATACAGTTTAGTATTTTAAAAATTATCCCACAATACCAAAATTATAGATGGATTGATAATTGAGAAATCAACATCGCGACTACTAGCCCTTAGAAACTTTTCACCACATAGACTATACAAAGGCATCAGGAGTAAAGTCTGCAACAAGAAATGGAAAATTTTTGCATGTTTTTCCTATTGAAATTGATAGTGCTAACAAAAACTATAAGTAAGAATTGAAAATAAAGCAAAGATGCACAGTCAAAGTTGAGAGCAAATGACAACTCTAAAATTTTAATTCATATTTTAAGGCCGCATACAATAGTTTTGCACTAGGGCATAGTCATATGTCCAACGCACGAGGATAACACTATGCCAAAAAAGATAACATTACAAACTGTGTTCATTCCATTGGAACGAATGCATCCTTCACTGCTTGAAGATTTCTTACAAGTTGGAAGTCATTAGGAGTTACAGTGATGCGCTTTGCATGTATTGCACAACGTTGAGCATCATTCATCAAGTCAACTAAAAAGGCCTTTGTAGCAGCACACTGTAGAGCATGAAGACATTCTTTTGTGAAGCAATTAGGTCTATCCTGACCTTGTGCCAAAAACCACCTCCTGATTTCTGTGTGCTAGAGGTCTTGCATTATCTCGTGAACAAGTCTCGAGAAGCTCGCCTTCGGAATGATGAGATCAAAAGAGCATTAATACCTCCTAATTTCTCTCAAGGCCATTGTACCTAGCTTCCACTTGCATTTCTTGTGGGGATGCTGAGGAGGACCCTTGTGAGGGCAGCTTGAGGAAGGTGGGTTAGGTTGAGAAGGGGGTGCATCTGAGCTAGTAGATGCTCCAAGGGGCTGAACACGATATGGGGCTCTAAGCGGAAGCTTATTTGCAACTACCTTAGACCTAGCCACTTTCTTGCACAAGAGATGTGAGAACTCAATGAATAAGATAGAAAGTGAAACTCTCTTTTATATAACCCTTAACTATAAGACTCATTCACATAGATGCACACTCTCTCTTTCTCTCTTAAAGTATGAATTGCATTCGCACTGAACACATTTTTCATCTTACTATCTTAGCTCTCTTTGAACCCATTTGCTGCCTTGTCGAAGCCTTGTTTCCACTTAGCATAGTTTTCTTTGGCATTTGAGGCTTCATAACGCACTCTTTTAGTGACATGACATGATTCCATCATCTCTGCAGTCGATTCATCAACATTTTCATTTGCTCTCTTTTGCGAGAGTTTAGTTTCATCCGCTACTATAATCCTATAGCACCAAGATAGCAATTGGATCATTGGATTGCTACCATTCACCCCTCCACCATGATCACTTTTTCTTTGGTATGCACCATGCACTATCCAATGTGAATTTCCCATCCCTTGTGTGGACCAAATTCCGATGCTTCCCTTTTCTGCAAAGTATGGCCCATGTGCCTCAAGGATATGCTACAAAGACAATATCACACATGAGTAAAACTATGCTCAATAGTTTATACAATTCATATAATTTTAAAATATTAACTTAGTACGCACCATGTAATATGTGATAGAGCTTTTTCCCCATGCTTCCACCATGTTTTCGTAGAAGCTATGCACAACATTGATAAATTCTTGCTTATTTTCATTGTTAAACACCATCTTGTGAAGTAAGAGAGCTAATTTGTTAAGACTTATCCAAACCTTAGCTTTGGCCAATCTTGTTTTTCCTCCATTACTTTGATCACAAACTGCAAAATGTAACTTTTTCCACCCATCATAGTCCTGCGGCCTACGAACCATGACATTCCCTTCCTCATTGATGGGTGCTGAGAGAAACTTCCTAGCCTTTGCTCCTCCAAAGCAAGGCTTTTTTGGCAAGTTACCACATTTTCCTGATCTCTTCTCATCTTTTTCAATCGTCACTTGATGCTTGTGTAGCCCAATTTCTGATAGCACTCGCTCTACATTCGTACACGTTGCAATGGCTTCTTTTTCTGGTTGCATCCTATAAGCAAAGCAAATGTATTCATATACAAGTTTCTCCATGATTCTGACAAAAGCGTGCAATGAACAAATGTGAATACGATCCAATGGAATGTTGAAGATGGGCAAAGAGGCACACAAAGGTGCCAAGGGAAAAGAGGGTGTAAGCAATTCACTCTGTTAATGAAGGTTGCATAAACATAGAGAAGAGGGCACAATAGAGCCATGAGAGAGTATAGATATGGGAGAAAATAGCTCAGAGGGTAGGGATGTCCAAGACTTTTCACATTTTAGATATTTCTATTTTACCTCCAAAAATATCTCCAAAAAACATGAAATTTGACCAGTTGATTTTTTTTTACCAAAATCTAGAATATAGAAAATCCCTAAAATATCTTAAAAGGAACTTTTGAAATTTCCTTATTCTCGATTAAAAAATCAATTACCTCGTATCTACTAATCATTTTGCATTGAAAATAAAGCACCATACTCTCGTAACTAACTCCTTTTTTAATATAAAATTTGGTTGAAAAAGACTTCTTGAATGAGAAGAGAGAAGGAATCCGAGTATATCTTTGTAGATAATATAAAAAAGGCAAAGCGAGATTGCAAAAGTGGAGAGAAGATGATTATTTTACTATTCTTCTCTCCTATTTTCCTTGTTTTAAGGAGGGGGGGACTAAAAGGCCCATTTGTGAGTTCATTTTTTTCCTAATGCAACATTCCTTTGTCTAAGAGCTAAAATTTTAGCCTTCCAGTGCTTTGATACATCTACAATTGCAGATACTTTCACCCTGAAAGCTCCCTTCATGCTTGAACGCATATGTACCCAAGACAAGCAATGATACATATCAGTGATCCAATTCACTTCTTCATCTTTTTTGTTACGTACTTCTATCGAGAGAATGCTTGTTCTTTTCTCAAGCATTATAATCTACGCATTAGATGTAAAGAAGTATGTATTAACCCCTAAATAATAAGCATTTTAAGTCTGTCTAGTAATCACCAATATGCCATACAAATCAATGTGGCATTAAGAGATGTTTATACTTTTGTAAACAGACACAAACATCAATATCGAAATGCATGTGGATATGTACAACGACACAAAGTATAGATTCAATTTCAAGGCATCAATTTAATTGTACCATTTACATGAAATATAATGAAAAGAATAGCACAAGTTTACTTAAAGAATTTTTCCAAAATAAATTTTACTATAATGAATAGGAGTCTAATTTGACTCAATACATTGTATGAAATGTGGGTATTATAGAGTAGTTCTTACAAGGATAGCAGCCACATGGCATTCAAATCTTAATAAGCACATTGGATTGACATTTGAGATATTCTAAGACTCAACACATTGTGTGTTATATGGATGATATGATACAAGAGTTTCATGGATCATTGCTAATTGGCATGGAGATCCAAATGGACACATAGGACCAATAAAGCAGAGGATTTTTGAACCATTGACTTCCAGCATATCCATATCATCCAGCACAAAGGAATCACTCACCACATCAAAATAGTCGATCGAGAATTATGTACTTCACCTCAACCTTGTACAATACCTGCATGTACAAAAAAATACTTGCATGAATCCCTTTTAATAAAAATACTTGCATGAATCCCTTTTAACAAAAAATATCTAGATAACTGCATGAATAGAAGCAATACAAAATAGGGCCAATTTACCTATAAGCTGATCTGATGAAGATAATATTGAATCGTTGCTAATCAAAACCCATTGCAAATTATGGACATAAGAAAACATCAATCCCATCAAACATAAAAGTCACTAATTAAATGAGTAAATTTTGGCACCACAAAATATAGCAGATTTACTTGTAAATTGAGCTACAGAATCTCTGCTCTACCTTGCGTTAGGTGTTGTAACAACAATTGATCCTTAAGTTAAAACTAGCATCAAAACCTATTGTAGCGATAGTAGAAAAGGGATAATGCAGAGAGGAAGAAAGACAGTGTGTGTGAGTACATGGGAGAGAGAAAGAAATGAGCACCTATCCAATCTTGCCCAAATTGATATCTACAAAAGACAATAGCAAGAGTTAGTATTTACATGAAGGTATACTGAAAAAACAATAAAAAAGAGGAAACACACAGAGAGAAAGAGAGAGGGAGAGAGAGATGAGCACTTATGCAATGTCACCCAAAATTATCTCTACAATAAAACAACAACAAGCGTTAGAACTAACATTATGTTGTATTGAGTGACGCGCAGATACCTCCGCAGAAAGAAAGGCAGCGCTGTGAGAAAGAAGAAATAAAAGGTGGAGGAAACAAGAAGAAAATGGAACGCCAAAAGAGTAAGGGAACTCCAAGCACCTATCCCACCATGTGAGGAAGATTCCCTAGCAAGCTTCCATGTCGACCTTGTAGTCTAGGAGAGGAAGAAACAGCCAGGAACTCCTTCGACTTTAATTTCCAATTCCCCACCACCCTACATAGAGTTTTGCCCATCAAGGTGGTGGAGGAGGTGATTAACATCCAAGGCAGACTTGGACAAAAGTGGCTGAAGGAGAGAGAGTAGAACCCCACACTATGGGGCACTGAAGATGTAGAATTTTGAAAAAATAAAGTTTTTGAGGTGCCAAGGTCTGTGCCTGGCTATGAATGCCAACCTACATGGAGAAGGAGGGTATGCGATGCCAACATGGACACTTGGATGGCATTTTGCAACACTCAACCCTTCGAGTAGAATGACCCAACTTTTATGCCAAACCCTCAAAGGATGGGAGTGAATTTTGACTCTAGTGTCCAACCACATCCGCTATGATTTTCCAATAATTTATAATCCACATTGTACTACATATGAAGATGCCCTCGTCTTCACACCAAAAAATTTGTATGATACCCTAATCCACTTCATCAATGAATTCTCTTCATGCCTTAACCATGCCTTTGTTATTACCACTTGTAATTACCTTAGATTGCTTAGGATACTCCTTAGGCAAGACCCCGCTCCTCAAGAGTGCAGCCTCCCAGTCCTCCATTTTGATCCTAATGTTATAGATAGTTGTGCAATGACTCAACTAATGATGTGAGCTACTCTAGTACCTTCATTTTGCTTAGCTCTTTTAGAGGATATGAATGATAGCCACTTCACCCACTACAATCATCCATTCCTCTCCACCACCACCCTTCAAGTCCACCTAAACCTCGAGGGGTATCTCCAAAGCCACCAATTCCTTAACAAATCTGTTAAGCCCCCTTCTCCGCCTCACTCTAATGACGAAGACTAATTTTTTCCATGACTATGTAACTTACCCAAAATAAAAAATTAAAAAAAAAACAAAGAGAATGGAAAGGGAAAGATAAATCGTATGAAGACACAACGAGTTGCACATAGATCATAGTCACTGCACCTAAGGGTTCTCAAGTTAGGCGCATCCGGTGGCCTTGGTCAGCCCACTCCGTGTCTAACCCTGTAGCCCTTTTTGATTCCCCACTACACATTCTTAAGGCACATCAAGGGCAAGACATACCTAGGGAGATAACACTTGCCTATGGTTTGTTGACTTGTCACCCTAAGCTACACGCACCGCACCTCCCGTATGCACAAACTAGGTCCTCAAGTGAGGGACAATGCCCAAGCTTGCTTGTGGATTTTGACCCAACTCCCAGTCCCACTAACATGAGCACAATGCACCACACAGCAAACTGAGCACACCCCCAAGTAGTGCACCCTCTTTTCTTTTTGGGTACAAAAAAAGGCCCCAACCACCAGCTCCGGAGGCCCCATCATCCATGCAATGTGCTTTTGGCCTTCACCACCTTAATCGGTTGATTAGTTTCTTCCCAAGATCAGATCCCCTGAGACCCCATCATCATTGACTCACATATCCACCCTTTTAAATCACCAAACCTTCATCTACTCACAACCTCAAGTGTCCTGGAACTAGCACCCATCTAAGAGGGGGTAATATTATACAACATGTTACCCTATAGCCAACACAAAGTAGAAGCAGACCAAGGCAACCCCGAAATAAAGAGGCTCATTTGGAATAGTACAGAAGAAGGCAACCATGGAGGGAAATAAACGGATCCATCCAAAATCATATTCAATTTTAAAGATGGATCCGCCCATCAACCTCTCTCCATGCAAGGATCCGTCCAACACGATATTCAATTTCAAAAACAAATCCCCTCATGGCCAACAATAAGGAGGGACCCACCCCAACTTCATCTCAAATTTCAAGGGCCAGTCTACCCAACACCAACCCCCACAAGGGCTTATATACACACTCAAAAAAGCCACCCACCGGCTACACCCATCCCTCCTTCCTACCACTCCACATCAATGCATGGGACTGGCACTATACTAGGAGGGGGGTAATGTTAACCCTAGCTTGAGATGGAAGAAAAAGAAGTAAAATGCAGAGGCAAGGGAAGAAGCAAGATGGAGAACAAGCAAAGGTGCAAGGATGGCCTCAAAAATCAAGCTGAAGGCAAAAGTGCATTTTTAAGTGAAAGGCACCCTAAAATTTTTGTAAAAGAGCACCAGGCTCCCTCCTATGTAAATTGTAAAAGAGTAGACAGTGGGCATAATCTAAAGAAATAAGTCAAGTAGAAGGGAATGGGAAAAATGACCTTGCCACAATGGTCGGTCATGTAAAAAAGGGAATGGGTGCCCATGGGATTTTAGGGAATGTATATAAAGTTTAAAAAGTGAATGAGAGCTCATTCTTTGGTGTGTGGAAAAGTGGACTCTTCTTCTTCTCTCCTTCTCTTCTCTTCTCTTGCTTGCTTGCTTGGTGCTTGAGGGAGGGAGTGTGAGTGAGTGAGGGTGTGAGTGTATGGAGGGTGAGAGATCTTGGAGGTGAAGCCCTCCACCATCTACTCTCTTCTTATTCTCTACTCTTCTCTTCTCTCGTCTACTGCGTGGCTATGGAGAATAGAGCTTGAAGGAAGAGGCTTGAGGATGCTTGAGCTTGCATCATGAATCATGGAGCTATCTGAGTGCTCGAGAGAGGAAGAAACTCAATCAAGCATCAAGTTAAGCTCACTACACTCATAGAGAGGGATAGCGTGACGGCTATCTGAGAGGTAGCCATAAGTGCTCACTTGAAATGCTTGAAGGAATAAGTGGTCCGTG
Source organism: Lygodium microphyllum (assembly GCF_053477565.2). Taxonomy (NCBI): domain Eukaryota; kingdom Viridiplantae; phylum Streptophyta; class Polypodiopsida; order Schizaeales; family Lygodiaceae; genus Lygodium; species Lygodium microphyllum. The sequence goes on along the minus strand of NC_141141.1, from coordinate 110,771,174 downwards.
GGTCTTGGTGGTTGAACGTGAGCTTGCCTCTACAAAAGGTAAAGAAACCAAGACCACACATACAAAGGTAATGGAGACTTGAGCACGTAGAGAGATAGGGCTAAAATCTTCATTTTCCTCTTCTTTCTTCTCCTTCCACACAAAAGAACAAAGTCTACAACATGATAAAAGACTAATATGAAAGTACCATAGTGTATGTACATGCAATCACTAAGTGTGACCCACTAAGCAAAGAAGAGGGGGCATAATGAATGTGCCATAACCAAGGATGGACTACATGAGTATATTCTGATTGTAGAATCATTGGCATATCCTTATGTTGGTCACCTAACATGCCAATGTTAACCCTCAGACGAACAAGGTGAAACATCAGGAAACTATAAAGCAAAGGACAAAGCCAAGGCAAAAGTGAAATGGAAGACGAAGGCACGCCAAGAAAAATATGGAAACACAAGAAGTGTAGAAAAGTTCTAAATCAAGGAGAAATGTACACAAGAAAAAGTGCAAGTCAATACTTTTGTAAAAAAGCACAACACCATGATTTATTTTAAGAGTGCCATGGGCTCCCACCTATGCAAATTGTAAAGGTAGATGGGCAGTAGGAAGGAAGCTAGGAAGATAGGAGGACAATGAAAAAAAGGGCCTAGGCCAGCCATGTAAAAAGGGGATGACCACCCAAATGGGATTTAGGGCTTTGTATATAAAGTTCAAAAAATGAATGAGAGCTCATTCTTTGATGTGTGGCAAAGTGGACTCATCTTCTCCTCTCCTTCTCTTCTCTTTGCTTGCTTGTGTGTGCTTGAGGAAGGGAGTGTGAGAGTGTGAGGGAGTGAGTATGTGAGGGTCAAGGATCAAGGAGGTGAATCTCTCCACCATCTCCTCTCTTCTTCTTCTCTTATCTTGTCTCGCATGCAGCTATGGAGGATGGAGCTTGGAGGTGGAGGTTTGAGGATGCTTGACCTTACATTTGTAGAGAGAGAGATACAATGCGTCAGCTATGTGGGAGGTAGCCATTAGTGCTCGCTTGAAATGCTTGAACAATAAGCAATCCGTGGGTCATGGTGGTAGAGCTTGTGCTCGCCTCTACATTTTGGTTCTGTTTGTCGGGATCAACAGATTCAAGCTTAAGCGCTTGCACGCTTCAAATAGAGCACCGAAGTAAGGGTTTCATCCCCAAACCAGAGCCTCAGGTAGATAGGAGATTTAGGTATGTTAATCATTGGAAACAAGTAAGTATTTTTTGGTTTGGATGTGTGGATGAGTAGGTTAAAGAAGCGTGAATGCTATATGGTGATTTTTTATTGCATTAGGTAGGATAGGATTAAAATAATGTGAGCATAGAGTAGAGTTTTGCTACTGTATAACAAGCTGAAACAGGGAAAATAAGGGAAAAAAATGAAACCCTAGGTTAAATAATGGTAAGAGAAGCAAGATTAAGGTGAATGCAGACCTGGGCATGGCAATGAGAGGCCAAGAGTGGTAAGGAAGACCGCATTTTGCATTGGAGAGAGAGAGAGAGACCTGCTAATCATAGAGGAGCTCACGTATGCTAATTCCGGTGTTTTTGATCGATTCAAGTGTGTAGGGATCTTCTTTACACGCCAATGATGTGGTCTATGGGACCTTACGTTATAAAATGTACCTTCCTTCCCTTAAATAACCCCCCTCCCAACACTCACGTGGTACCATACGATAAACCCTAGTGGACCCCTTGGGCACCCCACACAAAAATTTCTTCCACAAAAGTGCACTAGAAAATGACAAAAAGTCTAATTTTGCACCGTGCAAAACGGAACACCCAGCACTGAGTGTACATAAGTTGAGGGTTGTTTTCAATAACAAAGAGTGCAGTCAGACTTAATAACTCAAGGAACACACCAATAGGAGGAGACCCCATAACATAGTCAGATGCTTTGGAGCCCCATCAATAGGACCTTCGAAAACGGCGGTGGGACCAAAAGGATAGCAAGGTTGAGGGCAAAGCACTACTAGAGCTGCTAGGACTAATTGACAACCTTGTGGAGCAGGAAGCAGGAACGATGTCAAGAACAAACACAGACTAGGGCCAGTTGGACCTGGGTGAATTCCCAATCGCAGGTCCAAGACATGGTTAACGAATATGACATGCTAACCAGGACAGTAGTCCACGGTAGGCTAGTAGAGGAGGTAGTGGCAAGCTTAGAGGAAGAGAGGAAAGCGGTTAGGAGAGCACTACAGGGCATAGCTACCTACAACCGCGAGCAAAGAACTAGGAAGCTACAACAAGACATAGATGTGCCCGAGGCTCGATGCGTGCTAGCCTTAGTCGGCAAAAACAAGGCAGGATGACCAATCACAGAGAAAGAGAAAGCATTGGAGGTAGACCTCATGCTGAGAGAGCTTGTAACCAAGTGCCTCATCGACAATATGGCTGCTAAACAGAGTGCAGCATCATTAGCGACCTTGCTACTCTCATGCCTAGGAATTACTCAGGGGGCAAAGAGCCAATCAAAAATCCCTGCAGTAGCTAAGCAGCTGTACCAGCCTAGTAGTGACCTGTACAGTTTTGTTGAGCAATTTGAGCAATTTTGCAAGGCCAACGGTCTCACGGACCTGGCACAACACTCCCAATCTTTTTTACTCTTCTTAGGCGATAAGGGTAGGACATGGTGCACCAGCTTAGACATGGCAGAGTGAGAAAACTTTGCTCGACTAAAAGATCTATTCATTAAGAAATTCTCAGAAGGGGATACTCTGATAACTTCATAGTCCGACTGATGAATGTCAATCAAAGGGACAAGGAGGACATAAGGGAATACGTCACTCATGTGCATAGCCTCTTCAAGAGAATCCCCACAAATGAGCGACCAAACGAAAGAACAATCTCCACATGTTCATGAATGGAATTTGCAGTGAGGAGTTGTACAAGGCTTTGGCGGGTAACTCTAGCCTGCAGTGGGACGTGCTGGCAAGGGTCTTTGATAAAGCAATTAGGGTGGATGACCAATTGAGAGAGAGAAGCTCTCAAAATTTAAATCACAATAACTCCAGTCAGAAGACCTTAGAGGGGACCACCGCCTCCAGGAAGGAATCAACTCCTAGCACACAGGATAGAGGAAAAGCATAGGAGCTAGCCGAGGTGAGGATGGAGTTCGCACGACTGCAAGAATTGGTGAGGAAACCAACACAACCACATGTCCAATGTATGCATTGTGGCGGCAACCACCTCTTGGCTGAGTGCCAGGATCCTACATCTAGGCCTTGTGCAAATTGTGGTAAATTCGGCCACAATGCCATGCACTGTAGGTTGCCTAGAAGATTCCTCTATGTCCAGCAGTACAATCCATCGTACTTGGGGAACAAGCTACCAAACTTCCTTGGAAGAGGAGCCCAACTGGCGCTTCTAGCACCAAATGATGCAAAGCCCATTATCCTTAAGATAGAGATCAACCTGACAGGCATACCCCAGCCACCAGGACCCTATGTGACCCATCCACCAGGTGATGCTCCAGTCTATTACGTGAAGGAGCCTAATGAAGACAAAGCCTATGTAAGCCCTTACGTCTTGTACAACGAAGAGGGCAACCCACTTTTGATGGACTATCGACCAGTACCATTGATGGCATTAAGTAGAGGTAGGGGAAGGGGATTCACAGGGTTGACCAATCTCATGTTGGACTTGTGGTCATCCCGGCCACATATCATCACAATGTCCAGAGAGAGAACAACTGAATAAGGAAAAAGCCGACCTCAGATGTGTCGAGTGTGGCATCACTCACTAATTTGTTGATTGCCCTAGACGGAAGCCATCCCCTAACCCGAAAAATGTGCCCTTAGTGCCCTTGGGGCTGTTCGAAGTCGATTGTTCAAAGTGGAGACATTTGACAGCGAGGACACACCCATCCCACTGCATGTCATGACTAGAGCATAGACAAAGAAGGTTGGAATATCACTGCCAAGGCCCAACAATGTAGATGCAACCTCAATAGGAAAAAAGAGCTGGCAGAGAAGGAGGAAAAAGACTGAGGCAAGGGTCACTCTTAAGACTGAGGGTGCAACAACGCTAAGTGACCAGCCAAAAGGTCATGGATGTAGAGGTAGAAACTACCGTTCCAAAGACAGCTGACAAAGGGAGTGCCAAGGTAGGGGAGTATCCCCATCCTAGGTGCCAACTCAAGGCAATAGCCAAAGTCAAGGAGTGGATAAAAGAAGCCCAAGAGCACCTTAAGGATGTTGAACCTATCTTGGAGGACATCGAGGACCTCTCTAGTGTAAGCACGCCAATCTCACATGCACGACCAAGGACAAGAGACGCACCCATGCCACAGGCGGTACCACCTAAGCCAAGTTTAGATGCCACGGGCTGCCGACCAGTCAATCAAGACCCATGGCCAAGGAGCACAAACCTAGGAGAGAGGCAAGCAACCAACAACCTCCTCATGACATTAGTGACTACCCAGTGACCCTGAGTTTGGGAGACCTCCTCAGACAGCACCCCATGCTATGGCAGGAATTGAAACACTGGGTGGAAGAACCAATGGAGCATGCTGCCATTGACTTGCAAGATCATGATGCAGTCACCCAGATTTCCAGCTTAACACTACACTCAGTGTCGAAGTCACTACACGTTAATGCCTTTTGGGAAGGCACTGAAACGCATGCAATGTTAAAAATGTGGGATCTAGAGCATGGCAAATTGCGAAAGCTATGGAGGATGGAAGATGAAGAGAGAACTCACGATGACATTGACAAAGAAGACAACATTATTACACAAGTGAATTAGGTTCCAAGATTGAGACTTGGACTCATAAAGGCATTCTTATGTAGTACTGACAATGACAAGGCACTTAACTGAAAGTACAAAGCATCATGACATTGTATTCAGTCTATGTTGAAAAGTGGTAGTCAAGTACAATGCTTTATAGTTGCTGGATGGGTAGCAATCTTCCCTCTCTGTGCATATGGGATTATTGCAGCCTGCATGTCCTAAGCCCAAACTGCCTCATACAAAGAGGCTACATTAGGTGTGATTGCAAATATCTCAACACCCCTCCTCCATCAAAACTAGAAAGTACAAAGCGTGTAGAGGCTTTAGTGAAAGTAACACCTGCAAAGTGTGGGCACACCATAAACATGGCAAAACACTAGAGGTTATCGCAGAAAAGGCTAAGTGTGGGTACCACAAACATGATGGTCATCCAGAGGCTGTAGCAGGGGCCTTACAGAGGCTGTAGTACAAGGCTACATGAGGAGTTTTACAAGCTTATGATAACGATATTTGGGATAGACATTATAAGGCTAAAGAAGTCAGTAAAAAATTGGATCAAGGACCGGCAGGCCCTTGTAGTTTTCAGCATTACTCAATTCATTGTAAGTCTTCTTGTCAGAGTAGTCCAGCTTGCCCTTTTTGATCATGTACTTACTCTTCACTTTGCTTGCCGCTTCAGAGTCTTCATGATTTTTCTCCTTCTTCTTTTTCTCTTTGATCTTTTCTTTATGGTCATCATTTTCATGGACTTTGCTTACATTAGTCATCTGGTTCTTGTCTTTATGGTCCCCCTCAAGCAAAGGTACAATCTTTGAGACAGCGGAAATGTCTTCAAACTTTTGCACTTTCATGTCTTCAAGGTCTTCAAATGGATTCATTGATTTCTCTTTGGTGTAGGCAGCTCCATTTCCTTCTGCAGGTAGAGTAAGAACATCTTCTATGTCATGTAAATAAGCAACACAAGTCATTTACTCTTCATGAAGTGTATCCACATAGAAATATTCTTGATTGTCATTGATATGACCAAGAATCAGCTTCAAATCTGAGATAAATCAGTAAGAGTGTTGTACTTAAGTGTATCAAAGAATACAAGAAGAATAGTGTCAAATAACACTTGATAAGTATCAATAGATACTGTTCTTGATGAGCCTGATGTTGATGCTGGATCTTCTTGAACCTTCTTCTTGTTGATTTTGATAATTTGATTTATTGCTGAAGACTGAGTTTTGGAGCAGATCAGAGTAGCAAAACCTTCAGTTGAGTGAGAAGAGTGAGAAGGATGAGTTGGAAGAGGAGCTTGATGTGGTTGTTGCTTGAGCTGCTTGATTTCTTCAACTCTTTCAAATCTTCCAAGCACAAATCTCCCCTCCTTGATGTGATTTGATGAGAAATCTTTGTTAGAATCTTCAGTTTTAGTCAGATTTGAGTGGCAGAGGATCCTTGAGCCAAAAAATGAAGTAGAGATGAAGCTTTGATGTTGTGGCTACGGCTTCTTGTTTAGGGTTCAGAGATAAGCGACCGTGTTTTCGGCAGCAGCAGCGCACACGCTTGATCATTTGGTCAGATATTTGAGTGGAAGGAGGTTTGAACACTGCTCTTCAAATGCCCTATGGTCGCAAGTTTAATTGCAGACAGTACAGCGCGCGAACGAGGCATACAACCAGTAGGTGGCCAGATCTGGACAACGACGAGCTAATTGCACAATGCTAGGAGGTAGGGGCAGCAATGTCGTGCTGTGATGTGACAGAGAGGAGCGCCTTGAGTTGGGGAAGATTCTCCCAGAAGGAATCGTGAAGAGATATGGTCTCTATGAGGAGATATGAGTGCTCAAAGCAGGGTATGTGCTGTGTAGCTATGGCTGCCAAGCAAGGCAATGAGAAGAAAGAGAAGGAGATGAGGTCCTAGACTTGGCCTGAGCTGGATTGAGCTCAAACTGAGCTAGATGAGAGTGAACTAGAGCTGGAGGAGCAGTGCCATGCCCGTTTGGGCTCTAATACCATGTTAAAAATGTGGGATCTAGAGCATGGTAAACTGCGGAAGCTATGGAGGATGGAAGATGAAGAGAGAACTCATGATGACATTGACAAAGAAGAAAACTATTATTACACAAGTGAATTAGGTTCCAAGATTGAGACTTGGACTCATAAAGACATTCTTGTGTAGTACTGACAATGACAAGACACTTAACTGAAAGTACAAAGCATCATGACATTGTATTCATTCTATGTTGAAAAGTGGTAGTCAAGTACAATGCTTTATAGTTGTTGGATGGGTAGCAATCTTCCCTCTCTGTGCATATGGGATTGCTGCAGCCTGCATGTCCTAAGCCCAAACTGCCTCATACAAAGAGGCTACATTAGGTGTGATTGCAAATATCTCAACAGTCTTACCTATCCTAGCCCTAGGAGATGTCAAACAAAAAGGAATCATAGAGATATCGAGGTGGGAGTGAGTGTGTTGAGCCATACTGTGCTTGGGGAAACCCACTCGTCAAAACCGCTAGGTTCAACATCACTCTAGCTAATAGAATGAAAGTAAGGCCATTTGGAGTCTCTAAAAGTTGGCCAATGAATATTGCGGGTGTCCAATTCTATGTGAACTTCATTGTCATGAAGGGAGTGGACTACCACATTCTGCTAGGACAACCTTGAATGAGGAATGCTCGAGTCATTGAAGATTGGGGCAATGGTCACCTATCGACCTGGAAACTTGGAAGACAACCCCTATCGACCTAGATGTTGTCTCTTCCATGCTCAGAGGTGACACACCAATAAGGAAGTCTCATGCACCCCTAACCAAATACATCCCTTGTCCTGACAAAGAGCAAGATTGGATGCATGTACTAGCAACCATCGATCTCCCATTCTCAGACTAGGAGGAGATGTACAAATAGGCTGCAAAAACCGCAAGTGTCTCAAGGAGAGAGCCTGTAGTGCCACTCTGTATGATGGCCAGAGGAGCTCAAGTAGCCGACCTAGACCTATCCCTTCCCATGTCCCTAGCAACAGGCTAGAACTGCACGAGACCCTCGAGTATCTCACGGACAGGTTGACTGGTAATCCTGCTGCTAATCTCAAGCCCCTCAAAGACCTCCTGAATGCACCTAAGTGGAGATGGACTAAGGTGCATGACCTAAACTTAATGTACAATTGGCTAGAGACGAGAGTCTAGAGGGATCGAACAGGAGGAGCTGATTCTGATGATGAGTACGAGGACTCCTACTCCAGTAGTGAGGAGACTAGGGGGGAGGTAGACACCGTAGAATACGACACTAAAGGAAGGGTGATAGAACATATCAAGGCTGACCCCAAGCCCCAAAAAGGGAGCACTCATAGGATCAAGGGGGTGTCATGCGGATGGAATGTGATCGCTCCTAGTTGGAGCATGTGGGAGTGATCGATTACAAACAAGCAAGGATATCCCAATCACTAACAACATCCTTGCTTAGGACAGATGCACCCACCAAGGTCTGACTACCAAGGGAATCTTCTTCCTCTAGCAAGGATTGTGAGTTTAATTCTAAATCTGAGGTGAGCACAGAGAGCGACCTGGAGATACCCCGATCCTCTAAGACCAAACATACCAAGGGGGACCTACCAGTCCACCTAAGGCGTCGGCGATTGAAGGAAAAAGGAGAGAATAGGCAAAGATGGAGAAGATGGAACAACAGAAGAAACCATAAGACCTACTGAGATGCTTTATGAAGTTTAAGAAGGGTGACAGAGTAGTGGTCTTGTTGGGAGAAAAGAGACAAGGATAGACAAGTGAGATGATCAAGGGACCCGCCAAGGTTAAGGAAGTCAACTTTGCAGAGGAAGGCGAGAAGCCTCAACTGGTGTTTATAGCTGACGCCCTGACCAAGGAGGAAGAGGCTAGTCTTGTTACACTCTTGCAGGAGCATGTGGATGTGTTCTCCTAGTCCTTAGATGAACTCAAAGGCATGGATCCTAGAGTGGTGATGCATAACATACCAACAACCCCTGATGTAGTGCCAGTGAAACAACAACCGTACCCTATGAATCCAAAACATGCCCAGGCCATTAGGGAGGAAATCAATAAGTTAATGAGGGCAAGATTCATCTATGAAATAGAGCACACGGACTAGGTATCACCAATTGTCATAATCATGAAGAAGAATGGGAAGATACAGGTGTGCATGAATTATAAAAATTTTAGCGCTATGACAAAAAGGGATCATTATCCATTACCATACATAGAGCACATGCTTGAAAGGGTAGCAGGAAAAGAGACCTAGAGCTTTTTGGACGGCTTCTCAGGATACATCAACAGGTGCAAGTACACCCTGGCGATAGGCACAAGACCGCATTTGCTACTAAGTGGGGTGTTTTCGCTTACATCGTAATGCCCTTTGGGTTTATGAACACAGCTGCAACCTTTCAACAGCTAATGTGCACAATCTTCAAAGATATGCTTAGACGAGAGCTAGATGTGTTTGTAGATGACCTATGCATGCATTCTAGTTGGGAAGAACACTTGGAGAAGCTGTAATAGTCTTTGAATGTTGCAGACTTTACAACCTATCATTGAACCCCTTGAAATGCCAGTTCTGGGTCAAGCATGGATGCATCTTAGGGTACATGGTGTCCAAGAATGGCATAGCCACTAACTCTTCAAAGGTCAAGGTCATTGTCAACCTGGCACCACCAAAAGACTATAAGGGAGTTCAGTGCTTCTTGGGTCACATAGGATACTATCGGTGCTTTGTGTTGAATTATGCATTGATTGCAAGACCATTGTATAAGCTACTATTTATATTCGAGTGGACTGATGAGTGCCAACGAGCATATGAGGAGTTGAAGAAGGCTCTTACAATTGCACCCATCTTACGCACCCCAAACTAGGACATCACCTTCCACATGCATATAGATGCATCTAAGTATGCTATTGGAGCTGTCTCGTGCTAGCCAGGGGAGCATAATTTGGATTATCCCATGAGCTTTGCCAGCAGACATCTCACCGACACGGAGATGAACTACTCCACCACAAAAAGGGAAGGGTTGGCCATGCTATAAAGAAGTTCCGACACTACCTCCTGGCCACACTTTTCACCTTCTTTGTAGACCATCAAGCATTGCTCTATCTTGTAAATAAGCCATGCGCTATTGGATGCATTGCTAGATGGCTACTCCTTCTAGAATTTTATTTATCTGTGGTCATACACAAGGGCAAGTAGCACTACATGGCTGATCACATTTTCAAAGCTGATCTAACGCCATACTGGGCGGACGATATAGTCCAAGTGCTAGAGCATGGTCTCCCCGATAGACCTATCAAGAAGGCCAGGCTCGGTGGCTTGTTCTGAGGATCCAACCTTACCAATTGATGGTGGCTGGCGGTCAACTCTATGGGCTAGGGCAAGACGGGTTGCTATGGCGGTGTGTGTGCGAGCACAAAATGCATGATGTATTGAGCGAAGCACATGGAGGGATTGTTGGAGGGCACTTTAGCAGGGATATGACAGTCCGCAAGGTGCTGTAGTCTCAATTGTGGTGGCCCACCCTATTCCGTGATGCTGCTAAGTTTGTAAAACATTGTGACGAGTGCCAAAGGACTAAAGTCCCTGCCTGAAAGGATAAGATGGAGTTAACCCCTATCATTGCATGGCAACCCTTTGAGAAATGGGGAGTCGACTTCATTAGACCCATCATCCCCACAGTGCAGTATTCACATGCTAGATACATCATAGTAGCAACCAACTATCTTACAAAATGGGCCGAGGCATGAGCCACTTGGAAGAATGACACTAGGACCATGGCAAAGTTTGTATGGGAGCAAGTCATCTCACGATTTGGTTGCCCTATTGAACTCATAAGCGACCAAGGCATGCACTTCATCAATGAGGTGATTGCCCATCTGCTCTCAACCTTCTTAGTCATCCACACGAAATCCTCACCCTACTACCCTCAAGCTGATGGCCAAGTAGAATCCACAAACAAGATCTTAGTCACCATCCTTATCAAGGTGATTTCTACCTCACAAAGTGACTGGGACAACAAACTTATGGTAGCATTATGGGCTTATCGGACGGCTTATAAAACGGCTGTGGGACAAATGCCCTTTAGGATGACGTATGGGATTGAGGCAATGTTGCCATTAGAATTCCTTGTCCCTAGCCTCAAGATAGCAGTGCAAGAGAGATGGGAGGGAAGGGAAGCTTGGACCAATTGCCTCATGGAATTGGAATGACTCACTGAGACTCGGATCCTAGCTACCCACACCCTAATTTTTGAGAAAGCACATCGAAAGATGTGCTTCAAAAAGCATGTCAAACAATGCCACTTTGAGCAGGAAGACCTTGTTTTGCTCTACTCAGTGAAGGGCCACAAGCAGAAAATGAAATTTCGATGGTTGGGACCTTTTCGAGTGCACACCATTAGTAGGACGGGCAATGTGTAACTTGAAACCCTTGAAGGTGAGGGCATAGGCTTCTTTAACGACTATCACATAAAGAAGTACTACCCTCCCACACACCCACTGCATGAGTCCCCCCATGTTAGAAGCCCCTGCCAATGTTTGTGTAGCCACCATCATCGAACTAGAGGACGAGGATGAAGAGGTAGTAGCACAAGCATACCTATGCATCACGGCCACCGCTCAGTGCATGCATACTTTTGATGTCTTGATTGACAAGGGAGCTGACTGTAACATCCTAACTCAGGTGCATTGGACCCTCATTGGTCAGCCACAATTACAGCCCACCAACTCTAAACTTAGCCCATTCGGGGGCATGTCATATGCACTCCTAGGAAAATGCAAGATTGCAATCTCTATCAAGTCTGAGAGCCTATCCGTCATCTTCTATGTATTGCCAAACACAAAAGGTGTAGGTCAAGAATCGTTATTAGGATGTACCTTTAAGAAATAGGTGCAGTGCACCATAGATCATATGATCTGTAGTGTATTCACCTGGCCATTAGCAATGTTTGAATCGTGATAGCTTTCAGCAAGGGCAGCAAGACTCCATCCAATCTCGCCATGCTGGCAATAGAACTACCTAGGACCAAGCCTAGGGAGGAGGGTCGTGAGCCACCACAACCCACCCAGACTACAAAACTGCCGCCAACTAAGGCCATCCCCAAAGTCCTAGATCCTACACTTAAATGAGTGACGAAGCACAAAAAACAACCTCCCCATAGCTAGCAACCACAACCCCGCACAACTCACAACCATCATTCAAACCCTAGACAACCGACCTGACGCTATCGACATAGGTGCAGAGTCAAGCCGGGGTGGATCACCAAAGATCTGATGCAAGCTCAAGGATACTACAAAGGCAACACCTAGATATGGGTGCCCAAGAAGAAATATGCTAGAAGCACGATTCCCAACCATGCCCATCATGTGGCCCCCCATCTCTAGGAAGCCACGATCCTGCTAATGCAATGAACACTCAAAAAACCCGAGCAGCAAAGACTGCAGAACCCACGATGGCTGCGGTCAAAAAACCCCAACCAACCTATCAAACCACACAGACGTGTGATACCCCGGAATCATCTAAGGCTGGAGAGCTTGGCACTCCAATGGCTACACATGAGGCGGGAAAAGCACCGTCGGTGCCCCTGATGCCACCCTCAGTACCCCAAAGCAACATTGGTCCCACCGACTAGGCTAACGAACTACTTGTAGACATACCACTATCATGTCATTCCCCCCTCGAACCATTAATGTCTAGCTCACTTCCACCTTAACCACCAGGCCTTAGGCCTTCTTACGAGTGATGTTCATTTCTATCAATTTCCAAGGACCTTGCTGAGAATATGGGAGATGACTTGCTAACTTGCATCAAGCCCTTGGAAACCACCTTCACCACATTCGCTAGGAACTACAAAAGACTTGACCTCAGCTTGCTTGATGAACCCCTTGTCGCCGAGGTTTGTTCCTTATCCTACACTTGGGATACGAGTTTATAACTGCCCGTAACATCCCCAAAGTCTCAAAGGAGTTGATCGATAATGGTGAAATCTCAAAAGAGTATGCATTCATCAGACGATTAATAACATCCTACCGTAAGCCCCAACGGCCTACATCAACCATTGAGATTGAGGAACTTACTTGCCTCGCTGACTTTAACTCCTCGTTCCTACAAAACGGGGTTGCCAAATAATGACTAATGCTGAGCAGCGACGTGCCATCAAGACAATTCAGTATGACTGACTAATGTAGCACCAACCTCGTTTAGGGTCTTGGACACTGCTCAATCCAAACACCTAGATGACCAGGTCTTGGCCCATCCTTACATTGATCGTATCCTTACGGAATAAGAGCTACATGTGGCTAGCCGCATTGACTCGAGTGACTTTCTAACCAATGTCCTGACTTACATTACCCAAGTATGCATTAGCCCTGGTAATCTTGATCATCTTGCTCAATTGGAATACAACCCTAATTTCTATAATTGGTTGATGCCCAAGTAAGTAGCACCCTATGGTGCTCAAATGTCTTGCCTCTCCCATGTCCAATCCTAGGAAGGATTCTTCTCATTCCCAACCTATGCATAAAGGGATTTTTAATTAAAGAAGTTGTTTTTATATGTTTCACGTAATGTGGTAGGTAATTAGATAACTAAGAAACTTCATAGAGGGAAGCAAGTGGATGGATTCTCGACAAATCCATTCCTATGGTAGGGTGGTCTCAGTTAGCCAAGAGGTTTCCCCAAAAACAAACACTAGGAAGAAACTCTAGGAAGGGTCGATTTGCTGACTTACCTAGGTTTGGGTCTCAGAACTCAAACTGTAAATTATCTTAGGGGAAAGATATGGCAGTTGTGCGAGAGCACTGCAAGGGATTTCATAAATCCTTACTCTGCTACTACTGGAAAAAAGCATTGTACTCCATGAACCAAGGGTAATGGCAGTCACTCCTTCTAGACAAGAAGCATCTCAAAGGAGGACACCTCTGGATGTGAGCTAGTTTTTGATAGGTGATTGTTAGGTCAATTAAGAACCTTCAGGTCGGCAGTCCTCCGTGGGTAATGGCAAGATGCTTCCCTTGCAGGGTAGACCTAGGGTTAACTAGCTGGACAAAATTCAATCATTCTAGTTAGAGTACGGATGGAGATGGCTGAAAGGTAAACTCTGGGCAACTACTAAAAGGTTATCCGTCACGTAATCAAGGCGGGTATGTTACAATAACCATACCATCCGAGAAACAAAATAGCATCCCTGAAGCATTAAATATGCATTATGGAATTTGTTATTTATTGTCCAAACCAAAACTATTATATTTTATGTGAAATAGAGAATATAAAACATGCACAAGATCAACTCTATAAGTGCTTAGATTTGTATCTCTCATTGCATTCTTTGTTTCTAGCTATAGAATGCCTAATCTGATATCATATGCAAAAGTTATGGCCAAGATACAAGAGTACTATCAAACTTCCATAGTTGTCTATGACTTATATAGGATTCTTGGTTGGAATAAGCCAAGAAAAAGGAAGAATCAATGCATACTTGGAGGAAGAAACAATGGTTTGCCATGAAACCTTGAGCTAAAGCTTTAAAATTGAGCTGAACCAAAGGATGAAAAAGCTCCTTGAATGGTTGGCTTTGATACCAATCGAAAGGTAGAGCTTGAATGAAAGCACACAAGTAGAAGTAAGAGCAAAGCAAGAGCTATGGCGAATGGAGCAAGAGAGCAAGAGAGAGAGACACACTATATGTGGGAATTCCAACAGTCACAATGTCCCAAGCGATAATGATGAGCACCCACCACCTGTAGTATACAAGTATACGGTCAAGGTATGTGAAGTAAATACAAGGTGGCATAAGCACAGGTGCCTTTACCTCCAATAAATATGCTTTGTTGTTACGTATGTAATGCTAGCATACCCCTATGCTGGATCCAAGTATGATAAAGCTCTAATGGTCGACAGAGTTAGTATAACCAGTTTGTACCTGTGGCAACCACATTTGAAACTTGGATCCGATTATATGTGGTGACCACACTAATCTTTCCCATGCACATTAATTTTCATATGCACGTGCTTGCAAGGTCTAGGAGGACATCCAATTTGTGTTCTCACAACAATCTAAGCATGAGTAGTGGCATCGAATTCTAGCTCCTAAGAGAACTTCATTTCTCAATGATGATATTTTTCTAGCAAAATACTCCACTCTTCATCCCAAGAAATAGTGCTCGCGCTCTATCCCTAGACCTCAAGATATACACCTTAGTATCTACAAATTACCCCTATCATGCCACTAAAGCTCATATGGCGATTGTTTGTGTTAAGTCAATAAGTAGTGGTTTTACACATTCTACCTTGTGGTATCCCAATAATTATTTAGATGCTCAGGCACCATTTCCATTTCTGAAGTTTGTTGGCTCATCAGATGAGGATCCAGATGTCTTCCTAGTGTCACTTTTGTGAACAAACCACGAAGATCTATGGACCACTTATTGCTTGCATAACATTCAGCACTATGCTTAAAAAGCTTGTTGTTGGTCCAACATTCCTATCTTGATAGGCCCGGATTTGCTCTTCATGCCAAGAAGCATTCACTCTCAGAATGGGCTAGCCACAATAAGCCGTCTTTGACTTTGTCCTCATTCTTGGCTACTTATTCCTCTATTTTATCTTTCATTTGCTCTAGCCCTGGTTTTATTTTCATTCCATTAGCCAGTGTGACATTGAACCTAGCAGCCTCGACCGGTGAGTTACCCCAAGTTTGGAGTTTTTAGTATAGCCTGTTCATGGAGAGTTGTGCTTGAAGTTGGTTGTGCAGCTCTACTAGCTTCTTCATGGTCTCTTCATCTCTTTGAGTATTTACCTCATGCATCTCTTTCCTTGCCTCCTCTCTTTGCCTCTTCAACTCATCCTTTTCCTGTTCTCGAGACATCTATTTTCCTTGGAGTTGAAGGTGCACATTTCTTCTAGGGCTATGTGGTTGTCTATTTCCTCATTGCATATATTTTTCAAGCTTTCTTTTCCATGTCTCGCATTTAAGGCATCTTTCAATGCAATCATCTCCCTATTGATGACGGTCATCACCCTCGTTTTTTCCACCCTATATGTTGCAAAGGCGATCTTCTCTACTTCTAGCTCTACAAAAGTGCGGCATTTTTCTCCTTAGTAATCTTGTTGAGTGGGCTTTGAAGCTCTTTTACCAACGCATCATAATCTTCAGTGTTATGCATGGCTGAAGGCATCGAAGTAGTTAACACTTCCAAACGTGGTACCTTCGGCTCTACATAATCGGGTGTTGATGGCCTATTTGTTCCTACAAGGGGGTTTCTTCACTAGGGACAGGTGTAATTTCTTGCACTTTTCTCACTAAATACTACACCGAAGCCATAATGTTGCTTTCATTGACCGCCCTTTAGTAGTTCCTTAGGTCGAGATGATTATCGGGGTGGCCATGACTAGTGGGATTACGTGTAGAGGGGCTTTATGTAACATTTTCCTCCCCCCTCCTTCCCACCATATGACCCCCCCAAAATGAAAATTTTTTAATTGAAAAAATAATTAACCCCTGGTTACGCCACCAACTAGGGGACGGCATGAGGGGAGGGGGCTATCGTTTCGACAGACCAAAGAGGGGGGGGCTGTCGTGGCGTCAATAGGGGCTGCTGCCACGTGCCATGGAGGTGGCAGGGGGGCTACTGCCACGTGCCCTGGAGGTGGAAGGGGGGCTGCTGCCGCGTGCCCTGGAGGTGACAGGGGGCTGCCATTACTAATTTCTCCCCCCCCCCCCAAGACCCTATAAAAAGCTTAAGCGTGGGGAGATGGGGACCCTTCATGCTAGCCAAAGTGAGAGAGAGAGAAAAGAGAGGGAAAGGGAGAGTAAGAGGAGAGAGAGAGAGAGAGAGAGAGAAGGAAATTGTTTTTTTCCCTCATTGAAGAACTTGGAGCACTCCGTCTCTCTTTCTCCCCCCCCTTGGAGAAGGTCATCGTAGACTAGTCCCTTCCATGAGGAGTCGTCTCTCTCGTAATCTGGGTGCGTAGCCGCGAAGCAAAAGCCAAATCATACGATGCCTCCCAAACGAAGTAAGGTCCAACTGAACCCAAATCCCACTTCAACCGATGGAGCCACGAGGCAAGGAACCGCATCACTTGGTAATCATGTGCATTCATACACCCTACCCTGATGGGAGGTCTTAAGGACATATGCCGACTTCATTGGGAAGGGAAAGCTATTCGGTGAAAGTCTATCATAACTAACCACCATTTAGTTTACATCATTTTATCATATTGGAAATTGTGCTTACTTGCACTCTGGCATGTTTTTGAACGAGTAAATTTTACGGGAGATTTTGCATTCATGCACGCAAAAAGAAGAATCCAAGACCTTATTGATTATGCTCGTAATACTTTAGATTATGCACTAACATTAGCATGCTTAAAAATGGATTGTTAAAACGCTTATGCATATTCATCGATTAAGCAAAAATCATGCTTTTTTTTCTTTGCATCACAGAACTTGTGAAATTGGAAAGGTAGAAGTGACCGTTTGAATCAAGTACATGAAATTCCTAAATTGCTATGATGACATTTAAGTATATCTAGGCCATTGCAATACTAAAACAGGTATTAGGCCCCTATAAACCTTCAGAGGGGAATGCTCGCTTTTGCCTTAGGACTAATAACTTCACGTCCTCCACCCAAAAGAAAAAAAATACAAGTTTCTATTTGTGTTTTGCATAAGTGCGTCGAAATGAATTCCCAAAAGCAAAGGCCTACATTGCAGCATTGTATTGTCTAGGAAAGATACGCCTCCAAATTGTGTGGCATCATGATTAGTTTTAGTTGTGCTACTAGGGATTCATCTTGAAGACAACTATAAACCGCACTTACGAAATACTAAAATTTGTCCAAGAGCCGTTCAATAAAAATGAACCCTATACACGCAAGGATAGGGCTCAACTCAACTTATTAGGGTTTTGAAGAAATTAAGCCAATCTATGGTTACTTCATAGGGGGATGGAATGAAGAAATCCCCTACCCTTCGAAGGATATTGGAAATTACCGCTAAGGCAAGAAGGACAAACGTTAGGGTCAAGAGAGGGACCCCACCTTAGCAGATGTCTCGAGCATTCACCTACACCTTTGTTTGTGCTTGTAAATTTAGGAACACTGCTTCTTCTTTTTTTTTTTAAAGAGAGATTTTGTAACCCCAAACTCATAAATGAGTATAGTAAATCACGTTGAACTTTTGGAGGGTGCGCCAAACCACCCCCAGGTAGCCGCCAACCCTAGCCAAGGGGATTCTTAATAGCTGTGACAGGAACATGGACCGAACCCACCACGAGAGCTCTGGCTGTAAACTCCCTACCTCTCCGGGTCCTACTCAAACGATCAGTGTGACTTGGGATAGATTCTTGAGGGGCCTTTATTACTAGTACAAGGCAGAAACTTGTGGAAATAAAGTGCATCCTTACGGATTGCAAATATTGTCCCTTTTGAACAAGATTTTTATCTCTGATAATTTGCTAATATTAAGTACTTCCAGGGAACCTGTTTGAATTTTTTTTTGTGTCAATGCTATAAGATTACATGAACGAACCCTGTTCTCTAAAAAGGCTAATTAAGAAAGCTATTTTTACATGTCACACTTAAAAGTGATAGGGCTAATTAAACAACTAAAGTACGCCAAGTGAGGGAAGCGGGAGGGAGGAACCCCCAATGGGTCTGTTCTATAGCAAGGTGGTCCCAAAGAACTGGGAGGCTTATCACAAGGTTTTACTGACGATTGACGCTTAGAAATCGTTAGGCTAGAATCCCGACTCATGCCATTTTAGGGGACTGGAATGGGACTATGCCCTATGGGCAGAGAGGTGGAGTGCCACATCCCTCTCATTTCCCATTCTCTTTGAACCAAGTGTGGCATAGGTCTACTTTGCCTGTCCAAAACCGATGCTAGAATGCTGTCAGGAGACCTTGACCACTAGGGACTCAAGTTTCAGGTCGATCCTAGTGGGTTTGGCCGCAAACATTCCATTGCAAAGCGGACTCGAGAAACCCTAGGCGAAAAACCCCGTGACATTTCCATGGGAGTGCCAAGTGGCGTCGCTTCGACTCATCTCTCGATGGATCGCTAAAAACGTGCTTGCATGTTACACTTTACCCTTGCCTTTCACCACTGGTCTTGATTCTACCTCTTCTGCTATATTGCACTTGTGCTTGGCAATAGGCTCATCATTGCCAATTCATGAGATCAGGAGGGTTGCTCCACTAATCTCCAAATGGCCAAGGCTATCTATTCCTCCTCCTGTTGCCTCAATCCCTCTTTCTCCTTTTCTTGTTTCTTCCTACACTCCTCTTCAAGCCTTTTTTATTCCTCTTTCACCCTCTGAAATTCTCTATTTTCTTTAGAGGTGGTTCAAGTTCTTCTGATGGGGATTTTAAGAGTGATCTTTCTTCTCACACCCTGGCTTTGACTGCTCTGAGCTTTGGTTGTTCGCTGACTATCCTCTCACTCAAAGTTTCTAGTGGGTCGATTAGCTTCCCTCTCATTAGCAGCTCTTTCTATTTTGTCCTATTAATTCCTATTGAATTTTTCCTCCCCCTATTCTTCTACCAAGAGCCAAGAGTGAAATATATAGGCTTGATGGGGTGGGGGAGTAATGCTTCTCTTGGATCGATGATGATTCCAGGGTTTCTTCCACCACTTCTTCTCTTTCCACCTTCCCTAAGGCCTCCTAGATTATGGCCATTAGTACTCCTCCAAATCCTATGGTTGAAGCATTGGAAGCAGGTTTCATCCTTTCTAGCTCCACTATGGTAGGTGAAGACTCTCCCCTCCCCCCCCACCCTTGATGCCATTGCTAGTATCTTTGCTAATGTTTGTATTGTCTTTTGAACATAGATGTTCCAATTTACATCATCTAGTGCATTTGGTGCAAAGCTCTTCAGTAATGGCACTCCTATTCTATTCATGAGAGCATTGTATCTTTGGCTTGAGAAGAGGTTATGGACCATTTTTTCTTGCAGTCGAATGGTGGGGTCAAAAATGTTAGCCAAGTTGATCCCATCATTTGTGTAGACTTTATTTTTATCCATCCCCAGCATCCCATAGATGTCTCTATTTGGCCTTTTCTCTAGCTTATCTACTAATCCCAAGGCCTTCTCCACAATTTTTGGACTAAGGGCAACTTCCACTCTTTGCTACCTGATGGTTACTGTGCTAATGTTCCTTTGGGCATCAAAAGTTCTTAGGAACTCTGTGCATTTGCTATGGTTGATGTCCTACCTCACCTTCTCCAAGTACTTGGCAAGATTACATTATTCTATCATCTGCTCAATGGCCTCTTCAAATGTCACCAATCCTTCCAGATTATGGATACTGTCGTATTTTAATTGATTGAATGGGTGTATCTCCATGGCTAAGCCATATCTTCTATGCTCCTCCTTCGAGAAGGGGAGCTTGTTGGCTTTATCCTATTGACTTGCCATTTTGATTCCTCCCCCCCCACTCTCTCTAACATATGCTTAGTGTATGGTAATAGGTAGTTGTCTCTATTTGTAGTTGTGTTGATCTTCTTATAATTTACATACACTCGAATCTTCTTATTCTTCTTCATGAGGATAATTGTGGGTGATACCCAGTCTATGTGCTCTATCTTGTAAATGAATCCTATCTACAATAGCTTATCAATCTCTTCCTTTACTGTGTGTGTATGCTAAGGATTCATTACATATAGTCATTTCTTGACTGGTATTGCTTTGAGGATCATGGGAATATTATGGGTCATGATACTCGGATCTATTCCCTTCAGTTCATCTAAGGACCATGCAAACACATCATCAAATTCCCTTAAGAGATTTAAGAGATCATTCTCCTCCTCCTTGGTTAGGTTGTCCACTATGTACACGGGTCTAGGCTTGTCCTTCTCTCTCGCCAAGTTGACCTCCTTAACTTTGGCCGATGGGTTCACTTGCTTGCCTCTTCCGTTTGGCTCCTACTAACACCACTATTCGATTACCCTTCTTGAACTTTGTGAAATGCTTGGATAGGTCCTGGGGTTTCTTTTTCCATTCAACTTCTAAAGACCTTGACTGTTTTTTTTCTCTCCTCATATGCCTTAGGTGGACTGGAAGGTCCCCCTTGGTGCATTTGCTCCCAGGTGGTCAAGGTATTTCAGGGTCACTATCAAAGTTCACCTCCTCTGACTTGGTGTTGTACTCGTCATCCTCACTAAAAGAGCCTATCTATCCTAGTGGTTGCAACTCCGAAACTAACTCCACTCCAAATAATGGTGTGGTGCAAGGCTAAACTAATTCCACTTGCTCATAATCTACCACCTCTAGGCACTCTAGCCAAGATCTATCGTAATCTACCTTGGTAACTCCTTTGCTCACTTTAAACGTGTTAACCTCTTGGTCTCAGTATCTGCTCTCATTTTCTCAATCACTCTTCCATCCTTGTCATATATTCAATGGTCTCTACTTCCTCTTTGCTTTCTTCACCGATGGAACAACAATCATTGTACTCATCATTAGAATCCTTATTCTTGGACCGTGCATTGCTTGCTATTCTCAAGCTTTGTCATGCTTGTCCATGAGAGTCCAATTATTTGACAAGTTTAAGTTGTGAACCTTAGTCTATTGCCACTCTTTTCTCTCCATAATATTCTTGAGGGGCTTTAAATTGGTAGTTGGGTTACTAGCCAATTCACTTGACAGGTACTCGAGGGTTTTGCGAAGTTTCAATTTGTTAGTTGGAACGCAATAGGTGATTGGGATTGGTTGGCTAATGGGACTCTCGGTCATCATACACAAGGGCACTGTGGGTAGTTTAAAAGTGATAGCATTGTTAAGTTTTCCAGTAGCTTAGTCTATAGCTTGCCTATATTCATCCTCATCCTCCGAGAATGGGAGATCAACAGTTGCTGATACATGCATCCAGTCATGCTCATCTCCTTAAGACAAGAAATGTACCTTGTTATAGATCCATAATTGCTTCTAGCCCTTGAATCACCTTTTAGCATGGCAACGATGGCATCTAGGTCGACTAGTGAGGTTTTCCAAGTGTCCATCTCTACTCGAACTGCTTCTGATCTATTGCTTATGAATATTAGGCTATTACCCTAGTCCTATCACTCTAGATTCCTCATTCAAGGTTTTCCTAATAGGATATCATAATCCACTTCCTTCATGACTATGAAGTTCATGGAGAAATGGATTCCTGCTATCTTTAGAGGCCAATCCTTCAAGACTCCAAAAGGTCTAACCTTCATCCCATTTGCTAGAGTGACATTGAATCATGCAGTTTCCATTGGTGGATTTCTCCAAGCTTGCACAACTTTGTGGCTAAGTATACTAACCCCTGCTCTTATGTCTACTATCCTCTTTCGTGTAGCATCTCCTAGGGTAATGACAGGTAAGGCTACATGCATCTCCATGCCTTCCCAAAAGGCATTCACTTGTGGGGACTTAGACATGGGATTCAACGTTAGGCTTGGTATATGTGCCACAACATTGTGACCTAGCAAGTCTCGTAGTTCATGTTTATTACTTTGTTCTACCCCATCACTTCAATTCTTGCCATAGTGAGGGGTGTTGTTATGAGCTCGTTCTCAGCTTTGATTTTGCCTTCTCTCTTCTCATGTACCTCTGGACTCGTTCCAACGCTTGCCTCTTTATTGTGTCATTCATCAGGGGGTTGGCTTCAACCAGTTGATCTGGACTCAACAGGATAGTGTCAGAGGGAGCTTCAGTCTGTGATAGATTCTCTGGCCAACATCTCCTCTACTTTCTTCTTTTCAACATCTCTGAATTTAGCTTTCAAACCACTACAGAGGGGAAAATATTCTGTTCTAAAAGTATCGAAACTCATTCCTCTTAGGATCGTTGTTACGTCATTATAATAATGCCAGCTTCTAAGGGTTTCAACAGTGTATGTTGTGAAAAACACTCTGTCTACCAACTTCTAGTGGGTTGCTAATTGAACAAACAGAAGATTATCAGTACACCAAGCATCCCATGTATCTTGCTGTTGAGCATCCACGAACAAATTCCAACTTTTTTCCTTCTTGTCTTCGTGAACCTCTACAGACCAAGACTCCTAAAGCTTCTTCACAATCTCCCATTTGATGATGTCTTGAAACTTCTCAATGAATGTCAAATCTTCCATGGATGGTCATTCTCTCTGTTTCTACTCTTTAGTTTGTTCCCAAACAGTTTGCTACCAAGATGCAAGTTTCTGCTGCTTCAACAGGAAGAGGAAACAGTCCACCACATAGAGCATGCATCATGATGGTGATGTGTTTCCACCATTGTGGGATGAACTTCTTGTGGAAAGTGGCTTTGATAATGAGAAATTCCAACTCTTCAGTGGAAGAAGGAACTTTACAAACATCCATTTAATTCTTCTCTTCTTGGCAATGCCATTTCCTTCATTTTTAGCCTCTCCTAGTGCTTGTTGATGGCAAGGTTCCCCGGCTGTGTCTCCTAGTGAAAATTTCACCATAGTTGTTATTAGTGTGGCTAGCAATTTTCCATCCATCTTTCCCTCCTCACCCTCATGGGCTCCCTACCAATGCTCTTGAGTCATTTGCCTATTCATGGTATCCTCACTCTACCTATGCACCTATTCAATGGAGTTGTCTCTCCTGATCTTAGGTATGTGGGAGAGACTGGTGGGCTTATGGTTGAGAGTTCATTGATCCCATCCTCAATGACAAGTTCAACATCTTGCAAGTGAGCTTGTGCTTCCTTTTTCCATTCCTTGACCTTATCCACAACTGCTAGCTACTGGTTGGGGTCAAGGTATTCTCCATCCAACCTTTACACTTTCCTTCTCTCTTGTCTTAGGAGAAAATGTTTCTATTTTTGCATCAACAACCTATTTTCCTTTTGTTAACATGGTCTCACTCTCTGTCTTGAGCATTATTTTTTCTCATTTGTCAACTCTTCTTTCCTATAGAGGATACAACCAGGTTGCTAGGTCTAGGTAACGAGATGTTGGCTTGCTTTGTTTGAGCTTGTGTCATGATGTTTATGGGGATAGGTGCAGCATTTTTGACAAGTGACTTGACACAAAAGAGTTTGAGCAGCACAGATGGCACAATTGTCAAGCTAATGGAGAGTTTTTTCCTAAAACAATTGGCAAATAGGTGTGTGACTCTACATTCAGGACACATCAAGTCGGCCTTCTCTCATTTTTCTTGCTCCTTTTTAGGGCAGCAATATAAGATATGCCTTGGAAAACATGTTATAGGCTCATGGTTTTGAGCTCCTCCTAGGCCTCTACCTCTCCCTCTGCCTAAGGCCATGACCAGCACAAGTCTATAGTCCATCAATATGGGATTATCTCTTCATCATAAGAGGCATAAGGATTCACATATGAATCTTCCTCTAGTAGTTCCTCCAGAAAGTGCAATGGAGCATTGCTTGGTGGATGGGTCATGATAGGTCTTGGTAATGTAGGGATTCCCGCAAGTAGAGCCAAACAGACTGCTCTTCTGAAGTATAGTTCCCTAACTCTTGGATAGTATGGCTAAGTGTAAGATTGATAGTAAGGCAACCGTCTTGGCAATCAACAGTGCATGGTATCATGCCTGGAACTTCCATAGTTGGTACAAGGCTATGATCTCGGATTAAGACATTCAAATGGCAGGTAGTTCCCTCCACAGTACACACACTACATGTGAGGTCATACTAGCCTTTGCATTGACTCCTGTAGTTTGGTCAGCTTTGATTTTAGATTAGTTATAGCTTTGGGTCTAGTCAATGCTCTTTCCTTTTTCTTGTTTGTTGGGGGCTGCTCATTACTAGTTGTTGTAGTTCTCTTGGCCTTTCTAAATGTGATGATCCCTTGCTGCATAGCACAAGAACTTCTCTCCTTGAGCAAGCCATCCACCTATATGGCCTCCTCAAAGTCTCTTGCAAGCACATCCCTTTGTTGCAAGTTTAAATTGCTCACTAGTGCCTTATAGAGTTCTTCATTGTGGATACCGTTAATGAATATGGTAGAGATCGCCCTCTCATTGGATCGCTCAGCTGCTAAAAGTATCCTCTTATAGAGACTCTCCACATGTGTGACATAGTCTTGTATGTCCTCTTTGCATTTTTGGGTAATATTCATAATCTTAACAATGATTTTACCAAAGTATCCTATCTCTAAGAATCTCTTGATAAAGAGATTCTTCAGCTAAGTGAAGTTATTGCATTAGACATTGTCTAGACTGGTAAACCAAGTCTGTCCCTTGTCTCCTAAGCAAAGACCGAATGCTTGTGCTTGTTGAGTGAGGTCTGTGAGGTTGTTAGCCTCGCATACCTACTCAAATTTCTCGATGAAGCTATAGAGGCTATTGCTTACTTGGTACTTATTATTGAGTTGCTTTGCAACTATGGATATTTTCATTTGGCTCCTGGTATTTGGGGTGACCCCCGACCACTAGCAATGATACTGCTAAGGCTGCCCCACTTTGATCAGTGCTAGTATTGTCCAGCAATCTTTTCGTGAGGAACTCGCTCACTATAAGGTTGATCTCTAAGGCTCTCTCCCTATCGGCATTGCCTCTCCTTCTGTTCCTACCTGAGATTGCTAGGATCCTGTGAACCTTGTGGATCTCTCTTTGTTAAGGTTGAGATTGTTCTCATTCAAGTTGATGGTGCTTTGCCATGTTAAGGTCAAGGTCAAGATCAAGATCATTCCCATTTGAGGTGGTGCTTGCCATGGTGGTTGTATCTTGACCACCATTGCTTCTATGAGGTCAACTAGGCTAGTTAAATATGTATCCCTAATCTTGGCTAGTCTTTCCTTCCCCCAACAGCAATCTAATGGTTCTATCTTCTCTAAGTCTTTGTTTCTCGTGTCTTGGGTCACTCGTCTGATTCTTGGGATTGCACTCCTACTGGTGGGTTTGTTTTTAGCTTAATCCCCCTTAGTGTGTTCCTTTTTAATCCAATAGTTTGCAAATATACAACACTTATATGCTAGCAGTACAACTCGATCTGTGCGAAATTAGGCTTTTTAGCTTTCACATCTATTTTAATGTCTACAATGCAGTGTGTAACCTTTGATGAAGTCAACTACATCCAATCAGTTTCATGCCATTGCTACTTTTTTGATTGGGTTTGATTACTCCTAACAGTCAAAATTGGGTCTTTTATGGGTTGTGACCACGTGGTTTCAGCTGAGTGGGTCAACTTAGGTCTCTATCCAAGGTAGTGAGTGGCCAATGGTCAATTTTTTCAGTCATTAACCGATTGCTAGGTCAAGGTTTTTTAGTACACACAGTTCTATTATTTCACCTACTAGTCCATATTCCCCAACCTAATTGCTGGTCAGTTGTTGCTACTGGGGCAGTAGGCCCTAACAGGTCTGAAAGTGGCACAGGAAAATCAAAAATAGGGTTCTAGACAGCTTGTCTAAGTCCTAAACTCGGTCGTCCGAGTCCCAGATTCAGTCTCTGAGTGGGCTCCTAAAGGTAAGTGGCTGTCCGAGTGGTCAAACTCAGACTCTGACAAGGGGTGCCCATCTGAGCATCCAAGTAGCTGTCTACTAAGGCCCAAATTTGGTTCGAGTCTGATGGTAAAACTCTCATTTGAGTCGAACGTCCGAGTGGATCAACTTAAGTGGCTCGGACCTCCGAGCCAAAATTCAGCCATTCGAGGCTTGCAATTGCTGTCCGAGTGACATATGAAGACACGGGGAATGGTACAAATATCCACTTTAATGACTTAATAACAATATCCAATGCACCCAAGGTTATGAAGCAATGCAACAATCAGCAATAAGGACTCATAGCATACTTGGAAGGCCTAAATGTGTCAATGGTAAAGATTGTAGATGCCACTGCCTATGGACTTGTCACTTCCTGCATCTCTCTCAATAGCTCTCTCTCTCAATCTCACAAAGTGCAAAGGAGCTCTCTCTTCCCCTTTTTCACCTTTTGTGTTCTCTCTTTCTCCCCTCACACTCTATTCTCCAAATATTTTCCCTTTCTTTCCTTATTTCCCTACTCCTTCATCTTCCTCTTTCCTTGGGATTATCTTCCATTTTTTATTTTTTGACTTTTTTTCTTGGTCCTCTGAGGGTGTAACACTTCCTTAGCCAATTCAAAATGGCATGTATGGTCAATTTTTCCACCAAGTGGATCTACCCATAAGGTGGCTGTATTTGAGTCATTGATGTGGAAAGAGGTGGTGGCTTGCTCACAACAACAAAAAATAATTGAGCAATGTCTAATGATGCTTGAAGCATTCTATTACTTATTCCAACTAGCCAACCATACCAATACCCAAAAATTAAAAAGACAAAATAAGGTAGTGCCACAATTCAAAGCTATACATCTCGATTTAAAGTCTTGAGAGGACCAATGTCCAAGACATCCGAACCCAATGGCAAAATATTGCATTCTCTGTATCTACAAGACCTAAATAGGGAAGTTCATTAGGATTTAGCTATGGAAGCCTTATTTGCTAACAAATTGGATTACTTTTACTAGCATGCACTTCGCGTTGAGATATTTTTTGCCAAGGACACATCTGAAAAAGTGAGGAAATTGGTCAAACTCGCTAGCAAAACCCATCATATGGAATCCAATGACTGTAATATAAATTCAAACACCAAGGAAAAAAGTTGTAGTGAGAAGGAGAACTCTAAGGAAGCAAATGCCAAACGCCAACTAAGTCTAGGAGAAAGGACAAGGCCTACAAACCCTCAAATGGAGCTTTTAAAAATGCAGTTAAAACCCTTTGGTGTACCAAGTGTAGCAATCTAGGTCACTTGGCTACCAAATGTGATCTAAATCAATGATGGTGTGGCATTTGTCATACAACCATACACAATACCAATGTTTGCTAGTATAATGCCCCCAACTAGATGGAAAATGCAAGGACTTGGAATGCACAAGGGGAGCATAGTCAACCAATTAGAATCACCTCATACCATCTACTGCTATGGCCCTAGTAGTGTCCTATATACGATATGGCTATCCATCTTCTGACACATAGACCATGGATGAGGAGCAAATTGAGGAGGCAAAGCAGGATATTATCACCCCCCAAATAAACATGTTTCTTTTCTATATAGGAAGACCATTGGAGATTCGAATGTATCAAGGCTCAAAAATATAATGCTCAAAAGTGGCAAAGTTAGGACTAGACTCCCTTGCCATCTATCAACATAGTGGAAATCAAAGAGCTCCCTGAGCCATAGATCAATGTGATTATCCGGTCATGCAAGAAGCTAAAAGGCAAAGAGGGTAAGGCTACAAGAGTTTCTTGGGCAAAACATTAGGAAAAAAAATGAACTCACAAATGGGCCCTTAAAAATAATATAGTTTAAGATGTGGGCCTTTTGGATTGTCCAATAGGAAGGCTAGATGTTGACATCCATGGAGGGTGAATCTTCTCTCTCCAAATCTTGGGTTTTCTATTAAAAAAAGGGGTAGTGGGGGATTAAAAAAGGGAGAATGAATAGTACACAAAATTTGAGTTTCTCTCACCTCATATTTCCCCCCTTTTTTGGAGAATTTTCAATTTCAGTTTTTTTTCCTCTCATGAAATCAATTTGACCCAAAAGTTGAGCAACAGACCACTTTCCCTCTCTTCTCTATAGTCATGAAATTTTGTCTCCATTGAAGCTCCCTGCTGAGAGTAATTAGGGTTTTGAGCGTTCTGCTTACCTCTGCACTTTCTTCTCCACGCAGCTCCAGATTTTGGGCAAAACGTAGGTGCCCATCTCTCTTTGCATTTTCTCTTGTTTGCTATTTTTTCAATAGGGTTTGATGTCGTTTCTTACTGCTGTTGTTGTTTTATTGCAGAGGTTGTTTGGGGCAGGAGACAGAGGTGCTCATCTCTCTCTCCTTTCTTTCCCCCCTCTCTCTATGTGTTGTTTCTATTTTATGTTGTGTTTTCAATAGAATTTGATATTGATTCTAATTGTTGTTTTCTTGCAGAGTTTATTTGGAGCAAGAGGAAAAGGTGTTAATCTCTCTCTCTCTGTTTGGTTTTTTTTTTTGCTGATATCTTTTCAATACAACACAATGTTAGTTCTAACCCTTGTTGTTGTTTTGTTGCAGAGATCATTTTGGGTAACATTGCATAAGTGCTTATCTCTCTCTCCCTCTCTCTTTCTCTATCTATATTTTCTCTTTTCTACTGTTTTTTCAGTATACCTTCATGTAAATACTAACTCTTGCAAAATTGTCTTTTGCAGAGATCAATTTGGGCAAGATTGGATAGGTGCTCATTTCTTTCTCTCTCCCGCGTACTCACACAGACTCTCTCTTTCTTCTTCTCTGCATTATCCCTTTTCTACTATCCTTACAATAGGGTTTGATGCTAGTTCTAACTTAAGGATCAATTGTCGTTGCAGCACTTAACACAAGGTAGAGCAGAGATTCTATAGCTCAATTTATAGGTAAATCTACCATATTTTGTGGTGCCAAAATTTATTCATTTAATTAGTGGTTTTTATATTTGATGGGATTGATGTTTTGTTATGTCCACCATTTGCAATGGGTTTTGATTAGCAATGATTCAATCTTATCTTCAGCAAATCAGCTTATAGGTAAATTGGCCCTGTTTTGTATTGCTTCTATTCATGCAGTTATCTAGATATTTTTTGCTAAAAGGGATTCATGCAAGTATTTTTGTTAAAAGGGATTCATGCGTGTTTTTTTGTACATGTAGGTATTGTACAAGGTTTAGGTGAAGCATATAATTCTCCATCAACTATTTTGATATGGTGAGTGATTCCTTTGTGTTGGATGATATGGATCTGCTGGAAGTCGATGATTCAAAAATCCTCTACTTTATTGGTCCTATGTGTCCATTTGGATCTCCATGCCAATTGGCAATGATCCATGAAACTCTTGTATCATATCATCCATATAACACAATTTGTTGAGTCTTAGAATATCTCAGGTGTCAATCCAATGTGCCTATTAAGATTTGCATGCCGTGTGGCTTCTATCCTTGTAACAACTACTCTATAATACCCACATTTCATACAATGTATTGAGTCAAATCAAACTCCTCTTCATTATAATAAAATTTATTTTGGGAAAATTCTCTGAGTATTCTCGTGCTATTCTTTTCATTATATTTCATGTAAATGGTATGATTAAAGTGATGTCTTGAAATTAAATCTATACTTTCTATTTATGTATATATCCACATGCGTTTCGATATCAATGTTTATGTCTATTTACAAAAGTGTAAACATCTCTTAATGCCATGTTGATTTGTATGGCATATTGGTGATTACTGGACAAACTTAAAATGCTTATTATTTAGGGGTTAATACATACTTCTTTACATCTAATGCGTAGGTTATAATGCGTGAGAGAAGAAAAAGCATTCTCTCAATAGAAGTACGTAACAAAAAAGATGAAGAAGAGAATTGGATCACTGATACGTATCATTGCTCGTCTTGGGTACATATGTGTCCAAGTATGAAGGGAGCTTTCAGGGTGAAAGCATGTGCAATTGCAGATGTATCAAAGCACTGGAAGGGTAAAATTTTAGCTCTCAGACAAACGAATGTTGATTCTCACCTTGTAACAGAGGCGTTTCTACAACATGTATTTATGCAAAAATAAATACATATTGCGCCCACTGTGCCCTTTCAACGAAACATTGCAAATAGTAAGTATTTGCAACTCATTGAGAATGAGAAATTTCATGATACCTATGTAACAACTTGTCATGTATTTACAGAAGTATACCCTTCGGATTGCTATGAGTGGCAAAATGTTGAGAGTTTCACTGGTTCTTTTAAGTGTTACCACCTCGAAATTGGTAGATTGCTCTTTGAGGGGTGTACAACTAAGCAACTCGTAGAGAACCTTGTTTTTTTCTATGACTCCAAGTACACA
This sequence comes from Lygodium microphyllum, assembly GCF_053477565.2. Classification (NCBI taxonomy): domain Eukaryota; kingdom Viridiplantae; phylum Streptophyta; class Polypodiopsida; order Schizaeales; family Lygodiaceae; genus Lygodium; species Lygodium microphyllum. The sequence continues at coordinate 110,740,633 of NC_141141.1, read as the reverse complement.
TTACCCAAGGGGAGTCAAGAATATGGAACCCTTGAGTCTATGCACATATCAAATCTCAATAGCATAGAATGGACATTGTGTAGTAGCGACATTTTGCACATGTGTAGCACAAAAATTTCAGCAGACATATTGAATTCGATGAAGCCAAGCACCGGCTCTAAGAATGTACATCTAAGCTGGTTCATACCAATTGCAATTTTTGCACACATGTTCAAGGAATGTAAGGGTTTGAGACGTACCAAAAGCATGTACGTCATAAAAAATACATCAGAGGATTATGTAACAAGGATTCTAGGCAAAACTTGGACATAAAAAATAACTCATAGTCTTGACACAGTGGAGTGTCGAGTCACAACAAGGGACATGGCTTTCAGGTAAAAATTTTCTCTCTTAGTTAACTATTATCTTACTTTGGGATAAATCGGCTAACTTGCCTTTCCAATTACAGGTACTTTGTCGCACGACAGACTTTATGCCTAGTGTTCAAGTATCGTAGATGGAGGATGCTCAAGGGTAAATGGTTGTGCCTTGATCAAGACATGCGTGAAAGTGCAGGTGTGGATGTTATTGTCCCCGAATGGCAATCAACACTCGAAAGGAAGTTGGTGCCACATAGGTTGGATCTCGTTGAGACCGCCATTTGGCCAATCGCTCCTCTGAGACTGTCATGATCTAGGCTCCTAGTGCAGCCATTACAACACGGTTTTCATACCAACGTTGTTCAAATTGACTTCGACCCTCTGGTAGTCGCTTTAGTTGCTCTATCTCTAAGAGATTTGGTTGGCAGAGCACATCATTGAATGTGACAGTTAAGCGTAGTTTGTCGGCTTCCTCGTCAGAGATGAGTCGCATGCATTCATACAGGAGCCTGTTATAGTGCTCGTCAAGATGTTCGTGCTCTTACCAGGATAAGGGAAATGGCAAGTATTCTTCAAGCTGCTCTTTAGGGAATGCGCCCATGTCTGCCAGGACATAGACACGTGCAAACACTTTGAGCTTAGCATCCAACTCGATTAAGCATTCTGTGACACTTCTATGTTCAACGAGGGCTTGCTCGGTTGCTATCTCATGCAAGGTTCTAGGAGTTTGCCTAGGCTTTAGCATAGCTAGGGGCTCAAGCCTAGACGAGCAGGTTTGGCCAACGCTAGGATTTCTTATGCTCTCGGGGTTTCCATGTTTCTCCTGAGGCTTTGTTATTGCGTCATGGTTCTCCTTGGACATGACTGGTATAGATTTGTCACCCTGTTGTGACAACATTGTATCCACTCTTGATTGGTCAATGCGAGTTCTGTCGTCGGTGGATTGAGTGTTGTAAGCAACTGTTGATGGTAACGACTGCTTCAATTTTTCAAAGCACATGGATGTGTCTGAGATTTCACCGCTATTAGGAGAGGCATCAATGGGGTCATTGGTGGGTGGACTCAATGCTTTATTCCTCAGCTCTCCATCACTCTTGGTGTCCATGTTCTTGGGGTCCACAACCACCTGTAACTGCTCTTGTTTTCGATGTTTTCTCCTCTTTTTCTTGGTCAGTGAAGGTGCATCTCTCAACGAATCAGGACCTTGGACTAGGTCAACCGTTGATGTGCTTGGTTGGGCCTCAGCAGTTTCTCTCTCTGGTGTGTCCTCATGGGACATACCCGTGGCCTGCTGCATAGCCTTGGTAGCTTGTGAGGGTACAACTACCTCTCTTTTTGGAGAGTCTGGCTCTTCAGCCAAATCCCTTGTGTTTAACTCCTCCAACCTAAGCTTTAGGCACTTTGGAAGTGCTGGAGTTGTCAAGGAAGTTGGTTGCGATACCTCCTTCATAGGTAAACTACTAAGGACACGTTCCACAAGGGGCATTGTCATAGCCATGGGCTGTGACTACTGTGATCCCTGATTGGATGTAGTAGCAGCTAGTCTAGTGGCCTGGCTACTCTTGGTGGATTGCGGTGTCAGGTCCCTAGGGTGATCGAAAATGGTCGTGTCTTTTGTTGCCCTTTGAGCCTTCATCTGTGTAGATCGAGCATGAGTTGAGATTTAGTCACATTAGGTTGCACCGGCATATCCTTGGGTCGAGAGATATGGCTAGTGTCATGTCCCACCTCTTGGACATTTGGAAGCTTTGATGGAGATAGAGTTTGGGAGTGAGCAGCCGCCATTGACGACCGCTGTTGTGCTTCCTATGTCCGTTTGAAAAAAGAGGGTGTAGGAGATCTAGGACTCTTAGGTGGACTTGGCACTAGTTGAATGATTTGCTTGAGGCTATTAGACGATTGCGCCATTTGCTTTGTTGAGCAATCAGCCTTGTCATGAGCAATGTCGTGCCTATGATGCATGTTATCCTCTTGGGAAATCAAAGGCTCTTTGGGCACTAATGACTTTTGTGCACGCTCAATGGCTACATATGACATCTGCTTATTAAGTATGCTAGGCTGAGGCTCTTTCTTTCGAACACTCATGTCTAGTTTGTTGCCTCGAGACCTAGAGTTTCTCTTAGATTTCCTCCTATGCTTCGTTGCTTCTGATGCAACCTGGCCTTCAGCTGATAGAGGTGGTTTAGCAGGGGATTTTGGTACCCAAATCCATCAGTTACCTGCGTAATACCCTTGAGCACGTAGCAACGCTTTGGATATCCATCGCGGCGTTGTGCTGACCCTCCATCGATGCCTTCGTCTATAAGGCTTGGGCTTCTTTTGGGGTCTTCTATGATATTTGTAAGTCCAAAGCTCGTCCTTGGCATTGTCTCTTGACCTTCTTGTTTCAGGTATGGTGTCACTCAACTGGTTCTCGTTGTTCGACATGTGCTTGTATCAACTCTTCCACCAAGTCCTTGCTCTTGTTAGCAGGCTTGACTGTTATGTCAGTACTGTCCTTGCCTTTCCCTCGAGGTTTGATGAGGTCACCCTTGCTAAAGGTTGTGACTATCCTCACACCCGGTAGTGTCAGGTGTATCCTCTGTGCTACATAGTCGGCTTCACACTTGGTCGCCCTTTTGAAGAGTCTTCTAAGGAGGGTTTCCTTCCTGTAACTAGCACTATTTGGAGGAACATGAAATAGGATAGGCAAGCTTTCAGTTTCAATTGTCGCAAGGATTTTGCACTTCCCTATGAGTGCTTGTGGATGTCCCCCGTAAGGGCTAAGAGTTGCATTAGTCGGTGTGAGCTCTGGTTGGCCTAGTAGGGTCCATGATTCATAAGTCAACATATTACAATCTGCTCCTTCATCAATCAGAGCATCGATAGTATGCTCTCTTCTCGAGGTGAGTTTACCCTAAGATAAGCAGGTGGTACTATGTCTTCGTCTTCCGGGTCTTAACTTGTAAATTTAAGCCTTCTATCAAATGCCCTTAAGTCCCCAACTGCACGACCAGATGTGGATTCTCCACTAATGTCTTGGGTCATCTGTGCAGTGCTGCTCAAGGTACATCTCTCGTCAAGAGTGTCATGTCCAGTCATCTTCGCATTTGTAGCTTGCTGATGTCGCATTTTGCTCTGACTAGACACGGTCTGAACACAATGTCTTTGTGTTCTCGTGATGTGGCCTTTTTGCCTTTGATGGCTAGATTGGCCTGTTAAGGTTTTAGGGTCTCTTTTTGTCTTTGTTTGGGTGTGGGCTTCTGTTTGCTACTTTGTAAGTGAAGATCTATGCTTGTGTAGAGCCATTACTACACTAGGGCCTAATCCGAAGAACCTGTCACGACGCGCGTTTTCTCTCCAACCTACACCATGCGCAATTTGGAGGATCGTTTATAGCCAAATTTTGAACTACTTGCTCTAAGTTTCAGCCCAGTGATGGATCTGTGATGTGCCTTTAGCTCTACGTAGCCTTTGGGGTCAATTCAGGGTTTAGATGCGTCAAAATTTGTGTTCTAAATACCTATCTGATTTTGACAGTTTTATGTCTGATTCTCAGATGTTCGATTTTAAGAAGTCCGATTTTCAGAATCAGACGTCCAATTTTGGTTGGTCCAATCGGCCAAGTGGTCCGATTTTGGTCATGTCTGATTTCTGGAATTGGACGTCCGATTTTGACAGGTGTCCAATTATGAGAGGTCCGATTCCTTGTGTCCGATTTCCAAGGTCCGAGTGTCTGATTTTCGAAATCGGATGATCAATCAGACAAGGGTGATCCGATTCTAGGACTGTTGTCCGATTCTGGGACTGGTCTGATTCTGGGAATCGGATTGGAAGGGTGGTCCCATTTTCAGAGTCGGACGGTCCGACTCCAGAGATAGGGCAATCCTATTCTGAGACTCGGATGAATTGGTCCGACTGTGCGGCCGACGGCCCGCGAGTTGCACGCGATGCCTCTAAGCCGGCGTCTACTTCACCAAATCGTGCCGTGCCATCTAATTAGATGCAAAGCAATAGATAGAAATGCCTGGCGTACTTGAAAACGGTTGGGCACTCGAATTGATCAACATGTCAACGATCTCCCCACAGCTCTTTGTCTCTCTCGCTCTCTCCCTGGCTCTCAAGCTCGCTCTCTTCTCAGAAGGCAGGGTGTCAAATGTGGTATTTCTTGATTCCCTGGGCCTCTTATTGCCCCATCCCAGCCTGCTGTGACCTTAGAAGTTAGTCCCTCATACTCTTCCAGCCAGAAGTCTGAATCTATGCCCCTAGTCCCCTGTTTCAGCCTATCATACAGCACAAAAAACCCTATTATTTGCTCCAATGTTTTGCTTCTATCCTTCCTAAATGCAAGAAAAAATTATAAGAAAAATACCTACACTACTCCATCATGCTTTCCCAAGTCCAAAACAACAAAAACCTACTTGCTAAGGAGATCGAATACCTCTTCAAACTCCCTCGCTTCCTACCTATCTATCTCAAGCACCAGTTCGATAAAAACCCTACTTCAATGCTCGATTCGAAGCGCGCAAGTGCTCAAGGCTTGAATCCGTTGGTCCCAGCAATGGAACCAATATGTGAGAGCTTTCGCTCAACCGCCAAGACCCACTGACCACTTATTGTTTCAATCGTTCCAAGCCGAGCACTAATGGCTACCTCTCACATAGTCGACGTGCCATCCATATCTACGGGTGTAGTGAGCTTACCTCCACGCTGTTCGAGTTACCTCCTCTCCCACGCACTCCAGTAGCTCCACGATCCAAGTGCAAGCTTCAAGCAAGCTCCATCCTCAAGCTCCACACTCCAAGCTCCATCACCGCGAGCAAGACAAGAGAAGAGAAGAGAAGAGAAGAAGAGAGGAGAAGATGGAGAGCTTCTCCTCCCCAGTCCCTCACCCTCACACACCCACTCCCTCACACTCTCACACTCCCTCTCTCAAGCACAAGCTCAAGCAAGCAAGAACAAGAACAAGAACAAGAAGAAGAGGAGAGTCACTTTTGGCCACACACAAGAATGAGCTTCTCATTCACTTTTCAACTTTATATACAAAACCCTAAATCTCTTTTGGGCGGTCATCCCCTTATCCCCTTTTTTACATGGCCGGCCGTGGCCTAGGCACTTTTCCCCATTGTCCTTCTATCTTCTTAGCTTCCTTTCCACCGCCGTCCACATTTATAAATTGCACAGGTGAGAGCCCGGCACTCCTTGAATTAAATCATGATGCGCTTGCGCTCTTTTACGAAAGTATTGACTTGCGCTTTTCCTTGCACGCCTTTCTCCCTTATTTAGGACTTTTCTCCTTGTGCGTCTTTGTCTTCCGTTTCACTTTGCCTTGGTCTTTGTCCTTTGCTTTAGCTTTTCCGGATTTTTCACCTTCGTTCATTTAAGGGTTAACAACTCCAATAGTCATTATGTATGAGTGGCTTTTCCTTATTCATTAGTCACTAAAAGAATAAAGAATAAAGTGACAATGATGGGTGTCTACTACTTGTAGTGTACAAGTGTGCGAGTACTATAAGTGTAGTGAATACACAAGTGACATAGGCACAAACTCCTTTACCCCCAACAACCTCTCACACTTAAAGGCAAATATGCCTCTAATGAGGAGGTAACAAGAAAAAAAGGTGAAAAAGTACAAATGCACAAAGTACAATAGGATGAGGAAAGACAATATCTCATCCTACACCCATCCTCTTCCTAAGAAGGGCAAAACATTTTGTTGAGAGATTTCTAGTGAGTAGATCTATATAGGATTTTGGTCACTCGAGATCTCAATAAGCTTCTCAATGATCTCTCTGATGAAGTGGTAACACACCTCAATGTGCTTTGTTTTCGCATGGAAGACTTGATTCTTGGCTAGTTGGATAGCACTCATAGAATCTGAATGCAATGTAGGAACCACATCAGTAATACCAAAGTCTACCACTAGACAACCTAGCTAGAGAGCCTCCTTGTAAGCCTCAGTAAGGCTACGATATACTCTATCTTTGTAGTAGATAGGGTCATGCATTTTTGCACCCTAGACATCTAAGAAACAACACCTCCAGCAAGATTGAAGACATAGCTAGAGGTAGACATCTTATTATCTACATCTCTTGCATAATCAAAGTTAGTGTATCCCATGACTCTTGTATCCTAGCTACTTTAACATATGCACATATATGTAGTGCCCTTAAGGTGCCTCATAATACCCTTCACAACATCCCAATGCCACCTACCAAGTATATTAATAAAGTGTGCAATAACTCCCATTGCAAGTGCTATGTTAAGATGAGTGGCTATTATGGCATATATCAAAGTGCCCACTATGGATATATAAGGGATCTTGTCTATCTCGGTCTTTTGCTTGTCACACTACAAATAATTCGTTTGAGTAACATTCACATGAGAAGGTAAAGAAAAACCACTAATAGGCTAAACATCCTACATATAAAACCGCTCAAGGACCTTCTAGATGTACTCCTTCTGTGACAAGTAAAGGAGCCCCTTAGAGTGATTACCCATGATACACATTCCAAGAATATGTGAGGCATGTCCCATGAACTTCATCTCAAAGCTCTTCTTTAGCTAACTTTTCAAGGCCTCTAGCTCATCATGAGCTCTCCCAACAATCAACATTCATCCACATAGAGTACTAAAATCATAAGGCTGCCATCACGGGCCTTCTTCATATATAAATATAGATCCATATCACTATAGGTATATCCTTGTGAGTGCATGAAAGCATCAAACTTGCAGTACTATTCTCTAGGTGTATGCTTAAGGCCATAAAGGCTCTTTCTCAACTTGTACATTATGTGTTCCTTACCTTTTTCCTTAAAGGCCTTAGGCTACTGCATATAAATCTCACAATGTAAGTCCCTATCATGCTCCTGCTTAAAATCCTTAGCAACTAATCTAGCCTTATATGCTGGCTTGGGGCATCCATGCATACTTTTGAACTTATATATCCACTTACAAGGCAAAGTATGCTTTCCACTAGGCAAAGAAACCAAATTCCACGTGTGATTTTTTAACAGTGAGTCGTACTCTAATGGTATGGTCCTCTCACAAGAGTGATTCTTACCTTTGCTCATGATCTCATTATAAATAAGAGACTTACTAGCATCTACCACCATAACATAGTCCATGGAGGGCTCAAACCACTCAAGAGGATGTCTATCTCTAGTAGAACATTTCTCTTGAAATATCACCTTATGTATCTCAACTACTTTCTCATGCTGCTTATGCATTTTCTCTTCATGGAAAACATCATGGCTATGGATGATCTTCTGAGCCTATAGATCCCATAGGTGATAGCCCACCTCACCTACATCCCCATAATGAAGGAAGATGGATTTTACAAAGTTTGGATCTAGCTTATTACATTTGTCCTTGGGAACATAGCAAAAGGCCTAATAATTAAAGACACACAAATGAGCATATAATGGAGGTTTTCCAGATGATACATCCTCTACAACCTAATAGCTACCAATAGCAGTGCATAGGGATCTATTAATCAAATGTATAATAGTAGTAATTAACTTAGCCCAAAAATCTTATGGTAAGATTTCATGGCTAAGCATACTAACAGACTCTCTCCTAAATCCTCCTATTCATGCGCTCAACCATACCATTCTAGGTGGGGTGTGTTGAGGCAGTCAACTGATGCTTAATGCCCTTCTCATCAAAGAACTACTCAAAGGCTTTAGATATATACTCACCCCCATTGTCAAATCATAGGCATTTTAGCATATATTGAGACAAGTTCTCAACAAGAGCAAGCCAACGTTGAAACGTAACCAATAAATTTGAATTTACTTTATGGGGTATGCCCAAACCTTATGTGAGTAATCATCAATGAAGGAAATAAAATACTTCATGCCGCCCAATGACTGACACATCATAGGTCCACAAATATCAAAATGAACAAGAGTTAGAGGCTGATAGGCTGACCAGTGTGCATAATGCTAGACTTCTATGCGAACTGTGTATTTGCCTACCATAAAGATAATGATCATAAGAATCAAATTATTTATAGTCAAGGAGTGGAAGATATTGTATACAGGTAAGTATTTGCATTCCTTTTAATGATATATCCCCAAGGCGATAATACCATAATGATATATGTAGTACTGTAGCCATGGCCAAACATGTGGGAAATAGACTTATATACAAGTAAGGGATAAAGTAATCTACACCATACAATATGCCAATAGAAAATATGCTTTTAGTTAAAGTGAACATGGCATACATCACGCAAAGTAAAGATGCTGCTTGAAGCAAATTGCAACCATACATCTCCAATACCAACAATATACAATGCCAAGTCATTACTCAATCTGGCAGATCTTGTCATGTTGCGATAGGAATGGAACCATTTTCGATGAGGAGTAACATGAAATAAAGCCCCTGAATTAATCAGTCAATACTAAGCATAAGCAAATGAGGCATCAATCAACTATGAAATATCAGGAGAATAAGCTAAATGCGAGTATGCAATCATCATTCGAATCAGTCTACACTACGTTAATCTCTTCAATCTTGATGATGGACTTATTGGGAACAATACTGTGATCATCATTCTTTTCTTACACTTTGCTCTTTCTCTTTTCCTTGCACTTGTCACATCACACATTTTATGGCATTGTGGTCGGATATGACTTGGCTTCCCATAATAATAAGTCAATGCCAACTTACAGCCATGGGGCTTATTGTGAGACTGTCCACGTGACTGAGAACAAGACTTCTAAGAGTCTCTCACATGGCAATCATTACCACTCTTAGCATCCTTACTACCTTGAACTATCAAAGCATGAGAGCTACCGGAAGCATTGACATTCTTTTTGTTAACATCTTCATTCAATAATGCACCCTCTACATCTTGCAATTTCAGCCCATTATCAAGCATATTTGCACATGTAGTAGTATGGAATGTGTCCCATGATTCAGGTAATGTAACTAGCAAGAACATTGGTGGAAGATTCTCCTTAAAGGAAATCCCTTGTGAAGATAAGTTGTTGAAAATAGAATGAAACTCATTTAAATGAGTGGACATGAAAGTTCTCTCTTTTATACAAAGGTCTATGAGTTGCTTTAGCTAATATATCTGAGAGGTAGGACTTTGCTTAGACCTTTACATGCGAAGGTCTATGAGTTGCTTTAGCCAATACATCTAAGAGATCGGACTTTGCTTATCATAGACATTACGGATCTTCTTCCATAACTACCATGCATTTTGCCCTTCAGAGACAACATTGTAGAATGCCTACTTATAGAGTGACAAAATGATTGTAGATTTATGTAAGTCATCCAATTCAGCCCAATCCTCATCATCAAAGTTGTTAGCTTTACACCCTTGTGTCTCAATGGTTTAATCTGTAATTTTTTCACAGAAACTTGCCATATGTGTGCCTTCCAATAGCTGCAATTAGTGCCATTCAATTTTTTATTTTAAAGATAGAACTATCACTTGATCCACCAACCATCATGTCACCAAATGAAAGCATAGAACAAGAAAATAGGTGGTTGTAAATGACTGCAAATCCATCCCAAATCATAGTCAAGACAAGGCCTAAATGGAAGAAAACACCAAAGTGTAGGGTTGTCTACTAATTGCTCATAATGAATTGTCAAATCAAAACATTTGTTGTCATTAAAATACATAAACTAGCAATTACAACACTGATGTACTAAATGCAACAGTAAATCCAAGATCAATTGTGGGTAATCAATCTGGAAAATCCAAGTTCACACTACTAGGCACATCTTGCAACAAATAGGATATGTCACAACAACTAGTAGTGAAGATGCATACAGTCGGTACCAAGATTTGTCACAACATCAATGTGTCAATAAACCCTACATCCAATAGGCATAGGCATCATGTATATAGTAGGTCTCCATGGTAATAGAAGAGAATTGCCAAATGCATAACCAATTGACCAAAAGATAATGTAGCTTAATACATAGGCAAGCAGGGTGTAGATATCATTGACATCACTCTAACATAAATAGGTGTCAGGTCCAAAGCACAAATCAAATCATCCCATTGAAGAGTAACTACATTCAAGAAGCTTCAAGAGAGTATATACATATCTCAATGAGTTCCACTATCTCAATGGAAGAAGCTAAAGCTCAATGCAAATATCCAAGTGTCAAGTGACTCCCACTGGAACAAAATTGAATGCCAACTAAGCAAGACAAGCTCAATATATCATATACATGACATTTGAGCATCCAAATTACATGAAGCTTAAGCCAAGAGCATAAAACCCAATGAAATCTTCAAGCCCGTACGTAACAATTAGTGTAGCAGCTAAAGCTCCAAGACATGTAACTGAGCTTAAATGCGAAGCTCAAAGATTTTACGAGCATAGCTGGGTGCATATATAACAACCAAGTATCAATGTATCCAAATGATATACTTGTGTAGCATCAAAGAGCATTAGACATAAACTTTTCCTAGATAATGCATGTTACCCTGTTGATTATAGCAATAAAATAACCTCTAAAATCTGAGCTATTTCAGATCAAAACAGCCCACAAAGCATCTCAAGACATTGCCCAAGCATCTTAAATAATCCCTATACCAAATAGGCATCAAATTGAGCATGAATAATTATCAAACACTAAGAGTATGTTGTCCCAGACCTAATATATTACAACAAACACAAAGGTTGGGGAGCTCACAAACAATGCTTGGGAGCAAATGTGCATGTTGGGGAGTCTCCAAGATGGTTGCATTTAAGAGTGTCACGAAGCTCCAAAAGTGGTCGATTGGATTAAAAATGGGACCAACAACATGTGCAATTCACGGTGTTGTTGCTACTATAGATGGAGTAAATGTGGCACAATGAAGCTCAAGGGAAGCTCAATGAAGCCTCTGCAATGCCCTAAAGAAGGCCTTGGTTTAGCTAGGAAGTGGGGAAGATCAAATGCATACCTTGAAGGTGAAGCCATGGCAGCCATGAATGAATGGATTATAGGTATTCGAACCAAGCTGAAGCAATGGCGGGTGAAGCTTTCTAAGCTCAGCTTTGATACCAATTGAAGGGAAAAGCCAAGTGGGAGTATGAGCAAGTGGAAGCAAGAGAGGTGCAAGCTATGGAGGATGAAGCAAGAGAGCAAGAGAGAGACTCAAGATGTGGGAACTCCAATAGTCACAATGTGTGACCAACCTTCCCTTATTCGTTAGTTATTGAAAGAATAAAGAATGAAGTGACAATGATAAGCACCTATCACTCGCAGTACAAGTGTACAGGTACTATAAGTGTAACGAATACAAGTGGATCTGTAAGTTAAAGGTTACAAGTGATGCTAAATCAAATTACAAGGCAATGTTAGTAGCTGAAGGTTTTAAGTAAGAAAAAAGTATGAACTTTATTAAGATATTTTTACATGTAGTAAAATTGACTACTCTTTGCATTGTGCTTGTCTTGGTGGCTAAAAATGAAATGAACCTTACACAAATGGATGTCAAGATAGTATTTCTACATTGTGATCTTCATGATGAGATCTACATGCACTAGCCAAAGGATTTTGCGGGACATGGTAAAGAAAAGCTTATCCATAAGCTAAAAAGGAGTCTCAATGGATTAAAGTAGCCCACATGAAAACCGTACAATAATTTTGATGCATTTATGCAATCTCATTGGCTATAAGAGAAGTAAGATATTATAATAATTACTAGAAAGGCTAAAAATGAGATTGGTGCCCTAAAGAAAAGGTTAATGAAAACCTTTGAAATAAATAATTTGAAATATGCAAATCACATTGTTGACGCATGCATAACCAAGATAGGTGTAGCGTGTCAATATGGAGAGAGAGAAGGGAATTAGTATTCAAGCGCAAAAGAAAAATTCATGCTATAGCTTGCAAGAACTACTTATATAACCCTTGTGGCTTTGCTATTTTCATCTCCTTGCCTCCTAGCTAATGACATTGAAAAGGAAGCAATGGTCCTGAGGCTTCCATACTATTGTTTGAAACATTGGCTAGTTGATTTGATCATTCTCCTTTTTCCAATTGTTTTGTGTTGTGAGGCAACCTACAATTGTCATAGGGAAGATGATGATCATAACGATGGATCATGATGGCCAGATGACTACTCTTGATTGTTGCTCTCGTGGTTTATGCAGCTATAGAACATGACTAGTTCTCAAAAGTGCATTTTGGATTGTAGCTACTCATCTTATCTTCACTTCTTTAGTGGCTTAATTTGTAAGCAAGGTAATAGGAACAATGAGGAGGCATAAGCTTTTTCTTCCATGTTATCTTCTCATTTATTTGTTATATATGTTATAAGGTTGTTTATCATTAAGTTTTTTAATTAAAAATCACTTGAACCCCTTTTTCACACACATTGCCTCCCATGCTTGCTTACACACACCCATACATGCTTCGAGCCACATCACAATTGAATTAAGTCTAAGCATTAGGGTCCTCAGTTTAGCTTGGAACATTAGATTTTAGTTTTTTATAACCAAAATAGATAACAAATTCTATTTTCAAGGCATAAAAGAGAAACTAGAATGAAAATAATGCGATACAAGTTTTAGGTTGAAATTGTGTGTTTTTTTTTTTAAGGAGAGAATTTCTAGGGGAAAAACTGTCTTAAGTTGCACATGTAAATATACTCTTCCTGAAAGGAAGGTAATACCATGATGCACTGTGATTCCCTGAATGCCAGTGCAGATATCCAAATAGGCATTCCAGAGGCTGAACAAGGTTCCATCGAGATATTATTCACCACTTAATTGTATACAATTTATTAATTAACATAATTGGTGGATCTATACTTCCGATTTCATTGGAAGAAAGCCTTCACCGTTAGTAACCAGGAAGGCCAAAATGTTGAGTCTATATTGTGCCCTCCAACTTGCAGTAATCATAATACAAAAATATGTGAATGTTACTTCAGAGAATCCCTCTCCAAGATTGCTTGCATGTAAGCAGAGGACTTTTGATTCTTTGCTTAGCCTCTGACAGAACTTCATATGTATATATTTCATTGAATACAATTATTAGGTCCATGCCATTGTGTACAATCACTGAAAATGGGGATGGCAAGTACTTGTAGAAGGATTGGATAAGGATCTCTCTACTGATTTTGACTAAACATCAACAATCATGTTAACTCGTAACAACAATAAACTGGGTGAAGCTGGCACCCACACTCTATATGCTTTCCCCAGAATCCTGTCAGCTTCCAGCACAAGTACAGAAGGCATACCACCTTCATATTTCTGCACAACCACCTCCCCAGATGATGGCAAACAAGAACAAACACCATTCCAAGCCACAACATACACTCCATCGCAGAGCTTGTCACCTTTCACAATGAACTATTTTGCTGTCACTGGAATGAAGAGAAAAACTTGATCGTATCCTCAAGGCCTTCAATGAAAGCATCCACATCTGCTTTAGTATTGTAAAAGTATAAACTTGCTCTAACACTAGCATTAACGCCAAGGTGCCTATGAAGAGGTTGTGTGCAATGATGTCCCGATCTTACTGCAACTCCATGCTATATAAAACCATCCAAGAATAAAATCTATGAGATAACTCAAATAGCACAACTGTTTAACAGCTGATCTCAAGCAATAAAGTTCTGCATTGTCGTACCTGTTGGTCAAGAAATGTTGCAATATCAGTTGCATGAATCCCCCCTACATTAAAGGAGCACAATGCAGCTCGTCCACTGTCATACTCCAAGGATGGTCCGTAGATTCGTACTCTTGGGACTGCTGATAAACGTTGATATAGATACTGTGATAGCTCCATCTAAAAAAAGAGAGCATATTAATGTATCAGTAATAGCAAGTCAATCCATGGTATATAATACACAGGACTCAATTAAGGATTTTACTTCATATTCATGAATCTTTCTAGCATATTACTTCATATTCATGGATCTTTGTCATTCCAATATTTGAAAGGTAGTCGATTGCAGCACCAAAGCCAATGGCCTCTCCAATGGCAGGAGTACCTGCTTCAAACCTACCTTCGCATAAAACAATAGTGAGATTTTGCACAATATTTTTTTTTTAAAGGCAAATAATAATTGACAGAATCCAAGTCAATAACAGCAAAGTTGAGTAAGATCTTGCATTAGCACAATTAAGTGAGACTTGGCATCTGTTTTTCATCATGCACCCAGGCAGAAGTATATATTACAGCAGTTAGTAGACTTTTCTAACGAAGAGCTTTTATATATTCACACAACTCCGACATTTGGCATCAAAGAAGAAATCTGCATCACAGATACAGAGAGGGTTCTGACCCAATAACTACAACTGACACTAGAAGTGGAGGATGGGAAAATGTGAGAAACAGATTGGGAAAAAGGACCCTTCAGAGGGTACAATGGAGGCTAGAAAGGTGCATATAATGGACAACGACAGACAGAAGGATGGTGGGCCTCCTCATCTTTCATCCATCCAGTATATTAAACCCCCACCCCCCCGCCACCCAAAAAAAAAGTAGTTAATTAATGTCTAGACATACTAAAAGGTTCCCCAAAAGGTTACAAAAGTTGCCAATTCGGTGAATACAGTCAGCAAACACAACATTCTTAACTGGCTGTTCTAGAGGCTAGCATTCTGGTACAAAAGGACCGGGGTGGGGGGTGGAAGCCGAAATGGTGATATTTAAAGCCAACTACACTCCTTTGTTCTCTGTCACATCCCTAAGCCAGGGGGCAGTCCCAGCATCCCAGTCTCCAGCTGATATCCATAGTTATCCTGGGGTCTTTACCAAGATCTCTAAAGGAAATTCATGAATGAGTCCTGATACTTCATAATAAAGAGACACTGAAGTTCCTCCAATGCTGGCCATTTAGTTCATCCTCCCTAGACAGGTGCAATGCAGGAAGGTCTGCTTAGAGCATCTGGGACTAACTCTCACCAAATCTCCCCTCCCCTCTCCTCTCCTTTTCTTCTCTCTCCCATCTTTCATTCATCTCTTTCTTCACTATCTCTCTGGCCCCACCTTTTTTTTCCTTACATCTTCTATTCCTCCACAACTCTCCAACACCTGCACGCCCTACTCACCTGCAGCTAATTTTTTCATTCATATCTTCTCATCTTCCCCCCATCTCGCTGTTTCCTTATTCACATTGTTGCCTTCTCTTCTGCTCCCCATTGTGTACTTGTTATTAAGGGCATTCCTTTTAATGGGACAATTTCCTTCCTCCCAAAGCACAATCAGATCAAAACTAGTTCATCAACTCAGGTGTGCTTCTGTTGCACCACTCCATTATAACTGCCAAATTTTCAACTGCATCTTTGTCAAGCTGCAATTTTTACCTGCTGAGTAGAGCCCCGGAGTTAAGATAACTTGGATGGACACACACAGTGGTCAGCTATAGTCAAACAGGTTGACGTATTGCATAATCTAACCACTGAGCATTTGAACTCGTCATTAAGGCCAAATCTGATCTGTTTACTGCTTAGAAACCCTTTTGAGCTTATTAGACCCATTCTTGAAGCTTTGGACCTAGTAGAGTTATTGAGCTTAGTTGTTTTGCAATGCAGTGATCAGGCAGGCATGATTTAGCTATCTTTGAGCTTTAACTGTCAATGATCATCAAGCTCAAGAGAAAACAGCCCATTTTTTCTTCGAGCCAGTTCTGGGAACGATTCAAGTCAATCCAATTACATTTGGAATCAGTTAGACCCTCTCTAGTGTTCATAGGCTTATTAAACACCATAATTTCACAAAACAGTGTTTTGGGGACTCCGGAACAGTATGGTCATTTCTACCAGAAACAGCCATACCAGAACGCCATATCATGGAGGCTTCTTTCCCCCTCTTTTCCTGTAGCGCAACTAGATCACGTCTTTTTTTTTTGGTGCTCTGTTCTATGCATGGCTGCTCTTGTGTGCAGCCATATAACACCGTACACACAACCCAACCAATTCCCCCCCGCCCGCCCCCCCAAAAAAAAACCACACACACAAAGCTCTCTCTTTCAAGTTTCCCCAAACCCAACCACACACACATTGCACACACTAGGACAACACTACCACTACTACTACCAGCACCAGCACCACACACACACACATGTTAGATGATGTTCTTCGACTTGCCACTCAGCATCATTAGTTTCTTGACATTATGTATTTGGGATTTATCATTTTGATGTTATGTATGATGTAGTCCTCATATTTTGATGGTATCATGGTTTATGTCAAATTGACCATGATCTATGCTAGTATGCCTTTTCTTTGCAGATTGCAGCCTTTCTACTTATTGTTTGTTCTTCAATCTTGTAATGAGCATGCATGATGTTCATGTGAACATGAACACTTGAACTTTTGTGTAAAACTCAAGTAAATGGGTCATGTGTATTGATATATTAAAATACCTATGCATGATTTTAATGTTAAAATTCAAAAATCGTCCCCCCATTTCAAAAATCTGAAAACTCCGTTTTTTGCCATTTCCATCCCCGATTTTTGAAACTCAGTGGAACTATGTTAGACACATAGTCGCACTCTGATCATTTGCAAAGCCCTGTAATGTAAACAAATCCAGACTTGGGCTAAAAATTGAGGGTGGACCTCAAGGATCGACAGTGAATTCAGTTTAGTAGGTGCAGCACCTCTGAATCTTTTCATATCCAACTTGACGATCCTACCGGACCTAACCAGCACACAGAGTGACCCTAGAGGACCAGTACCTTGAGTCTAGAGCTTCAAGCCCTCTCTACTAAGACAAAACTCCTCTTGAGTCATTGCAAGCTTGACTTAGACCCCGATTATCAATGTCAAGAGACAGTAGTAATATGACCACAAAGCAGACCTTCAAGCCATTAAAGTCAAGCCAAGGCTTCTGATCCTTTCAGTGAACATAAAATGAAAGGCCTATACAAGAGTGGTTTATGCATTTGAGAAGCAAAGCTAGTATACCATAACTTGGGCCTCCTAGGACTTAATTTGTTTTTTTGGGTTCCTAACCTGCAACCTAATCTTTCTCTAATCTCTGTCAATCCATTTCCACTTCCTGACATAGCCAATATAGTTTCGCAAAGCTATGCCTTCTGAATAGAGAATAGAGCACTACCCAATCCATCCAAGCAACCCTAGCTTTCCTAATCCTCCAAAAAGTGAGAACATGAGCACCATGAATCAGTGTCCCAAAAGTAGAACCAAAATGTTGCGCTCAGACTAAATGTGCACAAGATGCAATAGATGCATATTATTTCATGCCTTCTCCCCCATCTACGGCTCACTTGTCTCTCACCTAGATAGCCGGCTTGTACTCTAGCTTTGGCCTTTTCTACTCCCTCTACTCTTTTCCCAAGAATACAAGAAAGCAAGAGAGAGCCCAAAACTCAAGAAGGAGAACTCACTGTTACTTTGATCTCACTTGTTGTAGTCTATCCCCATATGAGAAGCTTCAATGGTTTGACAATAATGGAAGCTCCACAATGCACACGCTCCTTCATGCCCTCAATAGAGCAAAGTGAAGACACAAGTAGATGGGAGATTCCTCTCTCACTCACTCACTCTCACAAGCTCTCTCTCCCTCAAGTTCTATCTATCACTCAGCTATGGAAGTGGAAGGAGAAGAAGATAAGAAACTAAAGCACTCAATGTTGCATACAAAAGAAAGAGAGATTTCATTAGTTTTCAATTTTTCATACATATGTTTTTATGGGCAATCACCCTCAACCCTATTTCTCTGACCATGACAATTACAACACCTATAGGCCTTTGTGGCTTCCCACGGGAATCTACCCGGCCACAATTGTCACAGGATTTCTAAATTTGCCCGCAGGTTTAGACTAAATTTAAAAGGCTCCCAATTTACCTGCAGGGACTCTACATTTAGCCCACAGATAGTTACAATTTGCAGGGGAGTGAACCCGATGCTTTGAATTTTACAACACTCTACGTACACTAAGTGTTGCTTTGAATTTTACATACCTCTATGTGCTGCAGCACTTTCAATCTGACTGCAGATTTCAGATATGGCTTGAGTAATCAAGAAAATGCACAGCCCCAGAAGCAAGCATGGGCAGGCTACAAGGTGCCAATTTCAGCATCCTGATCCTCTTCAGTTGCAAGCTTTAGGCGACTTGAACTGGTGTGATTATGATGCAAATCAGGACATCAATGGTAATTGTTCATGCATCAGTTGGTTAAGTAGCAACTGATAACTGCTACATTCCAGATGTTTTGCTTAGCAGACTTACTGCAGATTTTATGTAGGGCAGCAGCACACCATATCTGCTACTAATGAAATATGAAACAGCCACATGCTGTGCATGGCACCAGTTGGTATTGAAAGAACTTGAATTCACATATCTTATTGCAACCATATCATATGCGTTTGAATCATCAATAGCATTACTATATTAAACAAAATTGATTTTTGTCATTTTCAAACGCGACAATTGTCTGTCTTCCGGCACTTTCAAAACATTTAAGTAGTCTTGTTAAGCCCAAGCACAAACCTTGAAGGTGGCTCAGCATATGTTGAATGATCAAGGAAAACTTCAGAAATCATCTCTCCACCACCTGAAATATTCCAGGAATTATACATTAGACACATGCACAGGAGTTAGATGACATATGGTGTTATCCTTCAAGCTATTTCTAGCAAGGAGACCTAAGCCAATTAATGCAGAAATCTTGGTTTCATTTGCTGATAGAACCAATGTTCTAAATCTGCAAGGTTTCATTTGCTGATAGAATGAATCAGGTGATCCAAACCCTCACTCCCAGAAACAGGATGAGTATACAAAGACCCTAAAGAAGAGCTCAACCCTCTCCAAAACATCCCTCACAAGCTAAGATGGGAAAGAAACACAATACAAAGAAGCAATAACAATGTGTTTCAGCTGACAACACCCCAGCAAATCCTTCCAGATTCCCTCTCCACGCTTTTTTTGCTATCCAATGCCTTTTTCATTTTAATAGAACTCCCATTAAAATAGAAAAACAATTTAACAGATTGACAGTCCTTTTGAGCCTTCCTCCAGATTCTCCATCTTGGCATTTGCCAACAACAATCAAACTTAAGGCCAAGTTGAAAGAATATCTGAAATATGGAGGATGTACAAGTGAAATACTCGGTTGCATGTGCATGTAGGTGCTAAACCACTAGATAATGATGTGTTTTGAATGTGAAGCAGAATTGAGGCTAGATTTCAACCTTAGGGCTCATTAGGGCATACATGTGTGCAAATGCCCTACCTGCTATCATATGGAGAAATGACATCATTAACTGTAGCACGTCAGTCAACAGTACACAGTTCCATACTTGTCTCAGTGCATAAAGGTGTGGCCATCAGTGAGATATGTAAGCATTTCAGCTTGTAAACATCTCAACATTGATTCTGTCACAATGTGACCCCTGTTCCCAGGCCTTAGATGCATCAAATGACTTATTGCAACTTTTAGCCTTGAACAAACCCATAAAACTGCAATTTGCTTGTGGATCTACCTTTGCATTTGCCGGCAAATTTCTGCACAAGTGAGTGTGTAGCATTCTAAGGCATGATTGCTTGTTTTTGTGTGATTTTCTACATTTATAGGTGCATGTGTCAATTGCGTGCCACTTGGTAGAAATGCCTACTGGCTATCAAGGTTGGATTTCATCAATTTGACATGTCCTGTCCAAACTGAACATCAAGTGGAAAATTCGAAAGTGTAATAAAATGCTTGCCTTCTCCATGTTTTTGAACTCCTTAATCACTCTATACTAACCAACTCTTCGCCCTTATAGTAAATAAGTGTAAGTAATGCCTGCCTTCTCTATATTTCTTTGTTCCCTAGCTTTATCAACAGTTGAAATTCATTTGTCCCCCCCACCCCACGCACACAAAAAAAAAAACAAAAAAAGGGCCCCAAAAGCAAAAAAAAAAGGCCAAAACTTCTGATAGTTTTTCACATTCAAACTTTTGAAAAGAGCATTTGAAAAGTTCAGAATTCTTGAAAGTAATGTTACTGCCAAAATTACAGGTAGTACTGTTTCCCTATGATTCGTGGAATGTTGAGAAGCAGAGTCATGGATGTGGCATTACCAAGAAAAGGAGGTAGTTCTTGAAGAATATCAATTTTTCCATAAAGGAAACCAATGCCCGTCGGTCCACACATCTGATTATAAATAATCAATAATCATTTTATCAGTACCAAACCCACAAAAAAACTTCACATGAATGTAGCTACTTGTCTTACTATGTGAATCTTGTTGCCTCTATCAGTGGGGAAATACATTTTCCAAAGCCAATTCAAAAACAATATGCTCCTGTGTCATCTTACCTTGTGTGAAGAAGCTACCAAAAAATCAACGCCAAGGTCTTGAACATTCACAACCATATGTGGAACACTTTGACATGCATCGACGAGCACTTTCGTCCCATACTTCCTCGACCACTCTACTACCTTTTCAACTGGGTTGAGAGAACCTGCAAACCTTTCTATAGATTAAAAAAGTGTTTCATGCCTTTGTTTTTTGAATTTCTAGAACCATCCCCTTTCATGCCAAACAATTTATCCTTGCTCAAGCCTAATGACCACTGTAACCATATAAGTAATCATCAATACTGTAAATGTTACTTCTAGCTCCCTGGAGGTGTGAACGCATATCCATTAACCTTCAAATGAGACTTTAATCCACAATCTACCAGACCTCTAAAGCAGACAAATCTTATGACAGAAATGTTGTGATACTCAAAGGACAAAAAGCATAGCAGAAAGAATGTACAAGTCAGATATATACAAATGTTAGGAGATTAGAAACAATTCAAAACAAATGGCTTGAGGGACATTTTAAAACAGTAAAATGCCGGCTGGCTAATCTAAGCCTACTTGCAGCTGATTCATAGGCTTAGCAGCTGGTTCACTTTTCCATTTTCAACACTCTGATATACCCATATACACTTTGCCCTTCAAAAGGTTTCACTTCTTCTTTTCCATGGCCAGGATAATGAGAACAAATCTCAGCCTTTGTTTCATGACCTATTCCATAGTCATGGGATGTTTTCATACTTTGACTGCCATGTATTTTAGAGATTTACAAACCTTTCTCAACAAAACATGGTGCAGACGTGATCTTGTTTGCAATAGGACACATAAATGAGCCCTTAAGAGACACAGTGGTTCAAATAGGATCCCAATCATAGAGCTAATGAGTTTCAAGCATCAGGTTCATCCTACACACAGTACATATGGCTACACTGAGCATTCAACACAACACCAGTCTTAACAAAGTTTGGAAATTCAAGCAGACAGGGCAGGTAAGCAAACCTACACCGGAGTGCAAAACACACACACCTAGAACATTTGAAACATGGTGCAGTGCCACAAGCCTAGTTCTTTTGTTCATCAGACTCTTCAACTGATCCATGTCTA
This sequence comes from Lygodium microphyllum, assembly GCF_053477565.2. Taxonomy (NCBI): domain Eukaryota; kingdom Viridiplantae; phylum Streptophyta; class Polypodiopsida; order Schizaeales; family Lygodiaceae; genus Lygodium; species Lygodium microphyllum. The sequence continues at coordinate 110,718,954 of NC_141141.1, read as the reverse complement.
CCACTTCATTTGGCAAGAGAGAGACATATTTTAGAGTCGCTCCAGTTTTCTTTGCAACTATCTGCCAGGGTACAATCATGCTGTGATGCTCTGCAATTGAGAGAATGATCTGTCAAAAGAAAAGGACAAAATGACAGTCAGATTTACACTTCTTTTTAGTAGCTTATGAGACAAAGCGTGCATACTACAAAAATTCTAAATATTTAGCTGGAAAGCAGGGGATTGCCTAAAGGGCATCATTGTGAAAGTCAAGCTCATTCATAATTGAGATTACACGCTGTTAACTAAGAAGAGGTTGCCCATATGTGCATCTTCAAAACTTTGCATGCATTGCATGAGGAAAAGGTCACAAGATAGATGATATTAATAGGTCAGAACTAATTTGCACTGTGCACAGAGTTCATCTGTCCTTGTTTGTACTCATTTAGGCCAGGTAATTGCAACCGTTCTGTTTTTTTCTGCTTGTTATTGTTTGGATCTGTTCTGACATTTTCTGTTTGTTATTGTGGAGACACTTATACTGGTACTGGCTAGTTCAGTCATATATACATAGCAATGACTATTCTGAGTCTGGTTTGTGAGGATTTGGTATATGAAGCACATGGTTGAAGTCACTGATGTCGCTGCTCTTAGCTTGTAATGACAACTTCAAAGTCAAATTCTTGGCGCTCATGTCTGACCTTTGAGCTCTATGCTTGAGAGGTTAATTAAAGCAAGCTCCAAAATACCAGCTGCCCTTTCCACTTTCTAAAATCAAAACTATAATCATTAATTTCTGTCAAAAATGGCATATAGAGGCTAGATGTGAATTACTGTTACACTGTTCCATCTCATAAATCCTATGATCTTGTATGGGTATTCAATGTTATCTCTTACTCAAATAACTGCCAGTGACTTGCAACTGGTTCTTCAACCACAAGATTACCACAAGCGAAAGGAGACCCCCCCCCCCCCCCCGCAGTTTTCCCAGAGGCACCTCCAGAAAGCGTGTCAATACACTCTGGTAGTTCTATGATTGGTCAAATGCCTGTTCCTGGTGAGCCTCCAGTCCTCATTATTCTGCATCAATATTGGTTCCTGCCCAGGCCATATATGAAAGAGCTGACAGAAGGCACTAAGATTGAGGAAGTTTGCCATGGTACCTGTCCAGATTACAAGCAAGCTCATCCAAGGCAGGGTCAACCTCCCAGCCAATGCGCCACTCGTGTTAATTCCTATGTGGATCAATCCACTAGGGCTTCCCTCTCAGAGAAACCACTTTGATCCTCCTCTAGCATGTAGAGGCACTAAAATTGAAGGCCTGCATTAACACAAAATTATTATGCGTTTTGGTCTAGTTTTAGTCCACAAAAGCAGCCCCAAAAAAGAGTTAATTATGGAATGGGATTGGATTTTATTTTTCAGCAGTAGGGCAGATGTCTGAAAAATGCAGTTGGCATCCTACCTCATCCCTCATTATTGCTTTTTCATCCATCAGCCACAGATGACTCCTCCAGCCAGCCACGGCCTCTCTAGAGCCATTGCCCACTTTAAGGAGCAGTCGCCTGCTGCTCAAAGTGCCACCCAGCCGTGCTACCACCAATTGAAGCTGTTGTCAGCCTGCCTGAACCATTGCCAGCCATCTATAGGTGCTGCCCAGCCTGTCCAGCTGCTGGCCTGCTGTTCTAAACTGTCACCATCACTCCTGCAAGGCTGTGTTTCATCCAGCAGACCTTGTGTTTTACTGCCTGGACTCTAAACCAACAACCTGCAGCCCAAAGAACTGTGTTTCACTCCCTCCACTGCTGCCCACATCATCGTTCCCAATGGATTGCTGTGTCAGAGTGCTGTAATGCAGAAGCATATGATTGGACTGAAAGAAAACAGTGAACACAGAGAAGACAGAAAGAGAAAGAGACAGTAGAATGCTCAAGACTGCAGAAATCTGAATGTTGAATACAGAAGGCAATATGCACACAGAGTTGTGAGAGTATGTACAACCAAAGAGAATGCTCAAGACAGGAAGAGAGAGAGACAGTAGAATGCTCAAGACTGCAGAAATCTGAATGTTGAATACAGAAGGCAGTATGCACAACAGGTTGTGAGAGTATGTACAACCAAAGATCTCTCTATCTGCACAAAAGACAAGTGTCAGAGACTGGGGGACAGGAGGGTATAAATACCCTGAAATAAAGGTCGGCTAGTAAAAACTGGCCAACTAGCTGCTGTAGCAGCTGACCTGCCACATGGCAGGTCTGTCCTGCCCAACTGCTGCCTGTATGTACTGCATCCTGCCATGCTGACCTGGTGCCCCTATCTGCTGCCCACACTGCCCTGGCAACTGCCTAAACAGTCCAACCTGCTCCTGAGGGCCACAATGCTGCCTAAACTGCCCTGCCCACCCATCCTAGAGGTGACCGAATCTCTAATACACTCTCTCAGATCCTGGATGCAGCATGAAGCTCAAGGATATTAGAATACTAACAAAGAACCACCTCAAGAACGAATCTGCCAGATTATCCTTTGTCTTACGGTACTCCACATCAATGGTCCCATCCAAGATCTTCTCATGAATGAAGTGATACTAAATCTTGATGTGCCTTGTCCTCGCATGAAATATGAGATTCCGTGCCAAGACTACGCGACTCTCGTTGTCACATAGAAGTTTGGTGGCTTAAGATTGCTCACATCCAATCTCACCTAAGAATCTCCAAAGCCAAACAATCTCAAAAGTGGTAGAAGATATCACTTGGTACTCGACCTCTATCAAAGATAGGGCAATAGTAGGCTACTTCTTGCTACTCCAAGAAATAGTTTCCAACTTGCTACTCTGTTCTTTCTATCCCTTCTTCTGTTTGTGTTTGAGTTTTCTTGCTTTCTGTGTCTGTGTTTGTCTCGTTGTGCTTCTATGGTGATCAAACACTCTATGTTTCCTCAATGCAAACCCTAGCCGTGCCTCCACAATCTTCTTCACACCCACCCCCCCAAAAAAAATTAGCAGCCTCCTCCAACAAGGAGCAACAACCCTCCCACACCCTCGCTAGCTCTTCTCGGCTACAACCTAGGACCCCCCCTCCCCCCACCGAAACACATCATCACTATTTTTGTGGCAGTGCCAGCTCCCTGCACCTTCCCTCGCCAAGCACAACTTATGCTAGCGGAGTTCTTCCGCTATGGCCCATAGCCATACATGAGAGTGGCGGGACATGCATAGTTTCCGCTTCCCTTGGAGGTGGGGATCTTTGTGGTCTGCAAATTGAGGGGTGGCAAAGTCTAGCTACTAACACCACCAGATGGGCCAAACTATGTCTTCTTTCTTCAGTCTTCTCACTAAAAGGCCTGGTCAATATGGTGGATAAGGTCATGAGGGACTAGGTAGTAGACCATGTCTCTCTATAGTTGGAAGAGGCAGGACTAGCACTACTAGCAGAGCAATGGCCAAGATGTCAGATGGACATCATCTAGCAGCATGGGGCAAAGGTCCTGCAGCTCAACATCATCTTTGGAGCCTCTACTAGTGGATCCTACCAATAGATATAATCGAGTGCCCACTTGCCCAAGCCACTTGATTCTATTAGATGACAAAGTCTAGTCTCCCAGCTGGGCCCATGGATGCCTAATTGTGCGGACCAAAGCATTTATTACCCCCTTTGTACACCTTAGGTCTACCATAGTTCCTCTAGGCCTGCGGCAAAGCGAATGCACAGGCCCCATAGTTCCCTCTTTCTCGACTTCTTCCATGCTGAACAATGCTATTTGGCAACTACTAGCCCTATCCATGAGTTTATACCTTGCATCGTGGAATGTGAACAGCCTCCACTATAGTGGGATGCGTGGTCCCAAGAAGTTAATTGTCATGCAAGGGCTGCAGCCAGCTCTCGCCAAACAGATTTAAATCTTACTTCTTTAGGACCACAAGCTTTCCCCCGCCTAGGCTAGCAGGGTGCGAAAGGTACTCCCAAGGAGATCACACACCTATTAGGAGTACTCCATCAGTGCCCATGGCGAGAGTGGAGAACTTTGCACTTCTATTGGTCCGAGTTTATTGGCCTATGTGCAAGACCATGGGACAATTGTGGTAGGATGGGTCCTACAGGTTAGGTTTGACGTGTAGGATGGGTCCTACAGGTTAGGTTTGACGTGGAGGACTCTTGTCTTGGGATCCTCCACATCTATACTCCTATGAAGGTTCATGCATGCACTAGCTTCTAGGTGGAGGTTGCAGCAAGTCTCCCCATGGTTGACTCTTGGATTGTTGGAGGGAACTTCAACAATCTAGAGACCTTAGAGGATCAAGAATGCCATGGTAGAGATTTCCATGGCATGGTGGAGGAGAAGCAAGAGGCATGGGAGGTTTCCTTGCTTGAAGTGGGCATGTGAGATGCTTGGAGAGGCCCCACCTTATATAAGCAAGACTATTCACTAGAGTTTTCTTGGGGTTACAGGTGGCTAGGTGATACCCTCTTGGAGTGGTTGGACAAGTTTTATGTTGAGTACAAGTGCTCCAGAGGAGGGCAGGTTGGGCAATTGGTTGGGACCACCCTCTCTGATCACTTGCTCCAGTCGCATTCTAGATTCAACCTATGGACGGGAGGAGGTGAGAAGGCGAATTGAGCAACTTCAGACCAAGGATTGGGTGAGGGGTGACCAAATTGCATAGGAGGTGGCAGAAGTCTTGGGCTACCGTCTACATCGGAGCACCCTATTTGATATTGCCTCCTGCTTGCTAAAACAACTATCTGTAGAAGACTGTAGTGAGCTCCATCAGCTCCTTTGGACAAAAGTGAACCCTCCCATATTGGTCATCAAGACTTTGGATTTGGCCTCCTGATGTGTGGCTGATGCACTTGGAAGAACTCTCTACACATCATGTCCCCCTTCCACGCCCAAAATGTTGCTAAGGTGCAGAAGGAGAACTCTAACCTAGGTGCCTCTTGGAGCAAATCTCTAGATGTTTGCCACCCCTTGTGATTGAGCTGATGGAAAAGGCACTCCTTGAGCCATTCACAAAGAAGGAACTAGCTAAGGTGTTCCACAAACAAGATGGGCAAAAATGCCCCAAAGAGGATGGGTTGTCTAGAGCCTTCTTTACTACTTATTGGAAGGTGGTGAAGGACCCCCTGCTCCAAGCCTTTCAAGAGATCTTCACCTTAGGTCAGATGTTGGGTAGCCTGTTAGCAAGACTAGTCAATCTCCTCCCCAAAGGGGGAGATCGCTTGGAGCTGTCCTAGTGGTGACTGAACACCTTGTTGTCAGTGGCTTATAAGGCCTTGGCCAAGGTGATTAGCAAAATAGGCTTCGCCCAATCTCCCAGACATCATCCATGACACACAAATAGGTTTCATCTAGGATACGAGTATCCTACATAACTTTACCTTCTTTGAGGCCACTAAGTGGCCTTAGCATAGCAGCCAAAGGATGACAATGCTTCTATTGGATTTCGAGAAGGCCTGTGACAGGGTCAACCGAGACTTCCTAGAAGGCACTATGGTATGATTGGATTTCCCTTAGGACTAGATTAGAGGGGTATATGCTCTGTGCAACTCACCCACCAACACAGTACTCATAGGAGGCAAGAAGGGGAAATTTTTCATTTGAAAAAGTCAGTCTAGCAAGGCTGCCCCCTTCCCCCCTACTTCTGCCTACTCTTTGTGGAGTCAATGTCCTACTTTCTCCACTCGAGAGTTGGCACTGGGCCCTCTGCAATAGGCATTGGGTGAAACACAACATTACCGAGGCCTTTCGATGGATCTTTTGGTGGCACTTGTGGGATAGCTAGAGGCCGTAGAGAGTGTTGTATTTCCTATGGCTACTAGCACATGGAGGCTTGGTAATTGTGAGTTGGCTAGTTCAGATGCAACATGATGGAGTCAGCAAGCGCTGTCCACTACAGCGCTTGGAAACTCCGAAGCATTGCCTCTGGTCTTGTGAGGCAACGCAATTGGTGTGGAGAGGAATATGTTGCATACTTTGCCAAGTGGAGCCTAGCCTAGGTTTCATCTCCTAGAGCGCCATCTACTGGTAGGTGGTTAGCTAAGGCCACCACCTAATGTATGAGGCTAAGATGCATGATACCGTTCTTCTTATCGAGCCAAGATCCTGTGATGTGGTCAACTTGAAGGCACTACCCATCCGGTAGATACTAGAGCTAACAGCAACCAAGCAGTCAGTGTTATGAAAGATTATTCCAAGCCTCACAATTTGGCACATCTCAAAGGCACGCTATTAGTTGGTTCTGGGTAGCAAGTGCTTGTCTACATATGAGACCTTGACAGAGCTCTAGACCTCAATCATCCACTCCGTCCACGACCGTTGGAATCAAGTGCAGGGTGACTCTCGAGCTGGGCGGAAAATGGAAGGTGAATGGAAAGCACAAAAACTCATGCTCAAATGAAATAGAGGATGACAAATTACCTTGAGGAATATCTCTAAACATAGAGTTTTCTTCAAACCCATATTGTATTAATCTAGGTCTCCATATGACGGAAGAAGCAATATAGACAAAATCAAACTCACACAAAAATGGATTATACAAACTTGCCACTGGGCTTAATGGTGAAGAGTTTGAACTTTCAACGATGTCCCAAGTGGATTGTCTGTCCTCAATTGAGAGTGATCGGTCTCGTCAGCAAAGCGCTCCAATTACGATACACCTTGTAAAGAAGTATGAGGCGAAGAAGAGTTGGGCCTCAATGAGTGATCCTTGCAAGAAAGGTTAGCAGGAGCGTTCTCCTCCAAATCTATAATATTCCCGCCACAGCACTTCATATCAAGAAACGAATTCGAGCTTGAGGCGTTTTAAAAATTACTCATCGAGCTATCACATAAGTGACCGCACGTAATTTTCTTAATATCGAGTTTCACATTAAATCAATTCCACAATCCGACACGAGAAGATGCCTCAATGTTCCCAGCCAACAAAAAGCAAAGACCTCTCGTAAATAATATTACAATTGCTTGATCATATAATTTTTCCCGCATTATATTTGATTTGGCATTCTCGATTCCAATCAATACGTCAAAGATCGCATTGATTTTTTAACCGCAAGACAAATCGCAAAAGCATTAATCGGTAGACAAAGAACGCGCAAGAACGAGCATGATATTAAGTAAGTTAAGTATCAAAGAGTTTATAAACTAGATAAGTTATGATGTAACTTGGCCAAAAAACACCAGATGAGGTCGTTTTGAAGAAAAAAAGAGACGTTTTTTGAAAAAATTGGTCAAAATTCATGATGTTGTAGACACCTAGAGGAAGAGAAAGCATAAAATAATCATCCCCATGCCACTATCCAACAGATAGGCAATCAAAATATATTTTTAATAAAGCTCAATTAGCTCTTGACAAGCAGCCAAAAGAATGAGTCGACTGTATGCTCCCCCTCATGTCTATAAATACACCCCCTTGTTAAGAAGACTACTAGGGTTTGCACTGAGGACAACACACAGAATATACGACCACGACAGAAACACAAAGACACAGACACAAACACAGAGGGCAAAACTCAAACCCTAAACACAAAACTCAAAACTCAAACACAAAAACTCAAACACAAACAGAAGAAGGGAGAGAGAGAACACAACTCTAAAGTGAATGAATGTTGTAAATGAATGTAAGAGTGTACAGTGTGCTCAAGGGCAGAGCAATGTCAGAGTGTGACGTCCACCGAAGACGGATCCCAAGTCTGTGACCACCAGTCGGAGTTTAGGAGTGTTGAATAGTGAATGGCAGCAGGCTAGTCACCAAAATGCAGCAGTCTGGAGGCTGGAAACTGGTAAGCGCAACAATGTACCACCGATCGGGGGCTGGAAACTGTGCACAGTCTGCTGTAAACAGCAGGCTGAAACAGTGTCTGAGAGTGTTAGGGCCTGCAATGCTGAAAACGCAGGCTGGCTGACCTTAGAGATGATGGACAGCAGGCTGAACAGCAATCTGGGACAGCTTGGAGCAGTCGCCAACAGCTGAGAGCTGTCGCCTACAGCAATGGACAGACTGAAGATGATGTGGCTGCAGTCGATGATGACTGGACAGCAGATGGCTGCGGGCTGCGGGCTGCGGGCTGCAGGCTGGAAACTGGGCACCAACGACAACAGAGGGTGTGTGAGTTGCTGTAACCTACAAAACAAGGATGATGGCTGAATGGTGGCAGCCTGTCCATTTATAGATGTGGAAGGGCGCCCCAAAAATTAGGGTTTCCACTAAACTTTCTCGAACCACTCCCCGTTTTAGGGTTTCCATTGAACTCTCTCGAACCGCTCCCCATTTTAGGGTTTTACTCTAAAATAGCATTTTTAGTGTGTTTTGGGGCTGTTTAAGAGGCTAATCAGCAAGTAATGCATATTTTATCTCAACACCCCCTCTCAGGCCCAAAACTAAGCCGAAAGGTTAGGCCAGCCATGGTGATGTTTATGTACCCCAAGGCGTCCCACCCCAAAGCAGCTAAGGCATCGGACAAAGGGTGCACGTTGGCTGCCCAGTGGCCTACCAAGCCCTACAAAGGCAAATGGAACTACATGGAACTTTTGTGTGTTTTTTTTTTTTTTTTTCCGAATAAGTGTGGTAAATTTTATGGGATGTGGCCGATTGAGGAATAGTGACCCAGAAGACGGGAGTAGGGAGGGTACACCCACCACATCACAAAACAATACAAGCTAACCCATCCACTTAGGGTGTCGATGACGAGGAAAAGTAGGTGATGAGGTATCCATGTGATGAAGAAGGATGATGGTGTGGTAACAACAGCCGCCAGTGGAAACAGCTTAGGATCCGCTCAAGTGGTGCTCTGCACAATGAGATGCAAAGTATGCTACATGCTGAAGAATGCTCATGCAACAAGTGCCACTTGGACAGTGTCCCTTATGGAAATTTGTTCACTTGCCCAAGCGCCCTAGTACAAAGATGATGAAATCATGCAATGCAAAGGGTAAGATATAACAGGGGGGAGAAGCCGATGCCGAAGACAAAGTGCTGAAGCCTGTAGAATACCAAGAAGGGTAGGAACCCCCTCTCAACCTGGATGTAGATGCCGAAGAAGGAAGAGGAGCCTGATGTCGGTCTTCATGTGGTGTCGAGAACCATAAGGAATGAAGAGGAGGAGGAAGCATCCCAGCTGGAAGAGCTAGGCAGAAGTCACCATCATGATAGAATCAAGAGAGATGCTACACGATCCGCCTCGAGAGGGGAAGCCTCCATGCTGGTAGAATAGCAAACTCCAAGGATGATGAAACCATGAAGGAACGGCGCGTATCCCAAGTCTCCAGCCCAAGTAGGACTGGGCAAACCTGCATGTTAGCCCTACACTGAGAACAAAACCTGCAAAGGAGATCAAAGTCTCCAATCACAGAATTCAGTAGTGAGATGCTCCAAAAACAAAACAAAACCAAAATGAAAAGCTAACTAAAGGAACAAGTGCAAAGATGCAAACGTGTATGTGTGTGTGAGTAAATGCAACGGAAGACTTAAAATGTAGAGACAAAAATCCTATGGGCCCGACTTTAAGAGTGCGAAAAATAAATGCTAGACTGACCTAGGGTATCCGAAAGAACCTAGAGACATACTAGTCTAAGAAGGTGGCCACCATTGCGTACGTCCAGTAGCAGGGCTCTGCCAAGGGAACGCATGACGAGGTAGGGAGGAAGCTAAGATAGATGCATGAAGTGCAACGGGATCGGAACCTGCAGACCAATCAACCAGTCCCTTAGGGGTAGTGAAAGAGATGGGCTACTGAGGCTGTACTCAAGCCACATGTCCAACAGCAACAACAGGTGCTGAAGGAGCAGATGAAGCAGGAGCGGAAGGCGTAGCCCCGCTGGACTATGGAGTTGCAGCGGCCTGCTGAGGCTTTTTAGGTGAAAGACCTTGAGCCTTGAAGCGACACTCCTCATCCACATGGCCTACTCTCTGACAGTGTGTGCAAAACCGGTTTTTCTTAGGGAGTTACTGTCAGATAGGTCTTGATTCTTTGGTTCCATCGGAGGAAGAGGAGTCACCCTTTAATTGGCTTGCCTTCGCATCTAGCGAGTTATTGCCACTGGTGGTTTTCCCTCCCGAAGAAGAAGCAACCAACCCCCTCTGCTCTAAATAAGGCTGTGATGAGGATTTCTTGTGGACTTGATCATGTAGCCTTGCGTAATGCAAGAACTGGCACTCAAACTCGTAGAAGGTTGGCAATCGAGGTTGGGAGATGATGTGTTGAATGAAATTGAAGTATTTTGCGGGCAACTTATTCAAGAAGAATGTAATCTAATCGTCATCTGACTTTGGAGAGCCAGTAGTGGCGAACTCGACAAGTAACCGCCTATAGTTAGCTAGCTTGACTTTCAGATCATCCCCTTCCTTAAGAGAGAACTCTTGAAGCTGAAAGTCAAGATTGATGCACCGAGTACGATCACGAGCCGCATAGCGGTCGAGAAGGCGACTCCAACGCTCTGACGCGTGCGGGAAGTGCTGCAACTGAGAGTGAAACTCAGGAAGCAATCCTTGCATCAGCTCAACATTGGTTGTAGCATTGCAGACTCTCCATTGACGGATGTAGTCAGGGTGAGCTAATCGAGGGTCCGACATAGGCTCTAGACCAATAACGAGGTCCCAAAGACCCTTAGACTCAAGTACTTGTTACATGAAATTCGACCAAGTAGTGAAATTTGACCCGTTAAAATGTGTCTTATCTGTGAAGGCATTCTTGGCCGTTGCAACAGGAGTGGTAGTGCTCGGAGATTGATAGTGTGAAAAAGTGTAGTGGGGGTAGGATGGGGGAGTGGAGTACACTTGGGAATGGGCCCCAGAGTGCCCACCAGGCATGCGGGTAGTGTGCAAGGTGGATCATAGGTAGGGATGGGCTGACTAGGCATGGGCATGGTAGCCACATGAGGAACCCAAGGAGGTGGGATGGGAACACTGGGAGCAGAAGATGGGAATCCCTGCGTAGGTGTAACCCAAGGAGAGTGTGAAGACACACCATAAGCTGAGAATGGAAACCCCTGCGTATGAGTGGTTATGGGAGATGTGAAGCTGGGGATAGTGAAGGGGATACCCATCATAGTCGACCCAGGAGTTATGGGTGTGCTCATTTGCTAAAAGGTGAGAGGTACTGTGTTAAAGGGTGGCATTCCTCCTAACAAAGTACCATGGTGCAAAGAGGTAGAGAATGGGGTGGAGAAGGAAAATGTGCTAGGAGCGGAGATGGTAGATCCAACCCCTAGGGTGTGTGATGCAGATGTGAAGTATAATCCAAGATTTTGGAAAGATAATGAGAGATGATAAAGGTGTGATATAGAAGAGGGTGGAATGGGAGGGAAGTGAGAAGTGTGTAATATGCTCAAATGAAACAGAAGCTGTAGATGTACCTGAATTTCGTCTGCTTCGTGAGGCCCCTCTTCAAACACAAAAAATCAAACACAAACAGAAGAAGGGAGAGAGAGAACACAACTCTGAAGTGAATGAATGCTGTAAATGAATGTAAGAGTGTACAGTGTGCTCAAGGGCAAAGCAATGTCGGAGTGTGACGTCCACCAAAGACGGATCCCAAGTCCGTGACCACCAGTCGGAGTGGAGTGCTGAATAGTGAATGGCAACAGGTTGGTCACCAAAACGCAGCAATCTAGAGGCTGGAAACTGGTAAACGCAGCAATGTACTACCGATCGGGGATTGGAAACTGTGCACAGCCTGCTATAAACAACAGGCTGAAACAGTGTCTGAGAGTGTCAGGGCCTGCAATGCTGAAAACGCAGGCTAGCTGACCCTAGAGATGATGGACAGCAGGCTGAACAGCAATCTGGGACAGTTTGGAGCAGTCGCCAGCAGCTGAGAGCTGTCGCCTACAGCAATGGACAGGCTGAAGATGATGTGACTGCAGTCAATGATGGCTGGACAGCAGATGGAGGCGGGCTGCAGGCTGAAAACTGGGCGCCCACAGCAACAGAGGGTGTGTGGGCTCGTGTAACCTGCAAAACAAGGATGATGGCTGAATGGGGGCAACCTGTCTATTTATAGATGTGGAAGGGCGCCCCAAAAATTAGAGTCTCCACTGAACTTTCTCGAACTGCTCCCCATTTTAGGGTTTCCACTAAACTCTCTTGAACCGCTCCCCGTTTAAGGGTTTTACTCTAAAAGAGCATTTTTAGTGTGTTTTGGGGCTATTTAAGAGGCTAATCAGCAAGTAATGTATATTTTAGCTCAACACCCCTCTCCTTCCACAAAAAAAAAGCAAGAAGGAAAAGCTCCTAATGATGGAAAATTTTTTCTACTTTTCTTTTCCATTGAAGCTTGAGCCTTGAAAAAGAAAAATACCCCCCTTTTACCTCATTTTCATTTTCTCTACCCCCTCGTTACACCTTCATCCCATACGACCATACCGCTAAGCGAAACGCTGGCAAAATTTTTCTAGACAACCACAAACTCTCCTTGAACTACCACGTCAATTTTGCCTAACATCCTATGGTCGCAAAAATTCAAAAAGCCCATTTGAAGCAAGGGAAGCAAGGAATGCGGCCGATGGAAAAAATGACGTGGTAAGAATTGGCAAAACCCCCGTTACAGCAAATCTGAGAGAGGTAGCATCTCGTCGGTTTGGAAAAAAATAATGTTTTATAAGCTTATCGTTATATTTGGCTTTCAACGATTATAAACGCGTTTTAAAGAAAATGCATATGAATTGTCACTTAGAAAAATAACCTAAGTAATATAATAATTAGCTATTCATTGAAAAGAATCTTTCACTTGAAAAAAGATTATATGCCTGTCATTAAGAAAATATCTTAATTATGGTTTATTTCGCAATATTTATTATTATTTCATTAATGACGCATATAATCATAATAACAAAAAAAAATAGACATTGTTAGGGAAGGGAATATTTTATAATTTTTCCTTGAAAGTGACTATCTCTATTTTATTTTGATAATGATAAATAGACGCATATGAATTTTATAATAATTTATGAAAAATCATTTAGATAATATCGTCAAATAATCAATGTATTAAATCAACAAAAAATTGTATAGAAAAATATATACTAAACGCATATAAATTAGATACGTGAAAAAATAACTCAATATTTGAAAGATTTTAAAAAAAATTGAACTTATGATTTTTGCATTGCTCAGAATAAAGTTTTCAAAAAAAACAATCAACATTGCACTTAGGACATAGCTAAATGAAAATTGATCTTTCTAGATAACATTGAAAGTTTGACAAATATCAGACATTGTCGATTAAACCATAGAATATGAGTAGAATAAAATAAAAATTATTTTCTTGTTGAAAACACACGTAATGTTAATATTAATGATTATATTAGCAAGAGCGTCAATATCATGAGTTGACCCACGTATGAATCAATGAGAAAACCTAACCTAAAACATCGAGAATGTTGAAGGAAAAACAACTATGAAATACTCAACAATCTTGAAACTATCAATATCAAAAAATTAAATAAATATCGGAAGTCTGTAGTAGAACTTATTGGACATTGATAGGAATTTGTCGATACAAATTCTAAAGTCTAAACAGTCTTGGAAAAACATTTGAAATCCTACTAAGCACGGGTTAGGGTAGGGCCGTACTTGAATTGCCTGCCATAGGTATAAATGCCCATATTATCTTTTAGAGAGAAAATAAAAAAAAAATTCATAAGGATAAAATAGACTTCAGATTATCGAAATAACTTGCGGATCCCGAAAAGAGTTGCAAGTAGGAAGGGAAACCCTAGGAATAAGGTGGGACCTTAAAAGAGAAACCCTAGATTTGGGTGGGGCTACTTCCTATGCTAAAAACCCTTACTGTTGTTTCTTTTTTATTTGTGCATGCATTGATGGTTACACAAGAAAGATTAATTGTGCTTACAGCAATTAGATCTAATTGTAAATATATAATCAGGACATAGTAATAGGGGACGGAGGGGACGGCAGCGTGGGACGGGGGGATGCAGTCCCAGGGACGGGACCGGGCGGGGACCTTACGGAACGGACGGACGTCTCGTCTCCGAGTGGGGACGCCAGTGAGCCAAGCGGGGACGCACACATGCGTGTCAGGGATGGCCTAGGGAGCCGTTGGGCCATTTTTGAAAAAAAAAAGATTTGACTGTTTGGCTGCCAACGGCCATTTCCGCCATGCTCTTGCCAATGTTTCCTATATAATGCTCCACTCTCAAGCTACACTCACACTCCAAGGCCAAGAGTCTCGACTCTCAACTTCTCAAGGCTCTTTCTCTCCCTCTCAAGTCTCAAGTCTCAAGTCTCAAGTCTCAAGGTTAAAGGCCGGCGTGCTCAAGGCTCTTTCTCTCCCTCTCAAGTCTCAAGTCTCCACTCTCTCCTCCCTTGGGCCTCAAGCCTCAAGGCTCAAGGCTACCCTCTACATTATACAAGCTTTCTCTCTCTCTCTCTCTCCCCCTCTCTTTCTCTCCCTCTCAAGTCTCTAGAGTCTAGACTCTACTCTCCCTCCCTTGGGCCTCATAATTCATTGCTCAAGCCTCAACTTTCAAGGCTCAAGGAGTCAAGCCTCAAGGGCAAACTTCAAAGGCTACTTCTCATCAAACTTTCAAAGTTTTTATTATCTATGGCATCTTCATTGGCTTCCCCATCTACAAACCAACCCACATCTACCGCGGCATCCACCTCTTCACAAAATGATAATCATGAAGGAACCACCAGCCCCACTCAAAGAAGAAGACCCGTGATACATCGATGGTCATGGTGGGATGAGGTTGATTGCCCTATGTATGGAGAAGAGGAACCGCCTTGGAGTGCATCGTGCCAATGATTTGGTCTTTGTGAGTTCCAACTTGCGAATGTTTTGCAAAGGCATGGTGAAGAAAGAAGATTCATTCACCGAATGGGAGCAGGCACAACACGATCTAGAGGTTGACCCACTTCACATAGCTGAGATTTTGGAGGACCTTGAGGGCATAGGTGAGGAGGAGCCAAAGGTTGTCGAGGACTTCACAGAGTCCGTGGACATTCCGCTTCATCCCACTGTCCGACCCACTACTTAGTCTCGACTCTCGACTCTCTAGAGCACTCTAGACTCTTGAGCCTTACGATTTACCCTCATACTTAGCATTTGCCATTATGTCATGTGGCATTTTGACATTTTGTATTTATTTTTGGCTTTAGTATTTACACTCTCCTCCCATCTTCTATGTACATTTGTCATTGTAGTTTGAGCCTTGGCTATTGACTCTTGAGTAACGAGTGGTCACGAGTCTTTTGGATATGCTCTATTTTCTTCTATTTGGTGCAAATGTGTCCTTCAAACGTTCCTCTCTTAGAGTAGATTAAGTATGATTTTAAAGTACTTTTAAAAATAACTTTTTAATTGCCGTTTTTTCCCCCGTCCCCAGGACAGTCCTTTACCCAACCCCATTCCCATTCCCCGTCCCTGTCCCCGTTCCCATTCCCATTCCCCGTCCCATGTTACTATGAATCAGGATAATAAGAGCAAAGATCGCACTATGCCTCTCTCACGGCTAGACGCGGAACCCTGCTCCAAGGGGGATTGTTTTGTACCGCCGTGAGGAGCTTTGGACCGGCCTCGATGACAAGAGGTCGCTCGGTGAGGAATCTGTTAGGTAGGAGGAGGCGGGAGTGCCAGGGGGGCTCTAGCCGTAAATCTCTCAATTGCTCCTAGAAACTGTCTGATCCTCGCACAAATCAGGATGGGATCTTGGAGTCCCGAGTACTAGTGAAGAAACGGAAATCTTAGAGGGTTTCTTTTCTTCTGCGCAGACAGAAGGGATTTTCCGGTGAACGGAGGTTTATTTTCTGCGTAGGCAGAAGGGGAAAATCATTGTAAATAACTTTGTGAAATAATAAATAAATATGTTTTGCCAAAAGACTATTTTCTCTGTCTTTGTGTTGTGCCATAAAATTACGCGAATGAACTTGTGATAACGAGTTAATTAACGAAGTTGCTTTTATATACTATAACTTAATGTGATAGGTAATTAGAAAACTAAAGAAAACCATTTGTGGAAAACGAGTGGGCAAGATTCCCGACGAATCCGTCCTATGGATGGGTGGTTTCGATAAGTTGGGAGCTTCTCTCAAGAGATTAAACGAAACGTTAATTAGGAAAAATTAGGTAGAGCAGAGCATTGACTTACCTAGGGTCAGGTCTTAAAACCTTGATCAGAAATTATCTTAGGGGAATGGTGCGGCAACTGTGCCAAAACTCCATTAAGGTTTCCTAAATCCTAACCTATTTCTGAAAAAAAGCGTTGCACTCCATGAACCAACAGTAACTACAATCGCTCCAGTCGGACGAGAAGCCCTTGTGGAACACCTCCGATGAAGCCAATTGATGTATTGAGACCTCAGTTGTCAAATTAGGACCCCGAGCTTGCAGGTTGATCCTCGTAGGGACGGCCGGTACCTTCTGTTACGCGGTGGGCTCTAGGAAACCTAGACGATAGACCTCGTGCATTCTTGTGAGTGCCGGGCGAAGTCATCTAGAATAGTTTCCCGATGGACCACTAAAACGTGTTGCCAAGGAATTGTTAGGCAAGCACGTGATGACATCAAGACTATAATGTTTCCTCAAGCCCTCCATTGAAAGAGTAGTTGAAGAAAGCATCAGAGGATCCAAAGATGGAGTCGTTTGAGCGATCGTAAATCAATTACCTATTGTTCATGTATCTCACACAACATCAAGCTCTCCACAACAGCCACAAGATACTCTTTAGAAGAGCACCCCCTCTAATACCATGTGAAGATATGCTAGGGTTTGCACAAAGAAAACACACAATGTAAAAACACTACTAATACACAATAACTCAAATAATAATGCAATAAACACAAATCCTAAATGCAAAACACAAATACAAACAAAGGAAAAACTGAACTCTAAAGTGAATGAATCAATGTTGTAAATGAATGAGAGAATGTACAAAATGCTCAAGGATAGAGTTATCCAATAGCTTGTGGCTCTCATGAGAGTGAGCTGAGACAAGTGTTGATGTGTGTCATCTACCGAAGACAGATCCCAAGTGTAGTAACCACCAATCGGCAGAGGTTGATGAAGAAAAGTGCCGAAAACACAAAAATGACCTTTTGCAGATGCAAATGCGAATCAAGCCAATGTTGGAAATGGAAGGATGTAACATGCCTTCCTCCTTGGATAGGGTGGTAAATCCCCGATTACAACTTATTACAACAACAAACAATAAATGCAAATCTGCAAATTACAAATTTACCTACTGATCTTGGACAATGCACACTTGATTGGCCCAAAATTAGCACCCCTTTTGGTATTTCTTTAGCTTTATTGAAGAAAAAGTTGATTTACAATGGGATTCTCCCAATCCCCTTCGCAATCCAAACTCCCCTTGCTGCCCAAAGTGACCAGCAAGTCTTCAATCTGATTTTCCCCTTGATTCGAGCACTTAAAATTGGCCTTCACCCACTTCATAGATGATGGAAATGCCCCAAATTCAATGGCTGACTAGTCCTCCACCTGAATTTAGCTGAAATTCACCTTCAGCCCTAAAAAATCCAAGTCTTGGAGCTTCCAATTTCTAGCACACTTCCCGAGGCTGTTGCTAAACCCTAATTTCTGCTACAAATTAGAGTTTACAGCAGAGAAATCTGAAATTTCTTAGCCTCTGGTGATCTCAATGCTGCAATCTTTGGAGCAAGGCTGTAGAAAGACTGGGAAATGAGAGAGAATGCTAAGGAGAGAGAAAATTCAGACTTTCTTCACGAAAAATTGAAGAAAATCTATCATTTATTGTTGTTGTCCTGTCTCAACAGCTTGTAGATGCAAAGAACTGAAGAAAATCAGTCATTTACTGCTGCTGCCCTGTCTCAACAGCCTGTAGATGCTGTCACCTGCCTATTGATTGGTCTTCTCCTACACCTGGCTGCCTCAGAAAGTCCTCCAATGGCTGCAAATCAGACCAACAGCATCTCCTCCCTCTCTCTTGCAAGCTGAATACACTTAAAATGCCTCTCTTCAGCCTCTAAAGACGTTTTTTAGTCTCGCATGGGCATTTTTAACAAGTAGCAGCCTTCCCAAATGGTTTTTCCAACATTATCCATAATTAAATATTAATTTTCACTCTTTAATAACTAAAAATTAATCTAGTAATTATTTTAGTGCCCTGAAAAATAATCTGATTGACCAATAATTAAATTGGCTAGGCATCTTCCACTCTCAAGTGTCTGCATCATCTTTGACCATCAAATTGGCATTAGATACCACTTCTCTAGTGTCACCAACTCACACTTACGGCCAAATGGATGACCTATGCCAACATCTGGTACCAAATACCACCAAGTACCTATGCGGCATAACTTATAGCAACTTTTGCCTTTGATATCCCGTTATTTCCTCAGGTCCCGGGCTCATAAATTTACTCTAACCCGAGTTGCACCTCACCTGTGCAACATTTACTTAATCATGTGATTAAAAATTAATCCACATGTTAAGTGAGGTTTCAAAAATACATGTCCTCATGACAAAGGGTAGCAAGCTGGAAACCAGATCGTAGCTAGGCAATAGTTGTAGACAATGTAGCAGTAGTCGCTAGTAGGGACTAGACAGCTGAATAGTTTCACAAATAATCACTCTTATCTCAAGAGATGTAAAATGATATGCACATGATTTGCATGTTCCTCAAGAGACTTACTAGAGAAAGACAACTATTCACTTTCCCGAATATGGATGAAACAAACCGTCTATCATCTATTGGAAAGTTGTGTAAGCATTTGTCAGCCCAAAAGGCAAGACACACGCGAAAAGCAATTTATAATACATCCTTAAGAGACAAAAAATATCCGTGTTTGATGATATCCCGACCTAAGATCAATCTCAGTGAAGTACTTTACACCATAGAGTCAATTAATAAGGTCATTCATCCTAGGTAATCATTACTTGTCATAGTCACCAGGGATGGGGGGGGACGGGGGACGAGGGACGGGGGACGGGGATGGGGGACTAGGACAACGGGGATGGGGATGGGGATGGGGATGGGGATGGGGATGGGGATGGGGATGGGCACCTAAAAAATATATGTTTTCTAGACATAATAGAAATATCTATGAAGAAACTAGACAAATACAATAGCTTAACTCAAAAACCTTCTAAAAATATCCCATAAAAGTTTCAAAAAATACATGAACCATGAAAGTTAAAACATAAATAAAGAATGAATAGTCAAATTGAAGAGTAAAATTGTCAATGCCAAATGGTGGCTGAGAAATGTTGTGTGACTTAAAGACTAAAGTCCAACAGTAAACACTAAACGAGAAACAATACAAACTGAGAAATATACTAAAAGTCAAAACTAAGGAATCATAAATGCCATATGGCATAAAGACTAAAGTCCAACGATAACCACCAAATAATGAGTCCTCAGACTAAAGACTACAAGAAACAGTACAAGTTGAGAAATAATAAAACTAGTGGACTAAAGACTACAAGAAACAGTGCAAATAGTACAGACCCTATGACACATGGCATCCACTGCGTCCCATCCGACACGTCCTTGTCAGAGATCATAGCCTGTTTTCAGGCAGGCAGCAGCAGGCAGCAGCTGCACAGTCCAGCTGCACAGTCGGACTGTGCAGTCGGACTGCCACGTGGCAGTCCGACTGCCTGCAGCTGATTTTTATCAGGCTGCGCCCTATTTTGGCGCCCCATCCTAGGCAGATTTTCGCCTATTTATTGCTGACGTTTTCAGCAGTCTGGCATTCATTCTCTGTCGCAGATTACAGACCGGTGCCGTGCAGATCTCTGTCTCTGTTCGCAGATTTCTGACAGCAAACAGTGCAGACTGCAGCAGACTTCGAGGTGGACAGCAGGTCGCATCGTCGAGGTGGAGACACGCAGTCCAGCGCACTGCGCCCGTGTATATCTTTGTATTCAGCATTCTTTATACAGCAGATCTTCAGTGTACACTGTCTCTTTCTCTCCCTTCTCTCTCTGCGTTCTCTCTCTCTCAGTCCTACGCTTCCGCACCGCTGCACTCTGACATGGTATCAGAGCAGTGTTTGAGGGCTGACTGAGCGCAGAATCAACCTGAAGAGGAGTTTCCATCGCGACACAAATTTGCGTTTTTTGCGTTTAAGGGCAGACAGGAGGGCTGCGCCTTGGAACAAGGCTGAAACGAGTGTGGGCGCACAGGAAAGGAGTACAGGTGGTGGATTTGCTGCTGTTTACTGCTGTTTGTCGCGGAGAAAGTTTGAGTTTTCAACCTAAAAGTGCAGGTTTTGCTCTTTCATCGCCTCCGGCGGGTGAAGAAGCTTCGGGACGCGGAAGAGCCTTAGCAGGCTGAGTGTACCCAGTCAAAGGGGGCTGCTTTTGCGTTTGAGAAGGCATTGCAGGTGAAGATGTCTACAGAGATGGACTTGGAGTTCCAGGCGATTATGGACCGGAAGGTGCCTGTCCTACCGGCTCTTCCTACAGATCAGAAGCTCGACGGAGACAACTACCGCATTTGGCGCGTTATGATGTTGGCCATTCTGGAGTCCTATGATTTGGCGGAGTTGGTACAGGAAGATATTGACCGGCCTTCGGTAAGAGATGAGTCCAAACTCTCTTCCGATGCTCGTGCGGAGTTGGCCAGGGCCCAGTCTCATTGGGACAAATTGAATGCCAGGATTCGATCCTTTCTCTTTCTATCATGCACTACAGCCGTGATCGCTCACATCGAGCACTTGACGGTGGCTCGTGAGATATGGCTGGAGCTTGATCAAATGTACAATCGGATGACCCTGATGAAGAGGGTTTCTTTGGAGGTACAGATGCGGACCTTGTCCGTCAATAAGTCTTCTTCGCTAAGGGAACACATTAACAAGCTAAGGCAGCTACAGATGCAGGTTCAGAATGCGGGGAAGCCGATCTCCTCCGAAGACATGGCGATTACACTCTTGTCCCAGTTGCCGCCACGATTCGGTACATTTTACTCTGCCCTTATTGCTTCAGGGCGAGAGTCTACTCTTCGGTGGGAGGAGTTGGTTCCTATGGTCTTGGACCAAGAGGAACAGTTAAAGGGACAGAATGCTTCCAAGACGGAGGCGTTGACAGGTCAAGCCTCTCAGAAGAAGGGGAAGGACCAAAAGAAGAAGAAGGGGGATAACAAGTCCAAGAAGGACAAGGAGAAGGACAAGGACAAAGACTCCACATGCCATATTTGTGGAAAGACTGGCCATTGGAAGAAGGATTGCCCTGACAAAGACTCGAAGGACACCAAGAAGAAGGAAACCAAGGATTCTGGAGCGGTGGCTACACCCTCATCAGCTGCATTTCTACATCTAGTTGTCATTGAGGACGCTTCACCGAATGCTTCTGATGCTGCGATGGCGGCTTCCCAATCTCGAGAGTGGATTATTGATAGTGGTGCCTCACGGCACATGACTCCTTCATCGGATGGTGTTGCCCAGCTGCGACCTTCGCGTGGGTAGGTTCTCATTGGAGACAGCTCTTCAGTTTCTATTGCAGGTCGGGGTAAGATGCAGCTTATTCCGGATGGACGAGGTGGCACCCATACCTCAGAGGTTTTGCATGTACCAGGATTGGGGTACCATCTCCTTTCAGTCCATAAGATTTGCTCCCTTGGTCTTCTGGTGGAGTTTGACAGTTCTACAGTGCGAGTCCTTGATCGTGAATCGAGGAAGGTTCTATCATCTGGATATGAGGAGAACGGCATTTACAAACTGAAGTCTTCCACTGCCCTCTCTACTCTTCTTCTTACCTCACAGTCACAGTCTGAATTATGGCATGCTAGGTTTGGTCACCTAAACTATGACTATCTTCGGCAGGCGTCACGGGGACAGCTTGTTCGAGGGTTGCCGGATATAGTGGTGAGCCAGCAGCCATGTGTCTCCTGCATACGGGGGAAGCAGCATAGAGATGCCATTCCCCATACCGCTTCGCGGCGGTCTACTTCACCAATGGAGTTAGTATCTACGGATCTATGTGGCCCTATGAGGAATGAGTCCCTGCGTGGGAGCTCGTACTTCATGCTGATCGTGGATGACTATAGCAGGATGACATGGGCCTACTTTTTGGCACTAAAATCAGAAGCTTTCTCGCACTTCAAGGATTGGCTTCTCTTTGAGGAGAACCGATCAGGCCGGAAGTTGAAGACCTTGCGATCCGACAAGGGAGGTGAATTTGTCTCTAATGAATTTGCTCGGTTTTGTGCAGATAGAGGAATTCACCAGGAGTTTGCCAATACGAATACTCCACAAGAAAATGGTATTCTCGAACGGAAGAACCGCAGTGTGATCGAGATGGCGCGCACCATGATGGAGCACCGACAGACCCCTCAGGTTCTGTGGGCCGAGGCTGTGGCTACTGCAGTCCACATCCTTAACCGATCTCCTACTTCGGCCGTGGAAGGGATGACTCCATTTGAGGCGTATTTTGGATCGAAGCCAGATGTTTCTTACTTTCGGGTCTTTGGGTGTGATGCCTATGTTCACATTCCCAAAGCTCACCGTGACAAATTCGAAGCGGCTTCCCGCAAACAGGTATTTGTTGGCTACAGCTCCCAGTCCCAAGGCTACCGACTCTATGATCCCGTCAAGCGGGATGTATATACTAGCCGTGATGTGCGGTTTGTGGAGGTTCCGGCTTCTTCAACGGGTGAGGAGCATCCCGTTCTTGGAGATCCAGGGGAGAGTTTGGCTCCTTCTACAGTTCCACTGGAGCCTGTGCCGTTTGATTATGATTCTGTTTCTGACACAGAGTCTACTGTTCCACCGGATCCTTCTGAGGAGTTACCACTGGTGGACATTCCAGAGTCTTCTACTGATGGAGAACGACGAGGGGAGGTTCGGCCTCCTCCTCGCTGGGCCCGTGACACACTCCGTGATTCAGGGATCGAGGGGGTTCCTGAGGAGTGGGGACCGCAGGATGGTCCGTGGCGGTCACGGAGGCACCAGGCACATTCTTCGGAGCTTGTGTGCTCCAATTATTGTTTGATGTCCCGTGTTATGCAGGATCGAGAGCCCACCTCCGTGAAGGAGGCTTTACAGTCCGCCCCATGGAAGAAAGCTATGGAAGCTGAGTTGGAGGCTATTGAGAGGAATGGCACTTGGTCACTTGTGCCACGCCCCCCGAAGAAGAAGGTGATTGGAGTCAAGTGGGTCTTCAAGACCAAATATCTCAGTGATGGTACTTTGGATAAGCACAAGGCTCGCCTTGTTGCTAAGGGTTTTGCCCAGCGCCCAGGTATTGACTGTCATGACACCTTTGCCCCTACAGCTCGTATGGCAACCATTAGAGCTGTTCTTGCTTTGGTTGGCCATAGGAGATGGCCTGTTTATCAGCTGGATGTGAAGTCGGCCTTCCTGAATGGTGATTTGAAGGAGGAGATCTACGTTGAGCAGCCTCCTGGCTTTGGTTCTTCAGATGGGAAAGTCTACAGGTTGAAGAAGGCCCTGTATGGTCTCAAGCAGGCCCCGCGAGCTTGGAACGAGAAGATTGATTCGTTCCTCCAGACTCAGTTGGGATATCGGCGGTCCAAGGCCGATCCGCAGCTGTATGTTCACACTTCCGAGGCTGGTTGTGTGCTGTTTGTATTATATGTTGATGATTTGATTGTCACAGGTGATGCTGCACAGCAGGTCCAGGAGACAAAGTCAGCTTTACATCGGACGTTCGAGATGACGGATTTGGGGCTACTCCATTTCTTTTTAGGACATGAGATTTTTCAGTCTCAGAGGGGGATCTTTCTCTCCCAACAGAGATATGTACAGGAGCTCTTGGTGTCTTTTGAGATGGAAGATTGTCGGGCCCTCTCTACTCCTATGGATCCGAACTGGAAGGCCACTTCCCACTCAGCTTCTCCTTTGGCGGATGCTTCCCGCTATCGACAGTTGATAGGGTCTTTGATTTGGCTTCTCAACACCAGGGTTGATCTATGTTTTGCTGTTGGGCTCTTGGCAGGGTTCATGAGTGAACCTAAGACGGTGCATTGGCAGGCTGCTCAGAGGATACTTCGGTATCTGAGGGGGACGTCTGATTTGGGGATTCATTACCCCGCAGGGACAGATGGGTCAGATCTTGTACTTGCAGGTTGGAGCGACTCGGATTGGGCCGGTGACGTGGACCACAGGCGGTCTACAACAGGTTACTGCTTTACTTTGGGTGCAGGTGTTATTTCTTGGAGTAGCAAGAAGCAGCCCACGGTAGCCCTTTCGTCTACTGAGGCGGAGTATCGGGCCGCGTCTTCCACCACATGCGAGGTTGTGTGGCTTCGGAGACTGTTGGAGGAGCTTGGGTACCCCCAGACTCGTCCTACATTGCTGCGATGTGACAATGAGAGTTGCATTGCCTTGGCGAGGAATCCTGTTTTTCATGCCCGGACGAAGCACATTGAGATCCAGTACCACTTCATCCGAGAAAAGCTTTTGGATGAGACCATCACTGTGGAGTATTGCAAGACGGAGGATAATCTTGCAGATTTGTTTACGAAGGCGCTTCCTCAGGCTCTACTTCGGCAACATTCCAGATCCCTCAGGCTTCTGCCCTGTCCAGGCTCTGAGAGGGGGTGTCAGAGATCATAGCCTGTTTTCAGGCAGGCAGCAGCAGGCAGCAGCTGCACAGTCCAGCTGCACAGTCGGACTGTGCAGTCGGACTGCCACGTGGCAGTCCGACTGCCTGCAGCTGATTTTTATCAGGCTGCGCCCTATTTTGGCGCCCCATCCTAGGCAGATTTTCGCCTATTTATTGCTGACGTTTTCAGCAGTCTGGCATTCATTCTCTGTCGCAGATTACAGACCGGTGCCGTGCAGATCTCTGTCTCTGTTCGCAGATTTCTGACAGCAAACAGTGCAGACTGCAGCAGACTTCGAGGTGGACAGCAGGTCGCATCGTCGAGGTGGAGACACGCAGTCCAGCGCACTGCGCCCGTGTATATCTTTGTATTCAGCATTCTTTATACAGCAGATCTTCAGTGTACACTGTCTCTTTCTCTCCCTTCTCTCTCTGCGTTCTCTCTCTCTCAGTCCTACGCTTCCGCACCGCTGCACTCTGACAGTCCTCCCCCTCGTCTCAAGATGCATCCCCTTGTGATGGACCACTGCATGGAAATGTACCCTTTTCGAGATGCATTGGGGATGGGTCCACTTTTCGGGATGGGATTCCTATGTTCTCGGCCCACATCCCCTACATCCCATGTAACTATGATACTTGTTCTTGATGTTCACCTTATTGAGACCTCTATAATTTACACAAAAGCACATCATGCCATCCTTCTTTTGAGTGAGAAGAATGGGTGCATCCACGAGGATTTATTAGATTTGATAAAACCCTTTGTAAGATAGTCGTAGAACTACCTAGTTGCCTAGTCCTTCTCTTTCAAGCTAAACCTAGGGGGTTTGCCAAGAGATGAGATGGCTATTGAGCAACGTCTCTATCCAATGATCTAGTGTTCCGCAAGATGTTGGACTTTCATCTAGTAACTTGAATGAAAAGACATTACTAAATTCATGCAATAATAGATCTAGATAAGTGGACAATGGAATTATTATTATCAACATTTTACCACATAAAAGAGAATTACATTGTAATAAAGAACCACTGAACTTTTTTAATGAAACACATGTAAGTTACAACATCTAAATTAAAGATAAATTTGCTCAATTCCATTGTTGATGCATCACATCAAATTTGATGGTGTTAGAGGGTAGACAGCCCTCAACCACAAAGAAACAACCATCAAATAAAAAAAATATTACATGAGATTTACAGCTTACAAAGAGAGGATGATTTATCAACGAACCACGGCATGCCAAGAATGGCAAACATGGCCTAGACACACAAGTCAAAAGTCCAAGGCTCTGTGGTACTAGTAAATCCTAAGATCCATTTGCATCACTAAAAGGATGTTAAGCTAAAAAAGGTGCATTACACATTAAACATTAGTTCGCTCATTGAAACAGCCCCAAATTCAGAAATTACCAAAGCTTTTGTGTCCCATAAGCAAACACCCAAACTTTGGGAGGATCCATATTTATAAATAGGAGCCTACACAACCACTTGCTCCATTCCTTGTTTTGCAAGTTATCCTAGTTCATTCCCTATCATTACATGGCTGCAAGCTCCTCCGAATGCTGTTGCCCACTCATTCCTCGTCATCTCCAGCTACTACTGTAATCATCCAAAGGCTGCCCACACTTGTGTTTGGTTCCAGCAGCTGCCGCTATCACTCCAGCCTTCTATTTGATTGCTGCAGCTCCTGTTTTGAGTGTTCTCAGCTGTTGCCCTAGTCATTAGGGCTTGGTGGACTGCTATGTTTTCATCCCTGCATGCTGCCTTGCTGTTGTTCGTCATCTGAGCACTTTTCAGCATCAGCCTAATCTGCATTTGCATCTGCAGAGCACGTTGTTTTCACATGTTTCAGCACTTTGCTTCATCAGCCTCTACACCGATTGATGGTTACTGCATTCTGGATCCATCTCCCGTGGACGACACACAACACCTCCCTCAGCCCGCTCACACAAGAGCCACCCGCTGTCGGACAGCTCTCCCTTGAGCATGGTATCCGTTTTCTTCATTATATAGTTGTCTTCATTTTGTATTAGTATTTAAGCTCATTGTGTTTCATTCATGGCCGTACACTCTATGTTTTCTTTTGCAAACCCTAGCGTATCTCCACATGATGTCAGAGCTTGTGCTAGTGTAAAAGGTTTTTTGTTTGTGTAAATCTTTTGGACATTCATTCAGTAATTGAGGCCCAAGGAGCTGCCACTCTATGGCCTTGGAAAACCATCATTGAGCGTCAAAAATTGTTATGAATGCACGTAAGCATTTTGAGATTAAAGCACTAATATCGCAATGAGAGAAAAAAATGTGTTGATGTGAGTGAGATCCATGTTGAGGAGAGAGAGACAAAGAGAGGGTGTTGAAGAGAGAGGAGGAGGTCAATGTAGAGAGAGAAAGAAGGATTGTTGCTAGTGGTCTTGCAAAGCACTTAGGTGGCTGAAATGGTTGTGGACAAGGTGGCTGGGGGCTCATTGCATGACCAAGTAAGCACGAGTACCAAACGAGAACTACATGTCCCATTGCACCTACCACCTACAATACATGCCTCCCAGGTTCGCTCCTCTCATCACTGGTAGCATCCCATACTACCCTATTTGAATTAAAAGCAAGACTATAAGGTAAAGACCATCACGGTCCCAAGAGCAAATAGTGGTTTTGTGGATGTTGTTGAATCTTGTGCCAAAAAACCCAAGTTGATACTCTAATATCAATGAAATGTCCCCTAGCCTCCAACGTGTGCACAAGACACAACACAAGCTGTACCCATGACATCTCAAACCAGTTTGTTGGGTGTTGCAAGAGGGGAAACACTTGAAGTGTGTGTGACTTAAGAGACGAGAAATCTCAGACAATACTTCTTCATATCTCAATAGCAAAAAAAATTGGGCCTTTCTGTACAGGCTAAGATTCCCATTTGTACCTTTGACCCTTATTCAATGTAGGAGACAGTGTGTATTCACACGTCCACTCTACACTAACACCATAAGATGTGTTCATACATAGGAGGATACATACTAACAAGCTCTTTGCTCTAACTATTACCATCAACATAAAATAATTAAGTGCATGAGAAAAGTCTAACACCACAACTATAAATGGTGTTTCTGACAGCATACAGTAAACCTACTCAATTTATACCATAGATTTCAAGCACATATGTTGTGGGAATGAATCACACTCTTGCAAGCCCTCATACATTACATATACGCAACTCCTATGAAAATATTCCACCATCTCTAAGTTTTTGTTAATAAAATGAGTCATGCTTTATTATCTTAGTATGTAAAAGAGTTTCTTTTCAAAACTAAAAATAAGATACAAATCCTCACCTCATCACCTTGTCTTAAGTGAGTCAGACCCCAAGTGTATGCAAGTAAGTTTATGGCTTCAGTCGCATTGCGAGTAAAAATCACTTCTCGAGTACTCGCTGCATTTATGAATTTCGCAACCTTCTTTCTCGCTGCTTCATATTCATCTGTTGCTTTCGCACTGAAAAAATTCAAAATCAATCTTTTGCATAAGTAGCCACGATGACCTTAGAAATGTTATTGAATTATTGCATATTGTTAATAGCCAACAACTAGGAATACAAACAATAGTCCTTCATGGCACTTGTTCTGTGCTTTCCATTTTACAAGTCTTTTAAGAGGATAATTTAGGGTTCTAGTGGCAATTGAACCCAAGAACTTGGCAAAGGCTAACTTTGGAGGTCACAGTTGGAGGATAGCCTAAATCGAGTGTCATTTGAAGGGAAAAAAGCTCAAGTTTATACTAATTTATCATATATTATTCAAAGTTCAAGAAGATTTGATTGCAAAAGACTGTGCAGAAGTCAAATTCCTTTCAATGTTCATAACCAAGAGTTTCAATGGACTCATATTATTCAAGCATATTCAAACTCCTCAACGAGCACAAGAAACATCAAAGTCACAAAGTAAAAATAAGCATCCCAAGAGGAGACCAACAACTCCTCTATGTGAAAGGGAAGAAGAGCATAGTCTGTGACTTCTGTAAGAAAACTGGGCATATTGAAAAACTTTGCTATTCTAAGAAAATGTCTCAAAGAGCATATCTTGCTACAGTCAAAGAAGATGAAGACAACATTGAAGAAGAAGGAAAAGAAGAACCCCAAGAACAAAAGGATAGGACTCACCAGTCCCTCTTTTATAGCTCATTTTCTGATAGACTTTTTTAAGTTTAACATGTGGACTTGCCTAATATTCCCACCATAAGCTCCTATACTCCTCATGTAACCTCTACACACTACAGCCTCTACACACTTAGTGAGGCCTTGTAACAACCTTTAGCTTTGTATGGTTGGTTCTTTCCATGTCTACCCTTAGCAAGATTCTACTCATGACAGCCTATGTATACTTAGTGTCTTTTCTTGGTTGTGATTGAGGAGGGGTGTTGAGAAATGTGCAATCACATCCAACATAGCCTCTTTGTATGGAACAAACAAAGCAAAGAAACATGCTAAAAATAAAGCCTTAGACTAGGTCATGTATGCATGGTTTATTAAAACCATGGTTGGTGATTACCATGGTCCCTTTCCACCTTTTTTCCACCTACCAACACCACCTACTATAAGCCTATAAAAGGCACTCATCCCCACACTCATTCCATCAATCATTATCATTCAATTGTACTTGCATTATGCTTGGATAATATTTATTCTTCTTTGTCAATGCTTCTGCCTCATTATGATTGTCTATTTGCTCATTAGTGATCCTCCATAGCATGCATTCTCAATATTTTAACAGATGTCAACAACGTTTCGTGGCTAATATTTGGAGGGGATGCCCCTCCCCCCCCCGCCCCCAATGGGTATTCTTGTGTGCGAGTCTAACAAAAAAATGTAGACCATCTCATGGGCTACACATTGATGCCCTTTGATCTATGATCCATGCTCCTTAGGCATTTCAACTATCATTAAATACACATGTTGCCCCTAGTGTGGCCTACAAAAAAAAGAATGATCATTGAAACAAGATTCCTCTACATCCATACCTCAACCTCAACGAGAGCCAAATCTTCAATAGAATACACCTCATATCAACAAAACTCAACCAAATTCTAGCATATTTCCCAAAAGTAAAGCATGGATGGCCTCAACTAATGAACTCGACTAATGGTTGCAAAACATTTGGTTTTGTGAAGACTACAACACACTCTTTTCAAAGCTATTCATCTTTCTAATGGGTCCACAAACCAGCTTGATTATCTCTTTTATTTCTAATGCATTAAAAGGCCAACTGAATTTTTGAATTTCCAAGACTAATGACTGTTGGAAACTCATTTCTAGAAGCTAAGAACTGCATTAGCAAGTGTGCCACTTGGCACATGGAGAAACAACATGCCATGCAAGGCAAGGCAACCTATGGGGGTCAGTTATGGAAGGTGGAATCAAAGATAAGGACCTATATGAGCAAACAACTGCTGTCCTAGGGTTTGCAGCAGCAACAGTGCAGCCATTTGGAGCAAGCGACACCAAATCATGTGTGCAACAAGACATGGGCAGCAGTTTTCTTCTCTGCCACGGTGAGGTGTGGCAGTAAAAAAGGAGGGCTTACCAGCCGTACTAGCTACACTACCTCGCATGCATTTTTTTATGATGTACGTGCTTTTGGTACATCTCAAACCCTTACATTCCTTAAACATGTGTGCAAAAATTGAAATCGGTATGAACCAGCTTAGATGTACATTCTTTGAGCCGGTGCTTGGCTTCATAGAATTCAATATGTTTGCTAAAATTTTTGGGCTACACATGTGCAAAATGTCGCTACTACACAATGGCCATTCTATGCTATTGAGATTCGATATGTGCATAGACTCAAGGGTTTCATATTCTTGACTCCCCTTGGGCAATATGTACTTGGAGTCATAGAAAAAAATAAGGTCCTCTGCAAGCTGCTTAACTGTGCACTCCTCTCAATGAATCTGAAGCAAATCAGCACTGTCTTGCTAGAATTGGACCTGATTACTGTTGTAATTATCATTTCTCAACTATCTTGGGGATTGTGTCCTCAAATTTCAGCCTTGTAACTGAGGAGCTGTAAATTGAAGAGATTGCAGCAGGTGTACAAGGGAATGCCCATCTACAATTGAGAAGACCTGCATGGAAATGTTCAAGACCCAATTTGTGCTCGAATGTGCATCAGAACAAGGACAATTTGGGTATTTAAGCTGTTGGTCATTTGTCACAGCCCTTCATTCCTAAATTTGTAAAAAAATTGACCAATTGGTTCACAAAAAAGGGATGTTTGGAGAGCAATCCCTCTCAAATCAAAGGCAAGGCTTGAATCTTCTTGGGATTGGAGCTCAATCTCAATGTATTACAAGATTTAAGGAATACAATCTAAAGAAATACTGGAAGGGGCACCAGCTTTGGGGCCAATGGGGTATCAGCCATCCACGATTGATTGGTAATAGTGTTTATTTCTTTTTCATTCGATGTATTGCTCACTGTAATAACTAGCTAATTAGATTATTTACCACCCTTTCCAAGGAAGAAGATTTATTAAGCTAAAAACAGCACATTACATATTAAACCTTCGTTAGCTCATCACCAAAACTCAGATTCACTCAATGTAATGTCCCATAAGCAAACTCCCCTAATTTTGGTTGGTTCCTCATCTATAAAAAGAGATTGTGCTTGGTCACTTGTATCACTTGTTTTGTAGGTTCCATCTGTTCTAGCCATCAGCCTCTTCATCCAGTGGCTGTCTAGCCTTCAGCTGCTGCCTTCTCCCATTGCTGCCCCACTGTCAGGCAACCTCTCCCTCAGCTGACAACTTAATTGCTACTGCTCCAGGCTGCTGCACTTTCAGCTCAGCAGGCCACCCTACTGCCTAGCATCACCAATATCTATATACAGCCTGCATTTTTCTGTACTTCAAGCTGCCCTACACTTTCCCGACCAACCATATGATTGTGACATTCAATAGCGTCTGATTAGTTCTAACCAATACTAGTATAGTACTAATCAGACTAATAAATCTTGGATGTACGTCCAATGCCAAAAGATTCTACGTATATTTTTAAGGCCTATACATAATGTTCATTTAGAGTCTTTACACTAGGAGTTTACATAGGAAAGCTTGAGAATTGAGAGGATAGAGAGCTAGAGAGCTTGAGGGTGGAGAAGCTTGAACATAGAGAGGATAGAAAGGGTGGAGAGTTTGAGGCCGTAAGGGGTAGAGAGGTTGAGGAAAGAGAGTTTGAGAGAGGAGAGCTTGAAATTTGAAATTGAAATGAGAGAGAGGAAGAGGGAGAGAATCTATTGTGAGAAGGTTTTTTTTTTTTAGGGGTGTGCACGTTTGTTATGGGAGAGGAAGCCTAAACAATGCCTACTGATAGAAATCAAGCTCCCGTATCTTTCGTATCTCTTATGTCAGTGTGTGAGATCGACTCCAACTAGATACAGCTGTTCATGTGTGTGTCATTGAATAAGTCGGTGTAGGGTTAATCTAACTATAGTCAGATGATTGGTTAGTTAGATCTAGAGTAACACTTACTCTTATCTTTCAGTCTTGTAGACCTAGTGTGATATAATGAAGAAAATGAATGAGAGCTAATACTCTTTGGTTCTGCTCCATTCCCTATCTCTCTCTCCTTCTCTTTTTATATGGTATCAGAGCCATGCTAGGATGGGCTCTCTGGAGCAGGAGGAAGTCAAGAAGACTTGCAGGAGTTGATAAATTGTTTTCCTTGAAGACAAGCAGGCTGCCATTACTTTTCAAAGGTATGCATTGTTCATCAAGGTCTCCATTGTACATGTCAGTGTTTGAGGCTTGTTTGGAGCCTTTGGGGAGCATCATTGAGCATATATAAATGCTCATATTCATCATTATCATCAACTTCGAGCTGCTGCACCCCAGATCTGATCTACGTGAACTACGCCTGTGTCTGGGCTGATATCATTTGCTGGAAATAATCAAGGAGATCACTTGCTGACTAATACAGAGCTTGGGTGAACCCTCTGGAAGGCATATGAAAGCTTGGAAGCATCATTTTCTGGTTAGAGCTCACATGGGAGCTGAAAGGATTGGTTGCAGATCTGACATGAACAGTGGCCTGCTGTATACTGGCATTTCACAGTATGTATGCACCTCTGATTTGAGTCTGGAGCTCTCAAACTTGCCCAAGAGTACCATTGGAGCATAGATATATGCTGGGAAGTCATATGTACTTGATGTCATGCATTGGAGCTGAAGCTTTATTCTGAAAATATTCAGATCTGGAATTTTTTAATGGCTGGAAACTGTCATTGACTGTGGGCTGCGGGCATTGTATCTTGTTGAAGCATTACATAACATTTGGTTGGCATCTGTCATATGTATGACATGGGATATGTCTGCTGAAGGCTCTAGGGATTGAGATGAACATTGAGTGCTCATGAAAGCTGAAGGTTAAGGCTGGAATTACTGCAGTGACATTGTCTTGGCTGGTTGCTAACTGTAAATGCAATCTATGACTTGGATTCATGAAGATAGGATGTCTATGGTAACCCGAAGGCTCATGTATTGAACCTATCACTTCAAAGTAAATGTATGACATGATTTGAGGCTGTTTTGGAGCTGGATAGACTTGGTTTTACTGAGCACTTGCTGACTGCAATCTATGAACAGGAGGTTTGACACTTATACTTGATGTCTATGCACTGATTTGTGCCAGTATAGTTATGTTTGGACTACTACATGTACTGGCAGATGCCTATGAAGGTTTGGGACATGTATGACATGTATATGACTCAGTTTTGTCTTTGAATAAGCTGTTGGTCCAGTTTACAGTTTTCAGACTGCATGTATGTACCCTGACAGTAAGGCTGCATGTTACAAACTTGAAGCAACTACATAGCATATGTATTGACAAATGTACCTACAGGTGGGACCACATGTTCGTGGATGTTTTTGAGTAGTTAAAGGGCTGAAATACCCTGGTTTTGATAGTAAATTTGTTGCAGAAAACTGTCATAAACAGTCAATAACTGCAACGAGTCAAGGACACTTGTTGGCTTGCAAGAAGTCAGGTATTTGACAAACATAGTCTGCTGCACCATGGCTAATGCACAGGGCACCAACAATATTACCCAAATCATTGGGATAATAAGAATTTTGCCTTGTGGAAATTCAAGATGAAGAATTTTTTAGTTGGCAGAGGTTATTGGGACCTATGCACAGGTGATGAGGCTGAACCTGAATTGCCCGAGAAGAACCCAACCAATGATCAAAAAAGGGCTCATAAGCTATGGACTGAGAGAGCATGCAAGGTGTTACACTAGTTTTCATTATGTATAACCCATGCTATGGCAATACAGATCACTGGATGTGAGTCCCCGAAAGATGCATGGGACATACTCATGAAGAACTATGAAAATGTGACACATGCATGTAAGATTCAGCTGAAACAACAGTTCAACAACATGTCTAGGAATGGCGGGAACATCTAGGCCTATACAACAGAGATTAAGACCATAGCTGACCAGCTTGCCACCATTGGATCACAGGTATCTGAGGATGATATGATTGCTTTCACTTTGAATGGACTTGGCAAGGAATACAAAGCATTCGATACATCTATATCTATTAGAGCTGAACCCCCTGACTGGAATGAGCTGGTTGCTTCGCTGTTACGTGAGGAGGTAAAGCTTGGATTGAACACAAGTACTAATCCGTCTCAGAGTAGAGACACTATTTTGTACTCTAGCCAGCATGGCAGAGGCAGCAGAGGCCGTGGCTCGTTTCGAGGTCGTGGTGATACTCGAACCACTTATGGGCAGCAGCAGCAGAGTAATTGGCATGGCATAAATACATAGGGCCAGTGTGAATCTGGCGGGTTTAGAGGCAAGGGGAGATCAATCAGAGGCAGAGATGGTGGATCTAGATCATGGCAATCGAATGATCAGTCGAA
The DNA here is from genome assembly GCF_053477565.2 of Lygodium microphyllum. Taxonomy (NCBI): domain Eukaryota; kingdom Viridiplantae; phylum Streptophyta; class Polypodiopsida; order Schizaeales; family Lygodiaceae; genus Lygodium; species Lygodium microphyllum. The sequence goes on along the minus strand of NC_141141.1, from coordinate 110,684,572 downwards.
CAGAGACAAGGACTATCATTACTGCAATAGGTATGGGCACATTGCAAAGGATTGTTACAAGAAGCAGGGAGATATGAAGGCAAAGGACAAACAGCATGGGCACTACGCATCTTCTAGCAGTGCTCATGATGAGTAGGTTGACAGATTGTTTACCATGTAGCATGTGTCCAAGAATGCACCTAGACAAAACAGAGATGAGAGATGGTACATTGACTCTGGAGCTTCAAACCACATGACACCTCATGAAGAGTGGTTTGATGAAATGGTTGCAGGCTCACATGGTTATGTATGTACTGGGGATGACACCCAGCATGACATTAAACACACAGGAGTTATTCTGTTGATGATGCCTAATGGCAAGAAGAAAAGCCTGCATGATGTATTGCATGTACCGTCAATAACCAAGAATCTTTTGTCTATGGATTAGATGGCAGAACAGAATCTGCACGTGAGATTCAATAAAGATGGATACTTCATTGAAGAATACAGAAATGGCTGCAAATTAATTACCAAAGGCAGAAGGGATGGCAAGATGTTTGCATTGGATGCGACCATTCCAAAACTTAAAGCAGCCATGTTTGCACATGATGAGAGTGCTATTCGAGATGTTGAGATTTGGCACAAGAGGATTGGCCATGTCAATGTACAAAAATTGAAATCTATGTAGCAGAAGGAAGTGGTACTTGGATTACCCAAATTCAAGTACAATTTTGGTCATGTATGCCCTGCATGTCAGTTTGGAAAACAGGCACAATTTCCATTCATGAGGCATGTAAAGAATAGCTCGCGACCTTTACAATTGCACTCTGATGTTTGGGGTCCGTCGCATAATGCTTCGTTTGGAGATGCACGCTACTATGTATCTTTCATTGATGATTTCAGCAGGTACACTTGGCTTTACATTCTGAAGTATAAAGATGATGTGTTTGATGCATTCAAAGACTTCAAAAAGCACGCTGAAAATGAGTTGGGATATCAAATTTCATGTCTACGATCAAATGGAAATGGAGAATATGTCTCTAATTACTTTGATAGATATCTTGCTAAATATGGGATCAGACAACAGTTAACTTGCAGCTATACACCGCAGCAAAACGGTGTTGCAGAGAGAAATAACAGGGTCCTGATGGAATCAGCTAGAGCTATGCTGAATGAGAAGAGTCTGCCAAATGGTTATTGGGCTGAAGCAGTGATGACTGCTGTCTATGTGCTAAATCGAACCTCTACAGCAGGGATTCATGATGTTACACCTTATGAGAGGTTGTATGGTCATAAGCCTGACATTTCGCACTTGAAGGTATTTGACAGCATTGCATATGTGCATATACCAGATGAAAAGAGGAAGAAATTGAATCCTAAGGCAATAAAGAGCGTGTTTTTGGGGTATACACAGGACCGGAAGGCTTATTAGTGCTATGTATCGTCTACACAAGAGACGTTGATAAGCAAAGAATTGTCTTTGACGAGTTAGCTTCCTGGTATGGGAATTCAGTTACAGTATCTACTAATGAATCAGCCAATATGAGTAATGCTGAAAATACCCCTGCAGTTAGTACTTCCATGAGTGGTCAGATAGGTGATATATCATCTACAGTGAATCCTTGGAGATTGCACAGTCGCATTTCTATGTCCACTGACATGGACATGTCAATGAGAAGGAGAGCAGATAAGGAAAAAGAAAAAGTGTTTGAGGATGTAACAGGACCACTTGTTGCAGGTTATGAGTCGTCCAATAGTGATAGTTTGAACAGTGAGCTGGGGATTCCGTCTGTCATGACACCAAGTGCTAGGCAGAATCATTATGTGCCACCTCATGAGAGGCAAGCTCAAGGTGAGCCACAGATACGGAGGTCTGAGAGAATCAGAAAGTTAGTTGATACGTTGACTTACATTGGATATTCAGCCCGTCATTATGCTTAAATGACGAAGGTGACAGTTTTTAAAGAACCCACTAAGTTTGATGAGGCAGTTGCAGATGAAGACTGGCGTGCTGCCATGGATGAGGAGTATTTAACTTTGGCTGAAAACGGAACATGGGATTTGGTCCAATTGCCCGATAGCAAAATCCCTATTGGCTGCAAATGGGTGTACAAGGTCAAGTGCAAATTAGATGGGTCATTGGAACACTATAAGACCACGCTAGTCGCAAAAGGGTATGCGCAGCAGTATGGTCTAGATTATGAGGAAACTTTCAGCCTTGTGGCAAAGATAGCAACAATTAGAATTGTCATTGCATTGGCAGCAGCTAAAGCTGGAAGTTATAGCGGATGGATGTGAAAGGCAGAAAAATGCCTTTCAGCATGGTGAGTTGCAGGAGGAAGTTTATATGGAGCAGCCTAAAGGCTATGTGCATCCAGATTTTCCAACACATGTATGCAGGCTGAAAAATGCATTATATGGGCTAAAACAGGCACCCAATGCAACCAGCCTTCCTTCTTGGAATGGGTGTTGATAACCTGATTTAAGAGTTAATTACAGCAATAAATAAATGCACATAAAATGAAATACACACTTTACCATAACATTCTTGGACAATAGACACCCTATTGGCCCCAAAATTGGCGCCGCTTGCGGTATTTCTTTAGCTTTCATTCAATTGGAAGGAGTACAACTTGAGATTCTTCAATCTCCTCCTACTAACCAATTGCTCTTGCTGTCATAAATGTCCAGCAAGCCTTTTGGGTCATTTGCCCCTTGATTCACCCAGGACTTCTTCTTCTCCAATTTGACCCTTGGCTGGTCAAATGCTGCCCCAAATCAATTCGGGATGGGCTGGCTCTTGAAATCCCTTGATAATCTTCAATTATCAGCTGCTGATTTCAGTCCCTTGAGCCTTCAATCTTTGGCACGGATCCCAAGGTGTCTGCTAAACCCTAATTTCTGCTGTAAATTAGGGTTTACTGCAGAAATTACAGATCAGCCCACCAAAAATGGCTGAAATCTCCTCCAAATGGCTGAGAATTGCTGAGAATGGCTAAGCATAGGCTGAAGGAGATGAGAGAATGTTGTAGAGAGAGAAAATTCTGAGATTTGTTGCGAAGAACTGATCAAAATCAGCTGCTGCCCTGCTATACCAGTCCCAAACGGATGCACCAACAACAATAGGAGCATCAGAGACTGTGATCTTCAGGAGAAAGTGCATCAGCAGCAATTGCCAACTTCCCAAGGTCAAGAATATGCAATCTCCATCACCAAAATGGTCTCCAATGGCTGGGAATTGGCCCTAAAAGCTGGCAGCAACAGTCCAACACCTCTTTCCAACAACTCCAAAATGAAAAAATGAGATTTCCCTCTCCCTTCAGCCCTATTTAGCCTTTCCCCCACTTGCATGAGAAAGTTTTGCCAAGTGGCAACTTTCTTAATCCATTTTCAGCAATTTCCAATCATTTGATTAATTTTCAGAATTAATTAATTCTGAAAATTAATTCAACCCTTAATCCATGCCCAAAAAATTGACCTTGCCCATCCAAAAATTAATTGGCTAGGCCATTTGCAACCCAAAGTGGTCCCATGCATTAATTGACCCTTGGACAAGCATTAATCCATTAATTAATGCCTAGTCCCTAGTGTCACCACTGACACTTAATGGCCAATTAATGGTCCTAGGGACAAACTGACACCAAAATTCACCTAGAATCTAACAAGTGTAACTTGTTACAACTTTTGCCTTTGACACCCATCTTTTTCACAAGGTCCTTCGGCCTTCAACTGTGAAAAAGTAGCTTGCACCTCACATGTGCAATACATGTGCATCTTTTAATTACACATTTGATTAATCCTTTAATCAAATGTCAATTAAACATAAGCAAAGCATCAAATTTTCACGTCCTCGTAACACTAGAGCTTGGAATGCTCGAATTAGCAGCTATTTACAGCAGCATGGGTTTAAATTGGGTGATGCAGATCATAGTTTGTTTGTGAAGAAGACAAATCATGGCAATGTGTTTCTGGTTGTCTATGTCGATGACTTGATTATTATTGGAGATTATGAAAGCGGGATTGTTGAAATAAAGTCATGTTTACAGGCTGAATTCAAAGTCAAAGATCTTGGTGAGCTGAAATATTTTTTGGGAATTGAGGTAGTATTGACACCTCAAGGCATATGGCTACTACAAAGGCAGTATGCTCATGACATATTACAGAAGTATGGTATGACTGATTGAAGGCTATGGATACACCTCTAGAGCAAAATGTCAAGCTGCAAATTGATGTTGGACATGAGATAGAGAATGTAACTATGTACAGACAGATGGTAGGCAGCTTGATCTACCTGACTATTACGCGACTTGACTTGAGTTACGCTCTGGGGCTGATTAGTCAATTCATGCAGAAGCCTCGCAAGCCACATTTGGATGCAGTCATGAGAATCATGAGATATGTGAAGAGCACGACTGACTATGGGTTATTTTATGCATATAGGAAACCCCTTGACTTGACAGGGTATACTAACGTTGACTGGGCTGGTTGTGCCTATGACAGGAGGTCAACCAGTGGCTATGCATTTGGATTAGGCAGCAGCATAATCAGTTGGCAAAGTAAGAAGCAGCCTACAGTTGCATTGTCTAGTACAGAAGCTGAGTACCGTGGTGCGGCCTTAGCGGCTTGTGAAGCTGTTTGGTTACAGAAGTTACTGAATGACTTGGGAATACACTTGGACAGCAAAGTCAAGCTGTATTGTGATAATCTGAGCAGTGTTATTGCACGTAATCTTGTCTATCATACAAGATCGAAACACATTGAAGTTCATTATCATTTCATCAAAGAAATGGTACTAGCAGATCAGATTGACCTGATGCATGTGAAGACTGAAGACCAGGTAGCGGACATCTTTACCAAGTCACTTGGTAAAGATAAGTTCATTTATTTTAGGCAGCTACTTGGAGTATTGCAGATGGTTTGAGCTTGAGGGGGAGTGTTAGAAATCAAGCTCCCGTATCTTCCGTATCTCTTATGTCAGTGTGTGAGACCGACTCCAGGTTGATACAGCTGTTCATGTGTGTGTCATTGAATAAGTCAGTGTAGGGTTAATCTAACTATAGTCAAATGATTGGTTAGTTAGATCTAGAGCAACACTTACTCTTATCTTTCAATCTTGTAGACTTGGTGTGATATAATGAAGAAAATGAATGAGAGATGATGCTCTTTGGTTCTGCTCCATTCCCTATCTCTCTCTCCTTCTCTTTTTACACCTATAACAACCCCAAAAGTAACCCCAAATGGTCACAAATGGGCAATTTAAAAGGGTCACATAGTTTGGATCGGACGCCTCATGTGGTCAGACGAGTCATTCTGGACAATACAAATCAGGCTATTCCATCCATCCATCAAACATGAACAACTATGCCAAGCTATACACTGCTGCAAGTGATCAGCTGCCCTCATGTTCAGGCAATACATTGCTGCATTTACCAGCTCTAACATCAGAGACTGCTGTGTTTTGGTTTCCAGCTTGCTACCTTTCCATTTTCAGTATCATCTCAGCTTTGACTCATGGTTACAGCCCTCAAGATCCGTCCTCGGTGGACATCACTCTCCAACTACTCCCTCAGCTTGCTTCCACAAGTCATTGGTTGTTGGACAGCTCTACTTTTGGGCATCTTGCACATTCATCCATTTATGTACAACACTCATTCATTCACTTCGGAGTTATCTTTCTCGTTTGTTTGCGTCTTTGCGTTTTTGTCTAAGTTATTGTGTTTTAGTCATGTTGCTACCAAGACCACTGCTTCTTCCTAGCTCTTCCACGTACGGTTTTTTTTTTCATCCTTCTTCACATGATTCTCGACACTACACAAAGCCTAACATCTGAATACTCCTCAAATATTGGCATCCATGGTTGAGAGGGGGTTCTTGCTCCTAATTCAGTACCTAAAGGTTTCGGGATTGTCTTCTTGTCCTCAAGCTCGGCATCCCTTCCCCTCTTAATTAGCTTTGCTTTGTTTTTCTTTGGTTGGTGCTTCCATGTTGGGTTTTGTATTTCAATTAAGATCTACTGTTGGGTTTGACTCATGCCTACGCTCCCAAAGCAATGTCAGTGATCCACAGTAGGACACTTGGGCATTTTTTTCTCTCCGTAAGAGAGGTTTTTCCCCCCAATCACATTAATCTCTATTTGTGTGTTTATGTTACACAGTTCGGTCACTTATGCTTTACACACTTTCGGGTGTGAATTCACCTTAAGGCACTTACACAACCCTAAGGTCTAAGGGTTGTACTTTGTACTTGACTTACACTAGTGAATGAATCGTGTATCGAGCTGTGTCCACTCTCTCTCTATATTGTCTACACTGTGTGTTGAGCCAATAACTGCCATCTCCATCTTCAACATTTGGTATCAAAGCTGAAGGCTCGCCAAGCTCCTCATCAGCCCCGCTGGAGGTTCGATCAGGCAGCAGCTCCCACACCAATTCCAACAACAGCCACAGCTCCGTGACTGTAGCTCCACCACCCAGCCACCCTACACAGCAGGCTGCCCCGCCTGCAGCCTACCCTGTTAGTAGCTGCTACGCTGCCTATCCTATGGCCACCACCACCTCCCTGTCCAGCAATCGCCACCCCCTACTCCTCCTATGCAGCACCTCTTCCAGCTCCACTGCCAACTCTATTCGCTAACCTGCTGCCTCTTTGCCAACCTGCCACCAGCTCATCCAGGATACCGCTCACCAACTCAAGCAGTCTCACCTGCATTTCCGGCAATCACACCTCGTGTTCAGCTCATCTTCGGCTTGTTTTCAGCCATCACAAGTATATCTCATTTATTTACTCAAAAAATCAGAGCTACAGCAAAGGGCTTCCACACAGCAAGGTGCATTTCTGCTTCAACAAGTGCTTTTGGGCACAAATCACAGAAATTTCATGGAATTCGGGTCAAAATATTTGGGGCTTTTGCATGATTGGCAAACATTGTACTGAAGATTCAGTCTAAAATTGACTGAAATTTTGCACGTTTAACAGTTAAATTTTGGGGCTTTTGCATTTTTCATGCTGCTAAGCACTGTTCGTACATTGGATAGCATGCTACTTACTGAAATCTGTAAAAATTTTCAGCACATTGGGACAGTAGTGGTCAAGTGTGACACAGCTTTGTTAATTATAGCTTGGTGTTTGCTGTAATTTCTGGAAATTTGCATATTTCCAAGTTATTCCAGCTTTGGTTATTACTCTTGTGCCTTTCGGAAGAGTGACATTTATCATGGCCAATCAAGGACAAAGCAATTATTCACTTCTTTATCTAAAGAGGATAGATTGGATGGCAATAACTATTCTCTATGGTCCTTCGTGATGAAGAATGTGCTCGTTGTTAAAAATCCTTGGGAATATGTTAGTGGTGAAGAAGTCCGTTCTAGAGTTATGGCTCTTGCAACTCCTCCCCAAGGAGAACATGGTCAGTGGCCAGCTCTAGCTCAGCCACTTCCAAAGAAGAACTACACAGAAGGCTTAAGACACTCGGGATGCCCAAGCATTGTCACTTATTGCATTGGTAGTTCCACGATCCATAATCCTGCGTATACGATCTGCTACTTCTTTACGAGTAGCATGGCTTACACTTGAGCAAATGTTAGCTGAAAAAAATGAGATACGCATTTCTTTCTTGAAAAAAGAGCTTGAAAATGTGAAGATGGACAAAGGTGATGCTATGCAGGATCATCTTAACAAAATTCAAGACTTGCATGAGCAGTTGATAAAGGTAGATGAGTATTATTCTAATGCATAGATTATCTCTACTACTTTGAATTCCTTGCCACCTTTTTATTTGGCCTTTCACACGGCATTGAATCTCACAATGAGAATTTCTCCGCAACCACTTACCTTTCTTCAATTGGTTAGTTTGTTGCTGGAAGAAAAGCAAACAAGGAAGAACAGTGAGGTGGATGTTGTAGCCTCTGGACAGGCTTTTATGGTAAGATAGAAGGGTAAGGGCAATCAGTCTAGGAATGCTCTGCAGAGTTTTAGAAGTTCAAACACTTCACAAAACAACAAGAAGCAGGGAGCACGCAAGCCAAGAAGGGCAAGTGCCATTATTGTAAAAAGCCAAGTCACTACATCACAGAATGCAAGAAACGCATTGCCAAGGAGAAAAAGGAGTCTGGGATGCCTATTTCTTCTTTAGCAAAATGTGGAATACAAGTCACGTTTGATGATGAAAAATGCATGGTCAAAGATAAAGAATTCTACTTAGTGGCACATTATGTCATGGACTCTATGAGTTGGATGCTCATTCGATTGATTAGCCAATCTATTTGGCATCTACTATTACTCCTACTATGTCACAGGCAGAGTTATGGCATGCTCGCATGGGGCATGTTAACTATGGCAATTTGATGTTGTTGCAACGTACTTAGATGTTAGATGGTTTCTCTCTCTTGGAGAGACATCCTAAGCATATTTGTGAGGGATGCATTTTGGGGAAAATGCATCGGTTCTCTTTTTCTTGTGATGTTGCTTTTAAGGTAACGGCCAGGTTGCAAATTGTGCATTTGGATGTATGTAGACCTATGCAAACAAAGTCATTGGATGGATATTATTATTTCCTCATCTTCACTGATGACTTTACTTGCTTTTGTTGGATCTATTCATTGGTCATCAAGTCAAAAGTGTATGATACATTTTTTGCTTTTACTACACTTGTGAAAAACCGATCTAGCTATAAGATTAAGACTCTTTCTTAGGACCAAGAGGGGGAATACACGTCTTCTTTGCTGAATAATTTTTTGAAGCAAAAAGGCATTGTGCATCAGTATACTACTGCATATGCTCCACAGCAAATGGGTTGCAAAAACGAAGAATTGGTCACTCATGAAAATAGCCAAATTTTGAAGAAGTGCCCTACTAAGGCATTGAAAAATGTCACGCCTCTTAAAGCTTGGAACAGCCGTAAACCTTCAATTGGTCACTTTCGTACTTTTGGGTATCTTGCATATGCTCATATTCCCAAAGTATTAAGAAAGAAGTTGGACAATAAGGCTATTAAGTGCATATTTGTGGGGTACAACGGTGAGAGCAAAGGGTACAGATTGTACAATCCTATTTCCAAGAAAGTCTTTGTCAATAGGGATGTGATTTTGTTTATGAAAAATCAGAATTATCTCTTGCTAGTTTTGGCACATATCAGGTTGCAAATGATGTGTTTGAAGGATTGCTGCCTATTTCTTTTGATGGTACAACTAGAGCTTCATTAAATGAACAAAATATTCAGTCAGTGGCTCCATTAAACAATGTAGAAATTCAGCCTATGGCTAATCTAAATATTCAACAAGATGCTAAACTTGAGGTTCATCAAAAGCATGTACATAACCAAGAGGCTAGACAAATGCCTAGATGGTACTTGCAAACTTTAAAAGACGGTCATTTGAATGCTCCTCTTGCTGGTCATACTAGAAGACAAGCACGTTTGCATGATCATGCTAATACAATCGAATTTATTATGGCAGCAAGCACACTTGATGATGTATTCAATCTATTCATGATGCTAGAGGCATCAGATTGTCACAATCCAGATATACAAGTTGTTAGCCATTTCCTTCATGATTTCATCTTCCTTTGAGTTTTGTTCTTCTATTGGCACGGAGGCTTCATCTCTTGAGGCGGATCTTCAAGTATCTCGTATTGCTTCCACAATTGTTGCTTCTCCTTGGCTCTTCCAACTAGGGTACTTCCTTTTCATCCTTCTTCACATCTTCACACAATTCTGTGTACCACACAAAGCCTAACATCAAGCTACCCCTCCTATTTACTACCCAAGATCACCTTGGGTACAACCTCCCCTACTTTTTTAAACCGACGGGAAGAGGGTGCTTCCCTGCAACTTTCCCTTCCAGTTTGAGGGTGGACGGCTTTCTCCTCTTAATAGTGATAGGTTGTTTATACTTTTTTTATTTAGACATTATATATATTGTGCTTCGAATCTTCATCCATATTGTCAAGATGACCATGATTATAAAAGGGATCTTGGCCAAGTGAACACTTCCCTTGTAAGGATTGTCCAAGTGCATCGTTGCATTGCATTTTGCATAAGCATGATTACATCTACATTGCCTCTTACATAACTCCAATGCTTTGGTATTCTATTCTTGTAAACATGCATCTATGCGCATTTATCCCTTTTCAATCTTTCGAGTGATCGACTTTAGATCCACCATCTTTGTAGCATTGCACATGGTAGTCTCCCTTGCTTGCTTAGCTTGTCTAGCTTACTTTCCACACTTCATTTTTGCCTCTCCACATACCCACCATAGATGTTTCCCCCCACATAGCTTATTTTCTTTGTCATTGACACCCAATAGTGGTTGGATAGGTTGGTTTGTTTTGAGAAGGTCATGAGGCTAACCATCCCCATCTCCCCTTAGGACGCTATTACACAATCAACTGAAAATTTTTTGAAAACACTCACTTTGTGAGAAATTCTTTTAAAAACAAAACAAAGGCCCTTTTAAAAAAAACAAAACAAAAAAAGATAATCTATTGTGTTTTCATCTACCTTTGTAGGACTTAGTAGGCCACTGGCAGCCGACAAGCATCCTTTGTCTAATGCTCTATCCTCCCTAGAGTGAATACTTGGGCTCCCTTGGTAAGATAACCATCGCCCTTGTAGTCTTGGTAGGTCACTAGGTAGCTAACGTGCACCCTTTGCCTCATGCCCTAGCTACTTTGGAATGGGACACCTTGGACAAAAGAAAAGTAAAGGGCTTGGGCTTGCTTGCAATTCCTTTCTGGTTCCAGTTTTAGGCCTAAGAGGGGGCGTTGAGCTAAATTACTATTATCTTTCATTAAACAGCCCCAAAACTCAAGCTACTTAATGAATTTTAACCTTTCTTTCAAACTGGGAGCAATTTGGGAGAGTTTCAGTGTCCCATATGTAAACCCTAATTTGGGAGGCCCTAAAGTTTTTATAAACAAACAGTCTACCCTCCCATTCACTCCAATCTCATTTTCGCAAGTTTTAGGTGCTAGAACTTTGCTACCCACACCCCCTTCACGGGAGGACATTTTAATCGAAGCTGCCCCACCCAGCACTTGTTTCCAATTTCTACCTTGCAACCCGTGCTACTTCCTGTGTTTTGTTGCAGTGTTTTCCTACTCCATTTTACTGCTTCATCTGTCACATATCTGGCATGTTGAGCTAAAAATGCATTAGCCTAACTTAAACAACCCCAAAATATGCTTAATTAATGAAGAAACCTTATTATTTTAAAATGAAATGAGATCCTAGAGAGTAGCTATGTCCCACTTGCCAAACCCTAATTTGGAGATGTCTCTTTGCTACCCACACCCCGTTCACAGAGGACATCACAATCAAAGCTTCCCATTGCTCTCTATTACCATCTTGCACCTGATTCCAACCTCCATCGCCCATATCTTATTGTCGCTTTGCTGACCCATCACTGCCAGACTTGCATTTGCTGCCAGGCGTCCATCTTCAATTGCCGATGTCATCATTCACGCTGCATTTACTGTCATCAGGGCCTTTTGGAGCTATCGCCATCATCTAGGTGGTGTCACCCACATCAAACTACCTGTGTTTGGTCTTCTCTCTCTCTCCTCCACTAGGTCATCCTCACTCTTGCCTACGCTCTGCACCCTATCGCCCACATCATACTGTTTATATTTGCCTCCTACAACAATCGCCAGGTTTGTTTGGATCATTTCTTCACACAGCATCTACTATTATGTTTGCTACTACCAGACATCTTTGGAAGTTGCCTTGCTGCATTTCAAGATCCATCAGAGTGCAATACACTCTCCAACTCATTTTCTCGATCCTCGATCCTCGAGACACGAGAGTTCGGGGTATGATATTCATTCTTTGCACAGTGTGTTTGCTATGAGCATTGTATTATACAAATTTATTCATTTTAGATTCTTCCATGTCTTCATTGTCTCTAAGTTACGTTACTGCGTTTTGTGTTTTTGCATTTATTATGTTCTTGTTTGAGTTCTTGTGTTTTAGCCGCGTTCATATGCTGTATTTTCTTAGTGCAAACCTTAGCATCACTTCACACATTCTCCTTTGCATTTCGTAGCATCTTCTATGTAGGCCATTGAGCAAAGCACCCTGGTCATTTCGGATTCTGAGCAATCTCCACCTCTGATACTTTACCTATGTACCTCTTTATACTTCTTCATGGACTCCCATGTGGTGGCTATATATATTCTCTCTTTTCTGTAATTTGCAAGCCATACTTTGCTTGGTGGTCCCTCTTCACCAGTTTCCAGCCTAAGAAGGGGTGTTAAGCTAAAGAAAGAGCATTAACATTACACCTTTTATAAAGCTCATTAAACAGTCCCAAAACTCAAATGCACAAGGGTGCTTCAAGTGTCCCATAAGGAAAGTTGTAAAATGTGGTTGGTCCCACTTTTCTATGAAAAGAGTGTGCACTAAGCAACTTTAATCCCACTCAAGTGATTCTTCACAGTTGCACCATTCTCCATCATCATCTCCTTCAGTTTCCATGTGTTATATCCTTGGACATCCACCATGGCTACTTCAGCACCTACCCAACACTCTCCAGTTGCTGCCATCTTTGTCCACGACAAGCTAATTACTCTATTGTTATTTGATCAACCAACTTTTGCTCAACTATTGGTGGTTATCTAGATGGGTTTGCATTATTCTAGTGTCGCCCTACCTACTAGTCACTCCTAATGCCTCTCAGCATCATCACACCAAGCTGTGTTTACCATTTCCATCCCTTCCTCATCCTTGCCTAGCTGCTAAGCTGTTTCCGAAGACTACTGATCCCTCAAAACCAAGTATACTCAATCTTGGGCCGCTAAAATCTGGGAAAAACCACCAAAACATGACTTAAAACAAGGTAGTCAATCACCTCCTACAAGGAAAACAATATCCTCTTGCAACTATGCATCTACCTATCCCATTGTAGAGCCAATACAATCAAGACCATCCTCCAACAAACAAATATAGCTCTATACCTCTTTATACTATTGTGTAATGCTCCGAGATCAATAAATTTCACCATAGATGATGTCCAAAAAGGCACCATGCCTAAATCTCTCATAAGAACTCAAAGCTCTCTAGAAACTTACACCTTCTCATTTGGCACAAGCACTCATGAATGTTGTCAACAAAGAGGGAAAACAAAGAAAAGAACTTGCAAGGCAAGAGGTAGAACTCCAGCTATATCATCTCTATAGGGTAGAAGGAGCATTTTAAAAAGTGAGATATGAGCAAGGTTGTTGAAGAAGACATCACAACTCAATGCAACCTCTCACCTATCAAGAAGGATGAGCCAATATCTTTCAATCACACAAAAGCGATCAACAATACTAGGCCATGAAGAGGAAGAGTCAAATCTTTGATGCTAGGCCTTTGATGTGCCAAGGAAGGCTTCCTCCAATGGATAGCCTTGTATAACATTGAGTCTAGAAGTGTTCTTGTAAGAGATGTGTAAACATCATAAACAGATTCAACAAAACATAAGAAACCTCGTGCCCATGGCATATGGTCCACACCAACTCCTTTGCAGTATAGTCCTGCTGCTTGATCACATCACTCTCCAAAGAGTATAACCTCCTAAGAATGCCACAAAGGCACAATACTAGGTGAAATTCAAGGAAAGTAGATTAACCACCCTAATCAGCTAAGAAGAATCTCTCTCTCTCTCTCTCTCTCTCTCTCTCTCTCTCTCTCTCTCTCTCTCTCTCTCTCTCTCTCTCTCTCTCTCTTTGCACCTTGGTCCTGCCGCCTCTAAAGAGGGAACCCATTCCTAACAGAGCATGATCATGGTATTCTTGAAAATACCATCTCCTCCATGACTATTTTCCGTCCTCTAGATTTTTGAATTGTTATATATTATTACCCCATACAGCAGCAACCCCTAAGGTATACCAGGCCTTTACTTCTTTATTTTATATTTTCCCACCCAGAAAGGAGGATTTTGGAAAGGCTGTCAGTTACAATGTTTGGGAGACTTCATCCAATATCAACTACAACCTTCCACTTATGCGTTGCATCAACCTTGCCCATTAATAACTTGTATATGTTCTAAAGAGGAAACACAAAAACTCACTTTCAGACTACCAATATAGTGCTACAACACAGCATGCAAAGCCCCATGGCAAAAATAATGAACGTCTCATATCAAATTACCTCACACAAACTTCAGTATGATGATTCTAACCTTAATGCATGGATGCCCCGATGAACATTGGAATTGAAAGTCTCATAATACTCTCTTAGCGCATCCAAGACAGCTATCGGCTTTTGAGAGGTAGCTGCATTGTCTAGGTATACCAATTTGCAACCATTCACTTCCTGTGAGAACAAGCACTATTATGAAAACAATAAAGGAAGGAAGAAACAATCCAAAATGCAAAAACCTTGAAGAGTAGGCAGCAGCTGAGTTATACATAGAATGTAATTGGATCCTTTTATTAGCTCCACACAAAGGTAAATGAGTGAGTTTATTAATACTTAAATCAATTAAAGAGCTGAATGCTCTTTACAATCCCAAGAATGCTATGAAAAGCCAATTAAAGAGTTGTGTAGAGCAAAGCCATTGCACAGAAACTCAGAACACAGACTTGTGCATCCTTGATCAAAAACAATATATATCTTCACATGCAAGAAGGCATATAAAGGAATTGGCATATAAAAGAAGCCTATGCACCTGGTTAAGAATTGGAAAATCTAGTCGTATCAAGTCCCCGAGTGCTGTATCCGAAGAACCGGTATTAACTGGAGCAGATACGACAGCCTTGACAAACATGGTCGCATGGTATCTCTTCCTTACGGCTCCAAGCTTGCAAAACTCCAAGCTTCTGAAATTCAATGGGGATGGAAGCACAGGAGCCTCCCTAAAATGAGGCGCAGAGAGACGCAATCTGTGTCTCATCCCCAACTCAAGGAAGGTAGCTGATTGAATTGCTGCGGACATTCTGACTGGCCAAACAAACAAACGAATGAACATCAGTACTCGAGACAAAGACTACGAATTGTAAACTCTGTGATGAGATGATCAATTTGAAGCGTCACATACATAGTTGGAGCTGATGTAGAGAACTATGGATTCTCTGCGGACCGCAGCTTCGTATTAGCCTTCACTGGCGCGACAACAAATCCATAAGCCATCGGCAGAAAACTACTTAGATTTTATCTTTACGCATTTGCAGCAAATGATGACGATGATGATGGCGATGGTAATTGTGATTGATCATTACTTCACACTAGTATTATCATCAACATTTAAAAATGTCTATTATTATTATTATTATTACCATGATTACTATTATTATTTGTACAAATCAAATAGTTTTACATGTGCTGTTTATTATATTATATAAATAATTGGCCCTTACATATAACAAGGTTTTGCCACTTTGTTGGAGCTTTTCCCTATCTTGGGTTTTTTCATGAAGGCAGGCAAAAATTAATTACAAAAAAATAATAATAGACTTACTTTCTTTCACTGAAACTTCATTTAGCGTGACGTAAATCCCAAACCTTTGTTAAGGGACACCATTATGAGTAGGTGGCTTGGATTAGCCAGTGGTAGTGAGTGATGTAATATGGTGTGGGAAGGCAATCGCAAAAATGACACCATTTAGTTCCCTTCGTTTAGGTGCCGTGACAAAATGCCTTGTGGGAAAGTCCCCTTAGCCTCTTAGCATAAAAATGTAAATGTGTTCTTGTAGGTTTGTGACATAAAGTCTCTACATATAGATGGACATACTAATTCTCCACATTAATATTCCACCTCAAGAAAGAAAACATTCCCCCCTTTCAGCACCAAAGGGCTTATTCTCAAATGTTTCCACGTCTAAGACCTATGAAATGGCTCACCTACCCCATTAATTGATTTCAACACTAGCAAAAATATTAGTCGTTAAGAATAAAAATTGCCAAAAACAGTCATTGTTGAAGTCAAAAGTGAGGCAACTTCCAATACTAAAACTAGCAAGTGGTGACTTGCAAATGGAAATAGTAGGAATAGAGGAAGGTGGAACCAATAGAAAAAATAATCATTTTCAAATATGTCTAAGGCCCTACTGTCTCTTTGAATCGCATTCCTATTCACATCCTTTGTCCCCTAACTACCCTAGAACATATTAGAGTTAGTTTTGGAAAGCCTAAAGCACATGAGAGATACATTAGAATATCTCAAACCTAGTTGAACAAAAGATTTGTTTACATGCATTTTAAAATCTTGCAAACAAGCTACAAAGGCTTGGTCTAAAGATTGGGCATTTTAAGTGGATAAGGTAGGGACAAAAGGGCTAGGGGTGCCCATCCAAGGAGACACCATGTGCATGTAACGTGTGAAAATGAATAGAGAGCTCATTCTTTGTTGTGCAAACTTTGGAGAGCCCATCTTCTCTTGTATTTCTCTTCCAAACTCATAGTTTATGAAAGTGAGATAAAGAGTATGAGAGAGTGAGAAAGAAATCCATTGTTTTCATTTTTGTTCTCCCTATGAGAGTGAGTGAGAGAGGAATCTACTATTTTCATTCCTATTTTCCCTCCTCTCTTCTTATTCTCCTCCTTCTTCTCTTCTTTCACTCACAAGAGCAAGGAAAAATGGATCAAGAAAGAGCAGGGGTTTAGTATTCATTGGTTTTGCAATACTATATGGGCCATGACTAAGGGTTAGTAGGGTTGGAGTATGGAAATGGGCACTCAAAGTTGAAGGACTATCTATGTAAACATGCCATGTTCAAGTATTAGCATATATGAGGGTGTATATGCATGCGATGTTGGTAAGCATGTGAATGTTGTTGTATCCATATCAAAATAGAATATCTATAGCAACATCCAATATTCATCAACTTCTAAACTTGAGTGTTCTATATTGCAAGAAATAGGGGGCCTTGATATAAGATTGTTACACTATATATGCATGGCACGTATACATGGAGAAAATATGTCAAGCATGGGACATGGCAGTCTTGCTTAAGATTATGTAGATGCAATACAACAGGCCATGTTACTCATGTAGAAGGATTTTGTGTGTTACTTGAGGGAACAAAATAAAAAAGGTTGTATCAAGAATCAAGTCATTACGAGGGAAAAATAATAAAAAGGAAGATTGTCATAAATTTGATGGGGTAATAAGGTTAAAGCAAGCTACAAAGGGTGCAAAATTGGCTAAAGTAACAACATGATGTAACTAAATTAGTCTAAAACACGTGAATTGTCAATTTCCAATGCCTTATTTTGCAAAACCCATTTTTCATGAAGCTTTTCATGAGCAATCAAATGTTGTCAAAGGTTGACTCTACATGATTATTTGAGTAGAGAATTGGCCCTATCAATGAGATTATAACTTTATGGGTTTGTTCAATTGGTCTATTACTTGCCCATTGGATATAATTGTTACAAGCAAATGGAAGCTTCTTGTTTTTGTCATAAGTCTTTATGATGGTGAAACCATTTTTGCAAGACAATTCCATATTGAGGAAATGTGTGGAAAGGAGATGAAATGCCCCATTTTCAAGAGGGAAAATGTGTTTTCAATTATGTTGAACTCGAATGGTGCCCCTTTGCAAATAACAAAGGAGAAGTTAAGCTTGGTTTTCATGAAGAGTGTAGGGTTGGGTATATTGATCATTACCAAAAGGTGTGAGTAAAGTGTTTGAGAATATCATATCTATTGGTTTGTGCAAGGTCTTTGCACAAATTGTTCTCAAAGTATGCGAGAAAACAAGATGCACCAAAGGGGTGAACAACCAAATCCCATCGGAATACAACAGATTTTCCTTTCAATTTTCTCTTCACGAGTGATGAAGGTATTATTTATAATTAAGGAATTGAGATGTATACAATCTTAGAGTGATAAGGAGGGATATTGCATCTCTTTCCTATTGGTCTAATGACATGTATCATTTCATATACAAAGGAAGTTTTGCCTTTTGTTTTTGAGCATCCATTTTAAGGGTGAAAGCATGCTACAATGTATCCATTTAGTAGTATTTTTGGCAATAAAAATCAAGGATGCTAAACACACATATAGTACTAAAAACAGCAAGAAAAAGAATAGAGATCTAGAATTTGTATGTGCATGGTAGTTTGTGCCACCTCCCTTCCCCCTATATTACTTTGGTGTTACTACTACATAATCCGCATTCATGCTCTTCTCATCCTCTACATACTAACCTTCATCCCTCACTCTTTTGGCTAGTTTCGTCTTGTAGCTCTCACTTCTGCCTCCTCCTCTTTGTCACTCTCCCCCTACCTCTTCCTTCTACTTGATCTCCTCCTCTCTATCGCTCTCTCCCTACCTCTTCCTTCTACCTGACCCCCTCTCTTTGGCTCTTTGCCTCCCTCAATCCCCTCCCTCTTTAGCCCTCCCACTAACATGCATGTTCTTTATCTCATTTACATATATATGGAGATATTAAACAAATGTCAACTGAGCCATACATATATGCGGGATCATCTTATGGATATTCAATGTGTTTTCATAGAAGCAAATGTGGTATTGTATTGTCTATAGTGTGCTCATAGTTTGTTACTTCCTCAACATTACTAGTAGTTTTGATGGAGAAGGACAATCAAAGATACTTGGAAGGATCTTACGGCATCTAAAACTACAATGAATCATGAAGAAGATAGTCTTCCCTAATTAGACAATTTTAGAGGTAATTGTAGAGGACATGGAGACATCACTAGGCATAGTCAAAGGTGTGGAAAGTGCAGATAAGCTAGCTGCAAAGAGAATAGCACTTTACATTGTTATAAAATGTAGCAAAAAGAAAATACAATTATAGAAAAGTTGCTAAAGCCCTTAGTATACAACCAAGAACTTTGAAGAAACATCATACTAATGTGCAAGCTAAGAAGTTCAAATGGTTAGGAGAAGGTCGCAAGCATAGGATTGATTGTCTAAGTGAAGAGGTTGTTCACTCCATCATTCAATTTGTACAAGCAACATAAGAACGTCTCCAAACAAGAAGGATGTATACAAGCAGCAAATAAGTAAAAAAAACTATAGAATTCATCCTTGCCTATACAGAGGGAGACATACTATTTGGATTGTATGCACTTTCTTTGCCATATGATCCAGGAGGGAGTGCTTGGGTTAACTACATGTTTATGTGGATGACATGTATCTAGGTTTTTGATCCTGATGGTAGTATGTTTGTGTGCACGATTTATTTGGAGACGCATAAGTGGGCTTTTGATAGGGCATAAAGTAGATTAATGTAGTTAGCAATTTTGGGGTAGATTTGATACTTTCAAAATTTGGTGTAATCATGGAGCTTTTGATAATACACAACACATCGAGCTATACTTTCACACCTAAGGAAGAGTTCTACCAAGTTTGGTAGTCAACCGAGTCAACGTGTGAAAGATACATGCTTTGGAAGGCCGATGTGTGTAGAAGATTGCGCGTAGGAAAAGTAAAGTACATGTTGCACATAGTTTTTAAAAGGTTAAGGCTTTGGGAATTTGGCTATGGTGTCTCCAAGAAACTTATGTTCCAAATAGGGATTGCAATTTTCCTTCAAAAAGCTTATCGATCTGAGTTACAAAGATCAAAATTTATGAGTGGTTTAAGATAGGGCTATCCTTATTGATAGATTTTTAAGAGTCCGGAATGCCTAATCATGGTGGATGCAATGTGCTAACCCCAAACTGTGTATGATAATGCTACCTATTTCCTCAGTGAGTTGGATGGTACATAGTTGAGGATACCAATTGCAAGGAAGTAGATCAAAATCTTCAAGAGATGTGAGTGTGATGCATATGAAGCAGAAAATTGGATATAGGTACTTCCCAAGTCAGTGTTGTGGAGGATGATGAGGATGACATTGAAGTGGGGATAAAGTAGGCTTTGAACTTGTAGAAGCATGATAGTTTGGAGGATGTGTAGGTTTGGAGGGGTAGATGTCATAGTATTTTATGTCCATACTATGAAGAGAGTTAAGATTGCGTAACTTCATCCATTTAGGGGTTTGTATATATGACATGATAGGATAGATTGTAGGAGGCTTGAGAACAAGGTTTTTATTCATTGGTTTGGTCACAAGCACTAGTGTTGAACTCAAGAGAGAAAGTGAAAGTCAAATAAGTCAATAAAACCAAGAGTTCTTATACATGCAACTTCATATAGGAATTAAGTGGGAACTTAGGGGACTTGTGTGGACAATGGAAAGTGTAGAAAAGAGAGGAGAAGAGGGCCGACAAAGGAGAGAAGGAAAGAGGGCACAAACACTCTAGAACTATCATAAAGGGTATGGAAAATATGTCTAGAAGAAGAGAACTAAAAACTCATGCAAGTAAGAGGCTTTGGTGAAGAGCAACATGGCTCGTCACTCCTTGACCTTCAACCTACTAATTAAGGCACCAAAGGAATGGTTTTGTGGCCTCCATGAACTATGGGAACATGGCACAATAGAATATTTAGGCTACATATTGTTGTCTTGAATTTTCAACATTGCATCTTAGCTCACAAGATTCAAAATTTATTGCATATGCATGTTTCCAACAAGTAGAAGCTTAAGTTATATGAAGAACCTTCTTTAGGGTGATTTTGGGACTGCATAAAGGAGGTTTTTTACGACTATTTATAGTAGTAAAATAGAGTTGAAATCATATAAATAGGCCCATACACAGATATTATAGGATTCGGGGCTTATAATTTCTTGATATCATGCCCGATTGATGGTAGCTACTATATGCTACAAGTTTTCTTGGATTAACATGAGATTCGAAGCTTATGAGGATGCATAAAGCTCGTGTATAATAGAGACTTGTTCTATAGTAGAATATTCTTTGAGTTCTCATCTCAAAGCTTTTGGACAATTGTCTTGACAAGTGGTATTGTGCTCCTACAATGAGTGCATGTACTAGACTTCCTTTGTTATGCATTGTATGAATCAAAGGGCTTTGTGATAGCTTTAAATAGAGTCACTTTGTTTTCAAATTGATCCAATATTCACATTTCTTATTCTTTTGGAATTGTACTCTCTATATCATTCTCTCTTAAACACCCCTTTGGTTAAGGCCTTCGATTTAATACCCTCTGACGCCATACCATCTCTATGAAAAATATAATCAATAGTTGAATGTAGAAATCACAACCATAGCAAACAGTGGCTAAGCTACTACAAATAATCCTTTAAAAAATCATTATAGAAACTACAAATTCACTTAGCACAATTGCTTTTGTGCGATTACAAAGATTGAGTACTCTTTTCTATTCAATGGAAAACTAGAATATGCCTATATATTCAAAACCCTATGTGATTTAAGAAACTCCATGATTTATGATCCTTAGTAAATAGTAAACAACTTCAAGAATGAAAAGTATGAAGAATGTTTAAAAAACAGAGGAGTGCAATGCTAAATGTAAGCTTATGATGAGAAGGTGCAAATATGGGTTGGATGCCCAAAGGGGTGAGAAATCCTTGGTGACCAACCTTCACATGAGAAGGTAGAGGATAATCAATAGGCTTACCATCTTGCATATGAAACTCCTCAAGGACTTTTTGGATATACTTCTTATGTGATAGATAAAGGAGCCCCTTAGAGTGATGGCCCATGATACACATCCCAAGAATATGAGAGGTATGTATGTCCCATGTCCTTGATCTCAAAGCTCTTCTTGAGTTGAGTTTTCAAGGCATCCAACTCATCATGAGCTCTCCTAGCAATAAGCATATCGTCCACATAGAGTTACTAGCAAAATCATAAGGTTGCCATCACAAGGCTTCTTCTATATAAATATAAATCAATATCACTATGGCCATATCCTTGTGAATGCATAAAAGCATCAAACTTGTGGTACCATTTTCTAGGTGCGCATGCCTAAGGCCATAAAGACTATTTCTCAACTTGCACACTAAGTATTCCTTGCATTTTTCTTCAAAGCCCTTAGGTTGTTGTATATAGATCTCATCATGCAAGTCCCCATGTAAAAAAGTCGTCTTTACATCCATATGAAAAAGGTTCAAATCTAGTTGAGCAACCAATGCTAGTATCAAGCATAGGGTTGTCATTTTGACCAAAGGAGAAAAGATTTCATCAAAGTCAACACCATATTCCTGCTTGAAACCCATTATCTACCAATTTGGCCTTCTGAGAGGGCTTGGAGTTTCCAGGGATACTTTTTAGCTTGTATACCCACTTGCATGATAATGCCTTCTTACCACTAGGAAAATGAACCAAATCCCATGTATGGTTAGTATATAAGGAGTCAAACTTTGATTGTGTAGCCTTGTCCCATGAGTGACTGTTGTCTCTATGCATAGCCTCATCATAAGAGAGAGGGTTACCTACGTTTGTCACCATAACATAAACCATGGAGGACATAAATCACTCATGCTGAAGTCTAGCTCTAGTAGAGTGTCTCAAAGAAGGCTGATTTTACACAATAGATGGGGCTTGGGCCACTGAGCATTGGCTACTGTAGGTTGTCTAGATGGCTGTATGGGAGTAGGAGGCTTCTCCTGAAAGATCACCATGCATGCCTCAACCACCTACTTAAGTTGCTTATGCATCTTTTCCTAATGGAAAATGACATCATGGCTGTAGATAGCCTTGCGAACTTACAAATCCCATAGGCAATAGCCCATCTAACTTGCATCCCCATAACCAAGAAAGATGCATTTCACGGACATATGATTTAGCTTATTGCGCTTATATTTGGGAACATATTAGAATGCCTCACAACCAAAGATGTGCAAATGAGCATATGATGGAGGTTTCCCAGTGGAGGTTTCCCAATCCCCAGACCTCCTCTATAACTTGGCAATCAATAATAGTGCAAGGGGACCGGTTAATCCTGTATACAACAATAGTAATTGCCTCAGCCCAAAAGTGATGTGGTAAGTTTGTATGGCTAAGCATACTCGGACTCTCTCTTAAATCATCATGTTCATGCGTTTGGCAATACCATTCATACTCATCCCCATTATCTGACCTTAGGCATTTCGGCCTATATCCAAACTGGTTCTCAACAAGAGTCAGTCAATGCTAAAAGGCAAACAAGACATTCGATTTTTGCTTAATAGGGAAAGCTAAGACCTTATGTGAGTCATCAATGAATGTGAAAAAGTGCTTTACATCACCTACTAGTGAGACTAGCATGGCATGGGACCACATACATCTAAATGGACAAGAGCCAAAGGCTCACCCGTGGACTTCATGCCAGACTTCTTATGTGTACTATGTGTCTCACTACCATGTAAACAATGATCACGAGACTCAAAACACTTATCATCTAGGGGCAGAAGATACTGCAAAATGATAAGCATTTTCATTCCTTTCAAAAACATGTGGCCAAGGTGATGATGCCAAAGAGATACATGTGGAACTATAGCCATAGCCAAAACAAGGTCAACTGACCCAGATACAAGCAAAGGATAGAGGGTACTATACTTAGCATCACGTGTAATAACAAGACTCCTATGGAAAATCTTTCATGAGGAATCACCAAAAGAGACAACATAACCTACATCATCCAAGGTGCCAATAGAGATAAGGCTCTTCATGAGAGCTAGTATATGATGTATATCATAAAGAGCGAATATGTTGCCTGAACCAAAATGCAGTTGGACATCACCAATACCAATGATCTCCAATGCCAAGTCATTACCCAAATAGACAGATCCAATCATATTGTGATAGGAGTGAAACCACTCTCTATGAGAGGTCACATGAAAGGAAGCCCTTGAATCTATCAACCAACATTGAGTATATCCTAACAAAGCATCAGTCAGCTGTGAAGCATCCAAAGAAGAAGCTATCAAGATAAAATCATTAGATTTATATGGCTACACCACATTAATCTCTTCAATCTTGTCACTAGACTTGCTAGGCACAATGCTACGATCATCATTCTTGTCTTACACTTTACCCTTTTCCTTTTTCTTGCACTTGTCTTCACACATTTTATGGCACTGTGGTCGAATATGACCCACTTTCCCACAATAATGACAAGTAAGACCGGACTTATGGCCACGACACTTATAGCAAGATTATCCACGTGTCCTAGACTAAGACATATTAGAGTCTCTACCATGGCCATTTGCATCCTCCTAGCCTTTCATAGTCAATGCATGTGATGTATGGGAAATATCCATATTATTTTCATTTACCTCTTCGATCAAGAGGGCACTCTCAACATCCGACAATTTCATCCCATCTTTAGCATAGAGAGTCGTATGGAAAGTATTCCATGACTCAGGTAGAGTACCAAGTAGAAATAAAGGATGCAAAGTATCCTTGAACTCAATCTCTTGAGAAGCTAAATGGTTGATGATGGAGTGAAACTCATGCAAGTGTGTAGACATAGAAGTTTCTTCCTTCATGCAAAGGTCTATCAATTGTTTCAGCCAATACATTTGAGATGTAGGACTTTGCTTTTATAAAGATTCTTAATCAAAGTCCAAAACTCATATGTTGTTTGATGTCTAGTTAAAACACTGCAGTGAACTTGCTTAAAGAGTGATAAAATGATTGTGGACTTACATAGGTCATCCAGTTCATCCCAATCCTTGGCTATAATATTTTCAGGTTTAGCATTCCCATTTTTGAGTGGTCTAACTTGCAAATTTTGCACTAAAACCTGCCATATCTCAGTCTTCCAATAGCTATAATTGGTCCCATCCAATTTCTTAATATTGAAGATAGTACTATCATGAGAATCACTAGCCATAATGAGACCAATCAAGTACACACAAGGGCAAGGCTTTTGTAATACCCTACAAGTAAGCCCCAAAACCATTTCTAAATTACATGGGAGATAGGAGATATTGCCAAAATAATGAGTTGTCCACAAACTGTAAGCAAAAGACTATCAAGTCTAGGTAATTGCCCTAAAATAGAATGCATAGAATTGAAATAACAAATTGCTATAGTAAATTACAACAATATGCCAACAACCAATTGTGAGCAACCAAGAAGAAAGAAGCCAAGAACAATTGGCATTGAAGACCATCACAATGGCAATGTGTTAGAAACCATACATGGAATAGGCATAGACATCATGCATAGGGTAGGTCTCAAAGATAAATGGAGAAAATTGCTAGATGCATAACCCACTGAGCAAAGTTCAATACATAACCCAAAAGCACATAAATACCATTGATAACACCTTGGCAGACATAAGTACTAGGTCGAAGCCAATAGATCAAATCAACCCATGATAGGATAACTACATCCAATAAATATTAAGAGAGCATATATATGTCACAACGAGTCCCACTATCTCACTATAATAAGCTCAAGCTCAATTGCATAAAGCAAATGCTCTATAGTAGCTCCATTGAAGCAAAAGTCGAATGCCAAATGAGCAAGCAAAGCTCAAAACATCATGTGAATGACATTTGAGTATCAAAGATCCCATATAGCATACATCCAAAAGAATTGAATCCAAGTAATCTATAAGACTCTAACTGTAGCATCCAAATAGAATCTAAGGATAGGAATGACAACTAATGTCAAAGTATCCAAGCTCCAATCTTAGCCTAGGACCATGTCATAAACATATCCATACGCATATATGACAACCAAAGTGTCAGTACATCTAATATGTGGTACCAACATAGCTTCAAAGCATAATGAGCATAATCTTTATCAGACAATGGCTTTTGTTGTCCAGTATGAACAATAGGGATATGACAATCAAAATTGAGTGAATGCAAGCTCAATTGAAGCCCAAAAGTATTCTAAGACATGTGTCAAGTATCCCCAAGTGTCAAGCGAACATTCAAGCATCAATATCAAGCCCTGGAAGCATTAAGTGACAAGAGACATATGCTTTTCCCATATGAATGGCATTCAACTATGTTATTATAGCAATAAAATCTTTGAGAAAAATGAGCCAACATGTGCTAAAATCAGTCCAAAAGCATAACCATACAATCTAGGCCCTAAAATAACATCCTTAAAGCATCAAACATGCATTATGGAATTATTGTTTGTCATTCAAACTAAAACAATTTTGTTTTATATGAAAGATAGAACAAAAATGTACATAAAATCAACTATATGGGTGCTTAGATTTGTAGCTCTTGTCATGCTCCTTGTTTCTAGCTATAGAACACCTAAATCCGATATCGTATACAAAAGTTATGGTCAAAATACGATAGTACTGTCAAGCTACCATAGTTGTCCATGACTTCTATGGCATGCTTTGTATCCACTCAAAATGGATAAAATGGCTGCTTCTTAGCTTAATAAGCACTCAACAAGGCTCAACTAAGCCTTGGAAAGCTCATCAACAAGCATGGAGCAAGGTAGAACAAGTCAAAAGAAGGAAAGACTCATTACGTACCTCGCAAGAAAGAAACAACGATTGCCATGAAACCTTGAGTTGAAGCTTTGAATCTAGGTTGAAGTAAAGGATGAAGAAGCTTCTCAAATGGTTGTCTCTGATACCAGTTGAAGAGAGTGAGCCCGAAGTGGAAGCACGTGAGTGGAAGCAAGAGCTATGGTGGAAGGAGCAAGATCAAGAGAGAGACACACAAGATGTGGAAATTCCAAGAGCCACAATGTATGATTGGACTTCCCTTTATTCAAATGCCACTGAAAGAATAAAGTGATAGTAATGGGTGCATGCCACCTGTAGTGTGGAGGTATGTGGGTACTGTCAGTATAGTAATACACGGGCAGCTACACATATGCACCTTTTCCCCCAATATGTGTGTGTGTGTGTGTGTGTGTGTGTGTGTGTGTGTTAAGTTCTTGGGAAGGGAGGAGGTAGAGGGGTCACTCTTGGATATGTAATTATATCACATGCGTCCAAAAGTAGATGCTTTTGAAACACATTTTTTAAATATTTCCTACATATAGACTGGTGATAAATAAAGGGGTTATTCACAAATGGAATAGAAAAGGGGTGTAATTTATGTAGGAAAAACTAACAAATAAGATTCTTTTTAAATAGGTCTTGAATGCATATACTATAGAGGGTTTCCATAACGTGAAACCCCTGAGGAAGACCCTTAAGGTAGTTGTTCTATTATAGTAGCAATGGGCTTAGTAAAAGAATTATAACAACAATAGTACGTGTTGGGGTAAAAGGCCCTTGGGCCTTCCCATGTACACTGACCGCCTGTATTCTTTATTCATATATATGAGATAGTGCAATAAGGCTATCATATCATTCTTGACACACCTACATTGTGTGTGTTCTTCTCTCCCGCATCTTCCTCTTCTCCTTATCCACTGCCATTGCATCCCCTTCAACTAGTATCAGAGCTTTGGATCAGAGCTTGATCGTGGAGCTTGGCCTGTCGGCATTACTTCAGCTCGGATTGAAGACTTGGAGCTTGGAGCTTCAATGCCAGCCATGGCTTCTTCCCCCTGAGGTAAGATTTCATCTCCCGTCTCTCTCCGACCCTCATAGGCTCTTTGCAGGTATTCCTTGGCTTCATTGGCCGTGTATGCACCCATTTACCCCCTTATCCTCAGGATAACCAGTAGGCCCCACAGTAGCAGCTCACGTTTTTTTGCGCATGTTTCAAAATCTGGCTCAAAAATCCCATTTTTTCTCATATCTCAGGCATCTGGAACCCGATTTAGGCAAGGTAAGAGTCTAACTTGGGGTTTTAGCATGCTTTGAATGTAATGGCGATGTCAGATTTGCCAAATTCCGATCAGATAATGTTCTGTAACAGATCTGAGTTGATTTACATCAAGAAAATGTCATGCTCTTAGCTTATGTGATGCTCCTGAGGCTTGGTATTTGATGCCCAGATGCTTTGGGGGTGTTTGCCCAATGTTTTGAGATGCTTTGGGACTTGGTTTGAGCTTCCATAGCTTGATTTATATAGGGATTTACTGCTATACATTGTTTGGGTAGCAAGGTTTTATCAGGGACGGCTTATGTATAATGCTCTTTGTTGACATTCGGGTGTCCTATTGGATGTATTGATTCTTGGTCATCATGGTTTATGCCCGGATATGCTATTTGAGAGCTTTTGAGCCTTGATTTGGATGCATACACTTCGTTGTTGGTTGGGATTTATGCTACCTTGGTTGACAGGTTATTTTACCTCCAGTTTGGTTATACCTATGGTCTACGGGTGCTCCTGACTACTCAGGATGATATGCTGATGTATTTGGATGATGCCACTCTAATGTTTATGCTCCCAGATGCTTCTTGAGAAAAGATTAGAGCTCAATTCTGGGTTCACTATCATTTTCTTTACAGCTGGCATTTCACTTGACAAGGCTTATGCCCCGTGCTACCCATTATGGGATTGATGTCTGATGTGAATGCATTTGGGTTCGGCTGCAGTATGGCAAATGTTTGGGCTTGAATCAACTTGCATTTGAGAATTTTGTGGAGCATTTTGCATTTGGTTGGCTTATCACTTATTCAACTTGGATGCTATTTGGTCCTTAATGCCCTGATTATGGATCTTGGATTTACTTGGATGCAGATACATGTTTGAGCAGTGCTTACTCCATTGTCTTGGCAGTTGGTTATTGAGCTTTCATTGCTCATTGATGCTTGGTTATTTGCGTGTTACTCCTTGATTAGTGGACTTCTTGACAGTGCTTGGTTCAACAGTTATGGCTTTGTTGCTTTTGTGTTGCCTAGCTTCTATGCTAGTTGGGTTGCTTTTGCCCATACATGTCAGAGAGCAGTTGCTCTTAATGCTTATCTAGCTATGCACTTTGTCTTCTATCATGTACTTTATAGAGCCACTTATTTAGATGTTGTTGTACATATACTTGGGCTTCTCTTGGAGCTTGACCATTGTAGGATCTTATGCCACTCATCGGTCTTGCATTGACTTGGATGCTACTATGTGGTGTGATGTACTGCAGAGTCATGTTTGCCATTATGGTTATGGGCTGATTTCATGGCTGAATATCGTATGCTATTTTGACAAATGTCTTGCCTTTTACACTATTGTAGTTGGTTATGTCGTGCACTTAGCTACGAGTCTTTTTCATGTGGGAGCTTCTGCATCCCTGGTTGATGCTTCTATGCTTCCCTCTCCAGCGAGGATGGAAGAGTACTTGCAGCCGCATGCTTCTACCACTTGTGCTTCTACTAACAGTTGTCTTGATGAGCAGGTTCCCTATGTTGGAACAACCCTAGACTCTTTGAGTTCCTTGGATGTGGATAGCCCTATTCATGGTGACTTGGATTCCTTGTCATCTTCTACAGGTTCTTCTACTTCAGATGTTGTTTGCTTTCATTGTGGGAATCTTGGGCATGTTCAAAGAAAATGCTTTAGACGGATTAGAGAGCAGCAGAGATAGAGATGGAATCGACGTGAGCAGAGAGTCAGAGGTTCTAGAGTTGGTTCTCATTACCCAGTGCATGCCTCTCATGTGGGAGATTCTATGGTTGCAGTTATCCGGATACCACATGCATTGCTATGGCATTATTGCCTAGGCCATATGCACCACAGAGAGATGGAGATCTTGTCTCGTTCAGACTCATTACTGCCTCCTTTGTCACATGCAATCTTGATGCTTGCCATGATTGTACTTATGATCCTTGCAAAACCCCTTTGGCTCATGGCGATCATGAGGCATGATCCTCTAGATCTTGTCCATTGTGCAGTATATGGGCCTATGCCTTCCTAGTCACTTGGTGGAGTGTCATATTTTGTGACCTTTGTGGATCATGCTACCCATCGTGTTTGGGATTTTCCCTTGGTATGTATTGAGGATGCCACAGTTATGCTTTACAAGTGTATGGATTCTGATGGTTGCATGCCTAGGTGCTTGCAGATGGATTATGAGAGTCATGCTATCTCTCCTAGCTTTAAATCCTATTGTCAGCAGTCTGTCATTGATTTCTTATGCCCGGGGTATTATGGGATTGCTCATGGCATGTGCATGACTTTACAGGCAAAGGTTTCTTCTATGCTCACCATAGCTAGGTTATCTTATGTCTTTTGGGTTGAGGCCCTTATGACTGCAGTCTACTTGCTTAATAAGATGCCGTGTTTGACTTTGGATGGTATTACACCACACAAGGCATGGAGTGGCATGAGACCCTCCTATGATGACTTGAGGATGTTTGGTTGCCAGGCATTTGTATGTATGCCAGATATGCCTATGTCATGCAGATGTATCCTCCTTGGTTATGGAGATGGTGACTTTCAGGCTTATAGGTTATGGGATTCGGATGTCCAGCAGGTTATACGCAGCCATCATGCTGTCTTTTATGAGACGTAGACATCTCTCAAGCCTCTTGATGCACGTTCAGTGCGATTTATAGTTAATGCTATAGCCGTATGTTAGTCTTCCGCTTCGCTGAGGCCGTGTACTATCTTGAGACCCCGTCCGGGATGCTGGCCCTTCTTCTATGATTGACTTTGGAGAGTCTATGTGCTCTCAGCTGTCTCCTATGTGCCATGCTGATGTTTTGCGCTACTCTAATGCTTATGCATTACAGCCTTGCACTCATGAGTCGTGCTTGCTTCATGAGAAGTATTCTTGGATTGCTCCACTGTATGGAGCTGCAGGATCACTTATCTCCTAGATGTCATGGACTCGAGGATGCTTGACTCTTCTTTTATAGAGGTTTTCGCTTATTGCACAGCTCGCTTTCCGATTGGGCATTGGGTGAGATGTCATGATTCCTCACCTTGTCTCTTTTCATTTTTTCTTTGTTTTTTCACTCCTTGGCCCATTGGCCTTTTAGTGGGAGGTTGTTGGGGTAAAAGGCCCTTGGGCCTGCCTGTGTACACTGACCGCCTATATTCTTTATTCATATATATGAGATAGTGCAATAAGGCTATCATATCATTCTTGACAGCACCTACATTGTGTGTGCTCTTCTCTCATGCATCTTCCTCTTCTCCTTCTCCACTGCCATTTCATCCCCTTCAGTACCAATATCAAGACCTATTAATATACATATTAACCAATTACAAATAGTAGCAATATTAAGACCTATTAATATACATACTAACCATGAGAATCACAATTAAATGGCAAGTAAATTTGAGGGGGGAGCAAGAGGGAAAGATAGGATAATCAATGGTGGTGCGATCTTTCTTGTGCCCTCAAACTCTTTCTAGAACATAAACATCAAGGAAAGGTTTGGCAAGTTAGCACATTGGTAGTTAACAATGGCAATTGTGATCCTACCCATTACATTGGCCATCACCATATATTTGCAAAGTGTTGACAACTGAACTCACACATAAGAAGCTTCAAGATGCTAAAGACAACAAGGTCTTTTGAACTTCATGCCAAGTTCTTGGCCACTAAATAGACTTGAATGTAATCATTTTGATTTGTTGTCTCTAGATTTAGGAAGCTCACTTCACATAACTTCATCACATATGTTAGAAGTACTACTTTGCACCCATTGATCACATCTTCTAGTGCTTTGCATATTAGTGTTCACCTCATGCTATTCACTCGGATCAATCCCCCATTGCATTCTTGTTATGCATAGAAGTTTAATGCTTGGCAAGTAGGTGCCTATTCCAATGCCAATTTGAGAGAGGAAGAGGAAGAAAGTAATATTGCATTTGTAACAATGCTTGTGTTTAAACAAGAGAGAGTGAGAGAGAGTTAAAGTTTTATGCACATGAAGAGGGAGAGATTAATGGGGGGACATATCAATCTAATAATGTTGCTTGAGAGGTTGCAACTTTGTTTTGTAAGGCAAAGGATAGGAGCCTTGAGAGAACTAAAGTGCCCACATGTATGCATTCACACACATGCATACACATACAGATTACATTGAAAATATTGCTAGCCTTCATCATACAACAACCAAATATTGATGAAAATTTGAGAAAGGACAAATTGCAAGAGAGAAGAAAATAAAATAGGCTTGTGCGACACAAGATCATTATGTACAATCTCTTCCCATCATGGGTGAGCACCTACCCCATATTGCATGTATTTATGAATCATATTAAGCTTTTGTGCTAAAAAATAACATTGAAAAGCATCTTCTTTTGGGCCTTTGCTTTTCTTGTATGAACGGCATACTATTACTCCAATATTTCTAATTTCTATCAAATACACCTAAACTAAGGTTTGCAAAATAATAACCAAGCCTTCTAGATCTTCTAAAATAATTATATCCAAATAAATGAATTATCCATGGGCACCTAAAATTTTCTTGCCCTAAGAGATATACAAAAATATAATAATGCTATGTTATGAAGTGCTCAATCATAATTAATTCTTATGCATAAAGATACACATTCACAAAGTATTTATTATGTATAACTCCATCTAATAAATTGTTCAATGCGCCATTTGATATGGAGATATATGCATGAAAATCTATTGTAGCTCCTCATCTATGTACCATCTTCTCATTCTACTCTCTGGACCGTATGTAGTGACGTACACAATCATAAATAGATGCTAGGACATTCAATAAAAGGTGAAAGTAAAGCATAATAATAATGTCTTATTCAACATCATGATCATCATTGTTGGTCATTTTTGCTATAGTATGGGCAATATATCATTTAAATGATGAGGTCACCCACTAAATCAAGTAGAAATCAACAAGTCTAACAGATTTTCAGTAAAACTCTAGAATTTAATGATAGGCAAGTGAGTGTTCCTATTTTTGGTATTTTGACTTTTTGCATTATAAGAAAATCAAAAGCTCTAATCTAAGTCTAATTTTAGCCAACCAAACTTCTCTTCTCAAATCTTTTCCCAACCATGCATTGATTATTTTCCAATTGAGTTCATGCACTTCCAACCCCCTTTAATATCTCATGGCCTCTCATATCATAAGCATTCATATCGCACCTATCTTGCTTGTGTAGGCTATCCATGGAGCTACACTATGGATGTTGTCATTATCTTGCTTGCTTAGCCTATCGTCAATCCCATTGATCTTTCAGGTAGCTTCCTAGACTAGTGTCACATGTGTATACTCATGCAACGAGTCATGAATCATGCAAGAAATACACAAAATTCAAAATCAATAAAATAAAAAGCATATTATTTTCATAGTGAATTTTGATAAAATATTATAAATACCATAATTTCATAGCATTTCAAGAGGTTTCACACAAAAGTCACGAATTATGCAACAAATAGACAAAATCCATAATAAATCAAATAAAAATCATATTATTTTCATAGTGAATTTTAATCAATACCATAATTTTATAATACAACATATAAATATAGGCAAGAGAAGAGAGAGGTGAAGAAATCGAGAGCACACATACAAAACAATGGAGACTTTGACATACATAGAGATATGGTTGAAATCTTATTATTATTATTTATTCTTCTTCTTTCATACAAAAGAACTAAGTCTACAACATAATAAAAGACTAATATGAAAGTACCACAATGTATATACATGAGGTTACTAAGTGTGAACTTGCTAAGAAAAGGTGGCACAATGAATATGCCATAACCAAGGTAGACTTTGTGGGTGTATTCCAGTTGTAGAATCACTAGCGTATTCTCATGTCGATCACCTAGCACACCAGTGAGTAATATCCTACCACATCACTAAGGTATGTAATGGATGCTAGCTCATGTAGAGCTCGAGACCTCAATACTCCCCTTTGAGCTCAACAAGAGCTTGTAGACTCTAAGCAAAGTCATGAAGCATTAAAGCATAGTCATGAAGCATTGAAGCTTCTTAGCTCCTAAGGCCTTGGAAAAAATGTAGTAGCTTGATTCTGTGTGGTGACATAAGCCAAGTCAATATCACCTACCAAAACCTACTCCCAAATGAAATAGTAATGAACCTCTATGTGTTTGGTCTATGCATGATACATTGGGTTCTTGGCCAATTGAATGCTACTAAGGTTACCATAGTAGAAAATAACCTTCTTATCCACATGCATCCTCAAGTCACCAAGTACCTTGTGTAGCCAAGCTATCTCATATACTATAATTGTAGCACCTCTGTATTAGACAAGGCAATTATCGGCTATTTCTTACTACTCTAAATAATGTCAAGAATGGCATGGTGGGGGGATTTGCTTGAGCTGCCATGCCAAACACACATAATACACACAAGAGGAAGCTCACTCAAGAACACAAGAAGAGAGATGGAGGCCAAAACATTTTCTTGCTGGGTTCTTCTTCTTCTTCCACTCATAATACAATGTACACAAAGTATAGATAAGATAAAATATAAAGGAAAGTGGCCTACTAAGTTGACCAATGCATAACTGACTTGTTAATTGAGTGGCACTAACTATGCCAGCTATAGGTAGGTGTAACAAACTAAATATAATAAGTGATAGGTTAGTGGCTATGTGAGGATCATAATAACCATCGATGTGCTATGTGTAGACATGCGGACCCATCTAGCCAGGCACTCCATTATTAATGTTTGCACATGTTGAGCTTGCCATCTCAATAAGCAATAATAGCACTGCTAAAGGAAAATATAAGATGATTGGTAGACCTCCTGTCTGAAGTACTACTAGCTCAATCTGCATCTATATAACCATACAAGTCCAATGGTATGCTTGCACCATAGAATAAGGCCTAATCCAATGTGGACTTAACATAATGCAATGTGTGCTACACTACATCCAAATGTGGCTTTCATGGAAGCATAAACTAACTCTCCAAACCAACTATGTAGTATAGGTCTGGCCTAGTGATTATCAAATAGATAAGGCTATCTATAATCTTTCGATACATAATGATGTCTTTAATCAAGTCACCCTCATGCACACTAAGCTTAGCATTGGCATCCAAAGATATAAAAATAGGCTTGTAATTAGTCATATCATATTTCTGTAATATATACCAATGAGTATTGTATTTGTAACAACCATATACCCTCTAGAGTTTTGATTATCTCTATGCTGAGAAAACAACACATCTCTCCCAAATCCATAATCTCAAATTCAATCTTGAGGAGACTCTTCACATGGTCAATCTCTATCTCACCATCACCCATAGTGATCAAATCATCCACATATGTAGTAATGACCATAATACTTACATCACTCACACATACATAGAGTGAGTGATTAGCCTATGTTCTAGAAATCCAATGTTGACATGGTATTTTTCAGTCCTATCATGCCATGCCTTGGGTACTCTTCAGCCCATACAAGGCCTTATGAAACCTACATACATAATTTGGATGACTCTCATACATATAATTAGGTGGGCGCTCCACATAAAATTCCTCTTGCAACTCCCTATGCAAGAAGGCATTCTTAACATCCATTTGGTGCATCATCAAACCTTTTGATGTAGTAATTGCTATGACAACCCTTATAGTGGCCATTTTAGCCACCGGGAGCAAAGCCTCCTCACAATCAATACTATGTACATACCCTTTGGCAACCAATCATCCCTTATAGTGCTCAATAAATCCATTTGCTAACTTATGATTTGACCTTGTAAACCCATTTGTAGCCAATAGCTTTCTTGCCTTTAGATAAATGCACTAACTCCCATGTGTCATTCATAGCATGATCCCAATACTCATTACCCACTGCATCCTCAAAACAAGTGGGTTCCATATCCTACACAACCTTAGTTATTTATGCATAATGATGAGCTACATAGCTATTATATGTCAATCATTGCATTGTCTTTCTTACTCTACTCGGCTTGCGTGGACTTGGATCACTACCATGTGCTTTAGCATCGTCTTATGTGTTCCACACACTAGGTGTTTTAATAGAGGGATCCCAAACTTGTCATCCAAGATTTGCTTAGAGCCATTTGAATTAATATTCACATGAGAGAAACCTAATTATACATTTGTCATAATAGGTAAGTCCCCAACTTTCTCTTTACATTTTCTTGACATTTGTGATGTACTTGGTGGAGTAACCTATGATCTCAATCTACCACTCTAAGGTTTATCAACAGAACCATAACTGGAAGAATCTTGTAGTCTACTGAATATTTGTGAGACCCCTGACCATTTTTTGCATAACATACATTGATGACACCAAAAGAAGCATAAAAACAAGGCACAAAAGAATCCAAGCTTGCATCATATTTTTTATCAAGAGAATAATACTACATTGTTACAAAATCACCAAAAAGAGATAGAGATATGAGGGGGCCACATCCACATCCACATCCATCATAAATAAATGGTATACACAAAAGTGTTATGTGCATGCATTTGTAAAGGGTAGGAATACTCAAAATTAAAGGCCAAAGGTCTTATAATATCAAATGTATCAAAGTTTCAAAGAAATAATAAAATACGAAGGGGTATGCTTTTTGGGAAAGAGGTGGGGTGGAGTGCACGAGTGGTTATGTGCCTCTTTCCCTTCCCTCTCTTGTCCAATCGCATATTCTCCCTTTTGGTGCTGCCAAAAATTTGTTCTCTCTCCTCTGTTTTTTGTGCAGAAATTCCTATTTTCCCTTTTGTTCTTGCATAATGGTTGAAGCTATGGATGAAGATGATGAAAGTGACAAATTTGTTCATTATTAAAAAAGAGATTTATGGTTTTTTTTGTCAGTTTTGAGATTAATGGCAGAGCCATACACATAGATTTTGTGTGCTTTGTCCCTGGTTTTGTAGCTGATTATGTTAGTGGGAGGGTTGCTGTCATACACACTCTCATGCTTATCAACCGCAACTACATTCTATACATTACTATATGAGCTACTCATTTCATATATATTTTTGCTCAAGACTATCCTATAAATACATTTTTTAAACTTTGGGATCCAATTTACCATGCAACTCACTAGGAATATGCATATAAGCAATACATCCAAATACTGTTAGATAGGACAGATTTGGCTTTCTACATGTAAATTTCTCTTCGAGTATCATACTATGTATAATAGCAATGGGTGTCCTATTCATAAGTCCTATTCATAATGTATATAGTAGTACCAACTACTTTAGCCTAAAAGTAATGAGAGAAGTTTCTTTCTGACATGAATGCACAAGTCACCTTTGAAATTTTCATGTTTTTTAATTCAATAGCTCTATTTTGCTACAGAGTATATCTATATGTCATCTAGCTATGTATACCATTTTTTTGTAAGAAATTAGAAAACTCATAAGAGAGATATTCCCCCCCTCCATCCGACCTTAGGCATTTAGTATGCAACCTTCTCAACCAAAGCCTTAAAGATTTTAAAGTAAGTGAATACATAAAGTAAACCTATACTTT
Organism: Lygodium microphyllum; assembly: GCF_053477565.2. Taxonomy (NCBI): domain Eukaryota; kingdom Viridiplantae; phylum Streptophyta; class Polypodiopsida; order Schizaeales; family Lygodiaceae; genus Lygodium; species Lygodium microphyllum. The sequence continues at coordinate 110,647,570 of NC_141141.1, read as the reverse complement.
GCAAGTATGATTGTCAATGAAGGAAATATAATACTTGCAAACACTTAAGGTTGTAGTCTTTGTAGGACCTCACACATTAGAATGTATCAATTCAAGTTGCTTCTTGCATACATGATTTTCATGTGGAAATGCATGCCTTGCTTGCTTTCCAAATTGACATGCTTCACATAATTTATGCATTCCATCAACCCCAAACTTAGGCAAACCATCCACAATATGTTTTGATTGTGCGTCTTTCAGCCGTTGTACATTCACATGACCAATTCTCTCATGCCAAATTTCAATATCAACCATAACATTGGAACCATGGTAGCTGTAATGAAACATTCAACCATGAAAGGAAATCTAACTAAAACTGTAATTGATATGAAAACAACAAGAAAATAACAAAGAACTATAGCACCAAGACATCTTGCCATGTATTAATGTTGATGGTTCCAAGATACATGACAGCCATGGCTGATGCTTCAACTAGCAAGAAAGAAGCTAACTTCAAGAAAGTAGACAACCGAATTTAGTGAATGAGCCAAAAGATCCCTTCCCTTGACCTCTTGCCCTCTTTATTCTAACCCCCATTTCCAAAGTTAAGGTCTATTCACATAGGCAAAGGCTGAATTTACAAGGGCTGGAATTTACATGCTATAGAACTAACATGATTCCAAGGTGCAAAAGATATCAAGGTATTTTCCTTCATGACAAACCATTCCGTCCTAAGATGGTTTTGTCCTCAAAACCAAGGAGAAATGGACCAAATCCAAGTGGAAGATGATAGTAATCATGCCTATATAGCTCCAATATGATATGAAAGCACTTTCCAAGTGAGAGAGACCTTTATGTATGTCAAACTGTGAGTAAACTGGCTGCTGTCCAAACAGGGCTGATTTGTAAAAAAATCTATCATAACTTTTGATAGAGTGGTCCAAATGATACATATGAGGTGTAGAAATGAAGTCTACACTCCCAAGTATCATCCCATAACATCAAAATCAATTTTTGATAAAGTCAGGACAGTTTTATTTATGACATAAATTTCTCACAGCAAGCTATCCCTGCACAATCCCTGCACAGTCTGTCACATATCATCCTGTAATAACCAAGGAAAATCATTCACATAAGTGGATGATTGCCAAGAAGATTCCTCTATAGGTAGACTCTTCCACTTAATGAGATACTCAGTAAGAATACAATTTCTGAGCACTTTTTCTCTCTTCCCAATAATGCTTTCAGGTTCATATATAACAAGTCCTGCCTCATCTAAAGGTGGCAACTCTTCCAATACCTTCACATCAGGTCCAACATACTTCTTAAGTTGTGAAACATGGAATACATCATATATTCTAGTGGAAGAAGGTAGTTGTAGCTTATAAGTGAGCTCTCCAACTTTATCCAAAACCAAATATGGTCCATAGAATCTATGAGCAAGCTTATTGTTTCCACCCTTTAATGAAGCATAATGGGTCTTGGGAACTTTGAGAAACACCCAATCTCCAACTTTGAAATCCAAATGCCTTCTCTTCTCATTGGCATAAACTTTCATTACTTCTTGTGCTTTCTTTATGCTGTCCTTGCATTGCCTCATGAGCATCTCCATTCTTTTCAATTTTTCCTTTGCTTGGGGATTGATATCTTCATGAAACAAAGCTGATGGGATTTGAACTTTGTATCCATAAAGTGCTTCAAATGGGGACATACCTATGCTCAAATGAAGTGTGTTTTTGTAGCAAAATTCAGCAAGGTGGATCCAACGATCCCATGAAGCTTGTGTGTCATGGCAATAATGTCTAAGGTAAACTTCCACCCAATGATTGACTCTTTCCGTTTGCCCATCGGTTTGGGGGTGATAGGCTGTACTAGGAGTGAGGGAAGTACCCATAGAAGAGAAAAGACTTCTCTCCAAAAGTTTCCCATGAACTTGTATCTCTATCCGATACTATTCTTATTGGCATACCATGCAATTTGAACACACTTTCCATGAACTGCTCAGCCACTTACTTGGCTGAATATTGTACCTTGGTTGAAATAAAGTGGGCTGATTTAGTCAATCAATCAACAACCACATAGATACTATTCCATCCATGACTAGTGGTAGGTAGTCCCGTTATAAAATCCATGGAAATATCGGTCCATTTACCCGTAGGGATGGGTAAAGGCTGAAGTAAGCCGACTGGTAATAAGGTAGAGTTCTTATTTTGTTGACACTCTAAGCACTTGGATACATGCTCCTTGACATCTTTCCATAAACCCTTCCTGTAAAAGCCTTGATGAACTTGATCAAAAGTCTTGAAAAGACCCAAATGCCCAGCCATTGGCGATGAATGCATCTCATGGAGCACTTTCAGCTTGAATTTACTGTTAGGAACCAAGTACACTTTACCCTTAAACCATAAGAGCCCATTATGCACTTTGAAATTTGGAAATTCTTCATCACACCCTTGTTGTAATTTCTGTAAAATCTGGGTAGCATGCTCATCAAGCACATATTCTTCTTGGATGCCGTCTATCCAATCCTTATAAATTGTAGACACGGTAGATAAACTGCATGCCCACATTCTAGAGAATGCATCAGCCACAATATTATCCTTTCCAGCCATATATGCTATCTCGAAATCGTATGATTGCAAAGTGGCCAGCCATCTCTTTTGCTTGGGAGAAAGGTTGGGCTACGAGAGAAAATACTTCAACACTCTATGATCGCTTTTGACTTTGAAATGCGTCCTATAGAGGTAATGATGCCATTTCTTGATCCCATGTAAAATAGCAAGCATCTCTTGCTCGTATACATGCATCTCCCTCTCTTTCTCATCAAAATTTCTGCTCTCAAATGCAATGACACCATGGTCTTGGACCAAAACAGCCCCTAAACCTCTACCATTAGCATCCGTATAGATGGTAAAAGTTTTAGAAAAATCAGGGCAAACTAGTATAGGTGCTGAAATAAGCAATTGCTTTAGCTCATTAAAGCTCTTGTCGGCAATTTCATCCCAAAAGAAGGCCTCTTTTTTTAGCCGATCAGTAAGACATTAGGGCCGAAAACGCTTCAAAAAATGCACTTTTGTTAATCACGGGATTAAGAAAAGGGCCAAAGAGAGTTTGCCATGTGTGCAAGAATATGGTATTCTTGTCTCCTCTTTTTTGGAGATAGTAGAGTCCACTTCGTGATTCTCTCCTCCTTTTTAGCCAAAATCTCCAATGTCTGACATGTTTTGGTAGTCCCGAAGTCCTTATTTACTTATAAAATTTGACAAATGACATAATAAAGTTGCTGTGAAGTTAATGATGATTTTTTTGAAAGTCAAAAACTTTTTGGCACCCAATATATTTTCATTAGTCTTCTTAATATTCCTTTTTAGCTCATTCACCTTTCTCAGTGAGCTTCTTTCTCTGCTTTTTAGTTCATTCATCTTTCTCGATGAGCTTCTTTCTCTGCGAATTTAATTTAAGTATGGCATCCAGAAGGCGCTCTTCTCGTTTAGTAAACTCTTGCACTGTCTATAGCAGAGTTGATGAAAATTGGGAGCCAAAGATCTTTAGTATAAACGATTAGGTTGCCATGCTGCCCTCTTGCAAGGACTCTCACAAGGTGAAAAGAAAAAAACGAGAGGATATTAAACATCACTGGAAGGGACGTATCATTTCTTTCAAAATTATGCATGAAGGGTAGTTTATCAAACTGCAACATGTTTATATGGCGAAGGATATCCACTTGCCTCCAAACGAGTATGTTTCGCAGCAAACACATTGTAAGACTTGAGTTGATAACGTTTTTTTTTTTCATTTAAGCAAGTACTAATAATGAATTCTTGGTTGTAGATATATTTCTATCAACAAGTACGGAATGGCAACCTATGGAAAGCCTAAGTGGAACCTTCCATGCGATTCATAAGGTGTTCATAGACATTATCTATGCTGATCAGATTGTGGGTTCTTTTATTATGCATGTTTCATGGCTTTGTGGAGGGGAATCGGAATCAACTAGTGTGATTACCCTATCCAAAATCAACTCAATACATTGCTCCCTTATCCATTGCATATATGAGTTAGGGTAATCTTAGCACTACGAGAAAAAATGTGACAAGTTGGTAAAAAAGGGTCCCTAAAAAAACCAACAATATGAAAGAGACTTGCATTCACTCCATCTATCTTGAGTATCTTTGAATCTATTGTCCTGCAGACATTTGAAAAGCACTCGCTTTCCACAAGTATATATATGACTTTGTGACTTTGCGATGGTACTTCTTGTTAGAGAGAGTTATATGGTTTTCTAGGATCAACAATATCCTCATATGTGGTGTCCAAGAAGGTAGTCATGAGCCTGCCATCACTGCAAATGGAAACATGTAACTAAAATAGACAATCAAATAAAATAAATAATTAACCAAAAAGCAAGCAGTATTCCATTCAACCCACATTCTTCCTTGGCCATGGATACCACTTAGAGAGTTCGTGAGGATAATTTCTCTGGTGAGTGTATCCGATGTAATAAAAAAAAATATGGTAGTTGTGATGGAATCAAAAGCTTTGAAAGACATTGTTATATTTGAACCAAATCTCGAAAAAAATTCCATTGATAACAGTGGATCAACAATACACATAATTTTAGAGATTTATTGGCTAAGAGATGCAATCAATGTCCTAAAGCTAATAGCAAAAATAAAGGGGTGTTATTTGCAATCAATAGCACAATTATTCTATATACTAAAAATTTTTAGAGTCAAAATGCCTTACCTTATGCAATAATAAACTACAGAATCTAACAATTAAATATCCTTTTTACAACTAGCATGGATTTGTCCTCATGAGATATGCTAAGATAGTCCTCTTCCTCAGAAGTGCAAGAAACATTGATAACCATTTGCCCATACACCTCACCCATTCTCTTATAATTAACAGGTCCAAGTACATCGATTTTTCTCTTACAAACATCATCCTCGGTACCTTATTCTGCTAATCATATTAAAATCTTTGTTCATTAGGGTGATCTTATGAGCATGAGCAGCAACAATGTAAGAATAATTCATAAAGTCATAAAGTCAACCATGTGAGAATAAATTGATATGACGCGAGAGCAGCAAAACCAAATTTTCGCAGGGTCATATTCGCGCTGTATCATGGAGCAGCTCATACGGCGCGAGCGTGGCAAAAAGCATAATGTTTGGTACTATACTTCTCGCTCCGTATTGTGGATGAGTTGATATGGTGCAAGAGTGGCACAACAAAATCTCCGTAGGGGTCCTTCAAAGCTGCTCGGACATCCCCCTTGTAATGACTTCTTTTTTGTGGGACCTTAAACCCATAAAAAAAATTCAAAAAAATTTCCATAAGTTTATTAGGCTCTTAAAAAATTTTAGAAATTTTTAAAGATTTTTTTGAGCTTTTTTACTATTTTAAAACAAATTTTTAGTAGGGGTCCTTCAAAGCTGCTCGGACACCCATTTTCGTGCCATATCGGACATGCTATTTTTGGGTGATTTTTTTGTGATTTTTGGGGTCTTTTTTAGGCTCTTTTTACTAAAAATTTGTTTTAAAATAGTAAACAAGCTCAAAAAAATCTTAAAAAATTTCTAAACTTTTTTAAGAGCCTAATAAACTTATGGATTTTTTTTTTGAATTTTTTTGATGGGTTTAAGGTCTCACAAAAAATAAGTCATTACAAGGGGAGTGTTTGAGCATGTCCGATACGGCGCGAAAAATAGCATGTCCGATACGGCGCCAAAATGGGGTGTCCGAGCTGCCCCATACGGCGCCAAAATGGGGTGTCCGAGCAGCTCGGACACCCCATTTTGGCACCGTATCGGACATGCTATTTTTGGGTGATTTTTTTGTGATTTTTGGGATCTTTTTTAGGCTCTTTTTTGCTCTTCTGCTCAAGGAAGTTCATGTTATTTATTTATCTAACTTCATTGACTTGTCAAAAGTTCATGTTATTTCATGTAGAGAACTTTGTTTAACATCATATAATACTCTTTAAACTATTTTTAAAAAATAAATAAGATCATGAATGCTATAGAGTAAAGGAGATCTATAATCACAAATATTATTTTGATGGTCTTTTTTTGTGAAATTGAGATATATTACATTTGAAAAAAGATATACAAGGATAAAGCATCAATAATGTAGTGATGCTTTCAATTATAAAATCAATCTGCATTAGAATCAAAGTTCTGAGAGAAAGAAATAGAGTCAAGTCCTTTCTATTTCTTCTTACAAATCAAGGGAAGAGATCTTAAGAGATTTGCTAGGATATGATAGCATGAGTAGTATCATCCCATGACATCAAGCCACCATTTAGGTATTGAAATCTGATAGTGCTAATAAGAATCACAATTGAAGATATTGAAACTTGAAACCCCATAGTGCTAATTATAGTTGAGGGTATGATGAGAAAAATACTCCCAAGAGCTAATATCAAGTAAGAAGTTGTATCCTTCATATTCTTCGAAGCATCCTGCACACATAAAATCATCTTAGTCCTAAAGTTGATATGATACACAATATCACTAATACTTCTATCTATTACTTGTTTAATGTTTTTTATATTTTAATAAACAAAATTGAATAATAAACATTTGCATCAACACCATGGGACTCTTTTACCCATTTTCTTATGAATCAAATTGAAGAGATTGAAGAAAAAGCTTGGATTTAGTTGAAACAAAATCTTACAGAATGGATGTCTTAGGAGTCGAAGTAAAGATGCGGCTTGGATGTCCCAACCTAGTTGGGTCTGCTGAAAACTAATGAGATGATCTCGTCTCAGGTCCATGGAGGACCATATCTCTATAGCTCAATCGGCAAGTAAGTGGTATTGATCCTCTGTGTAGAGACTCTTTTGATTGTTGATCACCTTCTCAAGATTTTGTGAAAGGAGATGAAGGGAGACGAAGGGAGACCAATGCACGCTGCTGGTAAGAACCGGACGTGATTTTGGTGAGAAATTTTACGGCAGAGTAAAATCTGCTTTAAGAACTAAGAAACAAAGTGAAGAGGAGAGAATGATGATTCAAATGAATGCAGACGAAAAAAGAAGTGTGATTTTGGTGGGAAATGTGATAGTAGAATATTCAAAAAGAAAGAATAATGGCCGAAAAGTGACCTCTGACATGAGTTAATGTCCTTAGGCATTTAATGGCTAACCTCTTAAATGAATAATAAATTCTCTCATTAATCATGTTTGAATGACCAAATTTGGAGGGTTCATTATTTTAAAACCTCAACTAATTAGTAACTTAATCATTTTCTTACAAGTGCCATTTTTGAAACGTTTTTGGCCCTAATGAGGGGCTGCAACATGAGCATAATTCTTCATAAATCGACGGTAGAAGGAAGATAACCCAAGAAAGCCTCTTAGAGAAGTGGCATTAGTTGGAGTAGGCCATTCTTTGACGCATTGCACCTTCTTAGGATCCACTTTGATTCCATCTTCTCCCACTATGTGGCCTAGGTATTCAACTTAGTTGCCTTAGCAAATAGTTTGTGCTTCCTCAATATGTCAAAGACCTCTTTTACATGCTGCAAATGGTCCTCTTTGTTCTTGCTATAGATCAAAATGTTATCAAAGAACACTAAAACTGTTTGAAATAGCAAGGGCTGAAGTATCTTGTTCATGAGAGATTGGAATGTGGCCGGGGCATTGGATAAACCAAAAGGCATAACCATAAATTGATGGAGGCCTCTTTCCATCCTAAAGGCCGTTTTAAACTCATCCCCTTCCTTCATGCGTATTTGATGATACCCCAATCGAAAGTCAATCTTGGAGAATACCTTAGCATCCTTCAATTCATCCAAGAGGTCATCTATTCTATGTATTGGATACCTATTCTTGATAGTGACCTTGTTAAGATCGTGGTAGTCGATACACATGCAAAAAGAGCCATCTTTCTTCTTTACAAGAAGGACAGAAGAGGCAAAAGGCAATTGGCTTGCCTTGACGAGACCCATTTCTAATAGCTCTTTCACTTGGCGCTCTACCTCTTCTCTTTCCACTTTGGAGAGGTGATATGGTGGTTTGTTAATGGGCTTGGTGTTGGGCAGCAAGTCTATAGGATGATCCACTTCTCTTTTAGGAGGAAGAGAAGTAGGTGGTTGAAAAATATCATCATAATCCTTAAGCAACTTGCAAAGACATGGATCTATGTCATTGGTAGAAGAAAAGGGCTGATCCCCATCAACCTTGGAAAGAAGAATAGCGAACATACATGCCTTTGCATTGATCTCCTTTTTTATCTTCTTAGGGCTGATCACCTCCATTTTCTTCTTTTCAACACCATGTAGAGTTACTTACTGTCCACACCATTGAAATTCCATTTCCATCTTGTTGAGATCCATAGTAAATCTGCCCAAAGATTTCAGCCAATCGTAGCCAAGTATAATGTCAATGGGACCCATTTCTAATGTGACTAAACCCACCGATGTAGTGCACAATGGAGAAAGAGTAATACGTACATTTGGATAGCATTGATTGCTATTTTCAAAGTCTCCATTTGCCACTTGGATTTTGAGGGATGTAGGCATATCATGAGTATTCAATTTCAGCCCATTGAGTGATTTGGAATTAATAAAGCTATGTGTGCTGCCCGTATCAATGAGTATATAAGCGGTCCTTCCCTTGATTTGGCCTTTGAGGTGTAGGGTATTGTCCCCTCTTGAACCACTCCATGCATCATTCGATATGGCACATAGCAAGGGATGCAGATTAGTTTAAGAATCATCCAAGTAATGACTGCCCGGATCGAAAGGGAAACCATCCATCGGGTCATAAAACTCATCGTGGATACTCTCTTCGTTTTCATGCATCTCTTCTTGAGTTGTTGAGCCTTCAAGCTGTGCTAGACTTCCTTTGATAGGTTTAGCATCGGAATCATCCTCGAAGATCATGCTAACCTTCAAATTTTTAGCCTTGCACTTGGACTTATGGTCGGGTGACCATTTCTCTCCACACTTGAAGCATAGTCCTTTAGCATACATTTATTTGAGCTTGTCATTGGACACATGTTTGCCTTGGGTAGGGGCTAAAATTTTGGCACTAATATCAGTCCTCTTTCCATCAAATAAAATTTCAGCATTAGATCTGAAATTACTGCTCTGTTTTGGCCCATAAACAGTGGGAAAAGTTGGTATCTTGCTGTAGGTGTTGCTAAAAACATTTGATGGCTTCCCAATATGCTGAAAATCAGTTCTAACATGCCCATAATGGCTTGATGTCTTTGGGAACTGTGTAGGCTGAAATGAATGCCCATCCTCGTCATATATCTCCACCAAGTATGTGCATAGCCTTCTAAATGAAGGGCTGCAAATTTCACTCTAGCATTTTCAGGCCTTGGATAAAGGGAAAAGTACATCTCCAATTTGTCAAACCACTCCTCCAACTCCGTGGGTGAAGGATTCTCTCCTTTGAAATTTGAGATGACTATTTTCTCTTTATACTCTCTCTCATATTGAGGTGGCTGCCCATTATGGTGCTGTTGTCCACTATGGTGTTGTTGCCCAAAAGAGTTACCAAATGAGCCTTGCCTAGGAAATTAATTATTCAAAGTTCCTTGTGCATATGGGTTTTGCTGTCCATACTGCATACCATAACCTTGTGGCTGGAAATAATGTCCTTGAGGCTGAAAATAGGTGTTGCTCACATTGAGAGGTTATCCATGGTACCCTTGAGGTTGTCCATGCATAGGAGTGTTGAATGGTGGTTGCTGTCCACTATTTTTTTGTGGCCAACCATGATTGGATAAGGGGCTTGGCCTATTAGGCTGCATTTGAGTATGAGAATTGTGTTGTGGCTATCCATAGGAGTTTGGGGCTGAATTCACATGCCCTTGTTCATACCCACCAACATTTGGTTGGGGATAAAATTGCTTGTAAAATGAATTGCAACCGTGGATGTCTTCCTCATGCCTAGAGTTTGCTTGAACCCTCTCATGTGGATCTTGCCCATGTGGCTGAGAATAGGCCTTTGATTGATGGGGCTGGGGTTGAAACGAAGTGGGCTGAGCAAAATCTTTAGCCTTTGATGATTCCCCAATCCTAAATTGTCCTAGCACCTTTGGAGTAGAAGGTTTGGGTTGCTCTTCAGCCAAATGAGGATGTGGGACATTAGGACCAGCTGTAGGTAACATCTTTTCACTAAAGATAGCCACTAGCTTGTCAATACCCATCCTCATACCATCAAGGCCTAATTTCATGCCTTTAATATCATTTGAGAGTTGTTGTAGGCTGTTAGAGTTCATAGAAGCATGAGATATCTCAACACCATTCATTGGTTGATTGATTTTCAAAAGTGAGAACACTGTTGCAGTCATTTTGGACACACTTCCATGAATGGGAATCAAGTGGGAAGGCCACAAGGAATTGAGAAAGGTTTCAACTCTTTTGATATGCATTCAAATGGACATTCATACATAAATGGGCAGCAACATGTATATGATCATGATCTTGGATATGAGCAGCATTATGTTAGTGAACATGGGCAGCATGTTGATTAGTACCTCTATGATGATCAGCCATCCCATAGTCAATATTATGATGATGATCAACTATTTCCTGGACATTAGCATTATGTTAGTAGAAATGAATGTGGTCATGACTATGGAAAACCATTTTATCATGAGAAATATGACAGTTATAGTGGCCAGCATGATGTTATTTGAGGAAAGATCTTAACTAGTGATGATATTAGAGGACTATATACACAAGGCTTATGTTTTAGATGTACTAAACCAATACCTTCTAATCATAAAGATATATGCAAGAAAAGTAATGCTAAAGTGTTGCTGGTTATAGAGTTTCTGGATAATGGAGAGGAAGCTAAAGAGGTTGAAGAGGAAGTGGATTGTAAAGTCCAAGATGGACAATCTTACAAATCCTTTGAAGTTACTCATGATGCTTATCAGCCTATTGATGATGATGATCTCTACTATCACGATATACACATGTTTGTTGAAAATGATGGTGATATTGATGACTTTGAGGTATATGGAGCTGATTATGCAGATCATGGGTAGGACTCTTCTTATCCTTTTAACCTAGGTGGTGGTCAATATTGTGTTGACAGATTTGATGTTGATTTTCCTATCATAGATGGCTATTATGATGAAATATCCTTTGATCCAGGTGAGGATTGGGTTCATTGGGCTAAAGATTACTATTACTGTGGAATCCCATACGATCCAGGTTGATTTTGGGAGGAGAATGTCATGTGGCTAGAGATAGGGGACAGTTTGCTGTATTAATTTTTTGTGAGAAAATTAATCAGTATAACTTCATCAAACATGGCAAATTTTGTTATGACTGATATCTTATGTTATGAACTTTGTTTCTAGTATTCATACGCCCCGTTTGGATACTCCTATTGAAAGTTATGAACATTTTTCTACAGCTACCCTATTCAGCCTAGATTCACTGTTTCATGGTGGCAGATCTCCTATCCTATGAAGACCATTCGTTGAAGATCCACTTTTGGAGTTTGGCATAAGTTTTGTGTCCTATATTCTCTCCTATTACATGTATCCATCCTTGTATCCATTGTAATTTCAACTTTGAGGACAAAGCTTTTCCAGGAGGGGATGGTTTGTAATGTAGGAAAATTTCCCATGTATCTAGGATACCATTACAGCCATGAAATGGGTTGACATATGTAAATATACCCTATAATTAGAGGATTAGGGTTAGCTAGGTTAGGCTAGGGTTAAGTATAAAAGGTGGAGATGTAACATGTGAAGGATCTTTTTGCCATTTTCAAACAATACATGTTTTGAGGTTCCTTTCTCCCACCAACTAAGAGGGTGCATGCTCCTAGCCACCAAGATATGGGGTGCACACCATGTCCCACCTTGACATGAGGTGAGTATTCATGTTGCAGCTTACATCTATGATTCTCAGCCTTCCATGGCAATATTATTTCAAGTTTAGCTACCTTGGATATGGCTACCTTGCAAACATGGTGTATTTCTTGTATTTCTTTGCAAGAATGGTGTATTTCATGAATTTTCAATTATTTGATTTGTTGTGAGAACTGGTTTATTATAGACACGCTAGCTAGGGTGTTCGAAGAATCCATCCGAGTAGACGACCAGCTGAAGGAGAGGAGCTTTAGGAACTTGAACCAAGAAGAGACCAACTCTAGAATCTCGGAGAGAGCTTCAGCATCTAGCAAGCGACCAGGCACAAGTACCCAAGATAAGGGAAAGGCCATAGAAACCAACCAGGAATTGGCTAACATGAAAATGAAAATAGCCAAGATGCAGGAGATGCTAAGATGACTAATGCACCCACACGTCTATTGCATGTATTGTGGTGGAAACCACTTGCCAACCGAGTGTCAAGATTTTTGGTCACGACCTTGTGCTAATTGTAGTAGGTTTGGTCACGACGTTGCGCATTGTAGATTGCCTAGAAGACTTTTGTACCCACAACCATATAGTCAACCTTACCTAGGGAATAGGTCGTAACAATTCTTCGGAAGGGGAACCCCATTGGCCCTTCCCACGCCAAATGACATTAGGCCAGTTGTTCCTAGAATGGACATAAATCCTACTGGAATACCTAGATCGCCTGGTCCTTATGTGACCCATTCACCGAATGACGCTCCAATCCACTACGTGGAAGAGCCAAATGAGGAATAGACTTACGTATACCCTTATGTCTCGCACGACGATGAGGACAATGCAGTCCTTATGGACTATCGACGACCAGTACTAGTGATGGTGTTAGGTAGGGGACGAGATAGAGGCCTAGGAGGGCAAATCCAAGAACTTCTATGTTGGACTTGCGGTCACCCAGGACACGTCTCATCACGCTATCTTGAAAGGGAGCAACAAAAAAGAGACAAGGCTGACCTAAGGTGCCTTGAGTGTGGAATCATTCATCTCTTCATTGAGTGTCCAAAGTGAAAACCATCCTCCTTGCACATTAATGCTTTTTGGGAAGGCACAGAGATGCATGCGGTCTTACCAGTCTTAGCTCTAGGTGACACAACAAGGAAAGGGATTGTAGACATAGGGGTGGGAGTTAGTGTACTGAGCCACACAGTGCTCTAGACTTGGGGAAACCCACCTATTGAGACTGCTAGGTTCAATGTCACATTAGCTAACGGAATGAAAGTGAAGCCATTCGGGGTGCTAAAAAACTGGCCAGTGAAAATCGTAGGAGTTCAATTCTCAGTTGACTTTATAGTCATGAAGGGAGTGGACTACGATATCCTATTGGTCCAACCCTGGATGCGCAATGCCAGAGTGATCAAAGATTGGGGGAATGGTCTCATCTTCCTAGGCAATAGAACATAAGTTATAAGGGTAGAAATGGACTCTTGGAGGACTATACTAGTTGACCTCGATTCCATTTTCGCAATGCTTAAGGGCGATGCTCAAATCAAGAAATCATACGAGCCATTGACTAAGTATATCCCATGTCTTGAAGATGAGCGAGATTGGATGCTTGTCCTTGCTACCATTGACCTGACATTCTTAGACAATGAGGAGTATGAGCAAGCCATTAAAATGATCGGTAAGCCCAAGGGTACACCCTTGGTATCGGTCTACATGATGGTAAGAAATCTTCGTAGAAGACCCAACCCTGTCACTTTCCAAGTGCCAAACAACAAGAGAGAACTCCAGGAGATTTTAGAGTATTTGATTGGCAAGCTAGCTAGCAATCCAGCAACAAATTTCAAGCCACTCTAAATCTCTTAGATGAACCAAGGTGGCAATGGACCAGGGTGCATGACCTAAACCTCATGTACAATTGGGCCCTAGTCCCCTGATCAAAGACATGAGACATACCAAGACCTAGGAGATGACGAGCAATCGGATGAAGATGCTTTCGATGACAAATACGAAGACTGTTGCTCCTTCAATGATGAGAGTGAGGTGATATAGATACCATAGAATACGACATTGAAGGATGAGAGATAGAACAGATACGAGTAGACTCCAAGCCACAGAGAAAGAACACCTTCAGGATAGAGTGAGGGGCCATGCGTGTGGATTATGACCATGCTTGGTCGGAACATATAGGAGCCATAGACTTTGAACAAGCAGGCCTAACCCAACCAGGTACCACACCAGTGCTTAGAATAGAGTCACCCTCTGAGCTACGACCATCGGGAGAGACTACCTCTTCTAGTGGAGATGGGGAGTTTGATTTTGAGTAAAAAGTGAGTTCAGAGAGCGACCCAGAAATACCTAGGCCTTCCAAGACTAGATGTACCAAGGGGGGCCTACCCGTCCACCCGAGGCATGGACGGTTAAAGGAAGAAAGGGCAAAACAGCCTAAGGACGCACGAGCAGATGAACAATAAAAACCACAGGACCTCCCTAAGAGATTTACAAAGTTCAAGAAGGGTGATAGGGTAGTGATCCTGATGGGTGCCAAATGTCAAGGGCAAGCAAGTAAACCCATCGAGGGACCTGCCAATGTCAAGGAGGTGAACCTAGCCTAGGAAGGGGAGACACCTCAACCTGTCTTTATTACCGAAGACTTGACGGAGGAAGAGGAGACAAGTCTCACTGCTCTCTTGTGAGAGTGTATAGACGTATTCACTTGGTCCTTAAAAGAGCTTAAGGGGGTAGATCTGAGTGTTGTGACTCATAACATACCCATGATGCCAGAGCAATGCCGGTTCGTACCCTATGAATCCAAAACATGCTCATGCGGTCTAACAAGCTGATGAGAGCGGGATTCATCAATGAAATTGAGCACACAGACTGGGTGTTATCCATAGTCATTGTAATGAAGAAGAAAAAGAGATTAGAGTGTGCATCAATTATAAGAAGGTGAACACTGCCACTAAGAGGGACAATTACCCATTGCCGTACATCAAGCATATGCTCAAGAGAGTGGCGAGTAAAGAGGCCTAAAGTTTTTTAGACGGCTTCTCTAGATACAATCAAGTGCAGGTGCATCCTGACAATAGGCATAAGATCGCATTCGCCATTGAGTGGGGTGTCTTTGCCTACATAGTCATGCCCTTCGGGTTGACTAATACTCCAGCCACCTTTCAATGCCTTATGTGCACTATATTTAAAGACATGCTTAGGAAAGAGTTAGAAGTCTTCATAGACGACTTGTATGTTTACTCGACCTGGAGAGAACACTTAGACAAAAACTGAGCAGTCTTTGAATGATGTTGCCTATATTGTCTCTCTCTGAATCCCTTAAAGTGCTAGTTCTGGGTAAAGCACAGATGCATGCTCGGGCACGTGGTGTTGAAGAACGGCATTGCCATGAACTTTTCGAAAGTCAGGGTCATTGTTGATCTTCCATCCCCAACCAACTATAAGGGAGTTTAATGCTTCTTAGGTCATACAGGGTATTATCGGCAGTTTGTACTAAATTATGCATTGATTGCTAGACCTCTGTACAAACTATTGATTATATTCAAATGGACTAAAGAATTTCAACGCACATATGAGGAGGAATTGAAAAAGGTTCTGACCACAATACCGATTCTACAAGCCCCAGATTGGACCATTACCTTCCACATGCATATTGATGCTTCAAAATTCCCTATGGGGGCAGTGTTGTGCCAACCTGGCAAACACAATCTCAACTATCTAGTGAGCTTTGCTAGCAAACAACTCACTGAGACCGAGATGAACTACTCGATGATAGAAAGAGAAGTTTTGGCCATGGTATTTACTGTGAAGAAAATTTGGCATTATTTATTAGCCATGCCTTTCTCTCTCTTTGTGGACCATCAAGCCTTGCTATATTTAGTAAACAAACCTTGTGCTACAAGATGCGTAGCTCGATGCCTCCTTCTGCTATTAGAATTTGACTTCTCCGTGGTTGTACAAAAAGGAAAGCAGTACTACATGGCCGACCACATGTCATGCATCCCCATGCGAGAGGCCACTGGACAAGGCATTGCCGATGAGTTGTCAGATGCGCACTTGTTTAGCCTATCTAGTGAGAGAGATTTATTTTGAGCCGACTTGATGCCATATTGGGCAGACGACATAGTCCAAGTGCTTGAGCATGGACTACCTAAATGACCGATAGAGAAAGCGCGACTTAGGCAACTTATCCTCAAGATCTAACCCTATCAGTTGATAACATGCCAGCTATATAGCCTAGGGCAAGATGGATTGTTGCGTAGGTGCGTATGCGAGCATGAGATGCACGATGTGCTCTCAAAGGCGCACAATGGAATTGCTGGAGGACACTTTAGTGAAGATATGAGAGCCCACAAGGTGTTGCAGTCTCAACTGTGATGGCCTATGCTTTTTCGTGATGCGGCATGATTCGTTAAGCATTGTGACGAGTGTCAGCAGACAAAGGTACCGATTTGCAAGGATCAGATGGAGCTAACCCCAATAATTGCAAGAAAATCCTTCGAAAAATGGGGAATGGACTTCATGGGACCCATTAGTCCTACGACACAATACTCGCAAGCCAAGCACATCATTGTAGCTATTGACTATCTAACAAAATGGGTAGAAGCAAGAGCTACGAGAAAGAATGACACTAGAACAACTGCCAAGTTCCTATGGGAGCAGGTAATCTCACGATTCACTTGCCCTGTCGAACAGATTAGCGACCAGGGTACACACTTCATTAATAAAGTGATTGCACATCTTCTATCCATCTTTCGAATTATCCATAGGAAATCCTCGCCATACTACCCTCAGGAAAATAACTAAGCAGAATCCACAAATAAAATTCTAGTAAATTTCATGACCAAGGTAGTCTCTGCTTCACGCAGTGATTGGGATAACAAGTTGAAGGCAGTCTTGTGGGCTTACTACATAGTCTATAAAACGGCTGTATGTTAGATGCCTTTTAGGCTGATTTATAGAACTGAAACAATTCTACTTGTAGAGTTCTTCATTCCCTAGCCTAAGGATTGCACTTCACGAATGATGGGAAGGGAAGGAGGCATGGACGGAACATTCTAGTTGAACTTGAATGCCTCTCGAAAACTTGACTTCTAGTTACCCATGCATTCATATGCAAGAAAACACGATGCAAAAGCTGGTTTGACAAGCATATTAAGCAATACGACTTTGAATAGGGAGACTTAGTGCTCTTGTACTCTGTTAAGGGGCATAAATAAAAAATGAAGTTTAAAGGTCTAGGGCCTTTCAAGGTTCGTGCCATCATCCAAACTGGTAATGTCGAACTCGAGACTCTGGAAGGCGAGGGCATAGGCTTCTTCAATGTCAGTCGCATCAAGAGGTACTACCCTCCCAGACTCACAACTGATTATGCCCATGAAGACCGACCAAGTCTATCAGACCAAATCTTAACTTGCTACTCCCAAACCAGTACCACGTACCTCTACCAAGACTCAGGAAGCTGCATCCGCAAGTAGCAGTGCCCCATTAGTAGTCCAGTCCTAGCCCCTTGTGCAAGGGACCCAACTGCAATCTCAAGAACAATCGAAACTACAACCATCTACCACAAAACTCTCTAGTTCTATCAAATCCCAACCACTCGTAGGCTTTAGATCGGGTTCCTATGAATGGAAATCATTCTTGACACTGGCTGTAACTTGGACATGGACCTATTGCAAGAGCCCATAGCAACAACTGAAGTTCGTATGATGCCTTTTTCATGGGACACATTCGAATTCACATTCATCAAAGCATCCCACTCAGCTGCTCTGCAGAGTTGCTCAGCACTGAGATATCTAGAGAGCAAGCCATCAAACAATGTCTCATTACATCATATGATAAGTAAGTTACTTCTGCTATCATTGACCAATAAATCAAGGAGTTGAAATAGCTTGTTGAAACCAAATCCCCATTCTTACGGAACTGGTATGCTCTTTGATTGCAATGGGAACTCGAAGGATGCCAAAAAATGACCAACGCTGAGCAACGACATGCAATGAAGACATCGGAGTATGACTCAACTTATGTTGCTCCAACCTCGTATAGGGTGTTAACAATTATTTGTGGCCGACCCATAAAAGAGCACATCAAAGGACACCCTTACCTTGATCACCTCCTGATGATCGAGGAAGAGTTACATATTGCTAGCCGTGTCGATTATGGCGACTTCCTAACGGATGTCCTTACTTACATCACACATGTAGGCAGCCGACCCTTTGATTTGGACTGCAAAGCTCAGTTGGAGTACAATCCAGATTTCTATTCTTGGCTCATGCGAAGGTAAATACTTGACCTGTACATTGAATCCCCTTGGCCCACTAACCTTCAATCCTAGGAAGGATTATTCTCAAAACTGGAAGGGGAGGGGGTAAGGTGAGGCAAATTAGAACCAATCAAAATCAAGCAAACGCATAAACACATAAGAAAAAACGCACCGCCATGAAAAACTCAGTCTACACTTAAACACAGAAAGGAAAGAAATATGATAACTTGTGATTGAGGAAAAATGCCCCAAAAATTTTGAAATAAAGGGTAAAAAGTTTGAAAGGAATGCAAATAATTGTTTTGAAAGCACTAACGGGAGTCATGGTTCATGACAGGAATGAAAGATGTCGCAGCAAGATCATGCTCACCGACTCCCTTTCACAGAGGAGGAGGGGATGCAGTATGACATCAGCGTAGAAAACCGTGCTTATAATCAGCTTTGAAATTCTGCAGTATCCACAACCTCGAGGAGGTGGTAGCCAAGGAGGAGACTGCAATGAGAGTGGTGGAACAGTGTAACCTCTCAAAGTACCTAGAGAAGTTTGTGTAGGAGCCTGACCACACAAAGTGTGTGGAATTTTTGAGAATGTACAACCTCGAACAAGAATGTAGAATGGTGATTGTGGGAAGAGGGGAGAATGCTAAACATGTGTATGTGCCATTGAACCAGGACTTGGTGGAGAAGGCACTGGGGTTGGAACCTACGGTAGAGAAGAAACATAAGAGAGATGTGTATGCTATGCTAAGGATGAAGAGGGAGGATGTTTTGAAAAACGACGACATCAAGATACATGATATCCCTGATGCCGAGGCCCGCATGCAAGAAAAATTGGTACACTCACTCTTCTCCAGCCAGCGCTGTAACTCCCTCATACATTGAATCAGTGTGCTTGTGCTGGAGAATGTGGCAGCCCACACCTTGGATGAGGTAAATTGGAATGGCTACGTGCACAAGACTATAGACCCAGCAGCCAAAGCACTAGCCCTGGGCAACATACTAGAAGATGAAGAGTCCCTAGCCTCTAAAAGTATCCAAAGAAAGAAACCTTCCTCGAAAGCCTCTTTCATCGGATATGGAAGTGTGCTGATAGCCATCATCTAGGAGGTTGTAAGAGAAGCTCAGCAAGGAGAAGAAGGAGAGGATGAGACTTTAGATAGGTCATCGATCCACCAAGATAAAGAGCCATCAAGCGACATGACAGAAATCGAGACAGAGAAGGAGGTTCCGAAGGCTCAATCCAGAAGAAAAAAAGCAAAGAAGCCCTCTAAAAAGACAGCTCAGAAGAAGAAACAAGATGAGGGCAGGAAGAAGAAAAACAAATATCTAGAGAGAGCCAAAAGGGAATCCCTAAGAGAGGCTAAAGAGAGGGAGAAGAAGAAAAAGTAAGAAGTAGCGGAGTTGAAAGAGGAAGCTAGAAAAGCCAAGAAGGAGTCGGAAAAAGAGGTTGAAGAGAGGAAGAAGAAAGAGAAGGAAGAAGCTGAAAAGCTGGCAGAACAATCAACAAAAACAGAGGAAGAGAGAGAAAGAAGAGCTGTGAAAAAGGAGGTGGAGTTAAGGAGAAAGGAGGAGGAAGACATGCCAAAGCAGCTCGCCGGTCCATAGAATAGCAAAGCCGACTCGATGACCTAGGGGCTTTAAGTCTACCCAAGGATGAGGGACTTGGCTCAAGCACTCATGTACCTGAAGTTATACCACCTATGGTCATCGAAGGCAAGGGCAAGGCTCCCATCCATCCCATCCCACCCCTCTTGGTGCCCACCAGCGAAGCAACCACTCTCACTCCAAGCATCCTGGCCAGTGCCGATGTAAACAATTTTGTGACATGGATGCAGTACTTCATTAATTAGGAACTGGCCCAAGGAAAGAGTGTGGAGACTACGACCAATGGGCAAAAAAGACCAGCTATAGATGCCAAGTCTAAGCAGGATCCGAAATGCCAAAAGGTGGAAGCTTCAACCACTCAAATCCCTACCAGTATGACGCCACCAGCAAATTATGATGAATATGTTGTTGAACTGCTCTCTCAGCTAGAGAAGGCAAAGGAGGAAAGAAAGATAGCGGTGGCCAAGTTGGAAGCGAAAAAGGAGTCAGTGGCAACCTTCTAACTTGAAAAGACAAGGCAAATAGCTATGCAACAAAAGGAGATCTTTGATCTAAAACAGGAACTAAGGGCCAAAGATGACAAGGAGGAAAGTTGGCTGCAATGGCTCGAAGATGAAAATCAGGAGCTAGTGAAAATGTAGAGAGAATATAAACTTTTAATCATGCAACATGAAGATTTGGTAGCAAAAACATATTGGATCAAACGAGGCATGGAAAAGTTTTCTGTAAGGGAAGAAGAAAGGAAGTAAGAAGAGGAGCAACACCATAGAGAGATGAAAACCATGACAAAAAAGTTGAGTCTTGAAAGAAAAGAGTAGGAGAGAATGAGCAGGGAATTGGAAGACCAGGAGCAAAAATTCATGGCCTTGGTACAAAGACAAGGAGAAAGTATGGAGGAGATGAAAAAGAGAGTCGAAGAGTGGGTAGGTCAAAATGAACGAAGAATGAAGACCTTGGCGCGTCGCCTGGCTCTCATGGAAAAAGAGAAAGTCCTAGTAGAAAGCAAAGTAGAGGAAGCCCAAGTGGGCTTGAATACTCAACAACAAGATTTCTTGAATAATCTGATGGATGTCACTCACATAGAGGAAGGGGAGTCCCTCACATAGAGGAAGGGGAGTCCCTTGAGGTGGTAAAGAAGAAGTTGAGCATAGCACGCAGAGCTCTGCAAGTAGGGCTATACATGCCACCAAACCCATTACAGTTGGGTTGAGCCTTGATGAACAATGCAAGTACCTGTTGATGGCCAGCCTAACCTCCTAGGAGATTGATGCACTAGGGTTTGTAAAGGAGGTATAGCAAGAAGATCGCCAAAGGGGTGAAGTTGAACTGCAATTTGATATGGGTAGATTCGAAGAAGAAGTGATCCCACAACCCCCTTCACCCCACTGTGAAGAGCAGCAACATTCAACAAACACATCCGCTGAAAGAAAAATCGCCCTGAGGGAAAAGAGAAAGAAAATGGTGAAAGAAGCCAGACATAGATTGAGGGCCAAACCTATGGCATAGCCATCTGCACCTCTTCCACCATGCCTAGGTGACCTACTGGCCAACTTCCATGCAGATCTCGTAGTTTGGGAGAGACAAGAAAAGAGAAACAACCTTTTAACTTTAGCTTCCTCCTCCCCAACGGCCTGCACAGAGTCCTTCCCCTTAAAGTAGTGGAAGAGGTGATCGGCGTTGGAAGCCGACTAGGCCAACAATGGCTAGAAGAAAGAGAGAAGAATCCCACCCTCTGGGGCACTGAGGATGCAGAGTATTGGCAAAATAAGGTTTTTGAAGTGCCTCGGTCTGTGCTCGGATATGAGTACCAGCCCCACTGTGGCGGAGAGGCATTTGCGATGACAATGTGTTCTCTTGGATGGCTTTTTGTAATACCCTCCCCTCTGAGAGAAACAACCCCACCCTCGTGGAGTATCCTCATAGGGTAGGAGTGGATTTTGATACAAACATCCATGGTCGCTATGACTTCGCCATCATATATAACCCCCGTACTACTACCTTAGCACAAGCCCTCACTTTCACCTCAAACAACCTAGAGGCTACCATGACCCACTTCATTGCTGAATGGCTTTTTCCAATGCATGTTAAAAATAGGTAAGGAATGAAGGATGCTAAGCTTAGATTGGTTATGGATAGAATTTTAATTTGAAATTATTCCAAGTGTAGAGCAATCCAACTCAAGCAGCTTTTCAACCATGAGGATATTGTGTGGCTAAAAGACAAGCCCCTTCTCTCCCTGCTTGACTTACCCAACACTATTGATCTTGTAGGGACAATTAGCAAAAGGTGGCATATTTCTTGCAATGATGCAAAGTGGGACTTTAGATTTAACTCAGTTTGGGTCCCAACTATTTAGGCTAAATAATTTCAAAGAGCAAGCTCCAATTATGTTAAGCACTAGGCACAATAGGCATTCAAAGCATGAAGCAAGGAAGCCACTTGTGTAATCAATGAAAGCTCAAAATTAGCCAAGCATTGCACTTGATTCAAAGAGAGAGGAACAAGAGGAGTGTAACTCAACCTCTCTACCCCCATAACATAAAATCTCAACTTTGGCCCCCTAAAATGGTACTATGTTGGTTCTACAACCAAACCTTAGGAAGTCATTGTATTTGGCTCTATCTTATTTAAGTTGTGGGAAACCACCCAACTCATTAGGTCCACCCTAACATAGGACATTCTTGTTGGGAGGATGCTCTCTTGCTTCCCTCTACGGAGACATTCTTTAGTTTTCTAATTACCTAAGCATATTGGTTTGGACATTCAAAACTAACTTTCTTAATTATCATTATTAGCACAAATTCCCTCACGTAACTTAAGCATTAACACAAAAAATTTACCAAACAATATTCTCAAACAACAAATAATGTTTATTTCAACTAGAAAACACACAACTTTTGGCCCAAGTCCACAAAACTGTGCTCATTTTGGAAGGGGTAGTATAACCCTATTACCAACAACCACCAAACCACCTCCTAACTAGTATGGGGATCTTCTAGAGTCCACATGACTTGTAGGATGCCCCCCTATAGAGTTACTAACCAGAGTCTCATTGGTTACCACAACTCTCTATGAAGCAAACACTCCTACAGAGCGACCTCTTAGTAGTGAGCTTGGTCCTAGCACTTGTGTTAGCGATTGATTCTTGGTGAGGAAAACCCTAAGGGATGCTTGGGGATATCCATCTTGGGTAAACATTGTACCATTGGTGGGATGCTTGGGGATAGCCATCCTTGCAAATCATTGTACCATCTATATGGAAAATACCATCAATAGTTGTATGTAGGAAACCACAATCGTAGCAAACAATGATTAAGCTACTGCAAAAAATCCTTTTAAAAACCATTGTAGAAACTACATACTCACCTTTGCAATTTCTTCTTTGCAAATACAAATATTGACTACTCTTTTCTATTTAATGGAATACTATTGGAATTTGTTTGTACACTTATAACCCTATGTGACTTAGGAAGAAACTCCTTGATTTATGATAATTAGTAGACATCAACCAACTTTGAGAAAGAGAACTAAGACCAACATGAAAACAAGAGAGGAGTGAAATGCTAAACATAAAGCTTATGATGAGAAGGAGATGGTCCAAGTAGTTTGAAAGTCTAGAGATTGGTTGTGGTGCACTAGGTGTACCATCAACGATGGTAGAAGAGATAACATGAGTGAAGGAGTTGTGGCCTCCACTAGGGATTGGGGTGCCACATGCATCACATTATCCAATGGATGGGGAGGAATGTAGGCAATGGTAGTGTGGTTTGGCATGAGGGTGTGTGTTCAGGGATCATCCCCTTCCCCTTCTTATATAGTTTTTGGAAGGGGGGTTTGCATTTAGCGCTTACAACTTAATTTCATCGATGATGTTAGGGAGGATCCATTTCTGAGATGCAAAGTTGATAAGCATGGAGGGGCCTTACGTTGCAAAAAAAGAAAAGAAAAAAAGGAAAATTATAAAAAAAATCATTGAATCATCGAATTGCCCCTCATTTCTTTTTTAGCAACTTTGTGCCTACATGTGTGAAAGTGCATGAACATAGGCTAGGCCAATGAAGCAATAAGGTGCAAATAACATGGTTTAGGAAGGATTGTAATATACTAGTAAGACTTGGAAGACAAGGCTTATTTGGAATATTTTATATGGGCACAAGGAGTGGCAAGGCAACTTATTGAGGTGGCACTATTCCTCATTAAAAAATGTTGGATAGTTTTTGGCAAGTGGAATCACAAGAGACCTCTACATGTCAGGTGTTTAAGGTGGGTTCCAACACATGAGTGTTCTTGAGAAATGTACGTTATATTTTTGGCCTAAGTTTGAAACATATTTTAATGTGCACAACAAGATTCCTTCTTTTGTTTTCTTGAAAGGATTTGATAATGTGAGATATAACTCAATCAAATGCTAGTGTTTCTAACCTAATTTTTCATGATAGGAGGCATAGGTTTGCATAACTATACATTTATCTCAATCCTTTTTGTTTATCCAAGGGTATTCCTTGGTATCATGTGGCTTTAGAATACCTCTTAAGTCCTTAAGATTGAGATTAAGGAGTTAACAAACAAATGATTTGTAAGTAACTTATCAGGAAATCATATCCCTATCTAAGTACAATGAGTGACTAAATGCCTTGTGATGAGCTCAAGAGTTTATGCCATGACTTCAAGTCATTGAAGTTGAAGACTTAGGTAACTTTTAAATTCACTTAGAGAGCGTTGAGAAACTACTAAGGAGGCACACCTAAATTTTAAATGATGCATAATCAAAATAAAGGTGTTGTTTGATACTTTTGAAGCTTTTTGGGGGGTGAAATATAAGCTAAAGAACTCTCATTTCAATTTTCATATATGCATACTCCTTTTGAAATTAAGGCAGTAGTGCCTCATGGATAGTAAAGAATGTTGCTTGGAGATACTATCGGTAAAAAAATTGAGGGTTAAACCTTTTGAGTTATTAAGTTTGTACCTATGTTGAGTGATTGTTAATATTTGATATGCATTAGTGCTTATTCAAAGAGAATGAGATAAGGGTAGTTCCTCAAATTGCATGGTTGAGAGGTGGAATTGGGCTAGAACCTTAGTTTACCTATCGAATGACCTGAGTTAAAAAGGAATGAGAGGCATAGAAGATTTGCTCTTTGTAATCTAATGAGTAGAAAATTATCACCTAGATATTTTAGTTTTGTAGTTGATTTGTTTGGTTTGATGCATAGGTCAAATAAACCTTAGCATTTAGTCACTAAACTCTACCAACACTCCTTAGTATCCCTCAACTATGCATGTTTTTGTGGGTTTTTCCTAGCACACTTGAGGACATGCTATCATTTCTATTACCTTTGTTGAGGAGTGACTTTTGTGCAAAAGGCTGACAAAACTTGTCTAGACATGGTGGAAAACTTGTTTCCTGAATTTCATGGAAGAAAAGGAGAGGATTCTCATAGGTTCCTAGAGAAGCCAGAATTGGGTTGCATCATTTATAGATTGGTTGAACCAATTGTCAAGCTCCAAATCTTGAAGTTTCAACCTTTTGGATAAGGAAAGAAATTGGTTAGAGACCTATGAGAGGAAATTGAGTCAAAGAAACCCTCTAGTCCAATTAGAGTATGAAACTACAAAACAATCTTTTCTAGATCATTTTTGAGAGACCAAGATCCCACAAGAACTATGGAAAAGGACTGGGCTAAGCTATGGGGAATAGGGCCAAATCATCAAGTAATTTACCCTAGATTTTGAGAGATTGTGGGACCTTTGAAACACTGCCTTAGAAGATGAAGAGAGAGCACCAACCATACTCAAAGTGATGCACTTTGTGGACAAGCTTCAAGGAAAAGTAAGGACAAAATTGGAAGTCAAGGAACTAGACACTCTCAAAGAGGTAGTAAGGATTGTAGTTGAGAAAGGAAAATTTAAAAGTTGAAAAGAAGAGATTAGTTTGAAAGGCCAAGAAAGGACAAACCAAGATGGAACCTAAGGACCTTCCTTAGAAGTCAATGGCTAGAACTACCAAGTGATGACTAGATAAGGAACCTAACTAGCTCTTGAAGTTGGAAGACTAGTTAGTTGGTTAAATGCAAAATATGAGGCTAGTTGCCTTGAGGGATAGGCAATGGGAAAGAGGAGCTATTGCACCTACTAATCAATGAATGCAAGGTTAATTGCCAAGGGGAAATAGAAGAGGGTTTTCCAACATGTTTTAACTATGGTGAGGTTGGTCACATAAGTCCAAATTGTCCACAACCTAGGAGATCAGGAGGTGAAATGTATCCACTTTCCAAGAACTTACCCAACAGATAGAATGACTATGGGATTGAGATACATGACACTTCAAATTCTAGAGGTCTTACTATGGAGGAGAAAGGAATGCGTGTACTAAATTGCATTCTAGTAGCCGACAAAAAGATTGATATAGCACTTGCAATGAAGAGAAGGACTAGCTATGTGCTCACATATTTAGATTGGAAATGATTGCAATATTATCTCTTCAACAATCTCCTCTGTGCTCTCCATCACTATGGTGCCACAACGATATGGTTGGTTAATGTCTCCATTGGGAGATTTGGAAAAAATTTCTCCCTTCTTCTTTCCATACCAATGATATACACTTCTTCATTTGGTGTTTTCATTGCCAATCAAAAAAATATAAACCAAATATTAATATAGAACATCTGGAACTTGGAGGTCTAAGGATGGAAATGCTAAAAGATAACTCCTACCATGTTTCTTGTATTGGAAAAATTATGGTTTGGGTCTCAAACACACTATGTCCCTCCCCACTCTCTCCATCATGCAAATTTCTGGCACGTCTATATCTCTGGCCTTTCATTTTCGTAGATCATACACAATCGTCATAGGTCCTAGTTGGAAATATATGTCCAATGTAGTACATGAGAATTAATTGCTATAACAATAACATATCAAACCTTTGGTGAGAAGAGAAAGTAGAATGATTGGTAATGTGGGAAAAATTTCACTCTCCCTCTCTTAGTCAATACTAATTAGAAGTGGATATTCAAGTACCACATATTCTAAAGAATACCTATGAAATCCAATTGTAAGTACTTACTTTGAATTTTGATAGTTGTGTCTTATATGCTTGTCTTCTCTTAGAGTAGTTTAGATATATTATCTTCATCCAAAAAGGAATACATATTGACCAGCAACTTCATCGAGAATGCTATCGAGCTATGAGATGGGGAACATATTTGAGATTGTTGCAGCATTCGGCTTCCTATAATATACACAAATTTGAAGATTTTTTTTTGGGAACAATGACAATGGTTAAGATCCACTTTGCCTGATCTACTAGAACGATGAAGCTAACTTGGAGGAGTTGGTCTAGCTTTGCCATGTGGGGATTCATCCGATATCTCTACATGTAGATTGACACAACATTCAACTTGAGGGAAATTTGATGCTGATAAAATTGAGTATCCATTCCCTTCGTTTTAGAGTAATCCCAAGCAAAAATATATTTGAATTCTGTCAGAGGAGGGCAACTAGTTGGTCATGGAAATTAGGTTGTAGGTGAGCACCGATTTTGACCAGCTTGGTTTCTTTCGGACCAGGGTAGATAGTGGTGAGAGCATCCTCATTGACTCTTGTGACCTTTTGCATTTAAGTTTCAAATTCTCTTTCTTGCCAAAGCACATCCAAAATTTTAGAATCGACTATAGCCATAGCTTGAGTTGCTTTTGCCTCAGAGTTTGGATTCTAGGTTTATATACCATCATAATTCCGGTCTTGGATTGATTCTGGCTCTTGGTTGAGTGGGGAGTGTAGATCCAAGTACTATTGATTGACTTGTAGTACATCCATTAGATAAAATGGTTCCAAGTGGGCATTACTTGCCAAGAGTGCATCTTTCTCATCATCGTTTAGGCCATCCACCATGTTGATGGTTTCTGCGATGACTACTGTGGTTAGGAAGCTATTGATAGAAAAAATTTTATTTAAGAAGATTTGGTTTTTTTTGTGACCCTGGCAAATGGTTAGTTGGTCATAATCCCAATTGTGATTGACCCATGTTGACTGCAATTAGGACTGAGCAATATGTGATAATCTTCGTATGCATGCTTCATGTTGAGTACTACTAGGGAAATTAGGAATGGCACACTAGCAACCTCCATGACGACTGATGATTTGAATGGTAGGGTCAAACAACAATACTAAAGGGTCAGTACTAAGTTCTGCAAAGCCTAAGCATAGGAGAAAGACACATGCCAAGGGTTGGAAAACTAGTTCATTGCATTAAAGCTCAGTGTAGCTTCCACCTCTGAGGACTCACCATCCGATAGGTACATGATGCTAGGAATTACAAGAAGAATCTATGTTGCAGCAATTTCAAGGTATACTCAACAACCACTTTAGGTGATTCTCTATACTTGCACTCAGATCTAGGAGTTACCATGTTTGACTTCGAAAGAATACCTTCGTAAACAACTTTGTTCTTTGCGAGGAAATATAAAACTTCATTCCAGACCTCTTTTGCAACTTCAAGAGTCCCGTCAATACTATGATCTCCATCCAAAAGGACCTCTGGTTCCACAATTGGGACCAAGCCATTGTCCTGAGAAATTATAGCATATCATGCCAGTCCCCCCTATAGCCTCTTGAACTGCTAACTCAGATGGATCATTAGGAATGTTGATCCAGTTTTAAAATTAAACCCCTCTCAATGGAGAGAGAGAGAGAGAGACAGAATAATGATTATTATTTTTTTCTTTATGCAAGATTTTAAAACCTCTCTCTCTTTGTGTATGCTTTGAATTGTTTTTTTCCAAAAAAGAACCCCTTTTTTGGCAAAAATTTTTATTTGACCATCACTATCATCCCCCCCTCCCCCTCCCCCTCCCCCTCTCCCTCCCAATCTCATTCTCTCTTATCCTCTCTCTCTCTCTCTCTCTCTCTCTCTCTCTCTCTCTCTCTATTTGCTCATAAAAGAACCATTGCTTACATTTCTATTATATTCATTAACTATCTATGTGTGTGTGTGTGTGCACGCGTGCGCTTTTAGATTTCTTTTATAGAAAGGGGTTACTAGGACCTAAGGAGAAAATAAAACAATGCATTCTAGATATTGAAAGATTGCAATTAGACAAGGGAAAGGCAATCCAACTTATGCTACCCAAGTAAGGAAAAGAAAAAAGAAGTTCAATGACAAGCTCTCAAATAAGAAGATTATGAAAGAGTCTCTTGTGCTTAGGTATGATAATAGGTTTGACAATAGGAAAGATGGTAAGATTGAAGTCAAATGAAAATGGCATTTTGTTGTATTAGAGAGGTACTTCAATGGCAGTTATCAATTTACAAGACATCTCGAGCAAGATGCATAAAACTCGAGTGAATGGCTGGAGATTGAAACCATATCATTGTAAGGTCTTTTGTCATAATTTGTGTATCTTCATGGGAAGAAGACCTTGTGAACCTATTGACACCGACAAAAACATAAAGGTAAAGCTAGAGGCATGAATACCTCTAGCTTGAGAGGAGGGCTAAATATGATGGGTGTATTTAACCACATATTCGAAAATTCAAAAATTTTCATAAAGTTTAAAATTTTCTAATGTGATTAATATTTGAAAAATGGTCAAATCTTTTTTGACTTGAAGTTAAAAAATTTTCTAGATACTATGTAAGTAATCCCTCCAAGTTCTACTCTCAAATATGAGGTTAAGATTTAACCACTTAGTCAAATATTTACTACATATTTAAAAGTGAAACTTGGAAAATTTTTAAATTCTCTAATATTTTATTATTTTTTAATTTTTTGTTTTTTCATGTGAATCTCCTCTTAGAATCATACAAGGTATACATAGCTTTTGGATATGTAGTTTAAGCCTTATATAGGAATAATATTTATAAAGGCTTACACATTTCTACTAAATAAGACTGATCTAGTTTTCTCTTATGAATTTTCTTTTTAGAAGTAATTCTCTTTGGAAACATTTACCTACAATTTAGCATTGGGCTTGGATGGATTTAGAGATAAGCCATATGACATTAAAAAAGCCTTGGAGTAGTGCATAAGAGTCTTCTCACATTTAAAAAAATGGTGTCCCAACATAAGGACAAAGGGATATGAGAACATCTTCTACAAAAAATTCAAAGTTGTTAGTCACTTGGAGCTAACATTTTTAAAAATTAAAGGAGGAGATGGGGACAAGCTTGGATGCACATATCTTTGAGTATTTTAAGAAAATACTCCAATAGGTCTTCCTATGTGGTGCATACATCCAATTCTCTTTTTTTCCTCTCTTATATTTTCTCATTTCATGAATCTCACTTTTTTTAGCTTATTATTAAATTAACTATGACACTCTTCTTTTTTTAATATATTTGGAGCTTTATAGATTGTACATGTATGAAAAAAGCTTTGAGCTACCAAAAGAAAAAAGTATAACAATGTATTTGTACATGAAGGGATTTATAGCAAAGGCCATATCTATAATAATAGATATTTGAAACTCTTCTCAATTATTATTCTAAGCCTCTTTCTCCATGAATTTCTCTTCATCAAATCAAGCTTCCACTCCTTTTGGAGAATGGAAGATATTGTAAGAAGTGTATATACATTTTCATATTCTCTCTACTCAAATCCTTTTGAAACTACCCAACCCATATTGTAAAACCTCACATTATACTAGTAATGCACATGCACAACTTTCCCTCATATTTTTCAAACTTTGTAGTTTATCTTCCATTTTCTTATTATTTTCTCTAGGAAGCTTGACTATGAAAACTTATGCACACAAGAAAACAAAATGCATTATGAAGGGAGACTCTATGTACTATCTTATATCACTTGGTGTATTATCCAATTTGGGATCTAATTGATTAATGATATAGTTGTTTACTTAGAGTTACCAGATAATTTAATCCAATCAAGTACCTATAAAATGAAATCCCTTTGAGCCTTCAAGGGGAGACATATATACTCCACTCTATCACTATTCTCTCTATCTCTATTATTTTTCTCTCCTTCACTATTTCCCCATCCCTCTCTACTCCACCACTCTTTTTCCCCACTTCATCACACATACTATCTCTCTCTCCCTCTCCCTCTCCCTCACCTTCCCATCCATCTTCCAACTCCATTCCCCTCCTTGCCCTCCACTTGATCATACCCTCACCCTCTCTTACTATTTCCCTCATCCTCTCTCATTGTCCATCCCTCCATTATCCCCTTCTTTCCCATTTCACTTTCCACCATCATCATCTCCACCCCCTCCTCCTTTTTCTCTCCCTACATAATCACCACCATTATCTCTCTACTTATATGTGCATGTCCCCCTTACTATTTTGGATTGGGATGCATTAGTTGTAACTCTAAATATTAGCGTTTTCAATTATTTGATTCATATTGCATCACATATTCTCCTCTCTTTCTCTTTTACATTATCACATCTCTACTCATGTATGTAAGTGTCCTAGTCCACTTCTAATTTGACTAGGTGGTGTTCTTTTCACATCCCTTAATATGAGGAGATTGATCCCATTTCTATAGAGGCCACATGTGCTTATTTTCTCCATCACTTTCATATTAGTCTTTTATCATGTTGCAAACTTGGTTTT
Organism: Lygodium microphyllum; assembly: GCF_053477565.2. Classification (NCBI taxonomy): domain Eukaryota; kingdom Viridiplantae; phylum Streptophyta; class Polypodiopsida; order Schizaeales; family Lygodiaceae; genus Lygodium; species Lygodium microphyllum. Next base: position 110,616,301 of record NC_141141.1, on the reverse strand, counting down.
TTTTTGTGAAAGAAGAAGAAGATTATTTCAGCCTTAACTCTCTGTGTGCTCGTATCCATTGCCTTTATATGTGTGCTCTTGGTTTTTTCATCTCTCTCCTCTCTTGTCTACTTTCACTTTGTTCATTGTTTCTTTCATCTTCTTTGGCCTCCTTCTCTTTTCCTTGTGAGTAGATGTATCCTCACGTAAGGGCTTGGGAAGGTCACTCATGAATATATATGTGCATCACGTGGATTTAAAATAAGATGTTTTTAAACACAATTTTAATATATGTTTACATATAAAAAAGTATAATATAAAAGAATTATTTATCAATTGAATAAAAATTATTATATTTTATCTTTAAAAATTCACAAACAAAGATATTTATAAATAATCCTTGAACGCATGTGATGTAGAGGATATATATATATATAGCGACCTCCTAGAGTACAAGGAACAAGGTGACATTGCCACCGTCAAGGTCACTCCCTTCTCTTCAATATTGCTCGTAGACAATACCAATTTTCTATTTCCTTGCAAGCTTACTCAGGCAAAGCACCCTCATGTCAGGGGTGAGATGACATTGCCTCCCCCAAGGTCACTCCTTCCTTATAAGCAAGCGCAATGGTCTCCTTTGTCTTCTCTAGAGAAGTTAATAATATATATTGTCTTACTTTCCCTATCCCCCCCCCTCCCCCTCTCTTGGTGAATATCCCCCTCTTTCTTATTTAACTACCTTTAATGACTATAGGATGCCCAATTGCAAGGCAGGGGTAGGGGGACAATCCTATTTTCTCTTCCAAAGATTCATCCGATCATCACTCTTTTTCCTAGACTTGTCTAAAAGAAGTAAGAAGGAGAAAGTAAAACATACTTATTAATATCAAGAAAGGAGCTACTTATTGTTAATTCAAATGGCCATTACACACTTTCATTTTTCTAGAGATTAATCTCATTTTTGTCTATGTCCATTTACTTCATATCTTTGCAATGTATAATATAGAGAAGATCTCCCACATATATAGAGAACAAGTATTATCATTGTTTATTGAATAAGGCCTTCTCTAATGCATTCATCACTCTCAAAAAGGATAACATGATCTTGTTTTTTTAACTTTTCTCTTGCTATGATGCTAGGTTATTGATAACTACTAGATGTTGAGATATTTCTTTCTAAATTTATTACCATAAATAAGCAATGGTGACTTAAGTGAAAGATGGTGGACACATGCTTGCACACGCACACACACACACACATACACACACACACACACACACACACGTTTAAGTATGTATGTGTGTGTGTCTATATATATATATATATATATATATATATATATATATATATATATATATATATATATATATATATATAAGCATGAACACACACATATAGAGACAAAAAGAAGAGTCACGTATCGACGGTTGATGGAAACCAACCATAAGATGATTTTCTAGGGGGAGAGGATTTCTTATATAGGTAAAAAGGAGAGAGAGAGAGAGAGAGAGAGAGAGAGAGAGAGAGAGAGAGAGAGAGAGAGAGAGAGAGAGAGAGAGAGAGAGAGAGAGAGAGAGAGAGAGAGAGAGAGAGTTGGACTATGAGGGAGAGAAAAGGATAGTAGTTGAGTAATTTCTCTCCATCTAGTCATGTAGTCCACTCCTACTATGATGTATTCCTTTCAAGCATTAGTACATGGAAAAGGGCCAATTGCATCAATCTCCTACTTTTCAAATGGCATGTATGATCTAATAGGGATTTGAGGTTCATTGTGAGTGATCTTCCTTAGTCCTATTCCTTGATATGCATCATAAGCCTCACACCAAAATTGCACATCCCAATGTAGACTTGGCCAAACATATCCTACTTGGAGTATTTTCCTTCCAATTCCATTTCAAGATAGAACTTGCAAAGAATTGATCTTTTCCTTGACAATAGAGCTTATTGTTGATGAGTCAATATCTAATTGCCTTTCAAGTTAGCCACCTTTGTTGCTCCTTAGTTAAGTAATTTGGATGCTCTCTTATCCCTTTTAAAAAAATAATGTTATGTAGATGTTCACTGTCTTGAATCTTAGGATCTTGTAGCTCTACAATTTCCACCATCTGATCTCGCAAGGTATCTATAATTTGATTCTTGTCTCTTGGAACAAAGTGAACGTATATATCTTTAAATTTCTCCATAACACTTCTCACCTCCCTTAATCTAGTGGTAGCATTTCCACTCTTACAAGTTCAAGTGTCTTGAATATGTTTGATCAATAGCATAGAGTCAAAAAAAATATTCAATCTATGAATCCCATTATCTAGACACATTCTAACCCCTTAGAAAGAGCTACATATTGTGCCTCATTTTTTGATCTTATCCCTTGCAATGAAACTCTTCTTCCCATTATATTGTCTCCCATAGGGTTAAAAACCACTATACCTATTGTTGCTTTTCTTTCCTTCCTCTTATATGCTCCATCAACGTAGATTGCAAAGGCTTCATCTAATACCTTGGGTGGCTCCATTTATGGTTGTAGCATGAGCTTGTTATTGGTTTTTACCTTCTTCTCATGGTATCTTTGAGTTAGCACATTGGCAAGGCATGCTCAGGTTGAATCTTCCACCATTATTGTAAAGGCAAATTCTTGCAACTGTTTAGAAATCCTATGTGAAACATCCATGTATTATAGAACATAGGGAAGGTTTATTTCTATAGTGATAACAATGAAGTACCTTGATAAAAGATAGGAGCGGAACGTCTTCACACCAAACATAAGAGCTAAAACCATCTGCTCAACGAGAGTGTAGTTCTTGTCTATTGGTTTCATCACTCTACTAGCAAAATAGATAGGTCTCAGTTTTTGGATCCTTTTATAGCAATACTACTTCTAAAGACTTTGATCCCACACTAGGATTCACATAAAAATCTTGGTCCCAACATGGTGGTAGGATAATGGGAAGAGATGCTAGTATCTCTTTTATTTTTTGAAACTATTGTTCACTTTCTTCATTTCAAGAAAGTCTCTACATTAGCGAGTCATTGCAAGAGCAAGACCAATTGTGCTAATAGATGAACAAATCAACTTAGGTATCTGACCTTTTGGATTAAAGAAGTTAGCTCCTTAATTGATGTAGGAGCCCGTAGTATCAAGAGAGCACAACAAGTCACCTTCAATTCCATTTTCTGACACCACATGGCCTAGCAAGACCACCTTTCTTTTCCCAATGCAACATTTATCTATGTTTAATTGCCCATCCATTTGTGCTAATCTACTTAGTCCTTCATTCACTCTAGCCAAGTGGAGATCACGAGAAATATAGATACAATAGTCATCAATAAACACCTTGCTTAACTTACCAAAGAAAAGCTGGAAGAAAAAGTTCATGAAATGATGAAAGGTAGCAGTAGGAGCATTGGTTAGATCAAATGGCATAATCCTATATGTAAAAATTTCCTGAGGAGTGAGAAATGTTGTCTTTCTTTGATCTTTTTCAGTAATTCAAATTTGAAAATAGCTTGAGTACCCATCACAAACAGTGCATCTCTCATGAATGGCTACCTTGTTGAGAATCTCATCTTAAAATAGAAGAGGAAAATGATCTCTTTTTGTCACTCCATTAAGTGGTTTGTAGTCCACACAAAACCTCCACTTTCCATGTTTCTTAGGTATTACCCACAACCAATGAAACCCATTTAGAATCCTCCATATGATAGATAAAACTTGCCTTGAAGAGCCTTTTTACTTCCATTAGGAGAGCATTTTGTTGTATGACTCCCAACCATCACAACTTTTCTATTACCAATTACTATTTGGCTTCAAGTTGATGTGGTGCTCCATGATAGTCACTCCTACAATGTGATCATAATTAGAGATAAACAAAGTGGCATGCTTTCTCAACATTGCCATGTAATCCTCCTTCTTTGTACTAAGATCTTTGGCCAATATCTTTTCTAGCTCATTTTCACTTGGTCCCACCCAAGTGCTTGACTGACCTCCATTAGCTCTGGTTCCTTTAGGAAAATTGCCATAACTTCTAATGAACTACTGTCTTCTTCTTTAGATGTCACTTCATTGAATGAGGAGCATTTATGTGAGCTCCACTCATCTTCTAAAGTCTCCAACTCTATATACTCTTGTGTCCCTTCTCTAATATTGTACACAATGGCTTGTCCTTCTCTTCCAACCCTTCCTTATGGTTGCAACATGAGTATACCAAACTCCCAATCTTGCCTTGCTTTCATAGAAAAAAAATGAGACAAGGTCTTCTTAGTATAATTGGATAGCCCTCCCCATTGGATAGCAATACATACATATACACTTCCACTTGAATACCACATACTATAATCTTCACACCTTTTATCACACCAACAAAGTGTATATCATTTGTCCACTTACCTCTAGACCCAAATGATACATTAGCTTATCACTCATTACACACATTTGTGCACTCCCATCAACATATACTTTGGATACTCTTTCTCCTTTTTTATAAGACTCTACTATCAATAGCACATCCTCAATGTGCTTTGGTCTTTAATTAAGACCACCTTCTTCACTGTCTTTAATTAAGACCACCTTTGGTCTTTAATTAAGAGTACTTCGAGAATGAAATAGACTCCTCTTTGTGTGGAGTACTATGCATAGACCTTTTAGTGTATGTTGAGCCATGGCAAGAGCAAGTCATGGAGCTATAGGACCCCACATATATAGTAATGATCACAATACATGCATCACTCTCACATACATAGAATGAGTGATCAGTCTGTGATTTACAAAATCCAACATTAATAAGGTATTTTGGAATCCTAACATGCCATGTCTAGGGTGATTGCTTCAACCCATACAAGGCCTTACAAAGCTTGATACATAATCTGGATGACTCTTATCTATATAATCAAGTAGCTGCTATGCATAAAATTCCTCTTGCCACTTCCCCTACAAGAAGGAATTCTTTACATGCATTTGATGCATGATCTAACCCTTGATGTAGCCACTACAATGATAGACCTTAAAGTTTCTAATTTAGCTATTGGAGTAAAAGTATACTCATAATAAATACCATGAGTCATCGCATACCCTTGGAAAACTAATCATGCCTTATAGTTCTCAGTAGATCCATCTGACTTCCTTGTCAATCCATTTATAGCCAATAGCTTTCTCTCTTTTAGGTAAAGGCACTAACTCCCATGTATCATTATCCTTAATTTCAATCATCTCTTCTTCTATAGCACGATCTCGGTACTCATTATCTAATGCATCCTCAAAACAAATGGGTCCCACATCCTGCACAATCTTAGCTATGTATGCATAGTGATGAGTTACATAGCTATCATATGTCAATTGATGCATTGATTTTCTCACTATACTTGACCTACATAGGCCTAGATCACTACTAAGTGCTTTAGCATCCTCTTGTACCTTTCGCACACAAGGTGTTCTAATATACATAATCTCAAACTCCTCATCCAATCTCTATTCATATCCATCTAAATCAACATCAACATGAGAGAAACTTGATGATACATAAATCATAATAGGTGAGTCTTCAACTTTCTCTTTACCTTTTCCTGATATCTGTAATGTAATTGGTGGAGTAACCTATGACCTCAATCTACCACTCCAAGGTTTATCAACATAATCAATACTAGGAGACTCTTGTGGTCCACTCAATATTTGTGACTGCTCATTTATTTTTTGCATAGGAAAAATCTCATGCTCATCAACCCCAACTTCATTCTACAAATTACTATACCGGCTACTCATTTCATAAAAAACATTCTTCCTAACTCTCAACTCATGTGTAATATGATTATAACATCTATATCTCTTCTACTCAAGAAAGTATCCCATAAACACATATTTTTCTACTTTGGGATCCAATTTATTGTATAACTCATCAAGATAATGCACATAAGCAATATATCTAAATACTTTTAGATGAAACAGATTTGGCTTTCTACCTGTAAACTCCTCTTTAGGTATCATGCCATGTGTAGTAGTAGTGGGTATCTTGTTCATAATGTATATAGCAATAGCAATCACTTCAGCCCAATAATAATGAGGTAAGTTTCTCTATGACATCAATCCACATCCCATATCTACAATATGCATGTTTTTTTTACTTAGCAACACCATTTTGTTGTAGAGTATATCTACATGTGTACTATCTTTGTATACAAATTTTCTATAAAAAATAAAAAAACTCATTAGAAAAATATTCTCCCCCTCCATTTGACATTCGACATTTAATATGCAACCCTATCTTCTTCTCAACCAAAGTCTTAAAGCTTTTAAAGTGAGTGAACACCTCACTTTTCTCATACATAAAGTAAAACCATACTTTGCAAGTATGATAGTCAATGAAGAGAACATAATACTAGCAACCACTCAAAGTTGTAGTCTTTGTAGGATCCCACACATCAAAGTGTATCAATTCAAGTGTCTTCTTGTATATATGTTTTTTATATGAAAACACATGTCATTCTTGCTTTCCAAATTGAGATGATTCATATACTTTATACATCCCATCAACTCTAAACTTGGGTAAGCCATCTACAATCTGTTTTGATTGCATGTCTTTTAGCCACTGCATATTCACATGAGCAATTCTCTTATCCCAAATTTCAATATTAGCCACAATACCTAAACCTTATTCAAACATGGCAATATCCATTTCAACTAAACTTACATCAAGAGTGAATAATCTAGCAACATATTTTCCTTTTGTAATCAACCTGCATTCATTTTTAGGGTCTTCTATATAACAACCATTAGGTGTGAACCAAACCTGCAATCCCTGGTCTACCATCTAACCAATAGAAACTAAATTTTTTGTAATATTTGGTATATGTAGCATATTAGCTAAGTACTTAGTATTACCATCTTGCATACTCAAAGGAACATTTTCAACATGAGTAATAGGATGAGCTTTATCATCCCTTGTCCACATAGACTAGAGACTCTAGATTGCATATCTCATTAAACCACTCTCCATGAGAAGTCATGTGGTTAGAGGCACCTAAATCTACATATCATGCATCATTCTTTAATAGAACATTATCAGACATAGTACTCATAAAGTGTTGTTCACTTCGCTCGTCATTGTTTCTACTACTAGATGTGTAATTACCTTTTGCTTTTTCTCATTTCTAATTTCAACTTTCTTTTTGAAGCAGCTTTTAGAAATGTGGCCTTTCTTACCACAATGCTAGTATTCCCTACAATCACCAAAATTATGTTGTCTGTTACAATTTGCAACTTGGCTTCTTTGACTCCCTCTCCTTGAGGATTATTCTCCTCTATCTTATTGTGTATTTTAACTTTAACCATGACCACCACATTAGCCTCTAGCAGGTCCTCTACCTCTACTACTAGAGTAAAACACATGTTTAGACTTGTTCTTTGAGAAGAAGAGGAATCCAAGCCAAGTTTCTTCTCCTCAAGTATTAACATAGAAATCAAGTTTGCAAAATTAAGGATATCATCCCTTGTATTCATAGATGAACTAAGCTCTTGTATTCATCTCTAGAACCATATAAATATGCATCCACAACAACAACATCATCAGCCACCACAGTGATAGATCCAAGATCTTCCACAATACTCTTGATCTTCAAGGCATAATCATTAATAGACAAGTTTCCTCTTTTCCCTTGGTTCAGCTCTAACTTGAGCTACAACTTTCTAGCCTTTGTGTTTACTTTGAATAGCCTTGCCAAATTCTTCCATACAATAGCAAGGATATTAAATTCTTACAAATAGACCATCATGCTATCTGTGTCACTGATAGACAACTAGTACATAACTTTACTTTGTGTCTACTACCATACTTTGCTATCCTTTACCTATTCTATAATAGTATTTCATGCAAGAACTTCGAGTGATACTACCATGTCTCCTTCAATGTAATTCCAAACACCTTTTCCCCTCAAGAAATTTGCCATCTTGAACTTTTATACATGATAATCATTCTTGTCAAGGTTCTTGCTAATAATGTGATTGAAGTTGTTAAAAATTTTGATAAAACAAACAATCTTGCAAAAAATTGCAATCTACAAGCAAGTTGATATAAGGTGTACTGCAATACATAGCCTTTTTCACTAACTACACAACAATAATTACAATCTGCAATCTAGATGCATATGCCTTTTGTATCGACAATCTAGCAAACACCTGAAATCTTACAAATTGTAAATCTATAGCATGTACATTTTTAAATATTTGACATAGCGAAAACTATTATCCAAAAATTTCTATTAAGACAACTTGCATGCCCAAAATGAAGGCCAAAATTTCCTCAAATGCCAAAAATTTGAGTACTCTTCCTACTCATCAAGTTTCACTGCAATCGCAGACTACATCCCTGCTAGCCTCAAGAGCCTCTTGTAGTTGTAACACAAGGCAAATTGAGCAAGATGGAAGAGCTTCTTACCCATAGCTTGCTTTCTTTCTTTCTTGCTCCAATGCCTTCACCTTAGACTTCAAATGATCTCCACATAGCGATGGGATGGCTTTGATACCATGAAAATAAATTAGAAGGCAGAGAGGTGTTAACCCGACCTCGAGACGAAAGAAAATAAAGTAAAATATGGAGGCAAGGGAAGAAGTAGGATGGAGAACAAGCAAAGGCACAAGGATGGCCTCTAAAATCAAGATGAAGGCAAAAGTGCATTTTTAAGTGAAAGGCATCCCAAAATTTTTGTAAAAGAATGCCAGGCTCCCTCCTATGCAAATTGTAAAAGGGTAGACATGCATAAACTAAAGAAATAGGTCAAGTAGAAGGGAATGGAAAAAAGGATATTGTCACAATGGCAGATCATGTACAAAAGGAGATGGGTGCCATGGGATTTTAGGGCATGTATATAAAGTTCAAAAAGTAAATGAGAGCTCATTCTTTGGTGTGTGGCAAAGTGGACTCTTCTTCTTCTCTCCTTCTCTTCTCTTCTCTTGCTTGCTTACTTGCTTGTGAGTGCTTGCGGGAGGGAGTGTGTGTGAGTGAGGGTGTGAGTGTGTGAGGGTGAGAGATCTTGAAGTTGAATCCCTCCACCATCTCCTCTCTTCTTCTTCTCTACTCTTCTCTTCTCTCATCTCACGCGTGGCTATGGAGGATAGAGCTTGGAGGAAGATGCTTGAGGATGCTTGAGCTTGCATCATGAATCATGGAGCTATCGAAGTGCTCGAGATACTGACTACTTAGGTTGATATACCAATACTTATGATTCATGTTTAGATTGCTTTTGAGCTGAGATTGGAGCTTTGAATCTTGTGTTGATATATTGATGCTTATGATTCATGTTACATGCTTTATCATGTTTCCAAATTCATATTACATGCTTTGTCATTCATTGTTATGTATGGTTATTTGATGCTCTAATAAGTGCTTTGCAAGTTACTTGGGTTGGATCCTCTTGGATATATGCTACTTGGATCTTGGATGTATGGATGCCTTCTACATAATATTTTGAGCTTTGATTGCTTATTTGGCATTCGACTTTTGTTCGAGTGGAAGATGCTACTTAACACTTGGATGTTACATTGAGCATTTGGTTATGCAATTGAGCTTGAGGGTCTTATAGTGAGACTGTGGGACTTGGTGACATGCACATGCTCTTGTCATGCTTTATATATACTGTTGATGCTTAGTGGGATGATTTGGCATTACTTTTGGGCTGGCATCTATCTCTATCATGATGTTTTCACTGATGTATGCATCTTGGTTATGGTTATGTACTGAGCTTTTATTACATTGATCAATCTGTTGTACCTTTAGTTAGTCTCTTTTGTTACTCATGAGACTCACTCCATGCATGATGATTAAGCTTATGGGATATATCTCAATCTAACGCACTGATCCTTTGAAAATTCTTAGTGCCAGTCACACTACTAGTTGGAGTTGTTCCTTGGTAGTTGCAAGTTGTCTTATATTAGTGATTGCCTCTCTTTTGCATTGATCTCTTACTAATGTACTTCAACTTCATCATGCTGTAATTGTAGTTTACTACACTATTTATACGAGTAGTCACCTTTAGACAGTTCTTAGCATTGATTTTGTGGAGAGTTCCTTACTTGGTCAATACCCCCCTTGGTTTCAGCTTATTCTGGCAATGGTTTTAGGATTACTTGCAGTAATTATAGTAGCCTACTTTGATAGTTTGTATACTTTTTTGCCTTCATTATGGCTGGTGCCTTGAGTGATAGTGCTATCTTTAATATTACCAAGTTGGATGGCACCAACTACAGCTATTGGAATGCCTAATTCTAGCAAGTTTTAATGTAGAAAATGTAGGTTAGGCCTTTAAAACATAAGGCTGTCAAGCCCAAACTTATTTATGTAGAGGATTGGGCTAAAGTCCAATCCTCTACATAAATATGATGGTGGGCTAAAGTCCACCATCATATTATCCCTCTCTAAGAAGGTTCTCTATAATGTTGTCTTTGATGGGCAGAGTGCGTGGGAATTATGCAAAAATATTTGCAATCTGTATGCCAAGCAAAGCCCCGTTTCTTAGATGTGTTGGTGGTTGAAGCAACTCATGGACCTTCACATGAAGGAGGGCATTTTTATGTCTGCTCACTTATATGCATTTCGTTCCATTATCAATCATTTTTCTTCACAAGGGATTGAATTCAATGGTACTCTTCTTCCCTTGTTCCTCTTAGTTACACTTCCTAAATCATGGGATATCTTTCGTACTACTATGTGTGCTAACATACCTACTGATGGGTTATAGTTGCAAGATGTAGAGGGTGCACTCTTGATTGAAGAGGTTGAAGAGTCATCCTCTTTAGGTGCAAATAGAGACCCAAAGAAATGGAGGCAAAAAAAACTAGGTGAAGTGGAGCTAAAGCTTAGGGTGGAGCCACAACATGTATCAAAGGTGTCCTTCTTGAGAGAACCACAAGAAGTCATCATACACTAGGGAAGAATGGCTCTCGTCCCTAGAAATAATGGAGTCATGGGGTGCACCGATGACTTTTTTCTTCAATAAAATGGCAAAGCTCGAGAAAAATAGTCCCAATGAATGTCATAAAGTAGGTGATTGAGATTTGGCTAGTGTTAGGTAGGAGTTGGTTGGATCAAGAGCTACGAGATCTTGACTCATGCTAAGGAGAGGAGGCAAGGTACTGGAGGAATAAGGTGTTTGAAAAGACTAGACTAGTGCTTGGCTTCGAGTCACAACTAGCTTGGAGATAGACTATCTTGGAGAAGAGCCATGAGGCATGGATGGCCTTCTGTGGAGCACTGAGGAAAGAGGAGATCTCGTGCATTTACCCTACCCACAAAGTCATGGTATTGACTAAAACCCTGATACACATGGAAGGTACCACTTTCCCCTAATATTCAATGTGAAAGCTAGTAGATCTAGGGACTACCTCAAGTTTCAAGGGTAGGACCTAGTGCCTTCATTCAAGAAGTTTATAGACACATTTTATAATTTTTGAGATCTAGTCTTTGTGATAACTTTTAACTATCTTAAGATCTTGATGCTATTGCTAAGTCAAAATAAAGCAACTTTGAGGAAGGGGGACTCCACCCCTTGTTTTTTGATAAATGCAAGAATAGATGGGTATGCCATGGTGAGGCTCATGCTCCGAGCTACCATGCTACCTGCCTAGTGCCCTGAACCTTTTGGAAGACATGAATGAAAGCCAATTTAGTAGCTACAATAATCCCTTCTTGCCCTCAAGAATGGTGAATACACACTTGTTGATTAAGACATACTTGATGAGCAAGGCCTTCCTTGAGAAATCCATGAGGCCCCTACTTCCATTAGCCCGAGATCAAAGGAGAGGTAGGGAATAGTTGCAAAAAAAGAAAATAAAATAAAATAAAACACTCTTAGGTATTCCCACGTGAAAAAAATCACGTGGGGTCGTGTGATCCACTAGCCCCTTTTCAACCTCCAAAACCCCCTTTCCTCTTATTTAAACACCCACTTCCCTCATAATCATTTAGGGTCCTCAAGAGTAGATGATCCCAAGAAACTAGGAGACTTGTCACCTTGAACACCACCTCAATGCACCCAAATCTCTCACAGATTGGGTCCTCAAGTGTGGGACACACGTAGGGAATCTCGGTTCACCTAGCACTAGACCCATATTCTAATCAAACATCCATCCACTTACACCTTGCTCAGTGCACACAACTTTTCCTTACAGGTATTTTGAAGAGTGAGGAAAATTTCCAACAACCTTCCCTTCCTTTGTCAACATTACATGACCTCCTATCTTCCCTTTGACCACTCCATGCAAGTCCCAAGCACCTTAACCTTTCCTTCCCTTCCTTTGTCAACATCACATGACCTCCTATCTTCCCTTTGACCACTCCATGCAAGTTCCAAGCACCTTAACCAATGCCAAGGGACTGTCACTTGTGTAGGAGGGGGTAATGTTAACCTTTTTTGTGAAAGAGTTACAAAAGCACTAAGTAGCAAGCAATGGGTGTATATGAAAATAAGCAACAAGTGTCAAGAGAAGTGAAAAGCAAGATATGTTCAAGGATCTAGGATAACCCAAAAGTGACATTGACTATGTCCAACTGGCAAAATTCAAAGCCTAGAGTAAAAAGTGCTCATCAAGAGAGAAAAAAGATAAAAATAACATGGTGTCATGCACTCTAGAAAAAATTAGGAATTAAAATCAATACTAAGAAGATTTAAATATTTTTTTGTAAAATCATTCTCGAGCATCGGGCTCACTTCCCATGCAAATTGTAAATTAATGCTCATTTAAGGGCATGCAAGTGGAGTGAGTTAAGATATCTAGACAAGTCATAGGACTTTACAGGTAGGCATGAAGAGACCAAGGGTGGTGGGAACCCTTGAAACATAGGCCCAATCCAAATCCTAAATCAAAGGTCACATATATATGGTGAGAAAAACCTTATTGTAACTATTCCATCGACTAATGCAAAGCATGCTTATCTCTTTTCTTCTTCACAGTCTCATTTTCTTCTTTATGTGGCCATCTCTTGCATGCAAGATCTTAGAAAGATAGGAAAAGTCTTTTGAGAGCTTGTGAGCTTGCTCTTGGTTACGATAGCAAAACTCCATTTGTTCCCCTTACCTTCTTGGGATCTTCCCAGTTTGAGAGGTGGAAGAGTAGAAACTTTGTTGCAAAGATAGAGAGCCAAAGGGGACTTGGGAGAGAGAGAGAGAGAGAGAGAGAGAGAGAGAGAGAGAGAGAGAGAGAGAGAGAGAGAGAGAGAGAGAGAGAGAGAAGGTGGATTTTCATCAGCTTGGAGGAACAAGTGACGAAGATCAACTCTTTGTTGTGAAGGATGACAAAGTAAGAAGTACGGAGCTTGTGATAGCATACATCAACGGAGTTATCAGAGTTTGGGAGCTCTCAATCAACATCTAGACTACAGGCGGTGAGTTCCCCTCCATCAACTATTTTTCTTTGGATTTCTTCTTCCTTGATGGGTTGCACGTTCTCATCTCTAACGAGTTGAGTGAGCAAGACAAGATGGTAGGAAACCTTAAGGGGTGAGAGATGGTGAGTAAACTTGGGCTTGAGGGAGTGCATGATTGATATGTATCTTTTCGTGTAGATCTAGTACATAGGTGAAGTGACCCTATAGGGGGTAGCATGGAGGGAGTGGGTAGGGCACCTCTAGCAGCTAGGGGGAAGAGGAGGGAGAGGGAGAGGAGGAGCGAGGGTCTCAATAGTATAAGTTGTGAAGAACACATTGTCTACTAGCTTCCTAGTGGATTGCTAATTGAATCAGCAGAAGGTTATCTATGCACCAAGCATCCCATGTATCTTATTGTTGTGCATCCATGAACAAATCCCAACTCTTTTCCTTCTTATTCTTGTGAATCTCCACCAACCATGACTCCTAAAGCTTCTTCACAATCTTCCACTTGATGATGTCTAGAAATTCTTCTCAATGATGGCCAAATCTTCTATTTATACTCATATGGTTTGTTTTTCTCTTCAATTTTATGGAAAACAATTGGCTATAGTAATATGACTTTCTGTAGCTTCAAAAGACAGTGGGATCAATTTATCACATAGAGCCTACATTAAGATAGTGACATGTTTCTACCATTGAGGAATGCACTTCTTGTAGAAAGTGGAATTGGCAATGAAGATCTCCGATTCCTCAATAGTAGGAGGAATTCTACAAATTTCCATTGATTTTCTTCCTCTTCAACACTACCAGCACTACTTTCATTTTCAACCTTTGTTGGTGCTTGTTGATGGCAGTTTTCCTCGACTGCATATAAAAAATATGGAGCCCCAAGAGGAAAACCAAGAAAATGGAAAGACTAATATAAGAAAATCTATCTTGTCATACCAAACAAGCATGTTCTTCATACTTTAATCAACCACAAAAAGAAAAACAACACCAAGAACAATCGATCTTTACATAACATCATATAATGAATCTCCCATGGATTTATCATAACAAAAGTTCAACATATTCTTCATAGAAACTATCAAAGAAACAAAATAAAACAATGGAATGATCAACTTTGAATGGGATTCATTACATAATATTCATATTTCATCATCTTCATAGTCTTTCTCTCAATCTCTCTCATATAGATACAATGTTTCTTTATAGAAATTAGCTATATCTCATATACTATCTCTCTCACATATGCTCTCTCTCAATAGTACATGAGAATAACAAGGAATAACACTCCATAATCTTCTCTTAGTTGTTGATACCCCTCACAAGAGGTATGCTTGATATGAAGAGTCACAAGAGCCACTACAATGTCCCTTGAGAGCTCGTGAGTGTCATTGTTACTTTAGTCTTCACTTCAAGTCTTCATCATCTACTTCTTTGAGCTATTAAGAGCTTCCATTACTATCTTTCCAAGATTAGAGACATCCCCAAGCTAAACATCCATTCATCAGAACACTTACAAAAGCATGTAGAAGACAACAGAAGACATTGTAGAAGGTCTACAAGAAAAAACCATATAGCTCTCAAACCAAAACCAATGCAGACCATCAAAAATAGTCTAGCACACTCTCAATCATTCCTCAAACAACTCATCTATAATCATAACCTCTCAAATAGAAAGAAAACATATAAAACAAAAGAAAAATAGACCCATCAGATTCAAACAAACACACCATAGAACCAATCAACACATCATAACTCAACTAAAAACCATCATGAGCTTCTTGAACCTACTCAATCCATTCCAACATATTTCAAAATACTTCCAATCCATGCAAAAATCAATCAATAAACTACAAAATCAAATAAAAATCACCCAAAAATTCAATTAAAAATAGCTAAAAATACAATCATTTTAGTACTCAATACAATTTTCTCCTCATTAGATTATAAAGACTAACTCTTGTATGCCTCTCATTCCTTTTTAGCTCAGGTCCTTAGATGAGTAAACTAAGGATCTATCCCAATTTTACCTCTCAACCATGCAATTTAAGTAATAACCCCCTTATCTCATTCTCTTTAAAGAAGCACTAATACATATCAAATATCAACAATTACTCAAAATAGGTACAAACTTAACAACTCAAAGGGTCTAACCCTTAACTATTTTACCAATAGTATCTCCAAGAAACATTATTTACTATTCATGAGGCACTACATTTTCCTTGATATAAAAAAGGATATGCATATATGAAAATTGAGAGGAGATTTCTTTAGCTTATCAAAGATTTCATCCCCTAAAAGACTTCAAGGTATCAATCAACACAACCTTTATTCTTATGACGCATCATTTCCAAATTAGGTGTGCCTCCTTACTACTTTCTCAATGCCCTTTAAGTGAATTTCAAAGTTACCTTAGTCTTCAACTTCAATGACTTAAAGTCATGGCATAAACTCTTGAGATCGTTTCAAGGCATTTAGTCACTAATATTATTTACATAGGGAGATGCTTTCCTATTAAGTCACTAATAAAACATTTGTTAACTGCTTAATCTCAATCTTAAGGACTTGGGAGGTATTCTAAAGCCACATGATACAAGGGAATACCCTCGTATAGACAAAAAGCATTGAGGCACATGTATACTTATGCAAACCTATGGCTCCTCTGATGAAAAATTAGGCCAGAAACTCTAGCATATGATTGAGTTATATTTCACATTATCAAATCCTTTTGAGAAAATAAAAGAAGGAATCTTGTTGCACATATTAAAATATATCTAAATTTAGGCAAAAAAAGAACATACATTTCTCAATATCGCTCATGTGTCAGAAGCCACCTTGAATACCTAACATGTAGAGGTCTCTTGTGATTCCACTCGCCAAAAACTATCCAACATTTGTTTGTGAGGATTAATGCCACCTCGACAAGCTGCCTGGCCACTTCTTGTGCCCACATTGAGTATTCCAAACAAGCCTTATCTTCCAAGTCTTATTAGTATATTAGGGTCCTTTCTAACCATGCTACTTACACCTTATTGTTCCATTAGCCCAACCTATGTTCAGTATCTTGTCCATACACTCACACACATGCACACACACAGTTGCTCAAAAGGAAAGGATGGATTCTAATTATATTTGAACTAAATCTGACATGGAAAAATTCTTATGAATTCCTTCAAGATTAGACACCATCCACAATGGAATAGATTCTAACAATCTATAGTTTGAGTTTCTTAAAATGAGCATCAATGAGGGGAGAATGCTCATCTATCTTGTTTTAACTCCCCAATTGATGTTCCTTTAAGACCCATCCTATAATAACACACAATTTATTTGCACGTGCAGAAACACATATAGCCATACTAGGTTGCTCACCATCAAAGATAATCTCTCAACTACAAGAGTCAGTTCTATTCTCATTGAAAACTAGGTTGAAATGGTTGGCAAAGAATGGAAGGGGATAGCAACAAACACATTACAAAGGCTCCCACATTAAAGGGACCCTCAAGTGAAGAAAAGTGATTGTGATTCTATATGTGAGAACCAAAGGTGAAGTAGATCCAAAATTTGTACATAAAAAGCTGCAAATCAAGGGAACACCCTCATAGATGCTTGGAGAGTGGAAAATATGACATTAGGAAAAGTTAAAATTGATCATCACAATTTTCAAAATAGGTTTTATAGAGAGATGTCTTGATGGCTATGAAGGTAAGACTTGACAAATCCTAATTTAAAGCAAGGCATATGTGTATCTAGAGAGATTCATCTATAGGGATAAGGGATGGATAACTAGAGAGGTATGAAAATGGGCTCCCTATGTAGTTTAGGGATGGTTTGAGAAGGAAGGAAGCACACAAATGTGGGATTACAATGGCATGTTATGGTTCAAATGAGCACTCACGAAAACATACAAGGCACGAGATAGCAATTTTAAATGAATATACCATAGGTGAGACTCAAAAATAATCACATCATAAATTGGAATCATCACATAGACAAATCTCTTGGAAGAATGGAGAAGATTGTGGATCACTACCACATATAATGATGAGAGATGAGGGAGCCACATTCATCTAGGTACGTAAGGCTAGCACTCTCCACTAAGCACAAGAGTATCCATTGCATTGAATGTTGTTTCCCATTAGATACATCTTAATTTTTCAACATGTCTCTCTACATTAGTTATATGAGGACATGGCATGGAACATGCAGGATACACTCCTCTTTGTGGGAGATTTAATGTCCACAAAGCACACTGCATTCCCACTTTTATGATACATAGAATAATCACTCCATTTAAGAGTAGAGGATTGCATGCCAAACACCATTTAACAAAAAGAGCCTTACTTAAGCCTCACAAAGAAAGAGTGGAGGCTGAAATTTCCCTCCAAGTTAGCTCATTATCCTATGTAGATCTACTTGTATCTCTCATCCTCGGGAGAGATTTGAGCGTAGGTTTGACTATGTGATGTTGATAGCACAAGGAGCTTTTGAATAGTTCCTACATAGGAAAACTCTTGGAATGTAGGAACTTCTCTAACTTTTCCTAGGTACTTGTATATAGATTCCCTATGTAAAACAAGGGAATTACTTTCCCCACATCCCATGCTAGGGAATCCTAGGCATGCATGTATGAACTCCTTATATATAAGTAGGGAATTTGTTGCCCACATCTTAAACTAGTCACATAACTAGGGAAATTAATTCCCCATATCTTAAACTAGGAATTTGTAGGTCATATAACTAGGGAATCATGTTTCCCATACAACATAGTAGGGAATTCTAGGCCACACAACCAGGGAACTTGGTTCCTCACATTTCATATTGGGTAATTACAAATAGCCATATCAATAACATATTATATACACTTCATGCAAAAGTATACATAGTTTATGGGAAATGGTTGCTAAGCAAATTAGGCCTAAATTAAGTAGTCGCTCAATATTACAACATTGCTTCTCATCATTTTTTACAACTTTTTTCAAAATTCTTCTCTTTATTTCTCTGAAGATTAATTGGTGATGCACAGTCAGTCCTATAATTAAGGTAACTATTTATTTCTCTACAGATTAATTGGTGATGCACTAGCCCTATAATTAAGGTCACTATGTTGATCAATAATGTAATATTGAGAGCACCATGTGACCTATGTTGCCAATACTTATGGAAATTAGGAACCAATTGTAGTGTGCCACTTATGCATATTCTTCAGCACATTTCTAATACATGTGCATTGTAAAAAGAGATGAAAATGATCATCTTTCTCCCAATGTAAATGTCCTAAAATAAGCATTAGCATACTAAGTCCACCTCTAAAAAACTTTAACACAACTTGCCTCTGAAGAAACATATTAAAACTTAGAAAAGATATGGCATTCCATATTCTTAAGGTTAATTTCCTAAAACAAGCATTAGCATACTAATTAGTCCACCTCTAAAAACTTCAACACAACTAGCCTCCAAAGCAACATATTAAACCTTATAGAAAGATGTGGCATTCCATATTTGTGAGGTTAATTTTTTACATTTTGCTCACATATGTAAGTTTATTGCACTAACTATGATTATCCCAAATTAGCTTAGAGTTTAAAAACATATTACACATGTCACCTGTAATCAACCCTACTTGAAGTTGAGTTAAGGGACACATTGCCCATGTCACCTATACTTAGGCCTAATTGAGGTGTAAAATACTAAGGATTGTAATGGACAAAATGTACTTGGAGATCAAAGTCCTGCGTCAAATGGATTGGTTTCTCAAGATAGATATGTTTTTCCCATGTCACCTATAATCAAGCCTAATTGAGGTGTAAAATACTAAGGATTGTAATGCTCAAAGTGTACTTGGAGATCAAAGCCCTGAGTCAAATGAATTGGGTTCTCAAGGCAGATATAATGTTTTACCTCACTTTCTTTGACATCAAAGAGTACCTGAAAATAATTAGCTACAAAGATACCTAGTTAATTTCATGTGATCCTCCCACAAGCTTTCTAAAATGTCATTTCCTTTTGAGAATTGATAGGCCAATTTAGATATTTTCTTAGTAACAAATATATCCTCTTTTAAGCCCAAAGCATTCAAACAAATAGGCCAATTCAGGATTTTTCTTAATAACAAATATATCCTCTTTGAAGCCCAAAGCATTCAATTAAATAGACAATCCAACTAATGAATCAATCTGCATGAAGGCTCCTAGTCAATCTTGAGTATTTTAAGCTATGGCTATTGTTTTTCATATTTTTTCATGGGTAAACACCCCTCAAGGAGGATATTCACAATGGGTCAAATATACATTTATTGGAAAGGGGTCTATTCATGCTCTATTAGTGTTTAAGGACAATACATTGCCCATCTTACATATGATCCAACCTAACTAAGGTAAAAAATACAAATGTATCGTAATGGAAAATGTGATAGAGATCAAATCCTTAATAAGGCAAATGGTTTGGTTTCTCAAGACATATGTATGTTATTGCACTTTCTTTTATGTCAATGAGTACCAAAAAGTAATTAGTGATAAGGGTACCTAGTTAAGTCCTTGCAGTAATCCCAAAAGTTTTACGAAAGTTGATTTCCTGTTGCAAATTAATGGGTCAATTTAGGATTTTCTTTAATCATCAATATATTCTCTTTGAAGGCCAAAGAACTCAATTAAAAGACAATCCAGGTGACGGATCAATCATTACAAAGGTACCTAGACAATCTCAAGTATTTCAAGGTACATATTACATTTCATACTTTTAATGGGTGCAAATACCCTCTAAGGAGAAGGTTCCACAATAAGTCAAATACAAATTTATTAGAAATGGATTTATTCATGCTCAATTGGGTTTAGTGATTAGAGTTTCTCCACTAT
This sequence comes from Lygodium microphyllum, assembly GCF_053477565.2. Taxonomy (NCBI): domain Eukaryota; kingdom Viridiplantae; phylum Streptophyta; class Polypodiopsida; order Schizaeales; family Lygodiaceae; genus Lygodium; species Lygodium microphyllum. The sequence continues at coordinate 110,596,115 of NC_141141.1, read as the reverse complement.
TTTCATTGGTTAACAACTTATTAGCATGCTCCTCTCTTGAGGAAAGAGAGTGTGAGCTTACAATATAAAACAAGATCGTACACTCAGTCGGTAACAAGATAATGTAAAGCTACATAAACAATATAAATGAGGATCCTTATGAGAGAAGCCACAATACACTTTATAGGGTGGCAAACATGAACAATGTAAAGCTACATAAACAATATAAATGAGAATCCTCATGAGAATCGAAACCACAATACACTTTATAGAGAATCATACATATTTCCAACCACCCCTCTTGATACTCGATAAATTCTAGTAAGAAATGATTACAATGGGATAACAAAACCAATAAGATGCTAGAACCATGAATGCTCAAGTCTAGCATATACATAAAATGTGTCTCGAAGACAACACAAAGAAGACTTGTCAAGTGTGAAGAATGGGATAAGAAAACAACTTCCTATATGCTCAAATCTCACATATGTTGAGAAATAGACAAATGATGTGTGCTCTAGGAAGAGATGTCTTGAATCCCATATGCACAGTGAGGAGAGTGGAACAACCCAACTTCTATAAAGTGTTGTACTTGACTATCACTTTCATATGGAATGAATACAATATCATGATGCTTTGTACTTTCACTTAGTGTCTTTGCCATTGTCAGTCCATTACACAAGATTGTTTTTATGAGTCCAAGCTTCCATCTTGGAACCTAATTCACTTGTGTAACAGTTGGTTTCTCTTTGTCTTTGTCAACATGAGTCTTGTCTTCATCTTCCATCCTCCATAGCTCCTGACATGCTCTAGATCTGCATTTCTAATATGGTATTAGAGCCCAATCAGGCATGATACTACTCCTCTAGCTTCATTTCACTCTCATCTAGCTCAACTTGAGCTCAGTCTAGAACCCCATCTCCTACTCCTTCTTCTCATTGCCCTGCTTGGCAACCATAGCCAGAACAAGACCTGCAACATTTTGAGCACTTGTATCTCTCTCTACAAGCATTATCTCTTCACCCTTCCTGGCATGTCACAGTAAGACATTGTGTGCCCCAGCATCCGACATTGCAAAAATTGCACAAGGAGCTTTTAATCATTCCCTATATAGGAAATTCATTTATATTTCCTATATATGTATCCATGTGTTTCCTACATATAACTAGGATATCAAATTCCCTACATCTACTAGTAGGGAATTACACATCAAAAGAGAGAATTTCCTACATTCTTTCAAAATTCCCTATATAAGAGAACAAGACAATGTGATTCCCACTTCTAATACTAGGGAATTATAGATCACTATAATGAATTCCTATGTTCTCTCAAAATTCCCTACATAAGAGAATGTAAGAATGTCATTCCCTAGTTCTAATAGTAGGGAATTATATGTATGTATGTAGAATTGCCTACATTCTCTCAAAACTCTCTATATAGGAGAATATAGAAAATTCAAGCATTGGTCTAGGTATTTAAGATCTAGATTATAAACAAAATTATAAATTTGTTAAAGTTGGAATTGTCCATATGAAGATGTTTAAGATTCATCTACCCCAAGTACACACATATACACATGTGTAGATGCATATACTCATATATGCCCTCTCCACTCCTACTTAAAAGGTCATATCTACATGTAATTATGGACTTGTTTGCCTTGTATGAAATGTTCAAACCTCACCAATTAAAATGCCCCCCATATTATACAAATGGGTGGCCTCAAGCTAGCTACTTAATCCTATATTATACAAATGGGTGGCCTAAAGCTAGTCACTCAATCCCATATTATACAAATAGGTGGCCTCAAGCTAATTACTCAATCCTATGCTAAATATGGCTCTATTTTGTTCATTTCATGCCAATCTAGTGCAACAATGCTTCTTGTTTTTGCGCTATTAATTTGAGAATTTCTCCTCCTTACTCCTTCAAAATTTTATCTCAATGGTGCAACAAACCATGTGAAGGTAACATATGATTAACTAATAACTAAACATTATCCAACATTTGAGTAGCTCAATACATATAAAAACTTATAGTAGACATGATAGTTTGATTAGTAGAAGGGGACAATTTGTTGTCCTCAACATGGACTCAATGAAATTGAACTATTAGTGAGCTTCTAATGAGGATTAGTTGTAAGTTAGTTTATTGCTATTACTGAATTGAGTTTGTTCCTTTTTTGTATTATAGAAAATATTTTGATTGAGTGAATTGTCTACTTTAGTTCTTAATAAGAGTTAATGGAAAATACTTATTAGCTTCCAACTAATGTTTCAACTCTTAGCTGGGTCTTTGAAGGTAAACTTAAAGACTTAGTCAAATTTCCTAAGTAACCTTGTTCCTCATGTTCCAAATGATTTCTAGAACAATGGCACTAACTACTTTCCAAAGCTTTAAGGACTCCTCATCTAGGGAGCCTTTATCAATAACCAAACAAAGCTATGTGCATCCTAATGGTAGTATTTATCCCAACAAGATGGGTCCATTCTCTCACTCTTTCCCACAATATCCTTGCCTCCACATAGTGCCAAAAGCAATGGGTGACTATGTCACTGTGTACGATACAGAGGAGTCATCAATCATTGATATTCTTGAATTTGGAAATCTTAACCTTAGTAGGTATCTTTTTAGCACCTACTTTCCAAAGCATTAAGTTCAACACTTGACTTGGCTTATTAGTTTTCCCAAAGTGTCAAACATGGTATAATGGTAACATGTCTTCCATGCTTCTTTGATGTGGGCAGCCACGTGTCCCTTCTCTTCTATAAGTCCTATTTCTTTGATGTGGGCAGCCACGCGTCCCTTCTCTTCTATAAGTCTTATTTCTTCCTTGTTTTGCATGTTGATTTTTTCCTTGTATTGATGAGAGAGCACCACATGTCTTCCATACCAACCTTCATGTCTAGCGACCACTTTGCCTTCTTCATTTAGAGAAGTGCAATCAAGCACTCCCTCTCTTATTTATCTAGCTACAAATTACATGTTATTTCCTCCAACTCAAGTTCTCCCTACACGTTAGTGTTCCAGATATCCAACCATCTCACTAGTCCCTTGTTGCCATTTTGAGGTCCTGGGTAATGGGGGGATGTTCATAGTGTAAAGTTGAGAAAACATATAGACACTTTGTAGCAACACTTTGCCTCTCATATAACTCTCCTTTTCAGATTTTCATTGAAGATTGGACACAACTTATCTCCACTAGTGTGGAGCACTTGTGTTGTGATAGATATTGGGAGTTGGATTTTCCCATTGTTGTCCATTTTCACCCATGAAAGTTTTGTCCATTTTTTCCTATGTAACTTTTCCTTATGGGTAAGTGATGTCCATTTCCACATATATCTTTGCCTTCCCTAACATGTGTATAATCATGATAGCCCATGGTTTTCCTCATTGAGCTTGTAAAGCAATTTGAAGATCAACCTATTGGCTTCTGACATGATTTCTCCTTAGATTTCTCTAGCCCTAATCCTCCACAATTACTTATTGTGGTTATCACTTTCAAAAAATTGAAATACGCCTACTACTTGGTCCAAAGCTCCACAAAAATATATGGAGCACCTTCTCATCTCTTTTCGATTGCACATTGGAGTATGGGGCTACAACTATTTAAAACATCAAGGAAGGTCAGAGTATCTTATCTTCCACCATTGAGTTGTCTCCAAAACTTAGAGGCAAGGCACAAAATGTGTTTAATATATTTTCCATCTTTCCTAGCATCCAATCCATATGCCCAACCCCTAGAGGGCACTCTAGATACCAAAAAACTTTCCTCACCTTAATTATCTTATAGCCCAATTGAGAAATCCAATCAAAAGTATCTTCCAAACCTAGATAGAGAATATTTAGCAAATCATAGGTCATCTTCATCCATAATCGTGGGGAAAACATCTAGCAAATCATAGGTCCTCTTCAAGTCATGCCATTTTTCCTTTTCACATGCAATCATGGTACTATTTCCATGGAAGTGGCCAACCTCAATTGGCATATTGTTCTAGTCCCCTACCAAGATGGTACACTCTTGTGATTTTTTTCCTTTTAAAGTTTCCCAAAGCCTATTTGACCATCCATGTTTCTATCATATTCGACTTGCCTTTTTCCATGAAATGCATTGCGAAGCATAGGGATAGATGCATAGCCATGGAGGAGGATGCAAGTTCCTACTCTGACACCACTTACACCGATGTCTCACAAATTTTATCTTTGAATCTACATGCATACATAGTGATTGTTCTCATTTTGGTATCCATTTTGTGAAGATATCATTCATCAATGTTACATGTATTGAGTAAAGAGCTCAACAACTTCAAATATCTTTCTCATGTGATTTGTTCATGAAGCAAACCACTCTTACGTCTTTTGAAATGGGCATGTGTAGCAACCCTACTCTTATGTGATCTGCCTACAGGTATACATATTTGAATCTACATGTATACATAGTGATTGTTCTCATTTTGGTATCCATGATGAAGATGACTTTTGTAAAGATATCATTCATCAATATCACTTGTATTGAGTAAATATCTCAACAACTTCAAATATCTTTTTGATGTGATTTGTTCATGAAGCAAACCACTCTTATGTCTTTTGAAATGAGCTTGTGCAGCAACCCTACTCTTACCTAATCTGCCTACATAGGTATTCATTTATTTTTTCATATCCATGTTGAATCACTTCTTGGTTTGTGAATCTTGATGTCCAAGTGAACTTTGAAGTTTCACTTGTTGCATCTTGTCGAGTAGTTCCAACTTTTTGGACATGCAAGATATGTGCAAGCTTTGATTGGGAATAGGGAAGTGATGATTGGAAATGACTTGGTTTTTGTCAAATTTTATATCAATGGTAACTTACCAACTTAAATTGGTGTATCCTCATTGTGAAATCCATTTGCTAGTAATATGCATGTATCCAAACACATACAATATTTTACTATATGGTTTGAATCCTTATAGGCAACAAGGCCAAGCCAAACCATATAGATTGGTAAGCAACATTGTCAAGTATAATGTTGACCTATGTCAATGTGAAAGATAGCAAACACCATTGTCAAAATTTTCATGCCTTCATTATACTTGTGAAATACTTTTGAAAAATAGGTGTCTAAAAGTTTGAAGAAACATGTAAAAT